>NC_135233.1:507033620-507772370 GCF_051348905.1 Ranitomeya variabilis
ATACAACAGTCAATATACATTAGACAGGTCAAACTGCAAATGCTGCTTATACATAAAAAAGTTTTCATCTTGGGTCTCATCTGAGATAGGGGAGGATGAGGAGGGTCCACTGTCCAGCCAGCATCGGAGGTGCGGAGGATGTGGAGCAGATGCAGGCCAGGGATTGGTGAGGAGAGCACTGTTCTCTGACACTGGTTCTGGCCAGGGTCAGACACAGTAAGGCTCAGGCATCTCTGCGTGCGGTGGCGGCCTTTTCAAACCTTTGCACAGGCCCTGGTGCGTGCGCTCTCCTGTTTTCCCTCACTGACAAAGGCGGCAGCCATGTACGCAAGCAAGAACGAGGGCTGTGCTCATGTGGGCCGCCACGGCCTTGGACAGCGCGTTCACCAAGAGAGCACGCACCAGGGCCTGTGGAGAGGATTTATGGGGCCGGCGGCCCATTTTGTAGCTCAGCGTGCTTAGGGGCCCCTTAGCACTCCGGGCCCCGCTGCAACCTCTGTAGTTACGCCCGATAGGGGTATACTATAGGCACAGGTACACAATGTTATATACACTGGATGGATCAATCCTGCACCTGGCCCAGGACATACATGCACTGTATATATACAGGGCCATGTATACAGCATGTGATGTCCAGTCACCAGGTTCAGGCGTGATCACTCCAGTGCTGGGTTCTGCAGACAGTCTCTGCTCACTCAGTATAGGGAGATTTATTGCAGGAGACTGAACTTTCCTGCAGTCTGGTAACTCTGGAGCCGATGACCTGGCACTGACAGGGTGAAAGTTCAGTCTCCTGCAATAAATCTGTGAGCATCAGCAGAGCGGCCACTGATACTATAGGGACCGGCCCTGGACTAATCAGGAGGTGAGCAGCAGCGTCCATCTCCTCTCCACACACAGAGCTGAAGGTACTCACTGATGTCTGAGCCGGCCACATGCAGATCTCCAGCAGTTACATGCAGCAGTGTTCCCTCTTCCTCAGCAGCCGGCCGGCCGCACACACAGGGGGCACGGGGCGTGTCTGCTCCACTGTGAGGCAGCTGTCAGGACATAGAGAACACAGCGCCGGCCACCAGCAGCCCGAATCAGCTGCTTGGTGACCGGCCCGGGGGGCACATGCCCCTTTGCAACCCGGCCCAGTCCGCGCCTGCCTGTGACGCCGCAGAAAGCAAGCTAATCACTGCCATGCCCTTCTCTAAGATGGTGGGGACCAAGACCTATGTCATTACGCTGCCCACACTCTGCGTGCACCTTCATTGGCTGAGAAATGGCGCTTTATGAAATGCGACTTTGGCGAGAAGATCGTGTACCGCATGGCCGATCCCACGCTGGGATCAGGTCGGGTTTCATGAAACCCGACTTTGCCAAAAGTCGGCGACTTATGAAATTGACCGATCCGTTTCGCTCAACCCTACTCATGAGAAATTGCACAGCAAATTTTGTGGTCCATTTTTTGTGCTACCCTTGTGAAAATAAAACATTTGGGGATAAAATAACATTTTTGTGGGAAAAAGTTAAATGTTCATTTTTCTTTCCACATTCCATGAATTCCTTTGAAGCACCTGTAAGGTTAATAAACTTTTTGTATGTGGATTTATGCACCTTGAGGGGTGGCCCTCTAACTTCATAACAAAAAAAATTATGTTTCAAAAATTTTGGTGATGCAAAGTAGAAATGTGGTAAATGTTATTTATGAACTGTTTTGTGTGACATAAGTGTGGTTTAAGATCATTAAAATTAAAAGTTTGAATATTGCCAAATTTTCCAAATTTTTGCAAAATGTTTGATATTTTCAGAAATACCGTATATACTCGAGTATAAGCCGAGATTTTCAGCCCAAATTTTTGGGCTGAAAGTGCCCCTCTCGGCTTATACTCGAGTCATGATCGGTGGTGGGGTCGGCGGGTGAGGACTGTCATATACTTACCTAGTCCCGGCGATCCTGGCGCTCCCCCTGCCCGTCCCACGGTCTCCGGGTGCCGCAGCTCTTCCCCTGAGCGGTCACGTGGGACCGCTCATTAGAGAAATGAATAGGCTGCTCCACCTCCCATAGGGGCGGAGCCGCCTATTCATTTCTCTAATCAGCGGTGCCGGTGACCGCTGATAGAGGAAGAGGCTGCGGCACCGAAGACCAGCTGTCCGGGGGAAGGAGCGGGATGCCGAGAGCAGGTAAGTATTACATATTCACCTGTCCTCGTTCCACACGCCGGGCGCCGCGCCATCTTCCCGGCATCTCTCCTCACTGACTGTGCAGGTCAGAGGGCTCGATGACGCATATAGTGTGCGCGCCGCCCTCTGCCTGATCAGTCAGTGCGGAGAGACGCCGGGACGGGACACTGAGGAGCTGCAAGCAAGAGAGGGGAGTATGTGTTTTTTTTTTTATTGCAGCAGCAGCAATGGCACGGATTAATGTGGAGTATCTATGGGGCAACGGTGCAGAGCACTACACTGTGTTCCAAATTATTATGCAAATTGGATTTAAGTGTCATAAAGAATTAATCGTTTTGTTTTTCAAATAAACTCATGGATGGTATTGTGTCTCAGGGCTTAATGGATCACTGAAATCAATCTTAAATACATGTGATAATTAGTTTTCCAGGTGATTATAATTAAAGGAAAACTACTTAAAAATGATGTTCCACATTATTAAGCAGGCCACAGGTTTCAAGCAATATGGGAAATAAAAAGGATCTCTCTGCTGCTGAAAAGTGTTAAATAGTGCAATGCCTTGGACAAGGTTTGAAAACATTAGATATTTCATGAAAACTTAGGAGTGATCATCATACTATGAAGAGATTTATGACTGAAACAGAGTTCATGCAGATAAAGGCATATTGAGGAAGGTTTCTGCCAGACAAATTCATTGAATTAAGAGAGCAGCTGCCAAAATACCATTACAAAGCAGCAAAAAGTTATTTGAAGTTGCTGGTGCCTCTGGAGTCCCTCAAACTTTAAGGTGTAGGATCCTTCAAAAGCTTGCTTTGGTGCATAAACCTACTATTCGGCCACCCCTAAACAGTGATCACAAGCAGAAATGGTTGCAGTGGGCCCAGACATACATGAAGCCTATTTTTCAAGCAGTCTTGTTTACTGATGAGTGTCGAGCAACCCTGGATGGTCCAGATGGATGGAGTAGTGGATGGTTGGTGGATGGCCACCATGTCCCAACAAGGCTGCAACGTCAGCAAGGAGGTTGAGGAGTCATGTTTTGGTCCAGAACAACTGGTAGGGCCCTTTAAGGTTCCTGGAGGTGTGAAAATGACCTCTGCAAAGTGTATAGAGTTTCTGACTGACAACTTTCTTCCATGGTATAAAAAGCAGAAACGTGCCTTCAGGAGCAGAAGCATCTTCATGCATGACAATGCCCCATCTCATGCTGTCATGCTGCAAAGAATACATCTGAGTCATTGGCTGCTATGGGCATAAAAGGAGATAAACTCATGGTGTGGCCACCATCTTCCCCTGACCTCAACCCTATAGAGAACCTTTGGATTATCATCAAGCAAAAGATCTATGAGGGTGGGAGGCAGTTCACATCAAAACAGCAGCTCTGGGAGGCTATTCCAACTTCATGCAAAGAAATACAAGCAGAAACTCTCCAAAAACTCACAAGTTCAATGGATGCAAGAATTGTGAAGGTGACATCAAAGAAAGGTTCCTATGTTACCATGTAACTTGGCCTGTTAGGAGGTTTTGGAGTTAAATAGCTTTTTTTGTTCTGTGAATGTGACCTCCTAATGCTGCAAATTCTTCAAATGAGCAATTTCTGTTCTTTAAAAAATATCAAATGTTTAGAAATTCTACTGTGCCTAATAATTTGGAACAGTGCATTTTGAGTTTTTATTATTTTAGAGATTATACTGTTATCATTGGGAGGTTTCTTCAATAAAATTCAATGTATACGCTAACGGGTGATGACTTTTATTAGACTGACTGTCATTTGCACCGACCATTTAGGACAATCAGAGAAAAATGTAATTTGCATAATAATTTGGAACATAGTGTATATGGCACAGCTATGGGGCAACGGTGCAGAGCATTGTATATATGGCACAGCTATGGGGCAACGGTGCAGAGCATTATATATATGGCACAGCTATGGGGCAACAGTGCAGAGCACTATATGGCACAGCAATGGGGCAACGGTGCAGAGCACTATATATATGGCACAGCTATGGGGCAACGGTGCAGAGCACTATCTATATGGCACAGCTATGGGGCAACGGTTCAGAGCACTATCTATATGGCACAGCTATGGGGCAACGGTGCAGAGCATTATATATATGGCACAGCTATGGGGCAATGGTGCAGAGCATTATATATATGGCACAGCTATGGGGCAACGGTGCAGAGCATTATATATATGGCACAGCTATGGGGCAACGGTGCAGAGCATTATATATATGGCACAGCTATCTATGGGGCAACGGTGCAGAGCATTGTATATATGGCACAGCTTTATGTGGAGCATCTATGGGGCCATAATGAACGGTATGGAGTATCTATTTTTAATTTTGAAATTCACCGGTATCTGCTGCATTTTCCACCCTAGGCTTATACTCGAGTCAATAAGTTTTCCCAGTTTTTTGTGGCAAAATTAGGGGGGTCGGCTTATACTCGGGTCGGCTTATACTCGAGTATATACGGTAAACGCAAGTTATATAGAACAAATTTTAACACTATCATGAAGTACAATATGTCACGAAAAAAAAATCTCAAAATCAGTGGGATCCGTTGGAGTGTTCCAGAGTTATTACTTCATAAAGTGACACTAGTCAGAATAGAAAAAAAAATTGGATTGGTCATGAATAGTGTTGAGCGATACCTTCCGATATGCAAAGGTATCGGTATCGGATTGGATTGGCCGATATCCCAAAAATATCGGATATCGCCGATACCGATACCCGATACCAATGCATATCAATGGGACACAAAATATCGGAATGGTTCCCAGGGTCTGAAGGAGAGGAAACTCTCCTTCAGGCCCTGGGATCCATATTCATGTATAAAATAAAGAATAAAAATAAAAAATATTGATATACTCACCCCTCGGACGGCCCCGGCTCTCACCGGTCCAAGCGTCTGCCTCCGTTCCTAAGAATGCAGAGTGAAGGACCTTCGATGACGTCGCGGCTTGTGATTGGTCGCATGACCGCTCATGTGACCGCTCACGCGACCAATCACAAGCCGCGACGTCATCGAGGGTCCTTCACTCCCTGCATTCTTAGGAACGGAGGCACCGCTAAGAGCCAGGGTCCGCCGGAGGGGTGAGTATATCAATATTTTTTATTTTTATTATTTATTTTTTACATGAATATGGGTCCCAGGGCCTGAAGGAGAGTCTCCTCTCCTCCAGACCCTGGGAACCATACCCACCGCACACTTCCGATTTCCGATATCGCAAAAATATTGGAACTCGGTATCGGAATTCCGATACAGCAAATATCGGCCGATCGGAATGCTCAACACTAGTCATGAAGATAACTTTGCTCAGTGTAAGGGAGGGTTCACACAAGCATATTTTTGGTATGAGTGCTAAAAACCATAAAGCACTAGGCCCAATATTATTCAATTGGGCTGTTGAGATGAGTGGGAGGTTTTCATGGCCCAACTCTGCATGCGAAATTATGGTAGCATACATTAGTTTCTTCCATATCTAAGATCAGACTCGCCCATTCAAGTCTATGAATGTGGAGAAAAAACAGATTCCATACAGAACATCCAGTTAGCATCTGTTTTTTACTGATGTTTCAATTCTTTACCAGATCTTATAATTTCCTAACAACTGCTGCTTAAAAAATGGATTATGCATGAGTCTGATCTATTTTTCACATGAGTTTGGGCTATATATTTCAATTGGTGTGCAAAAAAATGGATGCCATATGAACATCATCCATGTTTAACAGATTCATTGCAATTATTAACATCTGGTGAGATGTCAAGTGTGACTGAGTTCTGACTCTATATAGCTGAATGGCAAAGTGCAGCCTTGCACTCAGGTATGGCAGATTTGGCCAGTTTTGCTACTTCCAGGCACATAAAATACAATGGTAAATGTATTTACTAGAGTTGAGCGACTTCTACTTTTTTGGGATCGAGAAACCCGACTTTGTGTCTGGTGAAATCGACCGATAATTCCGAAAAGTCAGGGGCCGACTGAAACACGAAACCCAATACAAGTCAATGGGGAATCAAAGTCGGCAGTGAGTGGAGGACAAGAAAACACCTACAGTGCCCATTTTAATGCCAAAAACATCAATTCTTATTACTGAAGCTTTTCAATCAATCTTAATTTACTTTATAATAATAGTTAGGCATCGAAAACTGGGGGTCATTTGGCTAAAGTTGTGGGGATTAGGGCTGGCTCAAGATTTTCATGGGCCCAGGAAACGCGGAATACGTCACGGCGGTGGAGCAGGGAGAGGTAAGTATTTCAACTTTGCAAGTGCTGTGATCCTGAGCAAGCAGGGGGGGGGCCCACTCGTTGGCATTGGCACTGGCACAGGGCCCCTCATAGTACGGCGGTGTGTTTGACGGCGGGTGGCGCCTCCCACCGGCAGAGACACTTTTGCGTACTATGAGGGGCCCTGTGCCAGTGATGTCGCCAACGAGTATGCCCCCCCACCTGATGAAGAAACCTGTACTTTCATCTGCACCTTCCTCTTTGTCCCCGTGTAAGGTGGTATAGTATGCGGGAAGAGGAACCTGACTGATTCTGGCTGTGTAGAGTGCAAGGGGAATGTAGTGGTCTGGGTCAATGTACCAGCAGACTCATCTAGCAGTGGCTGGGCAATGGGCAGGATGAGGAGGAAACACAGATATAGGCCCAAATAATAAATTGGGCTAAATGCAGTTCAAATGTGGTAACAAGACTAAACAGGCGGCATTGCTTTGTTCAGTGGAGGAAAACTGTAAGGAGTGGCAGACACAGTTAGTAGGCCCAAATAATAAAGTAGCCTAAATGCAGTTCAAAATTTGTAACAGGACTAAAGAGGCGGCATTGCTTTGTTCAGCGGAGGACAACTGTAAGGAGTAGCAGACAGTTAGTAGGCCCAAATAATAAAGCAGCCTAAATGCAGTTCAAAATTGGTAACAGGACTAAACAGGCGGCATTGCTTTGTTCAGCGGACGACAACTGTAAGGAGTGGCAGACACAGTTAGTAGGCCCAAATAATAAAGTGGGCTAAATGCAGTTCAAAATTGGTAACAGGACTAAACAGGCAGCACTGCTTTGCTACTCCTTACAGTTGTCCTCCGCTGAACAGACACAGTGAGTAGGCCCAAAGAATAAAGTAGCCTATATGCAGTTCAAAATTGGTAACAGGACTAAACAGGTGGCATTGCTTTGTTCAGCGGAGGACAACTGTAAGGAGTGGCAAACACAGTAAGTAGGCCCAAATAATAAAGTGGGCTAAATGTCTGCCATAAAATTGTTCATAAATAAACAGGTGGCATAGCTAGGTACAGGAGTGGGCTCCTCTGCTGAGTAGCAGACAGTGGTAGTAGGCGCAAAGTATTAACTGGTCTAAATGGAGGCCAGGGCCCCTGTATATTTTAACTATCATCTATCATTTCAACAAATTTGCATTGGCAGTGCCATTGAAGGATTTAACAGCACAGACTACACAGTGGTGGAGCAGGGAGAGGAAAGTATTGCAAGTGGTAGAGCACTGTTCGAGCTGGGGGAACACTCTCTCGTGGGCGGCGGTACTGGCACAGGGCCCCACATATTACCACGGTGTGTCTGACATTGGTTGTGCACCACACCATCAAGGACACTTCATTATACTATGAGGGACCCTGTGCCAGTGCCGTCGCCCAAGAGTGGGCACACCCACCTGTCCAGGCAAACGGCACTCGCACGGGTGCTTGCGCCAGGTGGTGACCACGGCCCTGTGGGGGGAGTCAGCCCATTTAGGGAGGTATAAAAATGGCCTATGGTGGACATTCAGCAGCTGCAAATGGAGTAATTGGAGCAGTCAGTAAGAGGAGGCCAAAAGCAAGACATTTTTCAGGCAAGCTAAGTGTCAGCAGGGGAAGGTGGGGCCAAATAATTTGAAATCCATGATTGGTTCATTTTAATGAAGGTTAGATCATCAACATTTTGGGTAGCCAGACGTGTCCTTTTTTCGGTCAGTATTGAACCAGCAGCACTGAAGACTCTTTCTGATAGCACACTGGCAGCAGGGCAAGCGAGCTCCTGTAATGCATATTCTGCCAATTCAGGCCAGGTGTCTAATTTAGATGCCCAGTAATCAAAGGGGAATGACCTGTGAAGGAGAACATCGATAAGGGAGGAAAAGTAGTTCGTAACTAGTGTTGAGCATTCCGATACCGCAAGTATCGGGTATCGGCCGATACTTGCGGGTATCGGAATTCCGATACCGAGATCCGATACTTTCGTGGTATCGGGAATCGGAATCGGAAGTTTCCAGTGTATGGTTCCCAGGGTCTGAAGGAGAGGAAACTCTCCTTCAGGCCCTGGGATCCATATAAATGTGTAAAATAAAGAATTAAAATAAAAAATATTGATATACTCACCTGTCCGGAGGCCCCTGGACTTTACCGCCGTAACCGGGAGACTTCTTTGCTTAAAATGCGCGCGTTTAATGGTTTCCGTGACGTCACGGCTTCTGATTGGTCGCGTGCCGCCCATGTGACCGCGACGCGACCAATCACAACAAGCCGTGACGTAATTTTCAGGTCCTGATGCCTAATTCTAGGCATTCAGGATTTGAAAATTACGTCACGGCTTGTGATTGGTCGCGTCGCGGTCACATGGGCGGCACGCGACCAATCAGAAGCCGTGACGTAATTTTAAAATGCGCGCGTTTACTGCCTCCCGTGACGTCACAGCTTGTGATTGGTCGCGTCGCCCATGTGACCGCGACGCGACCAATCACAAGCTGTGACGTAATTTTCAGGTCCTGATGCCTAATTCTAGGCATTCAGGACCTGAAAATTACGTCACGGCTTGTTGTGATTGGTCGCGTTGCGGTCACATGGGCAGCACGCGACCAATCAGAAGCCGTGACGTCACGGAAACCATTAAACGCGCACATTTTAAGCAAAGAAGGCTCCCGGTTACGGCGGTAAAGTCCAGGCTGCGTCGGAGAGGTGAGTATATCAATATTTTTTATTTTAATTCTTTATTTTACACATTAATATGGTTCCCAGGGCCTGAAGGAGAGTTTCCTCTCCTTCAGACCCTGGGAACCATCAGGGATACCGTCCGATACTTGAGTCCCATTGACTTGTATTGGTATCGGGTATCGGTATCGGATTAGATCCGATACTTTGCCAGTATCGGCCGATACTTTCCGATACCGATACTTTCAAGTATCGGACGGTATCGCTCAACACTATTCGTAACCATACTGGACAAATGCTGTCTCCTGTCACTTTGAATCGATGCAGCAGTACCTGTCGTGTCAGCGGTCATTGCGAAATCACTCCACAACCTGGTCATAAAACCCCCCTGTCCAAGGCCACTTCGGATTTGTGCACCTAACACCTCTGCCATGTTGCCCCCTATGGCTCGTGTGAGAACCATCACCGCCGCTGTGTGCTGGGAATGCCTGAACCAAACGGTCTACAAGAGTTGCTTGTTTGGTAGCCAATATTTGCTCAAGGTTCTCATGTGGCATGATATTTTGTAATTTTCCTTTACATCGTGGATCCAGGAGGCAGGCCAACCAGTAATCGTCATCGGACATCATTTTGATAATGCGGGGGTCCCTTTTTAGGGTACGCAAGGCATACTCAGCCATGTGGGCCAATGTTCCAGGTGTCAATTCATTGCTTGTGCTGGGTTGAGGAGCACTTTCTTGCAAATCAACATCACTTGTGTCCCGCAAAAACCCTGTACCTGACCTTGCAACGCTAACAGTTTCTATTTCCCCCAGAGAAGCATCCTCCTCCCATAAATATTCATCCTCCTCCTCTTAGTCCGCCACCTCGTCTAGGAGAGTTCCCTGAGCAGACAATGGCTGACTGTCATCAAGGCTTCCCTCCTCCTCGGCTGCAGACGCCTGCTCCTTAATGTGTGTCAAACTTTGCATCAGCAGACGCATTAGTGGGATGCTCATGCTTATGATGGCATCGTCTGCACTTACCAGCCGTGTGCATTCCTCAAAACACTGAAGGACTTGACAGAGGTCTTGTAGCTTCGACCACTGCACACCAGACAACTCCATGTCTGCCATCCAAGTGCCTGTCCGTGTATGTGTATCCTCCCACAAATTAATTACAGCACGCCTCTGTTCGCTCAGCCTCTGAACCATGTGCAGTGTGAAGTTCCACCTTGTTGCAACGTCGATTATTAGGCAGTGCTGGGGAAGATTCAGCGATCGCTGATGGTTCAGCATATGGCTGGAGTGTACGGGCGACCGGCAGATGTGCGAGCAAAGTCTTCGCACCTTCAGGAGCAGGGCTGGTAACTCCGTATAATTTTTGAGGAAGCACTGCACCACCAGGTTCAAGGTGTGAGCCAGGCAAGGTATGTGTTTCAGTTCTGAAAGGGCTATGGCAGCCATAAAATTCCTTCCGTTGTCACTGACTACCTTGCCTGCCTCAAGTTGTACACTGCCCAGCCATGACTGCGTTTGTTGCTGCAAGTACTCGGCCAGTACTTTCGCGGTGTGTCTGTTGTCGCCCAAACACTTCATTTGTAACACAGCCTGCTGACGCTTGCCACTAGCTGTTCGATAATGGGACACCTTGTGTGCAACACTGGCAGCTGCGGATGGTGTGGTTGTGCTACTGTGCTCTGTGGACGAGCTTTCGCTTCTGTAGTAGGAGGAGGAGGAGGTGTGGCGAACGCCTATAGCCAACTGTTTCCTGGACCGTGGGCTAGGCAGAACTGTCCCACTATGGCTGTCCCCTGTGGACCCTGCATCCACCACATTAACCCAGTGCGCCGTGATGGACACGTAACGTCCCTGGCCATGCCTACTGGTCCATGCATCTGTTGTGACGTGCACCTTTCCACTGACTGATTGCCTCAGTGCATGGACAATGCGGTCTTTGACATGCTGGTGGAGGGCTGGGATGGCTTTTCTCACAAAGAAGTGTCGACTGGGTAGGTCATAGCGTGGTACTGCGTAGGTCATCAGGTCTTTGAAAGCTTCGCTTTCAACCAACCGGTAGGGCATCATCTCTAACAAGATTAGTCTAGCAATGTGGGCGTTCAAACCCTGTGTATGCGGATGAGAGGATGAGTACTTTCTTTTCCTCACGAGAGTCTCTTCTAGGGTGAGCTGGACAGGAGACCTGCAGATGGTGGAACTAGCGGTGGTGGTGGTGGTGGACATGGCGGATTGAGAGACAGTTGGTGATGTTGGCCTACATACAGTTTCCTACCAAGAACCTTGTGATTCCCTGACTGTTTTGGCCTTGCGATGATACCTCCACATTTGCTGCTGGTGGTGTCCTAACCGGTGGGCTTACAGTGAGTGAAGCAATGTAGCGTTGCTGACTACCTTCATTCTGAGCAGGTGCACCAATGGTACGGGACGTTTGGTAGTTAGTCCAGGCTTGCAAGTGCATGCTGGTTAAATGTGTAAGCATGCACTTTGTATTTCAATTTTGAAGATTCTTCCCTCTGCTAAAGGTCTTTGAGCATTTCTTACAGATAAATTTTGACTGATCATTCGGATCTTGGTTAAAAAATTGCCACACTACACTCTTCCTACTATGGAATACCTTTTCAGGCATTGCACGCTGTGCTACTTTCACCGGATGGCCACGCTGTCCTAAAAATGTTTTTGCCAAACGTTTTTGGCCTGATACGGGCCTGCCAGATGACAGCTGTTGCGATGTAGATGGCTGCTGCGGATCATCCTCTTCCGCTTCTGAGCTACTGGCAGCGGCACCGTCTTCCCCCAATGGCTGCCAATCTGGGTTGACAACTGGGTCATCTATCACCTCCTCTTCAATGTCATGTGCACCTTTCTCTGTGACACCGTGTAAGGTGCTATAGCGTTCGGGACGGGGCACCATAGTCTCATCAGGGTCAGATTTTGGCTCAGTACACTGCGAGGGCAATGTAGTGATCTGAGTCAATGGAACAGCATAATAATCTAGCTGTGCATCAGTGCACTCCATGTCCGATTCATCTTGTAATGGGCAGTTAACAATTTCCCTTTCTAACCCAGGCACGGTATGTGTAAAGAGCTCCATGGAGTAACCTGTAGTGTCGCCTGACGCATCCTTCACTTTTGGTTTGGGTGAAGGACACAAGGAAACGTCTTGTTCCTGACCGGGAGCATCCACTGACGACTCGCTGCTTTTATATTTTGAACTTTCTGAAGAGGAGGTGAAAGAGCTAGAGGCTGAGTGAGCAAGGAAAGCCAAAACTTTTTCCTGCTGCTCCAGCTTTAAAAGATGTTTTCCTACTCCTAGATAAGGGAGCCTTCGAGGCCTTGTGTAGCCAGACGATGACGCTGGCTCAACACCTCCAGCCTTAGGTGCTATTGTGCTTTTCTCACTACCACCAGATGCAGCACCACCACCACCACCATCAGTACCAGTTGGCAACCTACGCCCACGGCCTCTTCCACCAGACTTCCTCATTTTTTGGAAAATCTAACCAAAATAACAACCGTTATATGGTACTGTAAAACAAGGTAGGTGTATATAAACTTGTTGAGAATTTAAATCTCCCTTTTTTGGGGGGGAGACAGAATCAAAACTCAGGCCCTGTGCATAAAACAACACAATGTAAGTGGCAGAAAGTGGCTGGCTGATATACGACAAACTAACAGGACAGAAGTATATCCACTTTGTGAGAATTTGAATCTCCCTTTTTTTGGGGGGGAGACTGAACCAAAACTCAGGCCCAGTGTATAAATACAACTACGCAATGTAAGTGGCTGAAAGTGGCTGGCTGACATACGACAAACTAACAGGACAGAAGTATATCCACTTTGTGAGAATATGAATCTCCCTTTTTTTGGGGGGAGACCAAACCAAAACTCAGGCCCAATGTATAAAACAACGCAATGTGAGTGGCAGCTGGTGGCTGGCTGATATACGACAAACTAACAGGACTGAAATATATCCACTTTGTGAGAATTTGAATCTCCCTTTTTTGGGGGGGGAGACTGAACAAAAACTCAGGCCCAGTGTATAAAACAATGCAATGTGAGTGGCAGCAAGTGGCTGGAAGATATATGAAAAATACAAGGACTGTAGTACAATTTCAATCTCCCTACAATGATCTCAGGACAAGTATGGCAGCAATAAAAAGGACTGCTGCACACAAAAGTGTGGACAAATAAACAAGATAACTGTGCAGAAAAGAGCAACAGGATTTTTGCTTTTAAAAAAGCAGTTGGTTTGCACAGCAGCGTCCAAACAGCAATGCAGCTATCAGGGAGCCTTATAAGGCAGCCTAATAAGCTACAGAGCTGATGCACAAAAATATAGCCTCCACTGTCCCTGCAAAACAAAGGTGGTGTTGGACAGTGGAAATCGTTACAGCACAAGCGGTTTGGGGGTTTATATTTCCTCCCTAACTATATCCCTTCTTCTGATGAAGCTGCAGCAATCTCTCCCTATGCTACGATCGGCAGAAGTAAGATGGCGGTCGGCGTGCACGCCCCTTTATAGCCCCTGCGATGCCGCAGAAAGCTGTCATGCCCTTCTCTAAGATGGTGGGGACCGAGACCTATGTCATCACGCTGCCCACACTCTGCGTCCTCCTTCATAGGCTGAAAAATGGCGCTGAACGCATCATACGAAACGCGACTTTGGTGCGCTGATTGCCGACCTGATGGCCGATCCCACACTAGAATCGGGTCGGGTTTCATGAAACCCACTTTGCCGAAAGTCGGCGATTTTTGAATTTGTCCGATCCGTTTTGCACAACCCTAGTATTTACCGATCTTTCTTATAAATTCACCAAAAGAAAATCACAAACTTTGTGAATGGATTAATTAATGCATCCCAATAAGCAGCAAATCAGCAAAAAATAAATCAGGTGAAAATATTCCTCATCAGGATATATAAGTCAGAATATTGATATTCATTAGCCATGTGATAAGATGTTGCTGTGCATTATGTAAACTTAATAAAGGAGGATGATACAGATATTTCCAACATGATAATCTGCAGAACAGTCCTGCATCTAAAACATTAATCAGTAAGAAAGGGACATAGCTGCTTGCGAAGGGAGAGTCGGCAAAGAAGGAATCAGCTGCCTGTATAGTTTTAATCAGTTTTAAATACAGGGTGGGCCATTTATATGGATACACCTGGGTGGGCCATGTATATGGATACACCTCAATAAAATGGGAATGGTTGGTGATATCAACTTCCTGTTTGTGGCACATTAGTATATGGGAGGGGGGAAACTTTTCAAGATGGGTGGTGACCATTGTGACCATTTTGAAGTTGGCCATTTTGGATCCAACTTTATAAATGGCCCACCCAGGTGTATCCGTAGAAATGGCCCACCCTGTACATACTGTGCATAGACAGTCCCAGTCACAACACATTTCTGCTCTTTGTACAGCAGAATACCTCTTACATTGACTGTTCATAATACCATTAAAAAAATTAAGAGACCACAACGCTATCCTGTAACGCTAATCACTACTCATGGACACACCGTGAGGCAGAGAAATCAGATGTACCGGGTCAGTACCAAGAAAGCATGTAGAAAACCATTGGAAAAGTCAATTGCGTAAGTCAGGTCATGGTTCAGGGTTAAAATACCAAGAAGATGATAGATCAAAGCAAAAAGACAAGACAAAAGGATAGTCAGAACACAGTCAAAATGGTCAGGCAGTGGAAAACTAGAACTCAGCACGACAGAATCGGGCAAACACAAACCAGGATTCAGAAGCAGGCAGCTTGGTTAAGTAGCTAGGCAATCTCCAGAACAGAGAACACCTGGAGAAAGCACAGCACCTCAAAATCACAGATTGGACAGCTGAGCTGTCAATCAAAACACTGACAACTCAGCAATCAAATCAAATCAAAATTCCCTATCAGTAGGTCTTTGGAGTTGGGAGGAAAAAGGAGAACCCAGAGGAAACCCACGTACACACGGGGAGAACATACAAACTCCATGCAGATGTTGTCCAAGGTGGGATTTGAACTCAGGACCCCTGTGCTGCAAGACTTCAGTGCTAACCACTGAGCCACCATGCTGACATCCTGATTATAAATAGAGGTAAAGGGATTACATTGTAGTACTAGTAATAACAATTAAAATAGGTTACCAAAAAATGTCTGCCACAGGGTACAGACAATGTGATTTAAGTATTGCACACAAAGATGAAAAGGAAGGAGAGAGAAAAAGAAGGGTGTATAGCTTACCTCCTGTTGAGTGTGGTGCTAGGCTTACTTAATTTGTTTTTGTCTTCTTGGTTGCTAGGCTACATAGCAAAGAGTGCAACAGTCAAGCTCACCTTGTCACCTGGCTACTTCTGCAGAGCACAGCAGTCAAATCATCACTGGTTGCTGCACTCTACACATAGAATATTTACTGAGCTCAGCTTTGTCAGTTCAACTTCTACCCATACAAAGCACAACAACCGAGCGGTCTATGGCCCTGCTATTGTAACTTACACTTCAATTTCAATGTGCACAGCACAGTATTAATTGACAAAGTCAGTTTGACTGCTGTGCTCGAGATAAGTAGCAGTTGAAATGACACCGGAGAGCGCTGTGTATAAGTATTCAATGTGCAGAGCGCAACTGTCAGCACTTGAGTACTTGAGAGCAGTGGCAGACTGGGATGCCAATGGCCGACCAGTAACATTGGCTCTTGGGGTCACTGTTCAGCTACATGCAAATATTACATTACTCTTTACCTTGTCTTCTATATATATTGGGTCAATTGATAAATGAATAATGAAATGCTGCCTTTGTCTGTAAATAAAAAATCAAGTATTTTATGCTAGCTACTTTTCATGTCGAAGAGATGTGGGGGCCACCAGGGGATTCACCTGTTCCCTTGAGGGCCAGTCTGGACTTTCTTGATAAGTATTACATACTGGAGGCAGGTTATAATAATAATTGACAGTGGAAGGGGCCCTATCCAGATTGGTGGGCGTAGGGTAGGGTCCCTTCTCCTCAGTCAGCTAAACTTATGTC
The DNA here is from genome assembly GCF_051348905.1 of Ranitomeya variabilis. NCBI lineage: Eukaryota > Metazoa > Chordata > Amphibia > Anura > Dendrobatidae > Ranitomeya > Ranitomeya variabilis. The sequence goes on from NC_135233.1 coordinate 507,049,725, forward strand.
GAGGGCCTTGTCCCATTTTGATTGGAGCAACACAGTTTAATCATATGATGTAAATATATCTCTATATCTGTCTGTCTATCTATCTATCCATCCATCTATCTATATAGTACCTATATAAATAGTCATGGTTGAAAGTGTTGGCACGGTTGACTTTTTTCAGAAAATTAAGTATTTCTCCCAGAAAATTATTGCAATTACACATGTTTTGTTATACACATGTTTATTTCCTTTGTGTTAATTGGATCAACAACAAAAACAGAGAAAAAGGCAAATTGGACATAATTCCACACAAAATCCCAAAAATGGACTGGACAAAATTGTTGGCACCCTCAACTTAATATTTGGTTGCACAGCCTTTGGAAAAAATAACTGTAATCAATTGCTTCCTATAACCATCGACAAGCTTCTTACGCCTCTCAACTGGAATTTTGGACCACTCTTCTTTTCTAAACTGCTCCAGGTCTCTCATATTTAAAGGCGCCTTCTCCCAACAACAATTTTAAGATCTCTTCACAGGTGTTTCATGGGATTTAGATCCGGACTCATTAATGGCCACTTCAGCACTTTGTTTCCATACATTTCTGGGGCCTTCTTGAAGTATGTTTGGGGTCATTGTCCTGCTGGAAGACCCATGACCTAGGACACAAACCCAGCTTTCTGACCTTGGGCACTATATTACAACCAAAAATCCTTTTATAATCCTCAGATGTCATGATGATTTGCACACAGTCAATTCACCCAGAATCAGCAAGACAACCCAAAATATCTTTGAACCTCCACCATATTTAACTGCAGGTACTATGTTCTTTTCTTTATAGGCCTCATTCTGTTTTCAGTAAATAGTGGAATGATGTGCTTTACCCAAAAGCTCTATCTTGATCTCATCTGTGCACAAGATGCTTTCCCAGAAGGATTTTGGCTTACTCACGTACATTTTGGCAAACTGCAGTCTATCTTTTTTCTGTCTCTGTGTCAGCAGTGGGATCCACCTGGGTCTCCTGCCATAGCGTGTCATTTAATTAATGTTGATGGATAGTTTGCGCTGATGCAACCTGAGCCTGCAGATGAGTTAGAACGAGCATCACATGCTTGAAATAAAATAGTTTACACAATTTTGGAAAGGTGGCAACAATTTTGTCCAAAAATCCTTCCAGGTATGTACCAAACCTCATGCTATTATCCAGAAAAATGAAGGCAGCACTCTAATAGAAAAAATAAATGTGGTTTATTGGCCCATATGCGACGTTTCAGTCCAAGATGTGGACCTTTCTCAAGTATATATATATATATATATACAGTACAGACCAAAAGTTTGGACACACCTTCTCATTTAAAGATTTTCCTGTATTTTCATGACTATGAAAATTGTTGTACATTCACACTGAAGGCATCAAAACTATGAATGAACACATGTGGAATTATATACTTAACAAAAAAGTGTGAAACAACTGAAATTATATCGTATATTCTAGGTTCTTCAAAGTAGCCACCTTTTGCTTTGATGACTGCTTTGCACACTCTTGGCATTCTCTCGATGAGCTTCAAGAGGTAGTCACTGGGAATGGTCTTCCAACAATCTTGAAGGAGTTCCCAGAGATGCTTAGCACTTGTTGGCCCTTTTGCCTTCACTCTGCGGTCCAGCTCACCCCAAACCATCTCGACTGGGTTCAGGTCTGGTCAGGGCCAGACTGGGACTAAAATTCAGCCCTGGCATTTGAAGTTACACAGGCCCACTTGTCACATGGTGACTGTATAATATCTTTGTACACTTGTAGGTTGCAAGAAGTGAGGGGAGTGTAACACGACTATATAACATATAATCACAGCTACAGTATATCCAGCATTACAGCTCAGGCCTATTTATTGCTTTTAGTTGCAGTACCAAGAAAAGGCTACTTTCACACATCAGGTTTTCAGTGTCAGGCTAAATCCGGCGAATGTTGGAAAAACTGGATCCGGCGCAGATTGTGAAAAACTGATGCGACGGATCCGTTTTTTTGATGGATCCGGCTAGCCTATCTAGATTATTGGATAAAAAAAAAAAAATTTGGAGCATGCTCAGTTTAAAAAACTGGATCAGGCCGCCGGATCCGCCTTTTTCCGGATCCGGCACCTTCCGGCTCCCATAGGCTTCCATTCTAGCAAACAGCCGGAAGCGCCGGATCTGGCGCTTCAGGCTTTTTCGCCGGAGACAAAAAACGTTGCAATGGACATTTTTTCAAGAAACTGGAAGCGGCTGATTTGCCGGATCCGGCGAAAACCGGACGAAACGCAATGTCATCCGGTGCAATCCGGCACTAATACAAGTCTATGGGAAAAAACCTGATCCGGCGGCAACATTCGCCTGATCCGGTTTTTTTAAAATTAGCCGGATTTAGCCTGACACTGAAAACCGGATGTGGGAAAGTAGCCAAAGCCGCTACTTTACCTACATAACTGGATCTCGTAGATAATGAAGGGATTGAGACGACCAAAGGCTATGGAACCTCATTCTGATGCTCCATAAACTTTGCCTACAGCCACTTTTGGTTCCGCTGCGTAGCACGAGACCCGGTGACTCTGAAGAGCGGTGACATCAGTAACGTCACCGCTCTTCAGATATTCCAGGTCTTGCACTGAGCTCAGGGACTGTGAGGAGCGGTACTGTTACTACCGTCACCGCTCTTCAGAGTCGCTGGGTCTTGCCAGGTCTGGGCTAGTAGTGGGGGTGTCTGATAGATACCTCTCCATTACTTACAACAGGGATTGATAGCAGCTGACATTACGCAGCTTACATCAACCCTAAAAATCATTACACATACCAGAATTAAATGCTCTGGCGGCTGGGAAAAGCAGTAGAGTTAGTACTATTCCCAGGTGCCGGGTGCTAACTACAACTGTCATCATCCTTGCCTGGTCTCCCTGCGAAGTATTTCTGCTGTATTTACATGCGCTGATCTCAGGCCACTAAACGAGTGTGATCGACAATAGTGAAGTCATTCGCTTGTTTCCCGGCCTCTTTACACCAACTTAGAAAGGAATGAAGGGAACAGAACAATCACAATTAGATCAATCTGTCCCCATACAGTATCATGTTATCAGCAGCACAACTACAGTTTACACCGGCGATGTGCTGCTGAGAACAAGGATTTCTGTTCCCACATAAACAATCCAATCACTCGATGAATAGGCATCATTTTGCTTGTTTAGTATAATACACCCCATAGTCCTCCATATATTATAATGTGCACCTCAGTCCTCCATATAGTATAATACACTCCTCAGTCCTCAATATAGTATAATACACTCCTCAGTCCTCCATATAGTATAATACACTCCTCATAGACCTCCATATATTAAAATACACAGCAATTCCTCCATATAGTATAATACACTCCTCAGTCCTCCAAATAGTGTAATACATTCCTCTCAGTCTTCCAAATAGTATAATGCATTCCTCATAGTGCTCCATCTCACGAGCAGGGTCGTCTTATTTTGCTTTATTGCTGTATTGTTAACATTGTTACCTATGACTGTTGTGTTTGAAACTGTTAAACTGTAAAGCGCTGCGGAATATGTTGGCGCTATATAAATAAAGATTATTATTATTATTATTATTATTATTATTATAATGCCCCGCCATTGTCATCCATGTAGTATAATTCACGTCCCATAGAATAATGCACCCCATAGTTCTTCATATAGTATAATGTATTCCCCATAGTCCTCGATACAGTATAATGCAGCCCACATATAGTATAATGATGCCACCTGTTATGGACCTGGTGGTTAGGAGCACCCGGAATGACCTGATGAGTAAACTAGAAATCGGGACAAGCTCTGGGGAAGTGGGAACTCTGCTGACCGCAAACCCTACTCCTACCATACACACTAGAAATAGCCGTGGAGCGTACCTAACTCTCCCTAGATGCCTCTTCACAGCCTAAGAGCTAACTACCCCTAAAGATAGGAATAAAGCCTTACCTTGCCTCAGAGAAATTCCCCAAAGGAAAAGGCAGCCCCCCACATATATTGATTGTGAGTTAAGAGGAAAGTCACAAACACAGGAATGAAAACAGGTTTTAGCAAAGGAGGCCAGACTTCACTAAATAGTCAGAGGATAGAAAAGGGAACGATGCGGTCAGCACAAAAAACTACAAAAACCACGCAGAGTATGAAAAAAAAACCCACACCGACTCACGGTGTGGAGGTGCAACTCTGCACCCCCAGAGCTTCCAGCTAGCAAGGGAATATCATGATAGCAAGCTGGACTAGAATTTAGCAGTACTAAGAAATATATTCAGGGAGCAGTAACAACAAATGAACTAGCAAGGACTTAGCTTCTGCTGGAGTAGACAGGTCCTCAGAGAAGTCCAAGAGAGATCTGAACCAATACTGAGACATTGACAGCTGGCATGAAGTAACGATCTGAGTGGAGTTAAATAGGGAAGCCAGCATAGCAATAAACGAGGGCAGCTGAGAAAGCCAACCTCAGTGACCAGCAGTTCCGCTCAAAGCCACCAGAGGGAGTCCAAGAGCATTATGGATGGCAAAAGAAGCTGGAAGGACCAAACGAAATGACACAGGGTTGAGAATTTCAGAAATCTTATAAGGACCAATGAAACGAGGCTTAAACTTAGGAGAAGAAACCTTCATAGGAACATAACGAGAAGACAACCAAACCAAATCCCCAACACGAAGTCGGGGACCAACACAACGACGGCGGCTAGCGAAACGTTGAGCCTTCTCCTGGGACAACGTCAGATTGTCCACTACGTGAGTCCAAATTTGCTGCAACCTGTCCACCACAGAATCCACACCAGGACAGTCAGAAGGCTCAACCTGCCCTGAAGAAAAACGAGGATGAAAACCAGAATTGCAAAAAAAAGGCGAAACCAAAGTAGCCAAACTAGCCCGATTATTAAGGGCGAACTCAGCCAATGGCAAGAAGGTCACCCAATCATCCTGATCAGCAGAAACAAAGCATCTCAGATAGGTTTCCAAAGTCTGGTTGGTTCGTTCGGTTTGGCCATTTGTCTGAGGATGGAAAGCCGAAGAAAAAGACAAATCAATGCCCATCTTAGCACAAAAGGACCGCCAAAACCTAGAGACAAACTGGGAACCTCTGTCTGACACAATGTTCTCCGGAATGCCATGCAAACGAACCACATGCTGAAAAAATAATGGCACCAAATCAGAGGAGGAAGGTAATTTAGGCAAGGGTACCAAATGGACCATCTTAGAAAAGCGATCACAAACCACCCAGATGACAGACATCCTTTGAGAGACAGGAAGATCTGAAATAAAATCCATGGAAATATGCGTCCAAGGCCTTTTCGGGACCGGCAAGGGCAAAAGCAACCCACTGGCACGAGAACAGCAGGGCTTAGCCCGAGCACAAGTCCCACAGGACTGCACAAAAGAACGCACATCCCGTGACAAGGAAGGCCACCAAAAGGACCTAGCCACCAAATCTCTGGTACCAAAAATCCCAGGATGACCAGCCAACACCGAGCAATGAACCTCAGAAATAACTCTGCTAGTCCATCTATCAGGGACAAACAGTTTCTCCGCTGGACAATGGTCAGGTCTATCAGCCTGAAACTCCTGCAGCACCCGCCGTAAATCAGGGGAGATGGCAGACAGAATTACCCCCTCTTTGAGAATACCAGCCGGCTCAGGGACACCCGGAGAATCAGGCACAAAACTCCTAGAAAGGGCATCCGCCTTCACATTCTTAGAACCTGGAAGGTATGAGACCACAAAATCGAAACGGGAGAAAAACAGCGACCATCGAGTCTGTCTAGGATTCAACCGCTTGGCAGACTCGAGATAAGTCAGAATCTTGTGATCCGTCAAGACCACCACGCGGTGCTTGGCTCCCTCAAGCCAATGCCGCCACTCCTCGAATGCCCACTTCATAGCCAGCAGCTCCCGATTGCCAACATCATAATTACGCTCAGCAGGCGAAAACTTTCTAGAAAAGAAGGCACAAGGCTTCATCACAGAGCCATCAGAACTTCTTTGAGACAAAACAGCCCCTGCTCCAATCTCAGAAGCATCAACCTCGACCTGAAAAGGGAGCGAAACAAATGGCTGACGCAACACAGGGGCCGAAAAAAAACGACGTTTCAGCTCCTGAAAAGCCTCCACAGCCGCAGAGGACCAATTCACCACATCAGCACCTTTCTTTGTCAAATCAGTCAAAGGTTTAACCACACTAGAAAAATTAGCGATGAAGCGACGGTAAAAATTAGCAAAGCCCAGGAATTTCTGAAGACTCTTCACAGATGTAGGTTGAGTCCAATCATAAATGGCCTGAACTTTAACAGGATCCATCTCGATAGTAGAAGGGGAAAAAATGAAGCCCAAAAAGGAAACCTTCTGAACTCCGAAGAGACATTTAGACCCCTTCACAAACAAGGAATTAGCACGAAGGACCTGGAATACCATTCTGACCTGCTTCACATGAGACTCCCAATCATCCGAAAAGACCAAAATATCATCCAAATATACAATCATGAATCTATCCAGATACTTTCGGAAGATGTCATGCATAAAGGACTGAAACACAGATGGAGCATTAGAAAGCCCGAATGGCATCACCAGGTACTCAAAATGGCCCTCGGGCGTATTAAATGCTGTTTTCCATTCATCGCCCTGTTTAATACGCACAAGGTTATACGCCCCTCGAAGATCTATCTTGGTGAACCAACTAGCCCCCTTAATCCGAACAAACAAATCAGACAGCAGAGGCAAAGGGTACTGAAATTTGACCGTGATTTATTGAGAAGGCGGTAATCTATACAGGGTCTCAGAGAAACATCCTTCTTGGCCACAAAAAAGAACCCAGCTCCCAACGGTGATGAAGACGGGCGAATATGCCCTTTCTCCAAGGACTCCTTTATATAACTCCGCATAGCGGCGTGTTCTGGCACAGATAAATTGAAAAGTCGGCCCTTAGGAAACTTACTACCAGGAATCAAATTTATAGCACAATCACAATCCCTATGAGGGGGTAGGACACTGGATTTGGGCTCATCAAATACATCCTGGTAATCCGACAGAAACTCATGGACTTCAGAAGGAGTGGAAGAAGAAATTGACACCAACGGAACATCGCCATGTACCCCTTGACAACCCCAACTAGACACTGACATTGATTTCCAATCCAATACTGGATTATGAACCTGTAGCCATGGCAAACCCAACAGGACCACATCATGCAAATTATGCAACACCAAAAAGCGAATATCCTCCTGATGTGCAGGAGCCATGCACATGGTCAACTGAGTCCAGTACTGAGGTTTATTCTTGGCCAAAAGCGTAGCATCAATTCCCCTTATTGGAATAGGATACTGCAAAGGCTCCAAGAAAAAAAACCACAGCACCTGGCAAACTCCAAGTCCATCAAATTCAGGGCAGCGCCCGAATCCACAAATGCCATAACAGAGTAGGACAACAAAGAGCAAATCAGAGTAACAGACAAAAGAAATTTAGGCTGTACAGTACCAATGGTGACAGACCTAGCGAACCGCTTAGGACAATCAGAGATGGCATGAGTGGGGTCACCACAGTAAAAACACAGCCCATTCTGATGTCTGTGTTCTTGCCGTTCAGTTCTGGTCAAAGTTCTATCACATTGCATAAGCTCAGGCCTCTGCTCAGAGGACACCGCCAAATGGTGCACAACCTTGCGCTCGCGCAAACGCCAATCAATTTGAATGGCCAAGGACATTGATTAATTCAGACCAGCAGGCGTGGGGAACCCCACCATAACATCCTTAAGGGCTTCAGAAAGACCCTTTCTAAAAATTGCTGCAAGGGCACACTCATTCCATTGAGTAAGCACAGACCATTTTCTCAACTTCTGACAATATACCTCCGCTTCATCCTGACCCTGACACAAAGCCAGCAAGATTTTCTCTGCCTGATCCACTGAATTAGGTTCGTCATAAAGCAATCCAAGCGCCAGAAAAAACGCATCTACATTTAGCAATGCAGGATCTCCTGGCGCAAGGGAAAATGCCCTGTCTTAAGGGTCGCCACGCAACAAAGAAATAATAATTTTTACTTGCTGAATGGGATCACCAGAGGAGCGGGGTTTCAAAGCAAGAAACAGTCTACAATTATTTTTGAAATTCAGAAACTTAGATGTATCCCCAGGCTCTAACATCGGATTCTGAACTACATAATCATGAATGCTTTGTACCCTTGCAGTGAGTTGATCCACACAAGAGGACAGACCTTGAATATCCATATCTACACCTGAGTCCTGAACCACCCAGAGGTTAAGGGGAAAAGAGAGACAAAACACACTGCAAAAAAAAAAATGGCTTTGGAACTTCTCTTATCCCTCTTTTGAGATGCATTAACACTTTGTGGGCCAGCTGTACTGTTATGGACCTGGTGGTTAGGAGCACCCAGAATGACCTGATGAGTAAACTAGAAATCGGGACAAGCTCTGGGGAAGTGGGAACTCTGCTGACCGCAAACCCTACTCCTACCATACACACTAGAAATAGCCGTGGAGCGTACCTAACTCTCCCTAGACGCCTCTTCACAGCCTAAGAGCTAACTACCCCTAAAGATAGAAATAAAGCCTTACCTTGCCTCAGAGAAATTCCCCAAAGGAAAAGGCAGCCCCCCACATATATTGACTGTGAGTTAAGAGGAAAGTCACAAACACAGGAATGAAAACAGGTTTTAGCAAAGGAGGCCAGACTTCACTAAATAGTCAGAGGATAGAAAAGGGAACTATGCGATCAGCACAAAAAACTACAAAAACCACGTAGAGTATGCAAAAAAAAACCCACACCGACTCACGGTGTGGAGGTGCAACTCTGCACCCCCAGAGCTTCCAGCTAGCAAGGGAATATCATGATAGCAAGCTGGACTAGAATTTAGCAGTACTAAGAAATATATTCAGGGAGCAGTAACAACAAATGAGCTAGCAAGGACTTAGCTTCTGCTGGAGTAGACAGGTCCTCAGAGAAGTCCAAGAGAGATCTGAACCAATACTGAGACATTGACAGCTGGCATGAAGTAAATATCTGAATGGAGGTAAATAGGGAAGCCAGCATAGCAATAAACGAGGGCAGCTGAGAAAGCCAACCTCAGTGACCAGCAGTTCCGCTCAAAGCCACCAGAGGGAGTCCAAGAGCAGAATTAACCAAAGTACCATTCATGACCACAGGAGGGAGTCCGAGAACGGAATTCACAACAGCCACCCCAGAGTATAATGCAGCCACCCCACAGAATATATTGTAGCCCCCTGAGTATAATATAACCCCCCAGAGAATATAATGCAGCCCCCTCATATAGTATAATGCAGCCCCTGCATATATAATATATGGTAGCCTCCTCATAGAGCATAATGCAGCCCCCCATAGAATATAATGTAGCCCCTCCATAGAATATAATACAGCACCCCAAAGAAGGTAATACAGCCCTCCCCCATAGAATGTAATGCAGAACAGCCCCCATAGAATGTAATGCAGCACAGCCCCCATAGAATGTAATGCAGCACAGCCCCCATAGAATGTAATGCAGCACAGCCCCCATAGAATGTAATGCAGCACAGCCCCCATAGAATGCAATGCAGCACAGCTCCCATAGAATGTAATGCAGCACAGCCCGCATAGAATGTAATACAGCACAGCCCCCTTAGAATGTAATGCAGCGCCCCCAATATCCCCACAATCCAGTTATCACTCAGTGATATATTTAAAAAAAAGAACAAAACACTCACCTCTCCTCATGCCCAGCGCTGCTCCTGGCTCCGGTCTCAGCAACTGCAGTCTGCTCGGTCACAAAGCAGGTGCGCAATGATATGACGTCATCGTGCACCCAAAGTGTCAGCACCAGGCAGAGCGGGGAATGATGGGAGAGGGAGCGTCAGCAGACGCTCTCTCCTCCATCATTGCATTCAACTGTACCGGTGTCATAGACGCCGGTATAGTTGAATGTGGCGGCGCTGGCGGGGGGGGTGAGTCGACGGCATTGGGGGGGAGTTGGCACTGGCGAGCGGCCCACGACTGCCAACGGCCCTTCTGGCATTTGCCAGAACTGCCCGATGGCCAGTCCGGCCCTGGGTCTGGTGACTGTGGAGGCCAGGTCATCTGGCGTAGCACCCCATCACTCTCCTTCTTGGTCAAATAGCCCTTACACAGCCTGGAGGTATGTTTGGGGTCATTGTTCTGTTGACAAATAAATGATGGTCCAACTAAACCGCAAACCGGATGGAATAGCATGCAGCTGCAAGATGCTGTGGTAGCCATGCTGGTTCAGTATGCCTTGAATTTTGAATAAATCCCCAACAGTGTCACCAGCAAAGCACCATCACACCTCCTCCATGCTTCACGGTGGGAACACCAGGCATGCAGAGTCCATCCGTTCACCTTTTCTGCGTCGCTCAAAGACACGGTGGTTGGAACCAAAGATCTCAAATTTGGACTCATCAGACCAAAGCACAGATTTCCACTGGTCTAATGTCCATTCCTTATGTTCTTTAACCCAAACAAGTCTCTTCTGCTTGTTTCCTATCCTTAGCAGTGGTTTCCTAGCAGCTATTTTACCATGAAGGCCTGCTGCACAAAGTCTCCTCTTAACAGTTGTTGTAGAGATGTGTCTGCTGCTAGAACTCTGTGGCATTGACCTGGTCTCTAATCTGAGCTGCTGTTAACCTGCGATTTCTGAGGCTTGTGACTTGGATAAACTTATCATCAGAAGCAGAGGTGACTCTTGGTCTTCCTTTCATGGGGCAGTCCTCATGTGAGACAGTTTCTTTGTAGCGCTTGATGGTTTTTGCCACTGCACTTGGGGACACTTTCCAAGTTTTCCCAATTTTTCGGACTGACTGACCTTCATTTCTTAAAGTAATGATGGCCACTCATTTTTCTTTACTTAGCTGCTTTTTTCTTGCCATAATACAAATTCGAACAGTCTATTCAGTAGGACTATCAGCTGTGTATCCACCAGACTTCTGCACAACACAACTGATGGTCCCAACCCCATTTATAAGGCAAGAAATCACACTTATTAAACCTGACAGGGCACACCTGTGAAGTGAAAACCATTCCCGGTGACTATCTCTTGAAGCTCATCAAGAGAATGCCAAGAATGTGCAAAGCATTTATCAAAGCAAAAGGTGGCTACTTTGAAGAACCTAGAATATAAAAGACATATTTTCAGTTGTTTCACACTTTTTTGTTAAGTATATAATTCCACATGTGTTAATTCATAGTTTTGATGCCTTCAGCGTGAATTTACAATTTTCATAGTCTTGAAAATACAGAAAAATCTTTAAAGGAGAGGTGTGTCCAAACTTTTGGTCTGTACAGTATATATATATATATATATATATATATATATATATATATATATATATATATATATATATATATATATATATATATATATATATATATACACACTGTGTGTGTATAGATATTTCTACACACATGCTAAATGTATACATCTCAACAGATACATTTTAGTTCTTTGATGCATGGCCACTAATGGATGAAGAGTACGGTATGTAGAGGAAGCCTCTGTGTCTCCATACAAGCACATTCTCTGCTTTGCACATTTCATTCCCAATTAACAGTGACATAACATTAAACAGGATAGAGGTCAAGTTTCCAAATGGTGCATACAGACCACCCACCATGTATCCAATAACTGCATCATTGTAGCAATTAAAGGAAAACAAATTCCTGCTGTGTTAATTACTTGCACTGAGATGGAAGGATATGGGGGCTGCACGGATGGTATGATGCTATGCAGGGCGAATGATTGCTTACAGAAATCCTTTTGTTTTATTTAACACACTGCTGGGTATGACAGGCACCCATTCTCTCTGAGAATGAACTCTTTTTCCTGAGGGTCAGAGCTTGGCTTGTGTGGGTGGCAGGACGAAAACTGTGCCCAGGGCTAGTAAGACTGTAATGGTGTCAGTCACTGTGGGAGGTCACTTATCCTTCATGGGCTCACACAGAGGAATAGTGCAAATGTCATATCCAACTATGTTATTCTGTAGATTTTTCGTTCATCTGTGATGCAGAATGTAAAATATCTCTGCTATTTAAAGTGCAGATAATTTCCATGGTTAGGATTTTGGGAGAATTTCTAAGTATTTTAAAGGGCTTTTTTTCCAACCAACATGGCTGCTGCATGGAGTTGTCACCTAACATTGCCGGACTCCTTAAAGGAGATCTGTCATCAGTTATTTGCAACCCCATCTGACAGCACCATGATGTAGGGTCAGAAACCATGATTACAGTGTTGTGTCACTTACTGGACTGTGTTTTGCTGTTTCAATAAAATCAGTATTTTATCCGAAGTAAATTATCATTAGAGGATTAGTTGCCTTGTGCCTCCTGGTGCAACCATGCCCCTCCACTGATTAGCAGCTTTCTGTTAATATACAATGTACAGAGAAAGCTGCCAATCAGTAGTGTGGGCCGAGTCATACCGTGCTCAGCATTCCAAGGTCTGCTAGGTCTGCAGCAGAGAAAACTGTGATTGTATCATAGCTGCCGCACCCAGTAACTATATATATCTCTGGAATCAGGATGTCTGCTCCTACTTCATGCTGCTGTCATATTGTGGTGCCCCTGGGGTCCAGTTGCCACAAAGGTACTGCACCTCACCAAGAGGTGTGGCATCCTATTCTCAGGTAAGGATGGGGGCACTACCCAGGACTCTAACACTCACATCCAATACACCCAAGTTCAGTTGGAGCACCTGGGCGTACCCTTAGGGAGGAAGGCCTCATCCCAGGCTGGATAGAAATGGGTGTTGGGGAGTGGGTGGGTTAGGTAAAGTCGGGGAGGAGCTAATTAGGAACAACAGTACAAAGAGCAGTTAGAGAAAGAAGTGGAGCTGAGCAGACGTGCAGGTCTGCAGTTCCTGAGAGACAGAACAAAGATGTGTGAGAGAGAGCGCAAGAAGGAAGCTCCAGAGAGGACAGAAGAGGTCCTAGGGGCACGTTTAGTGCAGAAGCCACCCATGGGACCCCTATCAAGACTTGGAGGTCGCAGACTGTGGATCAGTCCCAAGTTATTGGAATACTTCAAGTTCAGCTAAGAAACCGGAGGCTGTGGCTTTTGCAAGAAGCACAGCCACATCCACCCATACTTCGCCAAAAAGGCAGCCGTATAGAATCCAGGGAACTCAGAGAACGTCGCCAGACCAGGTTTGAGGCTGCTGGCTTGGGACACTGTGGGTAAGGCGCTGGGCCTACCACAACCACCATCATCCCACCATTTATTCATATAGCTGCCCTGGGGTCTAGCTCTATCTGTGGAGAGCTGTACCAACTCTGCTGCATGACCATCAGCCCCAGTGGACTCTGAAGCAGCGTTGGCTAACACTTTTATTGCCGAGTACCACAGGTAGCGTCACAAACAATTCCCATTTTATTACATTGACTCTTTTTTTGAACGCCCAGGGCCACGGACCAGGTCACTGCTGCCGTGACACATCCCCTTTAAGAACCGGCGTGGTACTGAGTATTCCCACGGCCCTGGCGGGCGCTCCAATATTACATTTGAAAACTGTGGTAACAGATTTCTTTTGTTTATAAGTATGCAGTGATAAATCTCTCCTTTTATTACTGATATAGATACATCACAGGTTTACTGCAAATCATACAGAGGCATACTAAGATATTGTAAGGAAGTGGACAAGAGAGAAGAATCTGCTGGTTAAAGGCAAAAGTGAAAGAAAAGAAATAACTACAGGAACCTATTAGTGGGAGGAGGAGTTAAAAAACAACACCAGGTCAGGGGACACTTGTGTCACAGTTACTAATTATAAAAGGACTGGCTGGACCAAGAAGAGGCAGTTGGCACCAGAACCTTTACCAGGACAGGTTGAGCGTCTGTTAGGTGGGCTTACAGTCACCATTGCCACAGAAGTGACCGAAACCTATCAAATGCTGAAGAAGACGGGAGCTGTGAGGAAGATCTGTAAGCAGCCCCAGGAGAAGATCCATAAGCAGCTCCAGTTGAAGATCTGTAAGCAGCCCCAGTAGAAGATCTGCAAGCAGCTCCAGAAGAAGATCCGTACGCAGCTCCAGTAGAAAAACTGTAAACAGCTCCAGTAGAAGATCCATAAGTAGCTCCAGTAGAAGATCCTTAAGCAGCTCCAGTAGAAGATCCGTAAGGAGCTCCAGTAGAAGATCCATAAGTAGCTCAAGTAGAAGATCTGCATGGAGCTCCAGTAGAAGATTTATAAGCAGCTCCGGTAGAAGATCCATAAGTAGCCCCAGTAGGAGATCCGTAAGCAGCTCCAGTAGAAGATCTGCAAGCAGTGTCAGTAGAAGATTCATGTCCCATGCCAGTAGAAGATCCATATGCAGCGCAAGTAGAAAACCATGACCAGATCCAAAACAGGCATGAGAGACAATCCGGCTGTTACTTCCAACACAGATGTACGGTAAAGGGTGTGGGCTGGGGCCATGCTTCCGGGAATGGAGATGGCCAGTGCGATGAGCACACTGGGTACCCATACCTCCCAACTTTTGAAGATGGGAAAGAGGGGCAAATTTTAGGCCACGCCTCTGACCACACCCATTCATAACTAGTCACACCCATATCCACGTCCCAACCACACCCATTTAGCACTGCTGATCACACGGTTTCATAAAGAGTAATTATAAACAAAAAAATATGGCCACACATAATGCTCCATACTGTATAATGGCCACACATGATGCTCAATACTGTATAATGGCCACACATGATGCTCAATACTGTATAATGGCCACACATGATGCTCAATACTGTATAATGGCCACACATGATGCTCAATACTGTATAATGGCCACACATGATGCTCAATACTGTATAATGGCCCCACAATGCTCCATACTGTATAATGGCCCCACATGATGCTCCATACTGTATAATGACAACACATGATGCTCCATACTGTATATTGGCTGCACATGATGCTCCATACTGTATAATTACCACACATGATGCTCCATACTGTATAATGGCTGCACATGATGCTCCATACTGTATATTGGCTGCACATGATGCTCCATACTGTATATTGGCTGCACATGATGCTCCATACTGTATAATGACCGCACATGATGCTCTATACTGTATAATGGCTGCACATGATGCTCCATACTGTATATTGGCCACACATGATATTTCGTACCATATAATGGCCACACATCTACTCCTACACACGTGGCTGCGCTCCGTACACACGCGCTCCGCTCCATACACCTCGTACACACACAGCTCCGCTCTGTACACCTCATGCACACACGGCTCCACTCCATACACCTCATACACACACGGCTCCACTCCATACACCTCGTACACATTCAGCTCCGCTCCATACACCTCGTACACATTCAGCTCCACTCCATGTACCTCATACACACACGGCTCCGCTCCGTACACCTCGTACACATTCAGCTCTGCTCCATACACCTCATACACACACGGCTCCGCTCCATACACCTCGTACACACACGGCTCCGCTCCATACACCTCATACACACATGGCTCTGCTCCATACACCTCGTACACATTCAGCTCCGCTCCATACACCTCATACACACACAGCTCCGCTCCATACACCTCATACACACACGGCTCCACTCCATACACCTCATACACACACGGCTCCGCTCCATACACCTCGTACACACACGGCTCCACTCCATACACCTCATACACATTCATCTCCGCTCCATACACCTCATACACACACGGTTCTGCTCCATACACCTGACCTTGTACACACTGTCTGCTACATCCACACTGTAAACACCTCCTGACCCCACACAAGGCAGCATTCTTACCTCATCCAGCAGCACCATGGCAAGTTGGCAACCAGTGCCACAGCCAAGTCCTGCAATCCATGGAGGTCCCGATCATGTGACCCCTAACTCCTCCCCTCCTGTGAGCTCATCACAGGTCCTGTGCACACAGAGCAGCCAATATGTGGTGTAAGGCTCTGCGGGTGCAGGGATGACCGACTGACAGGGATGACGGGCTGATACATACTACACTGCATACGGAAGGGTAAGGGGCATGGCTTAACACAAGGGGGCATGTTGGCTGCTTCTGCTGTCTGCGGGAAGCAGAGCGTCCCGTGCGGGAGTGCGGGGCAAAGGCTCAAAACCCGGACAGTCCCGCAGAATGAGGGACAGTTGGGAGCTATGAGGTACCCAGTGACTCACATATCCAGGACTTGCGACATAGTGGGAAATACCGGTGTCCCCTTTATGGCCAGTGTACCGATCAGAGGTGTTTATAGAGACTTCCGCAGGGATGGACCTAGTACTGAGAGTGATGTCCGTGAACTGTAGGCATAAAGGCATTAAACTAAGTTTAACTACTAAATAACAAGAACAGTGTATGTGATAGAACATTGCATAAACATTGTATTTAGTTGTATTGCTGTGTAATAATATACTGTAGTAACCTTGATACTGTAACCCGCCATATAGAGCTTACTTGTATACTGTATGTATACTTAGAAATAGACTTTCATTTTTCTGTTAAATAAATAGTTTTGGCTAAATTCCACTGTCTCCCTTACTGATTTTGTAAGTTTGCTCACCGACAAAGACATGAACAGTCTATAACTTTAAGGGTAGGTTTATTTGAACATTGAGAGAATATCAAAAATAAAATCCAGAAAATCACATTGTATAAATTATATAAAACTTTTTGCATTTTGCAGTGAGAAATAAGTATTTGATCCGTCTGGCAAACAAGACTTAATAATTGGTGGCAAAACCATTGTTGGCGAGCACAGCAGTCAGACATTTTTTGTAGTTGATGATGAGGTTTGCGCACATGTCCGGAGGAATTTTGGTACATGGCTCCATCCAGTCTCCCATTAATGCGCTAAAGTAGTCCTGTGTCTTTAGTTGGGAAACACCTCCAAAACATAATGTTTCCACGCTTGACAGTGGGGACAGTGTTCTTTGGGTCTTAAGTAGCATATCTCTTCCTCCAAGTACGGTGAGTTAAGTTAATGCCAAAGACCTAGAGTTTTGTCTCATCTGATCACAGCACCTTCTCCTAATCACTCACAGAATAATCCAGGTGTTCATTGGCAAATTTCAGACGGGCCTGCACATGTGCCTTCTTGAGCAGGGGGACCTTGCGGGCACTGCAGGATTTTAAACCTTTACGGCGCAATATGTTACCAATTATTTTCTTGGTGACCGTGGTCCCAGCTTCTTTGAGATCATTAACAAGTTCCCCTCGTGTAGTTTTAGGCTGATCTCTCACCTTCCTCATGATCAAGGATACCCCAAGAGGTGAGATTTTGCATGGTGCCTCAGATCGATGTTGATTGACAGTCATTGTGTGTTTCTTCCATTTTCTTACCATTGCACCAACAGTTGTCTCCTTCTCACCCAGCGTCTTACTTATGGCTTTGTAGCCCATTCCAGCTTTGTGCAGGTCTATGATCTGGTCCCTGACATCCTTCTAAAGCTCTTTCATCCTGCCCATGTTATAGAGGATAGGGTGTGACTGATTAATTGAGTCTGTGGAAACGAGTGTTTTTTGAAGGTGACTATGTAAGACAGCTGTCTTTAATGCAGGTAATGAGTTGATTAGGAGCGTCTAACTGGTTTGTAGGAGCCAGAACTCTTAATGGTTGGTAGGGAATTAAATACTTATTTCTCACTGCAAAATGCAAATCAATTTATATAATTTATACAATGTGATTTTCTGGATTTTATTGTTGATATTCTATTTCTCAATGTTAAAATTAATCTACTCTTAAAATTATAGACTGTTCACGTCTTTGTCAGTGGGCAAAACTGCAAAATCAGCAAGGGATCAAATAATTATTTATATGTATAAATGTGTGTACAATGATCCCCAGTGATAGTTTCCAGTAGCCACTATGGGGGTATGTGCAAACACCATCTTTTTTCAGGTGTATCTGCTCCGCAACTCAAATGGAAAAACACAAAAAAATAATGAAATAGAATGAATATATGTCCTAAAAAGTAAAAATGACTTGATGTATGTTCAGTCTTTGGAGCTTATTTTCACCACTTAATGTCTGCAAAGATGCACAGCTTTTTAAAAAAACATTGACCTGACTATTCTTCTGCTTGGAGGCAGCTAAAAAATTTGCTTATTTAACAAAGTTTTTAACCCCTTCCCGACCTTTGACGCCACGTAGGCATCATGAAAGTCGGTGCCAATCCGACCCATGACGCCTATGTGGCGTCATGGAATGATCGCGTCCCTGCAGATCGGGTGAAAGGGTTAACTCCAATTTCACCCGATCTGCAGGGACAGGGGGAGTGGTACTTCAGCCCAGGGGGGGTGGCTTCACCCCCTCGTGGCTACGATCGCTCTGATTGGCTGTTCAAAGTGAAACTGCCAATAAGAGCGATTTGTAATATTTCACCTAAAAAACTGGTGAAATATTACAATCCAGCCATGGCCGATGCTGCAATATCATAGGCCATGGCTGGAAACACTTATGTGCCCCCCCCACCCCACCGATCGCCCCCCCAAGCCACCGATTTGTGCTCCGCTCCCCTCCGTCTTGTGCTCCGCTCCCCCGTCCTCCTGTCCGCTTCCCCGTGCTCCTATGCCACCCCCGTGCTCCGACGCACCCCCCCATGCCCCGATCTCCCCCCCCCTCATACTTACTGAGGCTCCCGGTGTCCATCAGTCTTCTCTATGGGCGCCGCCATATTCCAAAATGGCGGGCGCATGCGCAGTGCGCCCGCCGAATCTGCCGGCCGGCAGATTCGTTGCAAGTACATTTTGATCGATGTGATAGGTTCGATCACAGCGATCAAAATAAAAAAATAATAAATAAACCCCCCCTTTATCACCCCCATAGGTAGGGACAATAATAAAATAAAGAAAATATTTTTTTTTCTTTTTCCACTAGGGTTAGGGTTAGAACTAGGGTTAGGGGTAGGGTTAGGGTTATGGCATGTGCACACAGTGCGGATTTGGCTGCGGATCCGCAGCGGATTGGCCGAGGATCCACAGCGGATTGGCCGCGGATCCGCAGTGGATTGGCCGCGGATCCGCAGCGGATTGGCCGCTGCGAATTCGTAGCAGTTTTCCATCAGGTTTACAGTACCATGTACACCTATGGAGAACCAAATCCGCTGTGCCCATGTTGCGGAAAATTCCGTGCAGAAACGCTGCGTTGTATTTTCCGCAGCATGTCAATTCTTTGTGCGGATTCCGCAGCATTTTACACCTGTTCCTTAATAGGAATCCGCAGGTGAAATCCGCACAAAAAAACACTGGAAATCCGCTGTAAATCCACAGGTAAAACGCAGTGCCTTTTACCTGCAGATTTTTCAAAAATCATGCAGAAAAATCTCACAGGAATCCGCAACGTGGGCACATAGCCTTAGGGTTAGGGTTGGAATTAGAGTTAGGGTTGGAATTAGGGCTAGGGTTGGAAATAGGGTTAAGATTAGGCTTGTGGTTAGGGTTACGGATAGGGTTAGGGGTGTGTTGGGGTTACAGTTGTGGTTAGGGTTGGGATTAGGGTTAGGGTTGGGATTAGGGTTAGGATTAGGGTTAGGGTTGAAATTAGGGTTACGGGTGTGTTGGGGTTAGGGTTGTGGTTAGGGGTGTGTTGGGGTTAGGGTTGTGATTAGGGTTATGGCTACAGTTGGGATTAGGATTAGGGGTGTGTTGGGGTTAGTGTTGAAGTTAGAATTGAGGGGTTTCCACTGTTTAGGCACATCAGGGGTCTCCAAACGCAACATGGCGCCACCATTGATTCCAGCCAATCTTGCGTTCAAAAAGTCAAATGGTGCGCCCTCCCTTCCAAGCCCCGACGTGCGCCCAAACAGTGGTTTACCCCCACATTTGGGGTACCAGCATACTCAAGACAAACTGGGCAACAAATGTTGGGGTCCAATTTCTCCTGTTACCCTTGCAAAAATAAAACATTACTTGCTAAAACATAATTTTTGAGGAAAGAACAATTATTTTTTATTTTCATGGCTCTGCGTTATAAACTTCTGTGAAGCACTTGGGGGTTGAAAGTGCTCACCACACATCTAGATAAGTTCCTTGGGGGGTCTAGTTTCCAAAATGGGGTCACTTGTGGGGTGTTTCTACTGTTTAGGCACATCAGGGGCTCTGCAAATGCAATGTGACGCCCGCAGACCATTCCATCAAAGTCTGCATTTCAAATGTCACTACTTCCCTTCCGAGCCCTGACGTGTGCCCAAACAGTGGTTTACCCCCACATATGGGGTATCAGCATATTCACAACAAACTGGGCAACAAATATTGGGGCCCAATTTCTCCTGTTACCCTTGTGAAAATAAAAAATTGCTTGCTAAAACATCTTTTTTGAGGAAAGAAAAAAGATTTTTTATTTTCACGGCTCTGCGTTGTAAACTTCTGTGAAGCACTTAGGGGTTGAAAGTGCTCACCACACATCTAGATAAGTTCCTTGGGGGGTCTAGTTTCCAAAATGGGGTCACTTGTGGGGGGTTTCTACTGTTTAGGCATATCATGGGCTCTGCAAACGTAACATGATGCCCGCAGACCATTCCATCAAAGTCTGCATTCCAAAACGTCACTACTTCCCTTCCGAGCCCCGGCATGTGCCCAAACAGTGGTTTACCCCCACATATGGGGTATCAGCGTACTCAGGAGAAACTGGACAACAACTTTTGTGGTCAAATTTCTCCTGTTACCCTTGAAAAATAAAAAATTCTGGGCTAAAAAAATATTTTTGAGGAAAGGAAACACATTTATTATTTTCATGGCTCTGCGTTATAAACTTCTGTGAAGCACTTGGGGGTTCAAAGTGCTCACCACACATCTAGATAAGTTCCCTTGGGGGTCTAGTTTCCAAAATGGAGTCACTTGTGGGGGGTTTCTACTGTTTAGGCAGATCAGGGGCTCTGCAAACGCAACCTGACGCCCGCAGAGCATTCCATCACAGTCTGCATTTCAAAACGTCACTACTTCCCTTCCGAACCCCGACGTGTGCCAAAACAGTGGTTTACCGCCACATATGGGGTATCAGCGTACTCAGGACAAACTGGACAACAACTTTTGGGGTCCAATTTCTCCTGTTACCCTTGGGGAAAAAAATTGTGGGCTAAAAAATCATTTTTGAGAAAAGAAAAATGATTTTTTATTTTCATGGCTCTGCGTTATAAACTTCTGTGAAGCACTTGGGGGTTCAAAGTGCTTACCACACATCTAGGTAAGTTCCCTTGGGGGTCTAGTTTCCAAAATGGAGTCACTTGTGGGGAGTTCCTACTGTTTAGGCACATCAGGGGCTCTGCAAACGCAACCTGACGCCCGCAGAGCATTCCATCAAAGTCTGCATTTCAAAACGTCACTACTTCCCTTCCGAACCCCGACGTGTGCCAAAACAGTGGTTTACCCCCACATATGGGGTATCATCGTACTCAGGACAAACTGGACAACAAAATTTGGGGTCCAATTTCTCCTATTACCCTTGGTAAAATAAAAAATTCTGGGCTAAAAATCATTTTTGAGGAAAGAAAAATTATTTTTTATTTTCACGGCTCTGCGTTATAAACTTCTGTGAAGCACCTGGGGGTTATAAGTGCTCAATATGCATCTAGATAAGTTCCTTGGGGGTCTAGTTTCCAAAATGGGGTCACTTGTAGGGGAGCTCCAATGTTTAGGCACACAGGGGCTCTCCAAACGCGACATGGTGTCCGCTAACAATCGGAGCTAATTTTCCATTCAAAAAGTCAAATGGCACGCCTCCCCTTCCGAGCCTTGCCGTGCACCCAAACAGTGGTTTACCCCCACATATGAGGTATCGGCGTACTCAGGAGAAATTGCCCAACAAATTTTAGGATCCATTTTATCCTGTTGCCCATGTGAAAATGAAAAAATTGAGGCTAAAAGAAATTTTGTGTGAAAAAAAAGTACTTTTTCATTTTTACGGATCAATTTGTGAAGCACCTGAGGGTTTCAAGTGCTCACTATGCTTCTAGATAAGTTCCTTGGGGGGTCTAGTTTCCAAAATGGGGTCACTTGTGGGGTAGCTCCAATGTTTAGGCACACAGGGGCTCTCCAAACGTGACATGGTGTCCGCTAGCGATGGAGATAATTTTTAATTCAAAAAGTCAAATGGCGCTCCTTCCCTTCCGAGCCTTACCATGTGCCCAAACAGTGGTTTACCCCCACATGTGAGGTATCATTGTACTCAGGAGAAATTGTCCAACAAATTTTAGGATCCATTTTATCCTGTTGCCCATGTGAAAATGAAAAAATTGAGGCTAAAAGAAATTTTGTGTGAAAAAAAAGTACTTTTTCATTTTTACGGATCAATTTGTGAAGCACCTGAGGGTTTCAAGTGCTCACTATGCTTCTAGATAAGTTCCTTGGGGGGTCTAGTTTCCAAAATGGGGTCACTTGTGGGGTAGCTCCAATGTTTAGGCACACAGGGGCTCTCCAAACGTGACATGGTGTCCGCTAGCGATGGAGATAATTTTTAATTCAAAAAGTCAAATGGCGCTCCTTCCCTTCCGAGCCTTACCATGTGCCCAAACAGTGGTTTACCCCCACTTGTGAGGTATCAGCATACTCAGGACAAATTGGACAACAACGTTCGTGGTCCAGTTTCTCCTTTTACCCTTGGGAAAATAAAAAAATTGTTGCTAAAAGATCATTTTTGTGACTAAAAAGTTAAATGTTCATTTTTTACTTCCATGTTGCTTCTGCTGCTGTGAAACACCTGAAGGGTTAATAAACTTCTTGAATGTGGTTTTGAGCACCTTGAGGGGTGCAGTTTTTAGAATGGTGTCACTTTTGGGTATTTTCAGCCATATAGAACCCTCAAACTGACTTCAAATGTGAGGTGGTCCCTAAAAAAAATGGTTTTGTAAATTTTGTTGTAAAAATGAGAAATCACTGGTCAAATTTTAACCCTTATAACTTCCTAGAAAAAAAAAATTTTCTTACAAAGTTGTGCTGATGTAAAGTAGACATGTGGGAAATGTTATTTATTAACTATTTTGTGTCACATAACTCTCTGGTTTAACAGAATAAAAATTCAAAATGTGAAAATTGCGAAATTTTCAAAATTTTCGCCAAATTTCCATTTTTTTCACAAATAAACTCAGAAATTATCGACCTAAATTTACCACTATCATGAAGCCCAATATGTCACGAAAAAACAAACACAGAATCGCTCCTGAGTTATTACCTCATAAAGGGACACTGGTCAGAATTGCAAAAAAGGGCAAGGTCATTAAGGCCAAAATAGGCTAGGTCATGAAGGGGTTAAAAAAAGGCCATCGGACATTGATGTCACAGAAAAACAACAACAAATGCAGGTTCTAAAATACAGTGGGTATGGAAAGTACAGGGTGGGCCATTTATATGGATACACTTGGGTGGGCCATTTATAAAGCTGGATCCAAAATGGCTGACTACAAAATGGCCACCCACCCATCTTGAAAAGTACTCCCCCTCCTATATACTAATGTGCCACAAACAGCCATTCCCATTTTATTTAGGTGTATCCATATACATGACCCACCCAGGTGTATCCATATACATGGCCCACCCTGTATTCAGACCCCTTTAAATGTATCACTCTTTGATTCATTGCAGGGCAAGTGGGAAGAGCCTGCCAAAGTGCCAGATTTGCAGCATCTAATAGATGCGCTTTTTCTGGGCAGCTGTGGGCTGCTGTTTTTAGGCTTGGGGGCCTATACCAATGGCCCCTTACCAGCCTGAGAATACCAGCCCACAGCTGTGAGCTTTTTCAAGGTTGGTTGTCAAAAATGGGGGGGGACCCCACGCCGTTTTTTAAATTATTTATTTTGTTATATCGCAGGCGGCGGCTGAGGAATACCCCGATCATCCTCTCCTGCTGTCACTGCTATTAGTAGCAGCAAGTTTTGGATGATGGGAGTAAGGCTACGTTCACATTTGCGTTGTGCGCCGCAGCATCGGCGCCGCAACGCACAACGCAAACAAAAACGCAGCAAAACGCATGCACAACGCTGCGTTTTGCGCCGCATGCGTCCTTTTTTTGATTGATTTTGGACGCAGCAAAAATGCAACTTGCTGCGTCCAATGCGCCCGGACGCGTGCGCCGCAGGGACGCATGCGGTGCAAAACGCAAGTGCGACGCATGTCCATGCGCCCCCATGTTAAATATAGGGGCGCATGACGCATGCGGCGACGCTGCAGCGCCGACCGCAAATGTGAACGTGGACTAAGAGTCCCCAAAGCCCCACCTGCTGTCATTGGTCAGACTTTAATATAACTCTCATCATTCTCCTCGGCTCGTGCAAATCACCGGCAGAGCAGGGGAGAACGATGAGAGCCGTCTTCAGCTCCCGCCGCAGAACAGCGCTTACAGTGACAATGACCAAATACTCATAATATCCTCAAGCAGCACACTTATATCCTTCTATTTTTGTATACAAGTATAATTATTAAAGTCTGAGTGAGCCCTAGTTGTAAGGAACCCTTTCCTGTTTAGATGTCTAAGTCACTACTAGGACAACCCCTTCGTGATCTAACTGCTTGACCCAGTTAAAATAAAAAGCTTATACTCACTTCCCGTAGCGGTGCCGCTCAAGAAATGTCGGCACTCATGATTCCAGGGCTCTCATGCGGTTGTTATGACACGTGAGCCTGGTGCCCAATCAGTGCTGATGTCACTGTCTCCACCTTGGTACAAATTGAACATGAAGAGGAAGTCCAGGCTGCAGCTGATCTCTTACCTCCTCTTCATCCGTACGAATGTGGAGACAGTGAAGCCAGCATTGATTGTGCAGGGTTCACGTGTCACAACAACCCCACGAGAGCCCTCTTTGACCACGAGTGCTGACACTGCTGAAATGGCGCCAGCACGGGAGGTGAATATATTTTTTTTATTTCACTGGGGCCAAGCATTTAGATCAAGAAGGGGTTGGCCTAGTGTACTGACCCAGTCGAGAGTGTGTCCTTCCCTTTAACCCCTTCACCCCCAAGGGTGGTTTGCACGTTAATGACCGGGCCAATTTTTACAATTCTGACCACTGTCCCTTTATGAGGCTATAACTCTGGAACGCTTTGACGGATCTTGGCGATTCTGACATTGTTTTCTCGAGACATATTGTACTTCATGTTAAAGGTAAAATTTATTCGATATAACTTGCGTTTATTTGTGAAAAAAATGGAAATTTGGCGAAAATTTTGAAAATTTTGCAATTTTCCAACTTTGAATTTTTGTGCCCTTAAATCACAGACATATGTCACGCAAAATACTTAATAAGTAACATTTCCCACATGTCTACTTTACATCAGTACAATTTTGGAACCAAAATTTTTTTTTGTGACGGAGTTATAAGGGTTAAAAGTTGACCAGCAATTTCTCATTTTTACAACACCATTTTTTTTTAGGGACCACATCTCATTTGAAGTCATTTTGAGGGGTCTATATGATAGAAAATACTCAAGTGTGACACCATTCTAAAAACTGCACCCCTCAAGGTGCTCAAAACCACATTCAAGAAGTTTATTAACCCTTCAGGTGTTTCACAGGAATTTTTGGAATGTTTAAATAAAAATGAACATTTAACTTTTTTTCACACAAAATTTATTTCAGCTCCAATTTGTTTTATTTTACCAAGGGTAACAGGAGAAAATGGACCCCCAAAGTTGTTGTACAATTTGTCCTGAGTACGATGATACCCCATATGTGGGTGTAAACCATTGTTTAGGCGCATGGCAGAGCTTGGAAGGGAAGGAGCGCCATTTGACTTTTCAATGCAAAATTGACTGGAATTGAGATGGGACGCCATGTTGCGTTTGGAGAGCCCCTGATGTGCCTAAACATTGAAACTCCCTACAAGTGACACCATTTTGGAAAGTAGACCCCCTAAGGAACTTATCTAGATGTGTGGTGAGCACTTTGACCCACCAAGTGCTTCACAGAAGTTTATAATGCAGAGCCGTAAAAATAAAAAATCATATTTTTTCACAAAAATGATCTTTTCGCCCCCAATTTTTTATTTTCCCAAGGGTAAGAGAAGAAATTGGACCCCAAAAAATGTTGTGCAATTTGTCCTGAGTACGCTGATACCCCATATGTGGGTGTAAACCATTGTTTGGGCGCATGGCAGAGCTTGGAAGGGAAGGAGCGCCATTTGACTTTTCAATGCAAAATTGACTGGAATTGAGATGGGACGCCATGTTGCGTTTGGAGAGCCCCTGATGTGCCTAAACATTGAAACTCCCTACAAGTGACACCATTTTGGAAAGTAGACCCCCTAAGGAACTTATCTAGATGTGTGGTGAGCACTTTGACCCACCAAGTGCTTCACAGAAGTTTATAATGCAGAGCCGTAAAAATAAAAAATCATATTTTTTCACAAAAATGATCTTTTTGCCCCCAATTTTTTATTTTCCCAAGGGTAAGAGAAGAAATTGGACCCCAAAAAATGTTGTGCAATTTGTCCTGAGTACGCTGATACCCCATATGTGGGTGTAAACCATTGTTTGGGCGCATGGCAGAGCTTGGAAGGGAAGGAGCGCCATTTGACTTTTCAATGCAAAATTGACTGGAATTGAGATGGGACGCCATGTTGCGTTTGGAGAGCCCCTGATGTGCCTAAACATTGAAACTCCCTACAAGTGACACCATTTTGGAAAGTAGACCCCCTAAGGAACTTATCTAGATGTGTGGTGAGCACTTTGACCCACCAAGTGCTTCACAGAAGTTTATAATGCAGAGCCGTAAAAAAAAAAAATCATATTTTTTCACAAAAATGATCTTTTTGCCCCCAATTTTTTATTTTCCCAAGGGTAAGAGAAGAAATTGGACCCCAAAAAATGTTGTGCAATTTGTCCTGAGTACGCTGATACCCCATATGTGGGTGTAAACCATTGTTTGGGCGCATGGCAGAGCTTGGAAGGGAAGGAGCGCCATTTGACTTTTCAATGCAAAATTGACTGGAATTGAGATGGGACGCCATGTTGCGTTTGGAGAGCCCCTGATGTGCCTAAACATTGAAACTCCCTACAAGTGACACCATTTTGGAAAGTAGACCCCTTAAGGAACTTATCTAGATGTGTTTTGAGAGCTTTGAACCCCCAAGTGTTTCACTACAGATTATAACGCAGAGCCGTGAAAATAATTTTTTTTTTTTTCTCAAAAATGATTTTTTAGCCCCCAGCTTTGTATTTTTACAAGGGTAACAGAATAAATTGGACCCCAAAATTTGTTTTCCAATTTGTCCTGAGTATGCTGATACCCCATATGTGGGGGGGAACCACTGTTTGGGCGCATGACAGAGCTCGGAAGGGAAGGAGCGCTATTTGGAATGCAGACTTAAATGGATTGGTCAGCAGCCGTCACGTTGCATTTGCAGAGCCCCTGATGTACCCAAACAGCACAAACCCCCCACAAGTGACCCCATATTGGAAACTAGACCTCCCAAGGAACTTATCTAGATGTGTTTTGAGAACTTTGAACCCCCAAGTGTTTCACTAAAGTTTATAGCGCAAAGCCGTGAAAATAAAAATTCCTTTTTTTTTTTCACAAAAATGATTTTTTAGCCCCCAGTTTTGTATTTTCACAAGGGTAACAGGATAAATTAGACCCCAAAAGTTGTTGTCCAATTTGTCCTGAGTACGCTGATACCCCATATGTCGGGGGGAACCACTGTTTGGGCGCATGACAGAGCTCGGAAGGGAAGGAGCGCCATTTGGAATGCAGCCTTAAATGGATTGGTCTGCAGGCGTCACGTTGCATTTGCAGAGCCCCTGATGTACCCAAACAGTACAAACCCCCCACAAGTGACCCCATATTGGAAACTAGACCTCCCAAGGAACTTATCTAGATGTGTTGTGAGAACTTTGAACCCCCAAGTGTTTCACTTCAGTTTATAATGCAGAGCCGTGAAAATAAAACATCTTTTTTTTCCCACAAAAATGATTTTTAGCCCCCCAAATTTTTATTTTCCTAAGGATAACAAGAGAACTTGGACCCCAGAAGTTGTTGTTCAATTTGTCCCGAGTACGCTGATAACACATATGTTGGGGTAAACCCCTTTTTGGGCGCACGGGAGAGCTCGGAAGGGAAGGAGCACTGTTTTACTTTTTCAACGCAGAATTGGCTGGAATTGAGATTGGACGCCATGTCGCACTTGGAGAGCCCCTGATGTGCCTGGACAGTGGAAACCCCCCAATTCTACCTGAAACCCTAACCCAAACACACCCCTAACCCTAATCCCAACGGTAACCCTAACCACACCCCTAGCCCTGACACACCCATAATTCTAATCCCAACCCTAATCCAAACGTAAATGTAATCCAAACCCTAACCCTAACTTTAGCCCCAACCCTAACTTTAGCCCCAACCCTAACTTTACCTCCAACCCTAGCCCTAACCCTAACCCTAACCCTAAACGTGACTGAAATACGTGGCACTGAAATACGTGGCACTGAAATACGTGGCACTGAAATACGTGATACGTGGCACTTAAATACGTGGCACTGAAACACGTGGCACTGAAATACGTGGCACTGAAATACGTGGCACTGAAATACGTGGCACTTAAATAAGTGGCACTGAAATATGTGATATGTGGCACTTAAATACGTGGCACTGAAATACGTGGCACTGAAATACGTGGCACTGAAATATGTGGCACTGAAATACGTGGCACTTAAATAAGTGGCACTGAAATATGTGATATGTGGCACTTAAATACGTGGCACTGAAATACGTGGCACTGAAATACGTGGCACTGAAATACGTGGCACTGAAATACGTGGCACTGAAATACGTGATACGTGGCACTGAAACACGTGGCACTGAAATACGTGGCACTGAAATACGTGGCACTGAAATACGTGGCACTGAAATACGTGGCACTGAAATACGTGGCACTGAAATATGTGATATGTGGCACTGAAATACGTGGCACTGAAATACGTGGCACTGAAATACGTGGCACTGAAATATGTGATACGTGGCACTTAAATACGTGGCACTGAAACACGTGGCACTGAAATACGTGATACGTGGCACTGAAATACGTGGCACTGAAATACGTGCAACTGAAATACGTGGTACTAAAATATGTGGCACTGAAATACGTGATACGTGGCACTGAAATACATGGCACTGAAATACGTGGCACTGAAATACGTGGCACTGAAATACGTGGCACTGAAATACGTGGCACTATGACTGTCAGAAAATGTTCATTAAACGGTTAGGGGTGAGGTTAGGGGTAGAGTTAGGGTTAGGGTTTGGATCCCTTTATCACCTTGATGGTGGTGGGTGGCTTTTCAGTGTGTTTTCTGTTTTTTTCGATAAAAATGCATGCGTTTTTAACGCAAACAAACGCATGTGCTTAAAAACGCAAGAAAATACTGCAGGTTGTATTTCTGAAAATGAACGCATGCAGAAAAAACCCGCATGCGTTTGAAAACGCGACCAAACGCGTACAAAAAAACCGCATGCGTTTTCAATGTTAAATATAGGGAAAAAACGCATGCGTTTTTTTGTGCAAAAAACGCTGCAGACAAAAACGCAAGTGTGAAACCAGCGACGCTTTTTATAGCAAAAAAGTTTTTGCGTCTCCACATTTTGAGACCTATAATTTTTCCACATTTGCTCCACAGAGTCATGTGAGGTCTTGTTTTTTGCGGGACGAGTTGACGTTTTTATTGGTAACATTTTCGGACACGTGACCGTTTTTGATCGCTTTTTATTCCGATTTTTGTGAGGCAGAATGACCAAAAACCTGCTATTCATGAATTTCTTTTGGGAGAGGCGTTTATACCGTTCCGGGTTTGGTAAAATTGATAAAGCAGTTTTATTCGTCGGGTCAGTATGATTACAGCGATATCTCATTTATATCATTTTTTTTATGTTTTGGCGCTTTTATACGATAAAAACTATTTTATAGAAAAAATAATTATTTTGGTATCGCTTTATTCTCAGGACTATAACTTTTTTATTTTTAATTTTTTTTTTTATTTTTTATTTTTTTTTTCATACAGCTGATGATGCTGTATGGCGGCTTGTTTTTTGCGGGACAAGATGACGTTTTCAGCGGTACCATGGATATTTATATCAGTCTTTTTGATCGCGTGTTATTCCACTTTTTGTTCGGCGGTATGGTAATAAAGCGTTGTTTTTTGCCTCGTTTTTTTTTTTTTTTTCTTACGGTGTTTACTGAAGGGGTTAACTAGTGGGTCAGTTTTATAGGTTGGGTCGTTACGGACGTGGCGATACTAAATATGTGTACTTTTATTGTTTGTTTTTTTTAATTTAGATAAAGAAATGTATTTATGGGAATAATATTTTTTTTTTTTTTTCATTATTTTGGAATATTTTTTTTTATTTTTTTTTACACATTTGGAAATTTTTTTTTTTACTTTCTTACTTTGCCCCAGGGGGGGACAATACAGATCGGTGATCTGCCAGTTTGCATAGCACTCTGACAGATCACCGATCTGATTGAAGTGCAGGCTGCTTCACAGTGCCTGCTCTGAGCAGGCTTCTGTGAAGCCACCTCCCTCCCTGCAGGACCCGGATCCGCGGCCATCTTGGATCCGGGTCTGGAGCAGGCAGGGAGGGAGGTAAGACCCTCGCAGCAACGCGATCACATCGCGTTGCTGCGGGGGGCTCAGGGAAGCCCGCAGGGAGCCCTCTCCCTGCGCGATGCTTCCCTGCATCGCCGGCACATCGCGATCATGTTTGATCGCGGTGTGCCGGGGGTTAATGTGCCGGGGGCGGTCCGTGACCGCTCCTGGCACATAGTGCCGGATGTCAGCTGCGATATGCAGCCGACACCCGGCCGCGATCGGCCGCGCTCCCCCCGTGAGCGCGGCCGATCGGCTATGACGTACTATCCCGTCGGCGGTCATACGGGCCCACCCCACCTCGACGGGATAGTACGTCAAATGTCGGGAAGGGGTTAAGTAATCCTGGATTGTGAGTAGCTTCTGTACAGTACAGCTCACTCTCTTACTGCCCCTCTACATTATCCCCTGCATTTGTGAGCGGTAATTCTCCATTTCTAGTCACCTCCATTTTAGATGCAATGCATTTCTCATTTGCTGGGTTCTGGCACCATCTAATGGTGAAAGTGTACAATGACTCATAATTATTGGTTTGTAAGGACATGAGATATGAATCCGGTGTCCTATTGGCCAGCTCCTAGTCACATGATCAATGGGAGGAGCTGTTTTCCAGGCAAATCTAGAATGATCTTTAGTCTGAGGGATGCCCTCAGGGAGAGCAGAACAAACATGGAGGCTGTTTTCACTACATGATCTCCTGCAGGCCTAAGAACCTGGGTTCCCTCTAAAAGCTCTACAGACATCATTCTAAAGTCTTTCTGACTGGAATCATCTCAGTTTTTACATCTATATATATAAGAGGCATCGTGATTACTCGGTAATCCTGCCCCCTGCACAGTAGCTCCGCCCCCCACCACATCACCACACATAATCCCGCCCCCCACCCCATTACCACACACAATCCCGCCCCCACCACATTACCACACACAATCCCACCCCCCACCACATTACCACACACAATCCCGCCCCGCCACAACATTACCACACATAATCCCGCCCCCCACCACATTACCACACACAATCCCGCCCCCCACCACATTACCACACACAATCCCACCCCCCCACCACATTACCACACACAATCCCGCCCCGCCACAACATTACCACACATAATCCCGCCCCCACCACATTACCACACACAATCCACACCACATCACCACATTACCACACACAATCCCGCCCCCCCAACACACACAATCCCGCCCCCACCACATTACCACACACAATCCCGCCCCCCCCACATTACCACACACAATCCCACCCCCTACCACATTACCACACATAATAACGCCCCCCCACCACATTACCACACATAATCCCGCCCCCACCACATTACCACACACAATCCCACCCCCCCACCACATTACCACACACAATCCCGCCCCGCCACAACATTACCACACATAATCCCGCCCCCACCACATTACCACACACAATCCCACCCCCTACCACATTACCACACATAATAACGCCCCCCCACCACATTACCACACATAATCCCGCCCCCACCACATTACCACACACAATCCCACCCCCCACCACATTACCACACACAATCCCGCCCCCTACCACATTACCACACACAATCCCACCCCCC
This sequence comes from Ranitomeya variabilis, assembly GCF_051348905.1. NCBI lineage: Eukaryota > Metazoa > Chordata > Amphibia > Anura > Dendrobatidae > Ranitomeya > Ranitomeya variabilis. Next base: position 507,081,894 of record NC_135233.1, read on the forward strand.
CACCACATTACCACACACAATCCCGCCCCGCCACAACATTACCACACATAATCCCGCCCCCACCACATTACCACACACAATCCACACCACATCACCACATTACCACACACAATCCCGCCCCCCCAACACACACAATCCCGCCCCCACCACATTACCACACACAATCCTGCCCCCCCACCACATTAACACACAGAATCCCACCCCATCACATCACCACACATAATGCTGCCCCCCACCACATTACCACACACAATCCTGCCCCCACCACATTACCACACACAATCCCGCCCCCCCACCACATTACCACACACAATCCCGCCCCGCCACAACATTACCACACATAATCCCGCCCCCACCACATTACCACACACAATCCCACCCCCTACCACATTACCACACATAATAACGCCCCCCCACCACATTACCACACATAATCCCGCCCCCACCACATTACCACACACAATCCACACCACATCACCACATTACCACACACAATCCCCCCCACCACATCACCACACACAATCCCGCCCCCACCACATTACCACACATAATCCTGCCCCCACAGCATTACCACACACAATCCCACCCCCCACCACATTACCAGACACATTCCCGTCCCCCCACCACATTACCACACACAATCCCACCCCCACCACATTACCACACACAATCCCGCCCCCCACCATATTAACACACAATCCCACCCCCCACCATATTACCACACACAATCCTGCCCTCACCACATTACCACACACAATCCCGCCCCCCACCACATCACCACACATAATCCCGCCCCCCCACCACATTACCACACACAATCCCGCCCACACCACATTACCACACACAATCCCGCCCCCCCACCACATTACCACACACAATCCACAACACATCACCACATTACCAGACAATCCCACCCCCTCACCACATCACCACACACAATCCCGCCCCCCCACCACATTACCACACACAATCCCGCCCCCCCACCACATTACCACACACAATTTCACCACCCACCAATCACCACACATAATCCTGCCCCCCACCAAAATACCACACACAATCCCGCCCCCCACCACAATACCACACATAATCCCACCCCCCACCAATTTATGTTTCGTTATGAAATTTGTTTAGATGCTGGAATGAATAAAAGAAGCACATCTAACTGAATCCAGTTTGTTTTTGATTTTACACTGTGAATAAAATGTATTATTAGTAGTGTTGAGCGATACCGTCCGATACTTGAAAGTATCGGTATCGGAAAGTATCGGCCGATACCGGCAAAGTATCGGATCCAATCCGATACCGATACCCGATACCAATACAAGTCAATGGGACTCAAGTATCGGACGGTATTCCTGATGGTTCCCAGGGTCTGAAGGAGAGGAAACTCTCCTTCAGGCCCTGGGAACCATATTAATGTGTAAAAGAAAGAATTAAAATAAAAAATATCGCTATACTCACCTGTCCGACGCAGCCTGGACCTCAGCGAGGGAACCGGCAGCGTTGTTTGTTTAAAATTCGCGCTTTTACTTGGTTACGTGAAGTCCCGGCTTGTGATTGGTCAGGGCGGCCATGTTGCCGGGACGCGGACCAATCACAGCAAGCCGTGACGAAATTACGTCACGGCTTGCTGTGATTGGTCCGCGTCCCGGCAACATGGCCGCCATTAACCAATCACAAGCCGGGACGTCACGGGAGGCTGGACACGCGCCCATTTTAAAAAGCGCGCGTGTCCAGCCTCCAGTGACGTCCCGGCTTATGATTGGTCACGGCGCCATGTTGCCGGGACGCGGACCAATCACAGCAAGCTGTGACGAAATTACGTCACGGCTTGCTGTGATTGGTCCGCGTCCCGGCAACATGGCCGCCATTAACCAATCACAAGCCGTGACGTCACGGGAGGCTGGACACGCGCGCTTTTTAAAATGGGCGCGTGTCCAGCCTCCCGTGACGTCCCGGCTTGTGATTGGTTGCGCCGCGGTCAACCAATCACAAGCCGGGAGGCTGGACACGCGCGCATTTTAAAATTTTAAAATGCGCGCGTGTCCAGCCTCCCGTGACGTCACGGCTTGTGATTGGTTGCGTCTCCGATGTGACTGCGACGCAACCAATCACAAAGCCGGGACGTAATTTTAAAATCCTTAAGGACCTGAAATTACGTCACGGCTTGCTGTGATTGGTTGCGTCTCCCATGTGACTGCGACGCAACCAATCACAACGCCGGAACGTAATTTTAAAATCCTGAAGGACCTGAAATTACGTCACGGCTTGCTGTGATTGGTTGCGTCCCGGTCACATGGGCGGCACGCAACCAATCACAAGCCGGGACTCACGTAAAGGAAAGAAAAGCGCGAATTTTAAACAAAGAACGCTGCCGCTTCCCTCGGTAAGGTGCAGGCTGCGTCGGAGAGGTGAGTATAGCAATATTTTTTATTTTAATTCTCTCTTTTACACATTTTTACATTAATGTTGTTTCGATACCGATACCCGATATCACAAAAATATCGGATCTCGGTATCGGAATTCCGATACAGCAAGTATCGGCCGATACCCGATACTTGCAGTATCGGAATGCTCAACACTAATTATTAGTAGTGTTGAGCGATACCGTCCGATACTTGAAAGTATCGGTATCGGAAAGTATCGGCTGATACCGGCAAAGTATCGGATCTAATCCGATACCGATACCCGATACCAATACAAGTGAATGGGACGAAAATATCGGACGGTATCCCTGATGGTTCCCAGGGTCTGAAGGAGAGGAAACTCTCCTTCAGGCCCTGGGATCCATATTAGGCTACTTTCAGACATAAAAAACACCAAAAAAGGAACAATCCAAGAAAAAACACCAAAAACAGGCAGAGATGCTTACCTGTCTGAATAGGTCTCAATACTAATGCACAAGCAGGATGCAGCGGACCCAAATGAAATAGCAAATGCACAGGTGCAATACCTGATGAGACAGCCAGCCTTCAATAAGGGTTTGGCCGTGTGGTGCACCCGTGCACTAAGATAAAAACTGTATGTGGCGTGTTCACACAGGGAATGCAGGCATCTGGCTCCAGCCTATTAATAACGCCCTATGGCGGGCTGCCCAGTGCCAAAATGCATCCCGTGTGAACAGAGGCCACAGTGTACAGAACCAATTGGGCCCAGCTGCACCCTGCAAAAAGATATACGTGCAAAAACAAAACATATAAATATATGTAAGGTATTGGTTGATATTCTGGCCATAATATGGAAGCTGGCAACCCACGTCAAGGGTCCTTACTTATTGCCAGTCCTACACTAACATGATAACATAATACTTTCAGACATAGCGCATTTTTGAGCGCTATTTTGCGGGCGCTTTTCAAAAATGCGCAATGTCATTTTCGTCTGCCGGCAAAGTGAATGAGAAATTCACTTTGCCGTTCAGACACACCGCAAAAAAACGCGGCACTTTTGTCTGCAAACACGCCGGCGTAAAAAGAATTGACATGTCAATTCTTTACGCAGCGGCGTGTCTGCGTATCCCCCTAGGGCCCCATATTACCGTCCACACACAGCGCCTTTGTCCTGGGTGTCGGCGTCTTTGTACGGAGGGGTTGACACCCAGGACCGGACGTGACGTCGGACAGGAAGAGGGAAGCCCCCGCCCCCCAGTGAAGCAGCATGGAGTCCTTAAACGTGGGGCTGCTGATCGATTTTGTGTGTGAGTGTGTGTGTGTGTGTGTGTGTGTGTGTGTGTGTGTGTGTGTGTGTGTCCCCATGCGACGATAGTGCCACCATTGTGCTAAGTCGCCGTATGGGACTACTACTCCCATCCGGTATTAGGATGGGAGAGTTGTCCCTGTGTCCGGCGACTTAGCACAATTGTAAAGTTACACAAAACACCTACTCACAATACACATACATGACACACAGTACATACAACACATAACATAGAGTATATACTCACCAACAGCACACTTGTAGGCGAAGCCCTCGATCCTCCAGGAAAAAATCCAAAAATAATAAACCAAATTCATACTCCCTGTCCGCAGAATCCATAAAACGAGTGTCCCACGCCGATCGGCTGCTCTCCGGCGATACACTGCCAGGAGCGAAGCTCCTAGCAGTGTATCGCGTACTGTCCCGGAGTTCAATGACTCCGGCGTCTCGGTTAACAGCAGTACAGCTGCGTTGAACTTTCCCACGCAGCACTGCCGTTAAGCGAGAGTGCCGGGGTCAATGACCGCCGGTAAACTCGCTCGCGCATGCGCAGTGACACACCGACAGGAACTATGGCTCCTGTCAGTGTGTTGCTGCAGCCGTGGAGAGCAGACATATCTCTGGATGTGTCTGTTCTCCATGGAAAATCTTGATACGTGGCACTTAAATATGTGGCAATTAAATACGTGATACGTGTCACTTAAATACGTGGCACTGAAATACGTGATACGTGGCACTGAAATACGTGATACGTGGCACTGAAATACGTGGCACGTGTCACTTAAATATGTGGCACGTGGCACTTTGATACGTGGCACGTGTCACTTAGATACGTGGCACTGAAATATGTGGCACGTGGCACTTTGATATGTGGCACGTGGCACTTTGATACGTGGCACTGAAATATGTGGCACGTGGCACTTTGATACGTGGCACGTGGCACTTTGACACGTGGCACTGAAATATGTGGCACGTGGCACTTTGATACGTGGCACGTGTCACTTAAATACGTGGCACGTGGCACTGAAATATGTGGCACGTGGCACTTTGATACGTGGCACGTGTCACTTAAATACGTGGCACTGAAATATGTGGCACGTGGCACTTTGATACGTGGCACGTGGCACTTTGATACATGGCACGTGGCACTGAAATATGTGGCACTTTGATACGTGGCACGTGGCACTTTGATACGTAGCACGTGGCACTGAAATACGTGATACGTGGCACTGAAATACGTGGCACGTGGCACTGAAATACGTGGCACGTGGCACTGAAATACGTGGCACGTGGCACTGAAATACGTGGCACGTGTCACTTAAATATGTGGCACGTGGCACTTTGATACATGGCACGTGTCACTTAGATACGTGGCACTGAAATATGTGGCACGTGGCACTTTGATACGTGGCACGTGGCACTTTGATACGTGGCACTGAAATATGTGGCACGTGGCACTTTGATACGTGGCACGTGGCACTTTGATACGTGGCACTGAAATATGTGGCACGTGGCACTTTGATACGTGGCACGTGGCACTTTGACACGTGGCACTGAAATATGTGGCACGTGGCACTTTGATACGTGGCACGTGTCACTTAAATACGTGGCACGTGGCACTGAAATATGTGGCACGTGGCACTTTGATACGTGGCACGTGTCACTTAAATACGTGGCACTGAAATATGTGGCACGTGGCACTTTGATACGTGGCACGTGGCACTTTGATACATGGCACGTGGCACTGAAATATGTGGCACTTTGATACGTGGCACGTGGCACTTTGATACGTAGCACGTGGCACTGAAATACGTGATACGTGGCACTGAAATACGTGGCACGTGGCACTGAAATACGTGGCACGTGGCACTGAAATACGTGGCATGTGGCACTGAAATACGTGGCACTGAAATATGTGGCACTGAAATACGTGGCACTGAAATACGTGATACGTGGCAAAGAAATACGTGGCACTTAAATACGTGGCACTTAAATACGTGGCACTTAGGCTATGTTCACATTTGCGTTGTGCGCCGCATGCGTCCTTTTTTTGATTGATTTTGGACGCAGCAAAAATGCAACTTGCTGCGTCCTCTGCGGCCGGATGCGTGCGCTGCAGTGACGCATGCGGCGCAAAACGCAAGTGCGACGCATGTCCATGCGCCCCCATGTTAAATATAGGGGCGCATGACGCATGCGGCGCCCGACGCTGCGGCGCAGACCGCAAATGTGAACGTAGACTTAAATAGCTGGATAGAGCTGGATCCGCGGGCTCTGATCTGGCCTACGCTCAGCACTCTGCGGAGCGCTGTCATTCAAAACACGTCCACTCATTTTGGTGTTTAGTCCCAAAATGGAGGATGGAAGAAGAAAAGGGTTGGACAAGGAAATGACATCATTTCTTTTTTTTTTTCCCCCACTGCAGTTAAAGCTTTATTTGTGTCAAACACAGACAATCTGCAGAGAAAACTGCATAAAAAAACGCACTAAAAACCGCATCAAAAACGCACCAAAAACGCACCTGCGTTTTCTGCCAAGAGCTGCGGTTTTTGTCCTGAAAAAAAAGGATTGAAATCAGGATCGTGTGAACATACCCTTACCGTACAGGGTTACGAGGGGGGGCGTCTGACTGACGCCTGCCCTAGTAACCTGGGGTTAGTGACAGTGGGGTTAGTAAACCCCAGCTGATGTCTGTTCCGCTTGCTGAGGCGTCTTTGGCTCAAGGCCATTGCAGCTGGCAGAATCGACATGATGTTAACTCCAGTGTGTATTGTATTCCGAGTCATAAAGACAGGAAATGACCTCAATGACTCTTTTTTTTTTCCCCTTTTTTTTTTTTTCAAACAAACTTTATTTTCAGTACACAATGCTGAAAAAAACGCAGCTGCAAAAAACGCAGCAAAAAACGCAGCAAAAAACGCAGTGTGTGAAAGCAGCTGCGTTTTTTGCCTGCGTAAAAAAACGCAGGTAAAGCAGCAGCAAAATACGCGCGCGTAAAAATACGCAGCAAATATGCTGTGTGTGAAAGTAGCCTTAATGTGTAAAAGAAAGAATTAAAATAAAAAATATTGCTATACTCACCTCTGCGACGCAGCCTGGACCTCACCGAGGGAACCGGCAGCATTCTTTGCTTAAAATGCGCGCGTTTACTTCCTTCCGTGACGTCACGGCTTGTGATTGGTCGCGTGCCGCCCATGTGGCCGCGACGCGACCAATCACAGCAAGCCGTGACGTAATTTCAGGTCCTGGATGCCTAATTCTGCATTCAGGACCTGAAAATTACGTCACGGCTTGCCGTGATTGGTCGCGTCGCGGTCACATGGGCGGCACACAACCAATCACAAGCCGTGACGTAATTTTAAAATGCACGCGTTTTCTGCCTCCCGTGACGTCACGGCTTGTGATTGGTCGCGTCGCCCATGTGACCACGACGCGACCAATCACAAGCCGGAACGTAATTTTAAAATCCTGAATGCCTAGAATTAGGCATTCAGGACCTGAAAATTACGTCACAGCTTGCTGTGATTGGTCGCGTCGTGGCCACATGGGCGGCACGCGACCAATCACAAGCCGTGACGTCACGGAAGGAAGTAAACGCGCGCATTTTAAGCAAAGAACGCTGCCGGTTCCCTCGGTGAGGTCCAGGCTGCGTCGGAGAGGTGAGTATAGCAATATTTTTTATTTTAATTCTCTCTTTTACACATTAATGTTGTTTCGATACCGATACCCGATACCACAAAAGTATCGGATCTCGGTATCGGAATTCCGATACCCGATACTTGCGGTATCGGAATGCTCAACACTAATTATTAGTATTATTCAGATTTTTAATGATTATTGTTATTAACTTCATTTTAAGTTAATTTACCACTTGCGTAAGCGCTATTGAATGTTGTCATTATTTACTTTAGGTTAATCACTAGCAGCATTAATTAGATAGCAATGAGCGTGCCGAGCGTTAGCTGGCTGGAAACAGCTAGTTCACTTATGAGTTACATCATTCTAAAGTCTTTCTGACTGGATTCACCTCAGTTTTTTCATTCACCTTATAAGTACTTGTGCACGTGCCATGACACACTGTGGAGTTAACCCCAAGTACAGAACTGTAACCTCTCATTGCTGCTTCTATCTCCTTCTGTAAGCTACCAAAAGACACTATCGAGTGCTCTTAAAGCTCCACACCCCAATCACATCTCAGCATCTAAGTGTGAACTGTAATTGCCATGGACTACCCATGAGAGACTGTCCCTTATTTGTTCCAAGTTATAATTCCCGTTCCTGCTGAAGTAAAAGCAACTGTTATCCCCAAGACCGGTGTGTGTCATAATTCCTTCAGCTGCGGACACCTTGTGGGGGTGGATAGCAGGGAACGTTCGGCCTGGTCATTACAGGGCTGAAAAATGATGTCACGATCAGGATTTATTCCTCTATGCCTATTTACTATTACTGCACTACAAGTCCCTGCACTGCTCATTAACCTCTATCTTGCTAGTAAATACGGCTAAAGACTGTCTTTCTGCAGCTGCTTGTATTTGTGCATGAAGCCAAGAACTGCGATCCTTGTGTTTCTCACGGTTGGATGGTGCCTGCCTGTTTAGCACACACTGCGATCGACTTCTGCAACAGCTTCTCTCCTCTCCTGCCTCCCAAGTTATACAGATAAGTGCAAATTCTCATTTCCAGCAGTGCTATATTGAAGAGGGGGAGCCTTCTATTTCACAAACTGTGTTGCTGTAATTGTGCATTTCTTAAAGCTACAGTGTTTCCTTATTGTTAAAGAGACAGTACCGGTATTAACACCAAAATGTCTGACCCTCTTCATAATGATTATTATTATTATTATTATTGCGCCATTTATTCCATGGCGCTTTACATGTGAGGAGGGGTATACATAATAAAAACAAGTACGATAATCTTGAACAATACAAGTCAAGACTGGTACAGGAGGAGAGAGGACCCTGCCCGCGAGGGCTCACAATCTACAAGGGATGCGTGAGGATACAGTAGGTAAGGATAGAGGTGATCAGGCAGAGTCCATTAACTCTGCACCATCTTCGTCATAAGCTAGTTTTCCAGTTTCTCAGGCTAATGCCGACAACCCGGTTCCTGCCCCTGTCATGGCCACTGGCATGCCATTCTTCATAGGAACCTCTAGTCTCCCAATCTACAGAGGAGATCCGAATACACTTGCTTGGTTCAAAGAAAAGCTACTGCACACCCTTGAGCGCTTCTCACTTTCTCCTGGGCCAGCTTGAAAGTCTAGCGGCTGAAGAAATCCATTCCTGGCCATCTATTGAAAAGACCAGCATAGAACAGATCCTCACCCGCCTGAGAAAAGAATTTGAATGCCAGTGGCCTACCGAGGTTCGTCTAAAATTTTACAACCGACGTCAGGAACCAGGTGAGACGCTCCGGGACTGCGCATTAGTCCTTCAGTCTGCATACAGGGATTTACAGCAAATAGACAATCTAGATCCTGCTGCTACAGAAAATATAGTCACTGACAGATTCATAGAAGGTGTGGATTCCAGACTCGTACAAAGGCAGCTCCACATGTTAGCAGCACAAAACACCAACATGACTTTCTTAGACTTTAAAGCTCTAGCCTTTGTGAGATAGCTCTTACTGCATGTGTTGGGGGACACTCACTTAGCAATGGGATTCAGTCACACAGGCAAGTTTTTCTCACAAAAACAGTCCATGCTGTTTATTATGGCATCATAAACCAGGTCATGCACAGTTCATTGTACAGTATACATTTTATATGGCTTCAACTCACAGACACTAAACACGCCGGACTTCTCACTTCATCTAGTTATCATGGTTGACCATACGCCGAACAGTTCATAAATGTCCATGGAAAACAGCAAGCACCAACAGTCTGTTCCCCTGGCAGATAGGGGAACTTCTCTGCCATTATGATAGCCCCCTTCACTGGTGTTACCTTTCTGGAGCTCCTGCTCGAAACGCTGACCTCCTGTCAGTCCTCTCTCCTCCAGGGAAACTGCCGAACTGGGATCACCAACTTGCCTGGCAGGCACACATCAGTCAGTCCAGATCCTGAGATGAGCTGTAGCTCCCCCAAAGCAATGCTGTTGCAGACTCTGCATACACTCCTTCCCATGTGCTCTACAGGACTCCCAACACAGGTTGTGCTATTCAGGAAGTCCTACTCCCAGGACTTCCAACACAGGCCACTCAGTGCGCTATTCAGGAATCTGATCCTACTCCCAGGATCTCCCAACACACAAGACCTCAGATCCACGGGCCTCTCAGTGCGCTATTCAGGGATCCAGTCCACACTCAGGACCTCTCAACACACAAGCCGTCCAGGATCTACACACTCTCCATTACAGAGCCCACTACAGAGACCCATTCAGGTCCATACACAAGAACCATGTGACCCACAACCTAGTCACATTATCAAGCTGTAACCACTCCCATAGATGGGTGGTGTGTGTGGCTAGTTCGACCCACCCATCTCTCAAACTAACCAAGTAAGCCTCCCTTCACAACTATACAAAAAAAACACTTGTGGGACTACAGGTCCCAGAAAATTACTTCAGGCTTACAGCGCATACTCCCTCTGTGACACATACCGGCCATTTATAATCCTGCCTTTCACTATGTCAATATCACCATTATAACCACATATATGCCTCCATGCATATCCCGAGGAGCACACACAGTGCCCCCTAGCTGTAACAGGGGTCACTGCATCACACCTTGCAAGCAGTGGATGATGACTCACCTTGTCTCCTCTATGCTCCTGCTCCTTGTTCTCTAGACCTGGCTGCTGGAATATCCACCGTATCTCCACTTTCCCTTGCTCCATTTATGCAGGCCACACAGTCTGTGCCAGGCCCTACTCTCGGTCATACTCCTATTACCACAGATGCACTTGTCCAAGTCCTTGACTCTGTATGCCAAGCCTTGAAGGAACTAAAAAGCCAATTCCCTGCACCATGCAAGTCATCCGTAAGTAGGCAGTGTCCCCAGAACCACGTTCTAGTCGCCCAGGTGCTGGAGGGCTTCCATCTGGAGATGGTGTCTACTGTACTTATTGTGAGCATCCTGGGCACTATAAGTATCAATGCTATAAGTTAAATGGGCCACCCCTGAGGCCAAGGGCCACCCCTCGGGTGTTGAATCCAAAGGCCCATAGGGACCATCACAATGGGTCTCCCAGTTCGTCTGCAAATGACCGTATATAACCATGTGGATTGATGTTGTACCCTTTGAAGCTTTATTAGACACTGGTTCACAAGTCACCACCATTGACCGCAGAACTTTTGAGAAGAATTGGGACTATGATATTCTGAATCCAGTGGGCAAAGCGAGGTTACGTGTGATTGCAAGTAATGGTCAATCTGTTCACCAGCTAGGCTTCTGGGAACCCATCATCCAAATTGGGAATTGTAAGTTACCAGGTCAAGGTCTAATTGTTACTGAGTCTAAGAGAGATACAACAGCAGTAGTGCTAGGCATGAATGTTATGCGACATGTGTTTCCTGAATTGCTCACTGCCTTGCATGCTTCTCTCCCTTCTGCTTTTCCCCTTACAGGAAAGCTGTTCAACGGACCATCAAAGTGCTCTGAGCCCAACAGAAATTTCCCAACTGGCTTTAGCACGATAGAGTGCAACCTTTTTTGTATATTGTATATGGAGGCAGCTGCTCCTGATATGCACCTATTCACAGTATCTTGAACGTGAAACACGTAGGGACCCATCAGTTTTTTGAGACCACCTTGACATTGGTTCATGGGCAGACATAATTTGGTCAAATTTTGTGCAAAGCGTTTCATTTTTTTCCTAGTATTCAAAAGCCATATTGCTATTCATATTTCATGTATTTCACATTGACATGCTTTAGCACGATAGAGTGCAACCTTTTTTCTATATTGTATATGTAGGTAGCTCCTCCTGATATGCACCTATACACACACACACTATCTTGGATGTGCCAGTCGGTCTTTTGTTAGTTATATATTACTATATGGCGCAGATTGAGGGTCAAAAAAGGAAAACATTTAAAAACAAGGTAAAATAAAGAATGAAAAAAAAAGAATGAAAAAAAAGAATGAAAAAATTGACTAATATTTGGCCACTAAAATTGCTGTTGTACATAACAACTGAAGTAAAAGAGAAGTCCGGTAACATAAAACCATTAAAAAGAATAAAAAACATACCTAAAAAAGGAAAAATGTTGATGATCTTCATCATCATGGTCATATAGAAAAATAATGGTATCAATGAAAACGTAACCTTCTCCCGCAAAGAACGCTGCCCTTCATATTCACATTTTTTCTCTATGTGCGGCTCATTTACCTGGCTGAGTTTGAGACCCCTGGATTAGACAAACTATTTCATGCAAACTTTACCATAGATTTTGCTGCAGATTTGGAGCAAATTTCATTCTTGTCTTTGGACTAGCAAACCTGCAACATAATAGGAAACCCTCTAAATTAAAATTATACTTACTATAAAATCCTCAAAGATTTTTTTCCTATTCATGTGGATGGTTTTTGATACCGAATAAGGGATTTTTTTTTATAAAGGGAAATTTCGAGATGGCTGCAGTTTACCTGTCAAAAAAATCATCTGCTGCTCCTGTACTAAATGGGCTGTCCCATTAAAGACAATATTTATAATTGATTACATAGTGAAGTTTATTAAGTATTTAATTATGATAGAGAATATAGAAGTTGGAAAACTATAAGTGGCGCTACGTGGCACAGGGCTGTAATCCTGCTGCGGGTACAACAATCACCACCAGAGATTGTAATAATGAAAATAGCTGAAATAGATCGATAATTGCATCAAAAGATGCATTCATCTGTACTCGCGCTGGTAGTATTCCCTACGAAATAGGACTAGAATATTTATGGTAAATATAAGGCCACTGTGATAATCCGCCAGACCCAGTGAGACCAACACTTCAAGGTCCAGCATCCAGTGTCAATGTCGATAGCCAGCACAATAGAATCCGGAAAATATTTAATATATAAATAAAGTTCTTACCCCTGTCAGAAGTCCAAGGGGAGAAAAGTAAAAGAAATCTTGCTGCGAGAAGTAGTCCAGCAAGTGTTGACTCGCTGCCCCGGCCGGTAGCAGCCGGTCGCTCCTCTGTGAACAGCGTGCAGCAGCGTCCCAACAAGCATGCGTCCCCCCTGGTGCGAGCGATACGAACGGCGCCTTTACAGGACCTGTGTGCCGAGGTGAGCAACGTGACCGTGCCTTTTACTTTTCTCCCCTTGGACTTCTGACATGGGTAAGAACTTTATTTATATATTAAATATTTTCCGATATGCAGAGCGGCAGCATACCTTCCGGGTCAGGGTCTTCCAGAGGCATAGAGAGGAGCGGCTGAATCAGAAAGCGCTGTGTGCGCGTGCGCAGTGGGACCTAGTGCGTGCACGCACCCAAGGGAGAACAGAAGATGAACGAACGAGCAGAGGAGCGGAAGCAGGAGAAAGAGCAGAAGTGCACCAGAATGCTGTAGGACGGTAAGTATGAGGAGGCACCCGGGACAGCAGCAGAGGCGGAGAGACAAGCGGCGGTGGCAGCGGCGGCATAACAGTACCCCCCTCCTTACATCCCCCCCTACTAAGGCGGGAAAGAAATCTAGCCAGGATTCAGGGAGCCTGAATATTCTCCCTAGGTTACCAAGATCACTCCTCAGGACCAAAACCCTTCCAATCCACCAGAAAAAGGTCCTCCCTCTTAATTTCTTCACAGCAAGGATGTCCTTAACTTCAAAAACATCATTAGCGGAGACAGGCAAAGGTGAATGAGCAGTAGAGGCATGGAACTGGTTAAGGACAACTGAATTCAGGAGGGAAACGTTGAAAGAATTGGGAATACGGAGCGAGGAGGGTAACCTCAACTAGTAAGAAACATCATTAATGCAGCCTAAAACCTCAAAGGGACCAATATAGCGGGGACCCAACTTACGTGAGGGAATCTTTAAATGAACAAACTTGGAAGATAACCACACCTTATCACCAGGATGATACAGTGGAGGATCTAAGCACCTCTTATCCGCATGTCTTGTCATGTTGTCACGTGCTAATTCGAGAGTGGTCTTGGTCTCCTGCCAAATCCTGGAGAACTCCCAGACAGAAGTTCAGCCGCCGGCACACCCGAGACAGGAGGAACCGGCAGAGGAACACCAGGATGTTGCCCATAGACGATAAAGAAGGGAGACTTGGAAGAGGATTCACTTTTATGATTGTTGTACGCGAATTCAGCCCATGAAAGTAAAATCGGACCAATCATTGTGGTGGGAGTTAGAAAAATGACGGAGATAAGTCACCAGAGTCTGATTTGTGCACTCCACTTGACCGTTGGACTGTGGGTGATAGGCAGAGAAGTCAAGCGAAATGTTCATAAATTTACAGAGAGCTCTCCAGAACTGAGAGGTGAACTGGACTCCCCTGTCCGAAACAATATGTTGAGGAAAGCCATGAATACGAAAAATATGGTGAACAAAAACTTTCTCCAATTATATGAAATGGGCCATCTTGGAGAACCTATCCACAACCACGAGAATGACGGTGCAGCCGGAAGAGCGAGGCAGATCGGTGATGAAATCCATTGCAATGTGTTGCCACGGAGCTGATGGAACTGGAAGCGGATGAAGAAGTCCATAGGGTATTTGCCTAGGAACCTTGTTCTTGGCACAAGACAGACAGGAGGCAATAAAACTTTGGACATTTTGGGAAAGGGTTTCTTCTTGAAACCAACATGACCTGCAAATTTGGAGGCATGTCCCCAGCGTAAGACCAGCCTTCTATTGCACTCAGAAATGAAGGTTTTGCCCGGAGACAAGGAAGACAGATTGACAGGTGCTACCATGATGACTTTGGAGGGATGCAAGATGTGCGCTGGTTCCTCTTCCGTATCGACAGACAAAAAGAATCTGGACAGTGCGTCGGCCTTGAGATTCTTATTGCCAGGACAGAAGCGCAACTCAAAATTAAAACGGGCAAAGAATAGAGACCATCCAGTTTGCCGGGGGTTAAGTCTCTGTGCCGAACGGATGTAAGCTAGATTCTTGTGGTCCGTATAGATCTTGAACGGATGAACGGCTCCTTCTAACAGATACCTCCACTCTTGCAACGCCAATTTGATGGCCAATAGCTCCCGGTCACCAATGGAATAGTTTTGTTCAGAAGAGGAGAAAGTCTTGTAGAAGAAACCTCAGGTGACGAGCAGCCCGGACGATGACCTTTGAGAAAGTACCGCTCCGGCTCCAACAGCAGAGGTGTATACCTCAAGAATAAAAGGTTTATTGGCCTCTGGACGATGAAGTACAGGAGCTGTGGCAAAGGCTTCTTTTAGGGACAGAAAAGCATCATTAGCCTCCGAGGACCAGACGT
The DNA here is from genome assembly GCF_051348905.1 of Ranitomeya variabilis. Lineage (NCBI taxonomy): Eukaryota > Metazoa > Chordata > Amphibia > Anura > Dendrobatidae > Ranitomeya > Ranitomeya variabilis. The sequence goes on from NC_135233.1 coordinate 507,096,972, forward strand.
GTGGATTGGATCCCATGCGAATCAGAGAGGAGATGGGTCTGGTCAAAGAAGAAAAGTGAGGAATGAACTGTCGATAGTAATAATCAAAGTCGAGGAATCGCTGGATAGCTTTGATACCATGAGGATGAGGCCATTGAGCATGGCGGACACCTTTTCCGGATCCATACACAAACCAGAGTCGGAGATGATGTAACCCAGGAACGGAAGAGATGACAGTTCAAAGGCAGACTTTTTGAGTTTAGCAAAAAGACGATTCTCCCTCAAACGCAGAAGAACAAGACGGACGTCCCTTCTATGGGTAGATAAATCCAGAGAGTAAACGAGAATATCGTCCAAGTATACCACCACGCAAGAATACAAAAGATCTCGGAAAATGTCATTCACAAATTCTTGGAATACTGCGGGGGCATTGCATAAGCCAAAGGGCATGATCAAATATTCGTAATGACCATCGCTGGTGTTAAAAGCGGTCTTCCACTCATCTCCGGGGCGGATTCGAATTAGTTTGTAGGCCCCACGAAGATCCAGCTTGGTAAAAATTTGTGCTCCCCCGCAGCCGATTAAACAGTTCCGGGATAAGAGAAAGCGGGTACTTGTACTTAATAGTTATACTGTTGAGACCTCGGTAGTCGATACAGGGATGGAGGGTTCCATCCTTCTTCTTGACAAAAAAGAAACCCGCGCCCGCAGGTGAAGAGGACTTCCGGATAAAACCTCTGGCCAAATTCTCCTGGACATACTCGGTCATGGCTTGAGACTCAAGAGGGTTCAGCGGATAAATTCGACCCCTGGGCGGAGAAGAACCCGGAAGGAGATCGATCAGGCAATCATATGGACGATGGAGAGGCAAGCTTTCTGCCTCCTTGTTGAAGACGTCCGCAAAGGGGTGGTAGGCCAAAGGCAAAGCTGCAGGCACTGTGGTTGACTGGGAAGACCTCATAGGCTGGATGGAACGCAAACATCTAGTCTGACAAGAATGACCCCAGCGAAGGACATCTCCAGATCACCAATCCAAGACAGGCTCATGAATTCTTAACCAAGGAAGGCCTAGAAGGAACGTATAAGACAATGTTGGCAGCACGTAGGAGGCTATCTTCTCCTGATGCAAGGCTCCAATCTGTAGCTCCACCTCTTTGGTGACCAAGGAAATGGTCTCCCGCAGGGGTCTGCCGTCGACCGAAGCTATCTGCCGAGGAGACTCCAGGGATCTGACAGGAATCTGAAACCTACTGACCGCCTCATTTTGAAACAAATTCCCTGCTGCTCCAGAATCAACATAAGCCACCTCAGGAGAGCGAGAAGAACCAAAATTCAGTAACACGGAGAGAGTGAAGGGTAGAGAGGTATCACTATCGCCTAGGGAGGCCCCTCTTACCTGACCTAGGTGGAGGCGTTTCCCGGCCTCACCGGACAAGAACATAGAAGATCGGAGGCGCTGCCACAATAAAAGCACAGACCCTGTGTGAGTCTTTCTTTGCTGCGTTGTTCCGCTGGCTTGATACGGTCTATTTGCATGTGTTCTGGTGCTGAGGTTGCAGAAGAAGAAGCATGTAGATAGCGAGGAGGACTGCGAGCAGTTGAAGCTTGACGGGGTAGCTTCCTCTCCCTGGTAGTTTCACGGAGGCATTCCTGAAAACGTAAGTCTATGCGGGTTGCCAGGGAAATGAGATCCTCCAAGGAAGTTGGAGTATCCCTACCCGCCAGCTCATCCTTTATTCGACCAGACAGTCCACACCAAAAAGCTCCCACCAGTGCCTCATTGTTCCACCTGAACTCAGAGGACAAAGTACGGAAACGAATGGCGTACTGGCCGACAGAAAGAGTACCCTGGTGGAGACTAAATAGAGACTCAGTGGTAGAGGCTAACCGCCCAGGCTCATCAAAAACCTTATGAAAAGTCTCCAAAAAAGGGGAAAATTGAGAGACAAGGGGATTGTCACATTCCCAGAGGGGGTTAACCCAGGCCAAGGCCTCACCCTCTAAGTGAGACACTACAAAAGCCACCTTTGCTCGATCAGTGGGGTATTGTTGTGGCAGTAATTCAAAGTGTAACTGACACTGATTAAGAAAACCCCGACACAATTTGGGATCTCTGCCATACCGTGGGGGTTTAGCCAGATGAGGTGGTGGATGCGAGACAGGAACTTGGGCAGGAGCTGAAGCAGCAGTTTGTAGGAAGAGCAGATGGTTATCTACAGAAGCCATATAGTTAAGAATATGACCCTGAGTATCGCGTTGCTGGGCGAGTTCCTGCTGGAGACTGGCTAGTTGGGAAACGTTCGCAGGGTCAGAAGATGAAATAATTATAGGGGATAACTCAGGAAACTCTTTGCGTGGAACAAGACAACTGCAGGACACAGTTTTATAAGTGGTCTATATTATCACACGGTGATTCAAACAGGTGCAGAGATAAACTCAAATCCACAACACTAGGTGTAAATATTAAACACAGCTTAACAGTCTATAGAAAACTTCAGGGGAAAATGCAATCACACAGAAAGTCTATGGAGCACAATTATTCTTGAGGATACTTGACACGAATAAGTCCTTGTCTTAGTCCAAACACAGATAGATATGCTTATAAGGAAGTTCAAATAATATCTTAGCTCAACCAGGGAGGCCTGGTTAATAGTGTTGAGCGATACTGTCCGATACTTGAAAGTATCGGTATCGGATAGTATTGGCCGATACCGTCAAAGTATCAGATCTCACCGATTCGATACCCGATACCCATGCAAGTCAATGGGACACCAAGTATCCGACGGTATCCTGATGGTTCCCAGGGTCTGAAGGAGAGGAAACTCTCCTTCAGGCCCTGGGATCCATATGAATGTGTAAAATAAAGAATTAAAATAAAAAATATTGATATACTCACCTGTCCGGAGGCCCCTGCTCCTTACTGCTGTTAACCGGCAGCCTTCTTTGTTTAAAATGAGCGCGTTCAGCACCTTCCATGACGTCACGGCTTCTGATTGGTCGCGTGCCGCTCATGTGACCGCCATGCGACCAATCACAAGCCGTGACGTCATTCTCAGGTCCTAAATTCCTAGAATAAGGAATTCCATGGTCCATGGCCTGATTATTCTGTTATGCAGTTAGAGCTTGGGGAAACTATAAAAGGTGAACCCACTGGACTGCAACAGCGAACCTCCCCAGGGTGAGGGGACCAGGTGGACCACCCCCTATACAGGGAGCGTTATGAGCAGGCCCAGGTGAAACTACTGCAATGGCAGCTGGTACTCAAGGAAAGAGAACAGGAATAACAGCGGAAGACAGGAGAGACAAGGTGGGAAGAACGGCAAGGCAGAGACGCAGGAAAACACATTCGGAGTTTGAGATGCAGGCTGTTATAGTAAAGAGACGGAAGTCCAAGGGAAGGTGAGAACAAACCAGCAGGCAATTTGGAGCCACAGGAAAACAGACGAGGTGAAGATACCAGCAGGGAGGCGACGCAGATACACGGGTACACTGACGAGATGGAGACACAGGCAGACCGGAGCTGGAAGGAAACAAAGAGAAGGACAAAGGTCAGTCAGGAGCAGACTAGCTAAGGAGAATGGGAACGGAGGGCTAGCTGCAGACAGAACACAGAGGAACACGGGGGCCAGAGTCACTTGCAAGAAACAAAGGATAATCAGGCACCGCCTAATGGAAGAGGCGGCCTGATATGCAGAGCGGCAGCGTACCTTCTGGGTCAAGGTCCTCCAGAGGCATAGAGAGGAGCGGAAGGAACAGCTGGATCAGAGAGTGCTGTGTGCGCGCGTGTGCAGTGGGACCTTGTGCGTGCGCGCACCTGAGGGAGTACAGAAGACAGACGAATGACCAGAGGAGCGGAAGCAGGAGAAAGAACAGAAGCGCGCCGGGATGCCATAGGACAGTAAGTATGAGGAGGCACCCGGGACAGCGGCGGAGGTGGCTAGACAAGCGGCGGTGGCAGCGGCGGCATAACACAGGGTAGCTTCCCTGATAAGTTCTGGTCTGGAGGCGAGGTTAGTCAGTTAGTGAGAGACAGTGAAGGAAGAGGAAGCAAGTGAGGAGAAGCTGGGGATATGAGCTGCGATTGAGCTCACCCCAGGACTGAGTGCAACAGACCGGCCACCGGAGTCCGTGGTTGTGTGGGAACTGTATGCCCCGCAACTGAATCCGGAGAACAGGAGATTGCAGGTCTAATGGCCACATCTGAAGCCCGAAGGCACAGCAGCAAACTGGAGAGCCCAGAGTCATCATGAGGGAGTGACATCAGGAAAAGGCTCAAGCTGCCTGCCTTGTGGGTAGTGTTCCACTAAAAGGACAGGCTGAGAGAGGGACTTGAAGAGAGCTTAAGGCATCAAGAATCTAAAGAACAGCACAGTAGAGAGGCTTCCAACCCCACCTGGCTAGCAGGATTCTGAACTGCTTCCAGGCTGCCCGGATTTCCAATACCACCTGTCCCTGTGCTCCGGACTGCAACTACAATTAAAGGTAAAGAAACTACAGTCCCTGTGTCCTCCAATCATTCCTGCACCCCAACTTCCACAGCCCCTCATAGACTGTTCTGGTAGCCCTGGGGCCCCGCTCTACCTGTGGGGAGCAGGACCATCCTAGCTGCATCACCATTAGCCCCAGTGGTCCCTTTAAGCAACATCGCCTACAAACATTCCCTCATCCCTTTTAGTTGCCACGGAACGGGTCACTGCTGCCGTCACCACGCTTTTAAGAACTGTCCGACCCAGTTCCGAGTACCCCACGGCCCTAGCAGCTGTTGCTACAAAAAATTATTTTAAATTTGAGTTAACTTTGTTAAAAATAAAAAGTAGAAATATTGCAATTTTCACAGCAATCGGAGTATATTAGCAGCAATAGAGAACTCTGATGCTTTCCTTTGTATTTGGACGCAACTAATGAGCATGTGCAAATGTCATTGTGAAGGGAGGTGGAGCACAGTTAGCTTTGACATCACCTATTGAGATTAATGGATCATATATTATCAGCTGTGTACAGAAGTGTTGTTAGTTGGTGTAATCCTGCCTCTGCTGATAAGGACAGAAAGTAGTATAAAATATCCAAGTGGACCATGTAAAAATTGCAAATATGTTGTTTTTGTTTTTCTGATAAAGATCATCATGACAAAAAAATATCATTGCGCATTTTTTTGACAAAATATATGTAGCACAAAAATCTAATTTAAACAATAGGTAATTTACTGATATAATTTCCCTGTAAAATAAAATTGCACCAGGTCAAAAGTAGGCAGTTTTTTCTCTTATTTTATTCCTGCTGCTTCCATAAAGAATTTCAAGTGCTTGAAAGACCTTAGATGACGTCACGGCTTGTGATTGGTCGCGTTGCGGTCACGTGACCGCTCCGCGACCAATCACAGGCCGCAACGTCATCTAAGGACTTTCAAGTGCTCATTCTTGTGAACGGAGGCTGGCGGTTACAACCAGGGCGCGTCAGAGGGTGAGTATATCCCTATTTTTTATTTTAATTCTTTATTTTACACATTAATATCGATCCCGATACCGATTCCCGATATCACTAAAGTATCGGATCTCGGTATCGGAATTTCGATACCGCAAATATCGGCCGATACCCGATACTTGTGGTATCGGAATGCTCAACACTACTCCTAATGCTGCAAATTCCACAAATGAGCATTTTCAGTTCTTTAAAACATGTCAAATGTTTAGAAATACTACTGTGCCTAATAATTTGGAACAGTGCATTTTGAGTTTTTATTCATTTTGGAGATTATACTGTTATCATTGGGAGGTTTCTTCAATAAAATTTGATGTATACTCTAACGGGTGATGACTTTTATTAGACTGACTGCCATTAGCACTGACCATTTAGGAAAATCCGAGAAAAATGTCATTTGCATAATAATTTGGAACATAGTGTAAGTATAAGTAGTGAAGAAAATACATTCAGTAAATGATATTGGATTTTATTTGGCAGTTTAAACTGATTTTTATGGACAATGGCCAAGCGGTCAGGATATCAGAATTTGAGTTATACATATTTGTTTCCTGTTTTTATGCCAAGATGATATGTCCATAAGGCTACACCTTGTTACGTTCCTATCTTACACCCACACAACCTAATCTTATCTTTGGGCCCAGCCTTTCTTTATCACTAGTAAGTCTGAAGTTATCACATTCTCTAGTAATAGATATAGGCTCGGGGGTCAAAGTACAGACTGCAGAGAGTGGAAAATGAGTATTCGAAATGCTGGGAAAATATTATATTGCATCATGTTAACGAGAAAATAAAATGTTTAACTGGAGTTTTTTATCTTTCCAATGTCATAAAATTTATTATATTCTAGAAATACAAGTGCCGTAGATAAGATTATACAAAAAGCCACCATTGTCTGCCGAGAACCAATTCATTTTGCCCCATGAAGCAAAGTTAAACAGAATATAATTTGCTATCTTACAAATCCACAATAAAAAAGAGGCGAGGAAAGGAGAAGGTGAGACGGTTGTTGGGTTTAATCATTACTAGTAGTTAAGCTTGAAGGGTGCAAACAAAAGTGGGGCGATGAAGCCGGGTCAACATCCTGGAGAAACACCAAGGTTACTTACGGGTAGCCGGTTTTTCCGGAGCCCATGACGGCACACCTGAGAGAGGGGATCCGCCCAGTCAGGACAGGAAACCCTACTGAAAATAAAAGGGCGGTACCTCTCCCTCGCTTCAGTTGGTTTTCAGAGCATGAGAGGCCCCCCTGGTTAGTACACATGGCAAATCCATCACCACATTATATTAACTAAACACACCCAAAACAATAGTGCACACCGAAGGGTGATAAAAAGGGGGGGAATATACGGGTGCCGTCATGGGCTCCGGAAAAACCGGCTACCCGTAAGTAACCTTGGTGTTTTCCCTTCCCCCATGACGGCACACCTGAGAGAATTTTGTAGAATGAAACCTTTAGGGAGGGACCACCGCTTGGAGCACCCTTCTACCAAAGGTTAGGTCAGCAGAGGAGGAAAGGTCTAGCCGGTAGTGTTTGAAAAAAGTTGAGGGTGAGGACCAGGTAGCGGCCTTGCAAATTTGGTCAATTGATACCTCAGCTTTCTCTGCCCAGGAGGTAGCCACAGCTCTGGTGGAGTGAGCCTTGATGCCGTCAGGAACCGGAGTGCCACTTGCAGAGTAGGATAAACTAATGGCCTCCCTGATCCATCTAGCAATAGTACTTTTAGCTACCCCGCACCCTCTTTTGCTACCCTGAAAGGCTACGAATAGGGTTTGGTCTTTCCTCCACTGACTAGTCATAGACATGTAATGTAACATAGATCTTCTCACATCTAACATGTGGAACTTTTGTTCCCCTGGATTTTTAGGATTACTACAGAATGATGGTAAAGTAATCTCTTGACTTCTATGGAACTTTTGAACCACCTTGGGGAGATAAGCCGGGTCTGGTCTTAGAACAATTCTGTCATCAAAAACCTGAGTATAAGGAGGGCATATTGACAGGGCCTGTAAATCACTTACCCTGCGTGCCGATGTTAAGGCTACTAGTAAAACTGTTTTAAGGGTAAGTAACTTAGGTGATAACTCCTGCAAAGGCTCAAAGGGCTGTTTAGTCAGGGCTTCTAAGACCAAATTTAGATCCCAAGGAGGGATTTTTGGGATAATGACCGGCCGAGATCTACTGCAAGATTTTATGAATCGTGAGACCCATCTATTTGAGGCAAGATTACAATTATATAGGGCCCCCAGGGCAGAAACCTGAACTTTAAGGGTGCTGGTTGCCAACCCAAGATGTAACCCTGCTTGCAGAAACTCTAAGATAGGACCTATAGGAGCCACCTCCCCCAATGGTTCACCCAGGAAGTCGAGGAATTTTTTCCATGTCCTACCATAGATCCTGGAGGTTATGGGTTTTCTGCTTTTCAACAGGGTGGAGATTAACCCTGGAGAGAATCCTTGGCGACTTAGTAACGCCCTCTCAAATTCCAGGCTGCGAGATGGAAGCCCTTCACCTGAGAGTGGGTCACTGGGCCCTGGGTTAGCAGGTCCGGAACCTCTGGCAGGATCCATGGGTCTGTTACCGACATCTGCCTTAGAAGGGAGAACCAAGGTCTCCTTGGCCAAAAAGGAGCTATGAAGATGATATTCGCCTGATCCTCTCTGATCTTCCGGATCACAGCTGGAATCATCACTATCGGGGGGAATGCGTAGGCCAGAGAAAACTTCCAAGGTATCAGTAGGGCATCTACTGCGAAGGGATGTTCTCTCGGATTCAAGGAGCAGAACCTCCTGACTTTTCTGTTGTGGGAGTTGGCGAACAAGTCTATCTCTGGTGTGCCCCAGGCTTGGACTATTTGTTGAAATATCTGGGGGTTTAATGACCATTCCCCCTGCTTTAAGCCTCTGCGACTCAGGAAGTCCGCTTGAGTGTTTTCTGTGCCTTTGATGTGCAATGCCGACAGAGATGACAGGTGTTGTTCTGCTAGTTGAAAGAGTATGTTTGATGCCTGCATGAGGCCTTTGGACCTCGTTCCCCCCTGATGATTCACATACGCCACCACTGCTCGATTGTCCGTCAGGATTCGAGTATGGCGACCCCGGAGTAAAGGAAGAAAATGTCTTAGGGATTTCTCCACTGCCCACAGCTCTTTTTCGTTTGATCCATAGTTCTTTTCTCGTATGGACCAGGTCCCTTGTACAGAGTGAGACCTCAGGTGAGCCCCCCAACCTGTACCACTTGCGTCGGTCGTGATAATGTCTATGACCGGATTTTGCCACCGGACCCCCATTGTCAGGTGGTTTCTCACAGTCCACCAAACTAGGGAATCCCTTACGCCCAGGGAGAGACATAGATTTCCTTCTAAATGCCCTTTTAGTAGTCTTTGAGCTGAGAGAACTTCCCACTGTAGTTGTCTTAGGTGGAATTGTGCCCATTCTACTGCCGGAATACACGATGTTAACGAGCCTAGAAGGGACATTGCCTTTCTCAGAGTCATTGTCGGCTGGCGTATTGCTGTACTGGTCAGATTTATTATTTTGTCTACCTTGTTTTCTGGAAGAAGGCAGAGCTGACGTTCGGAGTCCAGTATTAACCCCAGGAAAGATTGTAATTTTACTGGCAGCAGTCTGGACTTGGGGATATTTATTATCCAACCCAGCTCCCTTAGAGTTGATGTTACCACTGATACTTGATGAGTGCAGTGGGACTCTGATCTTCCTATTACCAGGAAATCGTCCAGATATGGGACAATGACTACATCCCGGGACCGGAGGTATGACATAACCTCCACCATCACCTTGGTGAAAACCCTGGGAGCTGTAGACAGACCGAACGGAAGGGCTGTGTATTGATAATGTTTTATCTGGTTCTGGACATAGAGAGCTACTCTCAAATATTTCTGATATTCCGGATGTATTGGTATATGATAATACGCGTCTTTCAAGTCGATTACTGCCATGAAGCAGTGTTGGAAAAGGAGTTTTATGGTCGTATTTATAGACTCCATCTTGAAAGAGTAGTTCTCTATGGATTGGTTGAGTTTTCTCAAATTTATAATAGTTCTCCAAGAACCATCCGGTTTTTGGATCAAGAAGAGGGGGGAGTAAAATCCCTCTCTCTCCTCCCGAGCAGGAACCTCCTGAAGAACCCTTTTTTGGATGAGTCCCAAGACTTCGGTTTCTAGGGCAGATTGTTCCTGCAGAGACTTTCTTCGGGGAGTTATGATAAAGTTTCGTCTGGGTGGACAGGTGAATTTTATTTTGAGGCCGTCTCTGATGATATTTATGACCCAGGTACTGGGGGAGATGTTTACCCAGGCCGGAAAGAAGAGGGAGAGTCTTCCTCCCACTTCTGGCGTAATGTCATTGGGGGGATTTTTTGGCTGAAGTAGAGGGCCCTTTAAACATATAGCCTGAGCCTCTTTTATCCCTAAAGTCCCAGTTTTTCCTCTCCCCTGGGGGGCGACCTCTATTAAATCTTCTCCTCCGAAAAAAGGGTTTTTTGGACTCTTTAGGGATATTGGGAAAGCCTTTCTTTTTATCTCCTGCATGTTCCAGGATTTCTTCAAGCTTCTTCCCAAAGAGAAGTTGACCATCACATGGGATGGAGCACAGCTTGTGTTTAGATGGTAAATCCCCCGGACAACCTTTGAGCCAGAGGGCTCTTCTTGCCGCATTAGACAAGCTCGCTGCTCTGGCCGTTAGTCTTGCGGAATCTGCAGAAGAGTCTGCTAAAAAGGCTGCTGCTCCTTGCACTAAGGATATATTGGCAAGGATGTCGGTTCTGGGTACCTTGTCCCTTAGCTGATCCTCTATCTGCTGTAGCCAGACCATCAGAGCGCGGGCCGTACATGTTCCAGCGATTGCTGGCTTCAGGCCCCCCGCTGAGGCTTCCCAGATATGTCTGAGAAACCCATCTGCTTTTTTGTCAAGCGGGTCTTTAAGAACACCCGAGTCTTCTAATGGGAGGGATGATTTTTTTAAGCATTTGGCTACCGCTCCGTCAATTTTTGGGATCTTTTCCCAGGGTTCAGAGTCTTTATTCTCAAAGGGATATCTCCTTTTGGATGAAGAGGGCAAAGAACCCATTTTTTCAGGTCTTTTCCACTCTTTCTCGATTAATGCTTTTATTTTTGCATTAACTGGAAACGTGCGTTTCCTCCTCTCTTCTAAGCCACCAAACATGACATCCTCTAGTGACCTAGGTGTCTTCTCTTCTTTAAGGCCCATTGCAGACCTAACTGCTTTGACTAATTTGTCCACGTCCTCAGTGGGAAAGCATGGACGACCCCCTGAATCACTGTCCGAGGAGGAATCTGAAGAGTGGACCGAGGCTGGAGAAGTAGAGGGAGATCGGGATGTTTTATGACTCCCCTGTCTCTGAGAGGTATCCGACTCTGTAGATGCCTTACGGCTTCTCCCTCTTGGCTCGCTAAGGGCCAATTTCAAGGAGTCTTTAATTTCAGCCTGTATTATGGCTTTAAGGCTAGTGGCGAAATTAGGGGTTTCTTCTTGAATAGTCTTATTAATGCAGTCAGCACAGAGATCCTTCTGATACTGCACTGCAAGCGGGTTTTTACAAAGGGCACACTCTCGGTTCTTTGTTTTACCGGTAGCTTTCCTGGACCCCTAGTGATCAAAACAGAAAAATGGACCCTGTTACCATAAGGGATACATTCACGTAGATCACTCACCACCGCCGACAATCAAGGGTACCGATTTTGGAGGCTGGACAGATGCACGTGAAGCGTCCCTCCTGGACGCCGACGAATCTTGCCGGACGGAACGACCACTGTTTCTACCACTTGAGCGGCTGCTCCTGGTATGCTGGTGGCTCGGCAAGGCATCTGGTGAGAGCTCCTGCTGCTGTTGCTGTTGTGAAAGCGGCTGCTGCAGCTGCTCTTGTTGTCCTACTTCCATGGTGAAGTTTTTGGACATGAGCGCGTCTTCTGTGGTCTACCACCCTTTTATGGGGGGACCACTGCACTCCCCGCCTCTCCGGTGCCCAGTAATGGCCCCTCCCCCTCTCTGCCATGCCGCCGGAGTCTTCCTTCACCGGCCGGCGTTTTCTTCATGGGCGCCGCCATCTTGGATCCGGCGCCTGCCTCCGACGCCACACGGGCACGCCCATTCCCAGCGTGCCTGGCGTGTGACGTCAGAAGAGCGACCCGGAAGCGGCCGCCGCGCCTGGACGCCGGCAGAGAGGGGAGGGCGGCGTGGCAGCCATGGAAGGAACCCGGTCCTCCAACCATGCTGCGCAACGCCCGCACGGACGCAGTGACCCGGGGGGACCTGCGGACGGCGCCTCCAGGACCCGAACCTCCGACGCACAGGCACTGCCTGTTCTTCCACGCCGGGACGGGACCTGGGTAAGTTGAACCGCCGTGTTCAGTACAAGGGTCCCTGTCAGGACAGGAAACCCAACTGAAGCGAGGGAGAGGTACCGCCCTTTTATTTTCAGTAGGGTTTCCTGTCCTGACTGGGCGGATCCCCTCTCTCAGGTGTGCCGTCATGGGGGAAGGGAAAAGGAAACTGCCCGGTGTCTTACACATGGGGGCGACATAAAGATTTAAACAGGGTTCTGTCTAAGCTTTAAGGCTTTTTATTTTTTGTTCTATAATGAGGACGCTTCTATAAATGTTGGTCTCTTGGATACAATCAAAGAAAACAGACATAAGCGTTTCTGTGACTGGAAAGTTGTGATGACTTGGAGTCTTGGCCACCTGCATCTGAATCCACAGATTTCTTTCTAAAAATGCACCAATGTCTAACTAAGGCTATATTCACACGCAGCATTTATGCTCATTTTTTCTGCAAACTGCTCTCTTGGCCATAAAAAAAGCTGAGCTCAAGTATTGCTGTGTTTTTACAGTTTTTCTGCTTCCTTTCTATATGCGTTTTACATTAGTGATTTGCAAAAAAATTAGTATTATTGTTATTTCATTTAGCAACAATGTAGTTTAGATCTCATGTTTGCAGATGTCTTGGTCCTTACAGAGTGCTCCTGTGGCCCCTTTTTAGTATTCTATGCAGTCATTACAGCTTGCACCTGTTTACACTATATGGAGGTGCTGGTCATGTTTTAGGTTTTTTTTTGCAGTTTGCCACCAGAAGTTGTGGCTGCCTTCTTTCTGACTCTGTGCTCCTCCCATCAGCCCAAGGGTGCTTTTAATTAGTGCTGGTTCTTACAGGTAAAATTGTAGGTTTATAACCCGAGAGAGGCATGTTTGCCTATTTAAATTGTAGGCTTATAGCCCAACAGAGGCATGTTTAGGATGATAGGACCCATTAGAGAAGTGTCACCTTGCCGTGGTTGATGGGCACACATGCATTGGCCAATTTATGCGCTAACAACTTTCATTTTTTGTAAGTACTTTTTTTCTTACTACGTTTTATTCAGCAACATTGTAGTTTAGATCTCGTGTTTGCATATATCTTGGTCCTTACAGAGTGCTGCCCTTTTTTAGCATACTTTAGTGATTTGTCCACGTACATGTTTAACAGTTTTTTTCACCAAAAACGCAGCAAATTTCCTGCAGTTTTTGCAGTGTTTTTGAACTTTCTCTTTGCTTTCTATGGGTGAAAAAACACTGCAAAAACTCTGAAAGAATTAACAGGTTGCAAATTTAAAAAATGCTGCAATTCTCAAATTCAGTCAGGAGAAAAAAACAAGCTTGTGCATGGCATTTCAAAAATATTATAACTTTCCATATATAAATAGAAAAATGACCTATTGCTTAAAGGGAACCTGTCACCCCGTTTTTTCCGTATGAGATAAAAATACTGTTAAATAGGGCCTGAGCTGTGCATTGCAATAGTGTATTTTGTGGACCCAGATTCCCCACCTATGCTGCCGAAATACGTTACCAAAGTAGTCGTTTTCGCCTGTCAATCAGGCTGGTCTGGTCAGATGGGCGTGGGGTCTTCCCCCAGATCTTGCTTAGTTTTCCGTTGGTGGCGTAGTGGTGTGCGCATGCCAAAGGTCCCGAATCCACTGCACAGGGGAGTGAAAAGAGCGCGATGTGCGCTATTTCCCTGGTGATCGGTGGGGGCGGCCATCTTCCTTTGGCCGCGCGTGCGCAGAAGCGGCGCTCTGCTGGCCGCGGCTTCAGGAAAATGGCCGCGGGATGCCGCGCATGCGCAGATGGAGATCGCTGCGGCCATTTTCCTGAAGCAGAGTTCGCATCTCGGCTTCAGGAAAATGGCCACCGCGATCTCCATCTGCACACGCGCGGCATCCCGCGGCCATTTTCCTGAAGCCGCGGCCAGCAGAGCGCCGCTTCTGCGCACGCGCGGCCAAAGGAAGATGGCCGCCCCCACCGATCACCAATAAAATAGCGCACATCGTGCGCTTTTCACTCCCCTGTGCAGTGGATTCGGGACCTTGGGCATGCGCACACCACTACGCCACCAACGGAAAACTAAGCAAGATCTGGGGGAAGACACCACGCCCATCTGACCAGACCAGCCTGATTGACAGGCGAAAACGACTACTTTGGTAACGTATTTCGGCAGCATAGGTGGGGAATCGGGGTCCACAAAATACACTATTGCAATGCACAGCTCAGGCCCTATTTAACAGTATTTTTATCTCATACGGAAAAAACGGGGTGACAGGTTCCCTTTAAATCAGGTTTTTGTGTTGAATGTTTTTTTTTTATTTGGTGACCTTTTTTTCTATATTACAATCTGTGTTAACAATACAAATTAGAAATCTTATTCTCACACTGGCCAATGATTCTTAATCTAGGCTCACATTTCATGCTGTTTTATTAAATCCACATGTACATAAGTACATTAGCCACAATTACCAGATCTATATTTCTATCGAAGCATCTTATTAGAATCTGCAAATATCATTTTAAAGGGAGGAGGAGGAAGTGAGCTGTGACATCACCTATTGTAATTGATGGATCCTTGTTATCTGCTGTGTATAAAGGTGTTATCTGTCATTGTAATCCTATCTCTGATAAGGAGTCTGCTAAAAACTTTTTTTGAAGGAAGTATGAGTTTAAAAGATCCCCAGCAGCTATTCTAGTTTGAATATTTCAAGGTTAATAATTTTGTTTTTCAATACAGATCCTGGTATGAAGAACACATTATAGAAAAAAACATGATTTAAACTTATCCAGCATGACTTAAAGAGATTGTCCACTACTGCTCAACTTATTAATAATGGCCCCAGGGTACTGCTGAAATGAAATAAAAGAAACAAAAAAACAATACTAACGTAAAAGACCAAGAGGTGAGTATTGATTTTTTGATACATTCAACACCCTTGTTCCATTATTAAAGGGGAACCTGTCACCAGAAAAAATGCTATTAACCTGCAGATATTGGGTTAATCTGCAGGTTAATAGCGTTACTAACCTGTCCAGCACCTGCACTCAGCCAAAAGCTGCAGGGAGAAAATGAACTTTTCTCCCCCGCAGCATTCCGGGTTTCAGCCACCACTCTGACTATACAGAGTGGCGGCTCTAACCGCACCCCTCGCCCTGACTGACAGTCAGCCCTAATGCAGAGCCTGTGTCAGGAAGGGACCTCCAGGATTATCGTGTCCAACCCCCTGCTCAATGCATGACGTGAGGGGTACACGTGACTCATGACTGCCTTTTACAGCCTAAACACTCCACCACCTTTTTGTGACATTTCACTCAACCTAAGAGAGATTACCCGCTATGAAGAAAAATCCCCAAAAGAATGACATTAGACCAAATTTGGATTAAATGGCCACAGCAGCCTTTTATTAAACATAAAAAATACAAGTCAACAATATTCCCCCCCCCAGGAAAGGGTGGTCCTCGAAGCCACAAAATAAGCACTGCAGATATGCAAATTTCTTTACCTTGGCCTCCAGGTTTAGTCTTACCCCCAGCCGCTAAGCACCAGCTCGGAGGCAGGTAGTGACCAACCCGGCCAAACCTACCGAATACCAAGCCCCTTAATCATCACTTCCACGGAATGATCCACTCGGGGGAGTCCAGGACCAATAGAGATACCCCCCTACAATCCGCCATTTCCCCTTTCCACCAACTTCGAGGACCTCCCTCCCCCGCCACCAACATAAATATTCTGACCCCTCAAACATTTATGTCCCACCACACTTTCAAACCCATTTCATAACCCTCCTGAATGGCCAAACATCACATGTCGGTGCTGATCGCATTCAAGTGAACACCATCTGATCTCCAAAATTCTCCCTTTCCTGATTCCAAATTCACATGGTGCACTACCAATGCTCCGTTTCATGACATAAAAAGAGAAACTGCCCTATTCACTTTTATTCTTGCCTTATTTACCCCTTCGATAGAATGCGCCCCACGTCACACCTTCCTAGGGATAATGTCAGACCAAATAACTAGAACTTTTGGAAACAAAGCCTTAACATATCAAATTTCACGTCCTTTATCAATTTCCTACAGGGCCTCTTGCCCAAATCATTCCCTCCCAAGTGAACTACCACTACATCCGGTGCCCGATCTAACCGTACGAATTGGTGAATCTCTGGCAAAAGTTGACTCCAGACCATCCCGCGCTTTCCAATCCAAAGCAGGATCGCTGTCTCTCTCGGGAACCCCAGCTGCCGCCCGTCAGGCCAAACCACTGCCCTCAATGCTGCCCAAAAATGAAAGAATGGCCCATAATCCACACCAGCCGGTGCCCGCAGCCTGAAACAAATAACAAATCATTAAGCCACAACTATCCTAGAAACAAACCATCATCAAACTAGATTCAGGCGGATGTAAGATCTAAATCTTATCGACTCCCACTGCCCAATTTTTTTTACCACATCTTCCACCAAGCCCCTCTTAGCTGCGTAGCAGGATATGGTGAGTGCCCATTGATGTTCATTAACACCAGTGTAATTATAGTGGCTCTCATTGACCTAGAGTGCCGCTTGCTATATCATTCTACCCTTACCTTATTTATCTATTTATTAGTACCAGTTTACCACACTGGTGAAAAGAAGAAAAAAAACACCAAAGCTCACACAGGAACACTTCAGGTGCATCCTATACAGGTGTATAAAAGGAGTAAGTGGATCTAATTAACACCCCTGTTAAATCCTTGTTAATCTATTTGGACATTCTAAATAACACATCGTTTTTTTTGTTTTTTTTTTTGCTCATTTTTTTTCTAGTATTGGTTTACCACACTGTGAAAAAAAGAAACATTTATACCCACATAGGAACACCTCAGGTGCAGTCTGTACAGCCTCTCAAAAAGAGTAAGTGCATTCAACCAACACCCCTGATAAATTTGCAGGGTCCAAGTAATATATTGTTATTCTGTTTATTTCACCTTGCAGTAACCCCTTGCAGCTTTCGTGGTCCTCCATCTTATCCTTCCAGGTGACTAAGTGCCAGTGTATATACATCTTATACCTTATACTCCTTTGTTTTATACATTGGCAGGAAGGCGAGCCCTGCTGCATAGTCATATGCACCCCATTAGGCCTTGGAACCCACATACTGGATGGGCCCATGAAAATCCACTTCACAATATGCATTTTGTGCTCCATACTCCTTTGTTTTATACATTGGTAGGAAGGCGAGCCCAGCTGCATAGTCATATGCACCCCATTATGCCTTGGAACCCACATACTGGATGGGCCCAGGAAAATTCACTCGTATTTTTTAATGGTATGATGGTTCCCTCTTTGCACATTTATTTACAGGAGAATTTTGCAATTTTATTTGACATGTTTTTAACACTAAGGTTCAGATACGGTTTTAAAAAAGGCTAATACTTGCAATACAAGGCAATTTTATTGCAAACTACAAAATTCAGGGAATAGTACGATTGAATAGTGTGAATGCGTACACTTTTGTATGTGTTAACATACACAGGTTAATAAGTACATATAAGGATTAAATAAATATAGTGATTACGTATATATGAAGATTAACTACATACAGTATAGTTAGATCATCACCAAGAGGCTTTTAAACAGCATCAGTCTGGAATATCAGAGAAGCAACACCAAGACAGAGAACCCCTGGGAGATTACCTAAACTGCATGCATACCCAAATATGCAGGTATCAGCACATTCTAGATGTAGAGGTACCCCAGTTTTGGCATGGGTCTTAGTTATGTTTCTCTGGTCTTATATAGTGAATAACACTATGTAGTAACTCTAGTTTCACCCACACCTTCAAGTGGCCACTTTTTAAAGTTGGATGAAACTGAGATATTATGGAGTCATCAGACGAGGGGCCATAAACCCCTAGAAAATAAAAGCCACAAGGATTTTGATCAAACCACCACCGGCATAGTTTCAGTAAACCTTAAGGTACCTTCACACTCAGCAACTTTACAACAAGAACGACAACGATCCGTGACGTTGCAGCGTCCTGGATAGCGATCTCGTTGTGTTTGACACGCAGCAGTGATCTGGATCCCGCTGTGATATCGCTGGTCGGAGCTAGAAGTCCAGAACTTTATTTGGTCGTCAGATCGGCGTGTATCGTCGTGTTTGACAGCAAAAGCAACGATGCCAGCAATGTTTTACATGGAGCTAACGACCTGTGAGAACGATAAATGAGTCACCGTTACATCACAGGATCGCTCCTGCATCGTTCTGGAGCTGCTGTGTTTGACATCTCTACAGCGACCTAAACAGCGACGCTGCAGCGATCGGCTCGTTGTCTACATCGCTGCAGCGTCGCTGAGTGTGATGGTACCTTTAATGTTTTACAATGACAAACAGCAAACATATAGGGCCTTAGAATTGTTTGTGAAGTGAATAAACAAACATTTATCAAGATTGTGTCACTATGAGCATTGTCTGTCACATCTCTAAATGTTTTACAAGAAATGCAGCTATGTGATTGTCTGAATGCATTCGGTATACAGTATTTCAATCTTTTTTACAAATCGTCATATGTATATTCTCCATTTGTACATCTGAGGCAGACAAAGTTAAGGCTCGCAAGGAGAGAAACTAATATAGTGGACAAAGCTATATTTTTAATGAACTACTGAGCCAAACTAACAGCATTGCTTTATCAAATTTATTTGAAGTGTATTGTGTCCAATGTTAGCAACCAGGCAAAACAAAAAGGAGCTTTTCAAGTGAGTTCTTTAAGGTACACAAATGTTATGAAGTGTTTGCCAACAAGGATGTGGTTTCATCAATGGGGGGTACCTTTTGTAAAAATAGACTATTGCCATCACAGCCCCCCTTGACCAAACTACAGCGGCCTATAACAGTACAAAGAATGTTCACCCTGGTGATCTAGTGGCAGTTAAACAAGAGACATTGCAGGAGACAGAGTTAAGAAGTAGGCCCAATGTAATGTCATGCCCAGTTTTCCAATGTGTTGTCCTTTTTAAAAAAAAATAAGAGTGCCATCACAGCCCCCTTGGCCAAAATGCACTGTACTGAGCACATACACCCTGGTGATCTACTGGCAGGAACTGGACAGGAGACCGAGTTAAAAAGTAGGCCCAAAGAAAAGTCATGCCCAATTCCCCAATGTGTTGTCCTTTTTGGACTTAAAAATATAGTACCATCACAGCCCACTTACCCAAAATTCACCGGCCTATAACAGTACTGAGCACGTGCACCCTGGTCATCTAGTGTCAGGTACAGGAGAGATTGCAGGAGAAAAAGAGTTAAGAAATAGCCCAATGGAATGCCATGACCAATTCCCCAATGTGTTGTCCTTTTTTAAAAAAATAAAAGAGTGCCATCACAGCACCCTTGGCCAAAATGCACCGCACAGACAAGTTCACCCTGGTGATCTACTGGCAGGTACAGGACAGATTGTAGGAGACAGAGTTAAGAAGTAGGCCCAATGTAATGTCATGCCCAGTTCCCCAATGCGTTGTCCTTTTTTAAAATAATAAAAGAGTGCCATCACAGCACCCTTGGCCAAAATGCACCGTACAGACCACGTTCACCCTGGTGATATAGTGGTTCTGGATGAGGAGGATGAGGATAAGGAGAAGGATAAAAACAAACAGACCAAATCTGGAAGCACATACCCATGTGTGGTTGTGAAGAGGTGCATGAGAATACACCTCCCCAAAAGAGAGAATGTATTTGAGGTTTTGTTTCGCTGTTTTCACTTGGTAGTGTACAAAAGTCTTTCCCAATCCAGGCCTTGTTTATTTTTTTAAAAGTCAGCCTGTCAGCATTTTCAGTTGACAGGCGGATGCGATTATCTGTTATAATTCCACCAGCGGCACTAAAAACCCTCTCTGACAGAACGCTAGCAGCAGGGCAGGCCAGGATCTCCAAGGCGTCAGCCGCCTAAGACGCCAGTTCATGCCACGTGTCCAGCTTGGATACCCAATAATTAAAAGGCAGAGGAATCATGGAGGACATTTGTATGATCTGCAAGGTACTCCCTCACCATCTTCCCAAACATTGCACTTCTTGTGACAGCACCCCTTGCCTCTGTGCCGCCACGATGGGAGGGTCTGAGAAAACTGTCCCAGTACTTGGCTATTGTTCCCCTGCCTGAGGTAGATTGTACTTCTGTCTCTCTCGCTTGGAGTCCTTGGTTGTACAACAAACTCTGACGTCTGCTGCCAGCGTTCTCACATGGGAATTTTCTAAGTAATTCCGCTACAAGGGCCCTGTGGTACTGCAACATTTTAGTACACCTCTGCCTCAGGCAGAAGAGATTGAAAGTTCTCCTTGTAGCGTGGGTCTAGAAGTGTTACCAAACAGTAATGAGTGTCACCCAAAATTTTGATAATCCGAGGGTCACATGAAATGCAGCGCAACATAAAGTCAGCCATGCGTGCCAGACTGCTAACAGGCAAGACTTCCATGTCCTCACTAACAGGACAACTGACCATGCTGTCCTCCTCATCCTCATCCTCCTCCTCCCTGTCCTCAGGCCATCCCGCTGAACAGAAGCTAATACAGATGTGTTTGTAGTACCGTCTATAGCGCATGAAAGTAGCCCCTGTTCTTCCTCCTCCTCCTCATTGCCTACCAATCCATGTTGAGAAGACATGAGGCTGGGCTGAGTGTAATCCCCCTGTATGTTTCCTTGCTCCATGTCCTCGTGCTCTGCCTGCAATGCATCCTCTTTGATTGTGAGCAGAGAGTTTTTCAGAATGCTGAGAAGCGGGATGGTGATGCTAATTATGGTGTCATCGCCGCTCACCATCTTGGTGCAGTCCTCAAAGTTTTGGAGGATGTTACATATGTCTGACATCCATGTCCACTCCTGAGGTCTTATGTGTGGAGTCTGACCTGAAATTCGACGGCCTTGTTGATGTTGGTAGTCAAAAACTCTTCTGCTCACAAATCCTTTCCAACATATGCAGCGTAGAGTTCCAGTGTGTGGAGACATCACACAACAGTCGGTGAGCTTGAAACTGAAACTGCTGCTGAAGCACGGCAAAGGCGGCTGAAGCTGTAGCTGACTTTCTAAAATGGGCAGACAGACGGCGTACTTTCACTAGCAGATCCGACAGCTCCGGGCAGCTTTTCAGAAAACATTGAACCACGAGGTTAAGCACATGGGCCAAGCAAGGTACGTGTGTGAGCTCACCTTGCCTCAGAACTGCCACCAAGTTATGCCATTGTCACACATGACCATGCCTGGCTGTAGGTTCAGGGGTGTCATCCAAACATCTGAATGCTCTTTCAGCGCTGAAACAAAAGAAAGTCAAAACCGCACCCTTTTATATATAGATTGAAGGACTCAGCGGACACAAGGGCGCACGTCCAAAACCAGGGAGCCCATCCCGGACATTACAAGACCACAAAAAACAAAGACAGCGCCACAATGGATGGTGAAAAAATAGGAGCTTACATTTATTCTGCCTCCAGTACAGCTCTTTCAGCGCTGTCCACAACTCTTCTGAATTGTGCGGTTTGTCACCTGTGCAGATTAGCTTCAGCACAGCCTGTTGCCACTTGGCTGAGGCAGTGCTGCAGTGCTTTCAGCTTCTGACTGATGTGTTGATTTCAGAGATGGAGGATGAAGAGGATGAAGAGGAAAAGGAGGTGCAGGAGCTATAGACTGTGGGGACAACCCTGACGTAGGGCCAGCAATCCTCGGCGTAGGGAGGATGTGTTCCACCCCAAGGTCCGACTTGGTCCCGCCTTCCATTATGTTAACCCAGTGTGCCGTCAGCGAGATGTACCATCCCAGCCCACAAGCACTTGTCCACGTGTCTGTGTTTAGGTAGACTTTCCCTGTAACAGCATTGGTGAGGGCACTGGTAATGTTGTGGGACACATGCTGGTGTAATGCCAGTATGGCACATCGGGAGAAATAGTGGCGACTGGGGACCGTGTACCTTGGGATGGCCGCCGCCATCAGGTTGAGGAAATCTTCCGTCTCAACAAGTCTAAAAGGCAGCATTTCTAGCGCAAACAGAAGAGAAATATTAGAATTGAGGACTGTGGCCTGTGGGGCGTTGGCTGGGTATTTCCAATTGCGTTCCAAAGACTGGGTTATAGACAACTGAACGCTGTGCTGGGACAAGCTTGCTGATGGTGCTGCTTGACTGTGGGCCACAACAGGTGCAGGGCTAAAGGCATCTTCACATGCACGGTGGACTGGGGATTGGCTTCTATGCAAAACAGTGGAAGAAGCAGTGGTGTGACCAGCAGGCAGTGGTCCTGGAGCTTGGAGTTCGGCCCACAAAGTCGGGTGCTTTGCTTCCATGTGCCTGATCATGCTGGTGGTGGTCAGGCTGGTTGTTTTGCTACCCCTGCTGATGCGGGCATGGCAGGTTCTGCAAATGGCCTGTTTGGTGTTATCGGCAGAGTCTTTAAAAAATAGCAAGACTCAGGAAGATCTCACAGGTGGAATGGCAACTTCACTCATGTTGGTGTTACGGGGAATGGATGCACGCCTTCTGTCTATGGCCACCACACTGCTTCTTCCTGCCTGTTGGGCGGATATGCCTCCTTCCCCATTTGTGCTGCTGTCCTCGCTATGCATGTCCTCCTGCCAGGTTGGGTCAGTCACTATGTCTTCCACACCTGTATCCTGCTCCTCCTCCTGACTTTCTGGCAATTGTGTCTCATCATCATCCACCTCTTGAGACACATTCCCACCATCGCCTTCGTGTGACCGGGGCTGGTCAAAGCTTTGGGCAGCTCTACATGCGATCTCATCTTTCCCCACTTCAAGTTGACTGGCCGAAATTTCTGAATCTTGAAGTGGAAAACCGAACAGCTCTTCTGAGTGTCCAAGTGTGGGATCAGTTGTCTGAGGGCACTCGGCATGGTGGGAGGAAGGAGGATCAGGGTGAGGAATATCCTGGCCACACTCACGGCAACTCAGACTTGACCGTGGTGAAGACAAGGTGGTGATGGTGGCTAAGTGACTGGAAGCATTATCCGCTATCCAACCAACAACCGTTTCACACTGCTCTGGCTTCATTAGTGGTGTGTTGCGGTCCCCCAGAAACTGGGACAGGAAGGTCGAGTGAGAAGATGTGGGTCTTTGTTGTTGCCCACTTTCACCTTGCCCACGGCCTCTGGATGCACCATCAGCTTCATGTCCATTTCCCCGTCCCTTGCCCCTTGCCTTATCCATTTTAAATGGACTACTGCACTATTTCAAATGCTCAACACAACTGTCTTTATTACTAGCAAAATAATATGTGATCAGTATGCCTGCAAATCTACGATTTTACAAACCCAAACACCAGGCAGGCCTCAGCCTGACCTAACAGACTGTATTAAATGTTTTATTTTTTATTAAGTTAATTTATGCTAAATAGTGCTGTATAGAATTAGAGTATCACATAGCCAAAAAATAAGTACACCGGCCTCCAATGCCCAAACTTAGAGCACAGAGATATATGACGGTTGACGACTGTAACGGAAATACCACACTGGCAAATCTGCAGCTTTTGAATTTTTTGGGATGCTAAATAGCGCTGTATAGAATTTGAGTATTACACAGCCACAAAATAAGTACACCGGCCTCCAATGCCCAAACTTAGAGCACTGAGATATATGACGGTTGACGGCTGTAACGGAAATACCACACTGGCAAATCTGTGGCCTTTCAATTTTTTTGGATGTTAAAGCTGTGTAGAATTTGAGTATCACACAGCCACAAAATAAGTACACCGGCCTCCAATAACCAAACTTAGAGCACAGAGATATATGACGGCTATAACAGAAATACCACACTGGCAAATCTGTGGCCTTCCAATTTTTTTGGATGCTAAGTAGCGCTGTATAAAATTTGAGTATCACACAGCCACAAAATAAGTACACCGGCCTCCAATGACCAAACTTGGAGCACGCAGATAAATGAGGCCTTTTTCGGTGAATTTAAAACACCAAAAAAAAGGGCACAAGGGTAGCACACACAGCTATGCTACGTATGCCTGACAAACTATCACTTTTCAACAGGCCTCAAGGTACCTTCACACTAAGCGACTTTGCAACGATAACGATAGCGATCTGTGACGTTGCAGCGTCCTGGATAGCGATATTGTTGTGTTTGACACGCAGCAGCGATCAGGATCCTGCTGTGATATCGCTGGTCGTTGCTGAAAGTTCAGAACTTTATTTGGTCGTCAGATCGGCGTGTATCGTTGTGTTTGACAGCAAAAGCAACGATGCCAGCGATGTTTTACAATGGTAACCAGGGTAAATATCGGGTTACTAAGCGCAGGGCCGCGCTTAGTAACCCGATGTTTACCCTGGTTACCATCGTAAATGTAAAAAAAAAAAAAAAACAGTACATACTCACCTTCTGATGTCTGTCACACGTCCCCCGCCGTGCGCTTCCCGCACTGACTGTGAGTGCCGGCCATAAAGTAAAAGCACAGCAGTGACGTCACCGCTGCCGCTCTGCTTTTACTTTACGGCCGGCACTCACAGTCAGTGTGGGAAGCAGACGGCAAGGGACGCGACACCGGAATGTGAGTATGTACTGTTTTTTTTTTTTTTTTTTTTTACATTTACGATGGTAACCAGGGTAAACATCGGGTTACTAAGCGCGGCCCTGCGCTTAGTAACCCGATGTTTACCCTGGTTACCCGGGGACTTCGGCATCGTTGGTCGCTGGAGAGCTGTCTGTGTGACAGCTCTCCAGCGACCACACAGCGACGCTGCAGCGATCGGCATCGTTGTCGATATCGCTGCAGCGTCGCTTAATGTGACGGTACCTTCAGTCTGACAGAACAGACTGTATATTTTTTTTATGGGGGGGGGGGAATTTGTGGAAAAAGGAAAAAAAAGGTATATAGACAGTAAATAAGCTGCAGCAGCAGGCAGTTATGGAGCTTTGGGAAGGATGCAATAGGACCAATGGACGCACATACAGTGCCTGCAAGCCTTGCACTGATGTGGATATGCTGTGCCCTGCCTGCCTTGCGCTGCAACATCGGGACCCACGAATTAGCCCTAAAAAGGACTGTTGGTTTCTCAGGAGTTGTGAATGTAAGAGTTGCAGACCTACACCAACTCTAAAACTAGGATTCTGACCCTATCTTGGCAGCAGCTCTCCCTACTCTTGCTGAAACAGGAAGAGAATGCGGCGAGCAGGGCGGCGCCTGGTCTCTTATACTCGGAATGATGCTGTATGGCCCAGTCAATCACTACACGACCACAACAAAGATGGGCTGCGGCGTTTCATGGCCTGGCAGACAATCCCTGCACAGTGATTGGGTTTCTAAAGTCCGCCAAAAATGTGGTGTGGAGACTACAGTTACCGCCGAATAATCCCGGAAATGCTCGTTGCTCGGCGAGTACCCCGAGTACCCCGATACTCGGGCGATTAACGAATAGTGGCGAACACGTTCGCTCATCACTAAATATGACATATTACCAGCATATAGGGATGAAACAATACCACATACAAGGAGAAATACTGCCACACAGTGACCAGACCACAAATTACCACCACATAGTGATCGAATACTACAATACTGATCATGAATACAAACCACAATACTAACACTGTTATTACCACAAGTGACATTATACACAGGAGCTCAGTATATAGTGTCAGTGTACAGGTAATACAGTGATCACCGGTGACATTATATGGATCGCCCCCATGGGGCCATGGGGTACTCGGTACCGGGTCCTGTGGTTCACAAGGGGATGTCACGGTGGCTGACATGGTCCGTGGCCCTGGGACAGCCGTAAAATGGAAAGGTCTTTAAAGGGGTAGAGTTTGTGATCGTGACACCACCTGTGGTATTCGGTCAGGGTGAACGACGCTGCTTTAAGGGGTCTGCTGGGGTGATGTTATGGCAGCTAGATGGTATACCTTCCCACAGGTGAAGTATATCCCCAGGGCTTCCTAGTGTGTAGATGGTGGATGGTGAGAGGCTGAGAAGAACGAGGACACAAGGTTGCAGTCTCTTTACCTTTACTGAAGACTTCAGCATCCACAGTCCAGAGCACCAGATCACAAGGCAGGCAGAGTCCAGCCAGTTTGGAGGCAAGTCCAGAGTCTTCTTTGTCCAGGTGGAAATCAGTAGCCTTCCTTTGTGCTGCAGTGTTCCCTTACTGCTAAGCTTCTCATAAGGTCCTCACAACTGTTGTAGATGTTATGTCTCGCTCTCTGTCCCCCGGATAGGATAGGACAAACCCGTATGACTGGTGGCTTGAGGCGGTTTATATGGACTCTATCATGCCCCAGCCTCTAAGGGGTGCCACCGTGCCTCCTGGGTGTAGAGCAGACAGGTAACATGAAATTAGCTGTCCTGCTGGTCTCTGGAGCAAGTCATAAAAGGTCGTTACTCCCTCGGTGTTCCAGCTACCGGGATTCTGCGCCTCAGAAGGAGGCAGCCTGTGCAGGGCTGATCCCCTTCTGGTATCCTCTCCTTTGCTCTGACTTCCTTGCACAATCGCTGCAATACAATTTTGCCTTTGATGTCTCTTCCTAGGAGCTGCAGCTGTGAGGGCATGCACAGCTCTGTGTCCTTCTCCTTTGCTCTCTGATAGGATCCCACCCCTTCCAGGGACCAAGTAACTGAGCGGAGCTCAGCCAGCAACTAACTCACTTTCCCTACAGGCTGCCAGTTTTACCTAAGTGTGGGGAGTGACCTAATAAATAGGAGCAGAGCTCCCCGTGGTGGCCTGGAGTGTGAAATGCGTTGCATGTTTGTGCTACCTGGATACATTTGTCCTTCTTAGCCTCCAAATGTAACACCACTCTCCCATAGAGGAGAATGACATTACAGCAACGACCAGGACCCTGGGGCACTACATATACACAGGAGCTCTGTATATAGTGTATAGTGTACAGATAATACAGTGATCACCAGTGACATTATACACAGGAGCTCTGTATATAGTATACAGTGTACAGGTAATACAGTGATCACCAGTGACATTATACACAGGTGCTCTGTATATAGTATCAGCGTACAGGTAATACAGTGACTAACAGTTACATTATTCACAGGAGCTCTGTATATATTTTATAGTGTACATGTAATACAGTGATCACCAGTGTATATTTTTTTCCATCTTTTTATTATCACTTGCTTATTACTGTGATTTTTTTTTTGACAACAGAGTGTTTTTGGTCTTACTGTGCTCTTTTGTGTCTTCAAGTTTTTTGGTGGTGCGTGAACATGTTCCTACAGACTTGTTCACTGTGCAAGTAGCCCATGTGTTTCTGTTTCCATAATTGTTCTCTTGTCTACAAGAATGGGGAGTTATCCACCACTCCTTGTGGGTCATTTGCACAAAAGCTGTTCCATTTAGCGTATCCACTTGGACATTTCCTTTCTGAACCCTGCTTATACAGGTAATATACAGATGATCAGGTTTTAAATACATCAGATAGGGATTACATACATCAGTTAGGACTGCTCTATATGGGTATACCTTGACGTTTGGTGGAGCAGCTTAGTATACATTTTTTGCAAAAAAAAGTATCAACTAAATACCCTGGTTTTTTTCCATCTTTTTACTAGCACTTACTTATTACTGTGATTTTTTTTTTTTACAACAGAGTGTTTTTGGTCTTACTGTGCTCTTTTGTGTATATATATATATATATATATATATATATATATATATATATATATATATATAC
Organism: Ranitomeya variabilis; assembly: GCF_051348905.1. NCBI lineage: Eukaryota > Metazoa > Chordata > Amphibia > Anura > Dendrobatidae > Ranitomeya > Ranitomeya variabilis. Next base: position 507,124,431 of record NC_135233.1, read on the forward strand.
ATACATACACTAGATTGTGGCCCGATTCTAACACATCGAGTATTCTAAAATATGCATGTCCCCGTAGTATATGGACAATGATGATTCCAGAATTCGTGGCAGACTGTGCCCGTCACTGATTGGTCGAGGCAACCTTTATGACATCATCGTCGCCATGCTGTGCCCGTCACTAATCAGAGACGCGGGATTTCCAGGACAGACAGACAGACAGAAAAACCCTTAAACAATTATATATATAGAAACGTAAAAAAAGAAAAAAATACACTGGCACAGAAGCAGCAAACGACTTATAAACTGTCTTGACGTGAAGATCTATCTTTAGCTATAGGGATATAGCAACTCATAGAAGAGTGAGGTGGTGCCATGCAAAAGCTAACAGCAATCCAAACGGGTATACGAGAGAAGAAAAAATTGCAGCACTCACCAGCGAATCTTCAAATCTTTATTAGATAAAACAAACCATCATAGGTTGTGGCACTTGAAAGGCTCGGGCGTCACGAGGGGAGCAGGGTTGTGCAGGAACGAGACGGACGACGGCCGTTTCGCGCTATTGCGCTTCTACGGGTCCATGTGAGTTGTGCTTGTGATGTCATATCCTTTTATAGGATTGAGACATTTCACATTCTACATATACAAAACAAATTAATTAAAAACAACAATATACTCGGACTGCACACATTGGATATACAACCACTAGATGAAAATTGACATATCAAGTTTTTCATTTAGACCCCAAGGGCCCTGCGCATTAGTCCTTAAGATCCACCTGGCTTCCCGTTGCAAAAGTAATTTATTGCGATCACCTCCCTGCTTTGGGAAAGTAACTGCTTCAAGCCCAGCGAATTTTAACACATTAGGGTTGCCGCCATGACATTTGTGTATATGTTTAACTAGGCGAACTCTCCCCTTCCCCGTGAGAATGGAATTATAGTGTTCACGGAAACGTACCATGAGAGGTCTTATAGTTTTGCCTATATAAAAGCGATTGCAGGGACAAAAAATGACATAAACAATAAATTTACTTTTGCAAGTTATAAAGTCTTTCACCGTGTGATAGTATGTGCCTATCTTTAATGAGTTATCTGTCAAATGAAAAGCGCACATACTGCAGTTTCCACACTTGTGGTTACCTGGTGGAGCAGATTTCTCAATCCAATTAAGGTTACGGTTTTCTATGCGATTCCTTACAACTAAATCTCCTATATTTTTTGATCGTTTGTACGAAAATAGCGGAGAAGATACAGCAAAGTCTGAATCTTTTTGGAGAATGTGCCAGTTTTTGCGAATCGCTTCGTGTATTATATTGTCCACCGGACTATGCTTAAAGATGAAGGGAAACCTACGGTTTTCATTACGTTTTTTTAACCCATCGTTCTTATGATTTTTTCTTTTATTACCCTTTTTTAGAAGATCTACTTGGGATAAATTGAATGCTCGTACCTCTGCTTCTTGTAGTAGAGACTCTGGATAACCTCTTTTTCTAAAACGCGCTTTTAAATCCTGAATTTGTTCCCTACAAATCTCATCGCTATTATTAATTTTTCTCAATCTGACCATCTGACTAAATGGAATGCTGCGTTTGGTGTGATATGGGTGGGCGCTGTTGAAGTGTAAAACACTTTGTCACCGTACTCTTTCTATGGACGCTTGTTATTATAGAGCCCTCTTGAATTTCTACCTTAACGTCTAGAAAATCTATTTCATTACCTCCAAAGATGGATGTGAAATTCATATTTTCATCATTTTCATTTAGATACTCCACAAAACGATTAAAGACTTCTTCACCCCCATCCCAAATAATAAAAATATCATCAGCAAAACGCAAAAAAAGCCGTATGTGTTTTAAAAAAGGGTTCATGGGACCGGTGACATGCCTCTCCTCAAACGCTGCAAGAAACAGCTTTGCGAAGACGCATGCCACCGGAGTACCCATCGCTGTGCCGACTTTTTGACAATACCATTGATCTAAAAATTTAAATGTGTTGTTGGACAACACGAATCCCAAGCTATCCGTTATAAATGATATAAAATCTTGATCTTTTTCTGTATTAGATAGAATGCGACGAATTGCGTCTATACCTTTTTGCTGTGGACTTCTAGTATACAAGCTAGCAATGTCTATAGAAGTTAGGGCAAATGTGGGTTGCCAAATGAAATCTTTGAGAGCAAGGAGGAAATCTCCCAAATCTTTAATGAATGAGGGAATTTCATGTAACAAAGGTTTCAAAGACCAATCAATAAATTGTGAGAGGGGTTCTGTTACTGAATTTATTCCGGACACGATCGGGCGTCCAGGAGGTTTTTGTGCATTTTTGTGGATTTTCGGAATGCTGTACCAGTTGGGATAATTAGGGTATTCAGGTATTAATTTTTCTGCTCTTTTTTTGGAGATAGTTCCCTTTTCCACATATTTGCGCAACAGAGATCGTAATTTATCCTTAATAGTATTGGTGGGATTTTTTTCTAGTGGCTGATATGTATCTACATCATTAAGCTGGGATAAAGCCTCTTCAATATAGTATGTTTTATCTAGGATAACTAAGTTGCCCCCTTTATGATGTAGATACATATCAGCCACTAGAAAAAAATCCCACCAATACTATTAAGGATAAATTACGATCTCTGTTGCGCAAATATGTGGAAAAGGGAACTATCTCCAAAAAAAGAGCAGAAAAATTAATACCTGAATACCCTAACTATCCCAACTGGTACAGCATTCCGAAAATCCACAAAAACCTCCTGGACGCCCGATCGTGTCCGGAATAAATTCAGTAACAGAACCCCTCTCACAATTTATTGATTGGTCTTTGAAACCTTTGTTACATGAAATTCCCTCATTCATTAAAGATTCGGGAGATTTCCTCCTTGCTCTCAAAGATTTCATTTGGCAACCCACATTTGCCCTAACTTCTATAGACTGTTGTGAAATTGGATTCTGGGCTCCCCCGGTGGCCACTTGTGGAATTTAACTTGTGTGCATCATCCCCTCTGTTCACCTGCTCCTATCAGGATGTGGGAGTCGCTATATAACCTTGCTCCTCTGTCAGTTTCATGCCGGTCAACAATGTAATCAGAAGCCTTTCTGTGCATGTTCCTGCTACTAGACAACTCCCAGCTAAGTTGGACTTTTGTCCTTGTGTGTTTTTGCATTTTGTTCCTGTTCACAGCTGCTGTTTCGTTACTGTGTCTGGAAAGCTCTTGTGAGCGGAAATTGCCACTCTGGTGTTATGAGTTAATGCTAGAGTCTTAAAGTAATTTCTGGATGGTGTTTTGATAGGGTTTTCTGCTGACCATGAAAGTGCCCTTTCTGTCTTCATGCTATCTAGTAAGCGGACCTCGATTTTGCTAAACCTATTTTCATACTACGTTTGTCATTTCATCTAAAATCACCGCCAATATATGTGGGGGCCTCTGTCTGCCTTTTGGGAAAATTTCTCTAGAGGTGAGCCAGGACTGTCTTTTCCTCTGCTAGGATTAGGTAGTTCTCCGGCTGGCGCTGGGCATCTAGGGATAAAAAACGTAGGCATGCTACCCGGCCACTTCTAGTTGTGCGGCAGGTTTAGTTCATGGTCAGTATAGTTTCCATCTTCCAAGAGCTAGTTCTCATGTATGCTGGGCTATGTTCTCTCGCCATTGAGAATCATGACAATAGACATTACTAGCTTGTATACTAGAATTCCACAGCAAAAAGGTATAGACGCAATTCGTCGCATTCTATCTAATACAGAAAAAGATCAAGATTTTATATCATTTATAACGGATAGCTTGGGATTCGTGTTGTCCAACACCACATTTAAATTTTTAGATCAATGGTATTGTCAAAAAGTCGGCACAGCGATGGGTACTCCGGTGGCATGCGTCTTCGCAAACCTGTTTCTTGCAGCGTTTGAGGAGAGGCATGTCACCGGTCCCATGAACCCTTTTTTAAAACACATACGGCTTTTTTTGCGTTTTGCTGACGATATTTTTATTATTTGGGATGGGGGTGAAGAAGTCTTTAATCGTTTTGTGGAGTATCTAAATGAAAATGATGAAAATATGAATTTCACATCCATCTTTGGAGGTAATGAAATAGATTTTCTAGACGTTAAGGTAGAAATTCAAGAGGGCTCTATAATAACAAGCGTCCATAGAAAGAGTACGGCGACAAATAGTGCTTTACACTTCAACAGCGCCCACCCATATCACACCAAACGCAGCATTCCATTTAGTCAGATGGTCAGATTGAGAAAAATTAATAATAGCGATGAGATTTGTAGGGAACAAATTCAGGATTTAAAAGCGCGTTTTAGAAAAAGAGGTTATCCAGAGTCTCTACTACAAGAAGCAGAGGTACGAGCATTCAATTTATCCCAAGTAGATCTTCTAAAAAAGGGTAATAAAAGAAAAAATCATAAGAACGATGGGTTAAAAAAACGTAATGAAAACCGTAGGTTTCCCCTTCATCTTTAAGCATAGTCCGGTGGACAATATAATACACGCAGCGATTCGCAAAAACTGGCACATTCTCCAAAAAGATTCAGACTTTGCTGTATCTTCTCCGCTATTTTCGTACAAACGATCAAAAAATATAGGAGATTTAGTTGTAAGGAATCGCATAGAAAACCGTAACCTTAATTGGATTGAGAAATCTGCTCCACCAGGTAACCACAAGTGTGGAAACTGCAGTATGTGCGCTTTTCATTTGACAGATAACTCATTAAAGATAGGCACATACTATCACACGGTGAAAGACTTTATAACTTGCAAAAGTAAATTTATTGTTTATGTCATTTTTTGTCCCTGCAATCGCTTTTATATAGGCAAAACTATAAGACCTCTCATGGTACGTTTCCGTGAACACTATAATTCCATTCTCACGGGGAAGGGGAGAGTTCGCCTAGTTAAACATATACACAAATGTCATGGCGGCAACCCTAATGTGTTAAAATTCGCTGGGCTTGAAGCAGTTACTTTCCCAAAGCAGGGAGGTGATCGCAATAAATTACTTTTGCAACGGGAAGCCAGGTGGATCTTAAGGACTAATGCGCAGGGCCCTTGGGGTCTAAATGAAAAACTTGATATGTCAATTTTCATCTAGTGGTTGTATATCCAATGTGTGCAGTCCGAGTATATTGTTGTTTTTAATTAATTTGTTTTGTATATGTATATGTAGAATGTGAAATGTCTCAATCCTATAAAAGGATATGACATCACAAGCACAACTCACATGGGCCCGTAGAAGCGCAATAGCGCGAAACGGCCGTCGTCCGTCTCGTTCCTGCACAACCCTGCTCCCCTCGTGACGCCCGAGCCTTTCAAGTGCCACAACCTATGATGGTTTGTTTTATCTAATAAAGAAATGAAGATTCGCTGGTGAGTGCTGCAATTTTTTCTTCTCAATTATATATATAGATACTGTATATATATTTATACTAGATGGAGGCCCAATGCTTTCACATCGGGAGGGCAGCAATTTCACGATGGGGCAGGCATGCGGCGCTGTTGTTGCCTAATGGCATCCTGTGATGGCATTAAGCTACTTACGGGTAGCGGCATTTTTCGGAGGCCCATGACAGCACTACGAGAGAGGGGATCCGCCCTTCAGGAACAGGAAACCTACAGATACAAAAGGGCGGCACCTCTCCCCATGCATCAGTTGTATATTAGAGCCTGAGAGGACTACCGCGGTTAGTAGCACACAAATATTATATACAGTTTATATACAAAATTAATCTATTGCAAATGCCCCACGTGAGATCTATATATATCTCATTATGTACATTATAGGAAGTGCAACCCCCACGTGAATAGGGAGGGAACTAAGGGTGCTGTCATGGGCCTCCGAAAAATGCCGCTACCCGTAAGTAGCTTAATGCTTTATTCGGACTCCCATGACAGCACTACGAGAGAATTACAGAGATGTAAAACTACCTTAGGGAGGGACTATAGCTTGTAGCACCCTTAACCCAAAAGGTGAGATCAGAGGAGCACCCCAAGTCCAACCGGTAGTGCTTAAAAAAGGTGGAAGGGGACGACCACGTAGCTGCCTTACATATCTGGTCGATTGACACTCCAGATCTTTCCGCCCAGGATGTAGCCATGGCCCTGGTGGAATGCGCCCTCAGATTCTGCGGAGCCGGATCTCCACCTGCAGTATAAGCCAGAGAGATAGCCTCCCTAATCCACTTTGCTAGTGTGCACTTCGAAACTCTAAGCCCTTTCCTAGGACCTTGGAAGGATAAAAATAACGCATCCTCTCTCTTCCAAGCGTTAGTGACTGTGATATATTCTAACAGGCATCTCCTAACATCTAACGTATGGAGTAGTTCTTCCTTAGTATTAGAGGGATTAGGGAGAAATGATGGTAACACTATCTCCTGTGATCTGTGAAAATGTGAGGCCACTTTTGGCAGATAGGCTGGGTCCGGTTTGAGGACTACTCTGTCCTGTAGAAACTCTGTATAAGGGGAGAGTCTAGAGAGTGCCTGTATGTCCCCAACCCTACGAGCAGATGTTATTGCTACTAAAAATGCTGTTTTGAGGGACAACAATTTAACTGAGGCTAAATGTAAGGGCTCAAACGGTTCTTTAGTCAAGGCTGAAAGGACTAGGTTGATATCCCAAGGTACCAACCTGTTCTTGTGTATAGGTCTAGCTCTACCAGAAGCTTTTATGAACCTTGATACCCAATAATTATTAGCAATGTTACAAGAAAACAGGGCCCCTAGGGCTGAGACTTGTACTTTTAGCGAACTTGTAGATAAGTTTAGCTCTAACCCCTTCTGCAGGAATTCTAAAATTTGGTTAATTGGTAACCTTTCTTCAATTCTAAAATCTGAAGAGGCCAAGAACTTCCTCCAGGTTCTAGAGTAGATCTTTGTTGTTATATTGTTCCTACTCTTCATAAGGGTATCAATTAAATTTGGGGAAAAACCTCTGTTTTTTAACAATGACCTCTCAAACACCATGCCGTCAAATGGAGCCCCTTCACCTGCGGATGGGTGATCGGACCTTGGTGGAGTAAATTTGGAATGTCCGGGAGTACCCAGGGGTCTTCCACCGACATGGTCCTGAGCCAAGCGAACCAAGTCCTCTTGGGCCAGAAAGGGGCGACCAGTATGACCCTTGCTCGGTCCTCCCTTATCTTCCTGACCACAAGAGGTAATAGGCCCAGCGGTGGGAACGCATAAGCCAATTGGAAGTCCCATTTGATCAGGAAAGCGTCCACTGCCAATGGATTTTCCCTGGGATTCAGGGAACAGAATTTTTTTGTTTTTCTGTTGTCCCTGGTGGCAAATAGGTCCACCTCTGGATGACCCCACATGTGGACGATCTGACCGAAGATGTCTCTGTTCAGGGACCATTCTCCTTGTTTTAAGGTGTTGCGGCTTAGAAAGTCCGCTTTTATGTTTTCTTTCCCCTTTAAATGTAGAGCAGTTAAAGATAGTAGATGGCCCTCTGCTGTCTGGAGAAGGCGGTCTGCTACTTCCATCAGAGATTCGGAATGTGTTCCACCCTGGTGGTTTATGTAGGCTACTGCCACCTGGTTGTCGGAGAGGATCTTCACATGGTGACCCTGTAGATACACGAGGAGTTTTTTAACTGCCAATTCAATAGCCATTAACTCTCTCTGATTGGAAGAGGCTGATGTTTGAGGGTCCCATAGCCCTTGAACTACGATGTCACCCATGTGTGCCCCCCATCCCGTAGGGCTGGCGTCAGTTGTTATTATACGAGTCACATGTGTCACCCAGGGAACTCCTGCCGACAGATTGTCTTCTACTAGCCATCATCTGAGAGATGTAAGTACTACCGGACTTAACATCACCTGACCCTGCAAGGACCCCTGTAAGGCTCTATCATTGTCCAGAACCTCAAACTGTAAAGGTCTGGTATGGAATTAGGCCCAACGGACGGCAGGAATGCACGAAGTTAGGGAACCTAACAGTGACATAGCCTGTCTAAGGGTCATGGATGGTTTATTAATCGCCTTTAACACCTGTTGTTGAATGTGGAGTAATTTATCAGGCGGCAGACAGCATTGTTGGGTCTCTGAATTTAATAACAGTCCGAGGAATCTCTGAATTTTTAGGGGCTGTAAACGGGATTTGTCATAATTAATAATCCAGCCCAGACGTTCTAGTTTGGCTATGGCTGTCTTTGCTTGTGAAAGGCAATGATCTGCTGAATTCCCCACAATAAGGAAATCATCCAGATAATGCATTATGAGGATATTGAATTCCCGCAAATGTGCCATAACCTCAGCAACTACTTTAGTAAACACCCTAGGTGCTGCTGAAATGCCGAAGGGAAGGGCTCTAAATTGAAAATGACGAACAATTCCCCCTATAGACACCGCAACCCTTAGGAACCTCTGGAAGCTCTCATGGATAGGTATATGATAGTATGCGTCCTTAAGATCTACAACTACCATAAAGCAGTGTTTGAACAACATCTTTATTGTTAGAACTGATAGACTCCATTTTGAAGGTTTTATTAACCAGGAATTCATTAAGAGATTTAAGATTAATGATAGTCCTAAATGACTTATCTGGTTTTTGAATCAGAAATAGAGGAGAGTAGAACCCTCTTCCTCTTTCTGAATCTGGAATCTCAATCAGCACCTTTTTAAGACATAGATTCATGACTTCAGCTTCCAAAGCTGTCTGTTCAACGGTGGAGGAACGTAAGGGGGTTAGTTTAAATTTATCACGAGGCCAATGGTTAAACTCCAGTCTCAGACCGTCTGATATAATGCCTCGGACCCAGTCACTATTAGTGATGTCAGACCATGCGGAAGAGAAGGCTGCCAATCTCCCTCCCACAGGGATTGCTAGTCATTGGTCTGACTTTTTACGTTCTTTTGAGGAACGGCGGAACATGTAGCCCGTACCTCTCCTGCGTCTATCCTCCCATCTAAAATTATCTCTAGAGGGTGGGGACGCGCGTTTCCTTCCGCGACCAAACCTCCTCCTGTTGAAAGGGCGACGGTAAGATGCTGATGCCAGATTAGGGAACTTCGTCTTATCATCTCCTGCTTTTTCAAGCAACTCATCCAGAGTTGGTGCGAAGAGATATTCCCCTTTGCATGGGATGGCGCAGAGCTTGGATCTTGATTGGATGTCACCAGACCAACACTTTAACCATAAGGCTCTACGAGCCGCGTTGGAGAGACCTGCTGCTCTGGCCGCCATTCTGACAGAATCCAATGAAGCGTCCGACAGGAAGGCCGCAGCATCTTGAATTACTGGGAGCGCATTCAGGATTGTATTCCTGGACGCACCTTCCTTAAGTTGTGACTCCAACTGATCCAGCCAGACCATTAAAGATCTGCCTGTACATGTTGCGGCCACTGCTGGTCTCAGAGATCCGGCTGCCATCTCCCAGGTACCTTTGAGGAAGGTGTCTGCCTTCCTATCAACTGGATCTTTAAGGGTCCCCATATCCTCAAAGGGTAATGAGGCTTTTTTGGATGCCTTCGCCACCGCAGCATCTAGTTTAGGGGCCTTGTCCCAGGTATCAACGGCTGCATCCTCAAAGGGATACCTGCGTTTTAAAGCTGGTGGTAACGAGCCTTTCTTCTCCGGTTTCTTCCACTCTTGGAGAATTAAATCCTGAACTTTATCAATCACCGGAAAAAATCTACGTTTCTTATGGTCTAATCCGCTGAACATTATCTCCTGTCTGGAAGGTTGCGTTTTAGGCTCTTCCAGGCCCATCGTACCCCTGACTGATTTAACTAGTTTATCAACTCGGTCCAGAGGTAGACAAAATCGGCCAGAGTCCTCTTCTGATGATGAGGAAGAGGGAATAGAGCCATAGGAACCTTCCTCTCTTTCTTCCTCCGAAGACTCAGAGATTAAGGGAGTTTTACGTTTTGAACTTCCCGCCTGGGATAGAGACCGCAGGGATTCCCTTACTTCCATACGGATCATCTCTTTTAAGTTAGCCGTAGTTGCAGATTCTTCCGCTACCTAGGGGAGGACAATAAGGTGATACCATCTATCCGACCTGATGTCCCTTAACCCCTACCACACCTGTAGATCTCACCGTCTGCTGTATACAGGGGGCACATAATTTTTTGGGATAAGAATCTGGTAAAGGGTTTCCACATAGGGCGCACTCCTTATGTTTCGACTTTGCACTTCTCTTCCCCTAGAATGACAAAGTATAAGGGGGCCTGCGTCACTGAGTGAACATTCACGTAGATCACTTACCAGCGCACGCCAAACAAAGGTACCGGAACACGAGGGGGTTCTTTCCCAGTCGAAGCTCTTGATCCCTGCTTGGACGAGCTTTTGCGGCTGGACTGGTCACTCCTGACATGCTCCTTCTCCAAGGGCTTCTGTCGCACATCCAGTAGCTGAGGCTGCTCACCATCACTCTCCATAATGGAAATGTGGCCAAAAGCAGGGCTCTAAATCAGACACCTGCTTAAATCCCCCTGAGTTCCGGTCAGCAGGCTGCCTGGCGTCATTCCATTGGTCTCTGCTGACCAGACCGCAGCTGGGAGGTCAGCGGTGGTTAATGAGGAATCCGGTGTCCAGGATCGATGGGCGCCGCCATCTTGGATAGACTGCGCATGCGCAGCCATCCAGTAACCCGGAAGCGCCTGCCGACTCCGCCCCCAGCGTCACAGCACTCCGGAAACGCTCCTGAGAGCGGTGCCGGATGCCGGAGATGTACAGCAGCGCTCCGGTCGGCGTCCCCTTCCTGACACCGCTACCCCACTATACCGCTGCACCGCTGCATGGACCAAGGGGGACAGTTATACTTACCAACGCCGGCACAGAATGGAGATCAGGAATCCTCCGGACCCTGCTCCCTGCTGCAACACGCCACCGACGTGAAGTCCAGCCAGGACCACCGTGGCGTCTCCAGGGAGATCCGCACCGGCCGAGGTAGGAGACCCCCCCCCCGCTACCAGATTCGGCCGGCCGGCCTGGGATCCATCGAGGAATTTCATCTGTAGGATCCTGTCCCTCCAGGAACAGGAAACCAACTGATGCATGGGGAGAGGTGCCGCCCTTTTGTATCTGTAGGTTTCCTGTTCCTGAAGGGCGGATCCCCTCTCTCGTAGTGCTGTCATGTGAGTCCGAATAAAATCTAATGACTTTTGCATCAGGGGATACAGTACATGAACACGGCACTCAGTCAATAGGTGAGAGGCTGGTGCTCATCAGTGCGTCTCTCTCAGGCGGAGCACCGCCGTTCCTGCTGCTTCTCTTCAGACCGAATATGGGCCACAGCCTTCCAGAGCAAACTGAGTTTGCCTAGGAGCCCTCGCACCAGCATATTGTACCGCCCCACAACATTACTCCAGTAAAGTGGCTTTGCGCCTCCTACCTCTTTTTATCCTGCAACACCAGATAAAATGGAATTGTTCTGAGGAAGGTCCATTAGGACCGAAAACGTTTAACAGCATCTGTTGAATCTGTGTCTGGACGTACAATAAAAAACAACAAATTTTCACTTCATAACTTATTTGAGTGCCAAGTCTTTGTTATATACTGTTTTGCATCAGGGGACTCGTGCTTGATGCTTACGCTTATATGCATTGTTTTTGTCCCAGCAATGCTGTTGCTCTTCAAGAGTCTCATTTGCCCTTTGTTGTCTTTCACTTTGTGCCTTTGCTGCTTCACTTTCATTGTCATTGGCATACTTTTTACGAAGAGCCATGTTGGCATTAATATTTGCTATTTAAAGGGGTTTTGCCAGGAACAAAAGTTCATTTTAAAAATTATCTGTGTCTGACCGTGAACCGAACCGATACCACAGCTCCTGGGCAGGGGAGGAAGCAAAAGACAATACTGACATTACAGCAGGAGATCGCAGATGATACATTTTGTGAGGTAAAATATTGCTTAAAAACAGTCAGTGAAATATTTTACCTCACAATAGGTTGGTACCAGCAGCAGTTTCCATATTGAGACACCCATTCACTTGGGTGGCCCAATATGGTGGTCGGAGAACTTCCTCTGCTTTGAATTCTGGGATACGGTGACATCTGGACAGAACAGGAAATGAAAACATTACAAGGCAATTATATATATATATATATATATATATATATATATATATATATATATATATATATATATATATATATTGTAGGGATTGACTCGCTCAGGTGCGTAGGAGGAAACAGGAGGCACGTTCTCTTTAAAAGTTCACAGGTTTATTTGCACCATAAACCATACAGCAAAACAGAAAAGAAATAGCCTTTGGCTCAGGAAAGGAAAATACAAATGTCCAGTCCTTCAGGCTCAGTCCTGTGGAGGCTTTCTCCTCCACACACACAGACTCCTGTCTGTAGTGTCCCGCCTGGACACAGGGATCTCTGTCCACCATGACAGATTCCCACACTCCCCCTGGAGGCTAGCATTAGGCTTTCTTTAATAGGTGTAACCACACCCAGAACCCATCACATGATCAGACATGTGGTTGTGACCTCACCACAGGTCCTGACATACATACTGACAGCTATGGTTACATCACAGCGGTAAGCCATCTATGTGACACATATCTCCCCTCGATTAGACACCCTTTAGCCATGCTACATACCTCCTCCCTCTGCCTAAAGCCGTGGGGCTTGGCACTTATCCTAAACCGACTAGAGACCCCTCTCAGTCGTCCCTGACAGCCACACCGTCTGTCTAAGTCAGGGCCTGTTATTGAACCCTTTCGTCGGCCTTTGTCATCCCTTTCCGTCACATCATTTGATAACGGTGACCCCTTGTCATCTTGTCCTCTACAGGATCTCCCACTTAAGTCACTGAGCCCTGAGCTAACTGAGGAGTCACTATTTCTAACTCTTCCAACTGACCACCTTCGGTTCTCTCTCGGTTGTTGATCTCTCCTATTATCTTCCTTCGGAGAGCAGCTCTTCTCTTTACGTCTATATCCTCTGTTAACTTCAGCTTGAGGACTTCCAGGCTTTGGAGCACCTCTTCGCCTCTCTGGCAGCTGTTTATTAACTAGCGGTCTCTCACGTCTCAGCTGCTCTACCTCCCTTAAGTAGGCCACGCGATATTCCAGGAGCATGCGGATATTCCTAAGACTCTCTCTGGACCCGACAACCAGGAACGGAACCATCCCATCTTCATCCATGACCTGGACCTCTTCATCAGCCGGTATCCTCAGTCTCTTCAGACCGGATTTATCCACCATCTCCTGCATCACTCTCCCAAGTTTCCCAATGACTTGCCACCAGACCTTTGGGTACTTGGACTGTGTCTACCACTAAGCCCAGCTGACTAAGAGCTTTCCTTTCACGCTCCAAACGTCGAACGGCTTCATCATTCTTCAAAATGATCTTCTGCTTTGTATGGAGGCAGTGTAGGTGCATATCCCTCAGGACAGCCACCCGCTTCACTGTGACTTCCCTATTCGACAGTATCACCAACTGTTTAGTCTCTGGTGCCCAGTGCACACTACATGCTTCCACTGCTTTTCTGAAGGCCTCATGCACACCTTCACCGATACAGGCTTCTTGCACCTCTTCGGGTACATCAATCACGGTCTTGAAGAGCAGGGTCTCACTCTCTTCAAAGACAGATGGCTCCCTTTTTGCCTCTGACCTTTCCACGAAGACGTCTGTCACGACCGGGTGACTCTCTTGTTCCGCTTTTAGCACGAACTCTTCCTCAGTCTTTTCTTCCGCTTGAGCCTTTGCCAAAATGGGCATTGGCAACTTCTCTGCCAGGCAGCGACGTTCCTCCTCTCTCTGGAGAAGCGCCTGCTGATGATGTTTTTCTTGAGCCATTCTGAGCACGTCCATATCTTTCACTATGGCCCTATTCATGGCCTGACACGCTGATAGGTAACCTCTGAGTTCAACGACCTCCTTCTCTAGGTCACCCACTTTGTGTTCAATTGCTTGCCTCAGGACCCTTTCTCGTTCGACTGTTTCTCTAAGCAGCTCTATGTTATGGTCCTGCTCTCTTTTGGCCAGCACATGTAGATTTTCAGAAGGGCTCTCTTGCCCACCCAGACTCTGCCTCTTCAGAGTTCCAGCTGTTTCTGCATCCAGCTCTATGGTCTCTCCTGCGCTCTCTGTCTGTTTACTCTTAGGTACCTCTTGACTTTTAGTAACTTCAGAGAACTCCATCTCTTCAGCATCAGGTATGTCATCATACTGAGCCACTTCACTCTTTCCAGGCATTGTAGATGTGGGTCTACTACAGGTCTGTTCTAACCCCAGCCCGTCACTAACTATCTCAGTGATAGGGTACCGCCACACAGTGGCATTTTCATCGCTACGACGGCACGATTCGTGATGTTCTAGCGATATAGTTACGATCTCGCAGTGTCTGACACGCAGCAGCGATCAGGGACCCTGCTGAGAATCGTACGTCGTAGCAGATCGTTTGAAACTTTCTTTTGTCGCTGGATCTCCCGCTGTCATCGTTGGATCGGTGTGTGTGACAGCGATCCAGCGATGCGTTCGCTGGTAACCAGGGTAAACATCGGGTTACTAAGCGCAGGGCCGCGCTTAGTAACCCGATGTTTACCGTGGTTACCAGCGTAAAAGGAAAAAAAAAAAAAAACGTACATACTCACCATCTGATGTCCGTCAGGTCCCTTGCCGTCTGCTTCCCGCTCTGACTGACTGCCAGCCGGAAAGTGAGAGCAGATCACAGCGGTGACGTCACCGCTGCACTCTGCTCTCACCAGCGTCACCAGGCTCCCTGAGTCCAGAAGCCCAGTCACGCACACTCCATTGACTTCTACAGAACAGCTCTGTGTCATTTTGTCAGATGAAAAGTCAATACAACATTCTGAACATGCGCTGTTCACTGAACTCGGCAACAGTTTATCAGCGCATTCGCCGCCGCCCCTTTTTTGGACTCCACCCCCTTTTGGGTTACCGCCCCCTTGTGGACCATTTTCTCCTTTAGGGCCACCACCCCTTTTAGGGACTCGACCCCCTTTTGGGCAACTACCCCCTTTTGGGACGCCGCCCCTTTTTTGGGATGCCTGGCCCCTTTTTGGCCAACCATAATTATTTGGGTCACCGCTCCGTTTTGGGACTCCACCCCACTTTTAGGGACACCACCCCACACTGGGGTACACCCCGTGGACTTCCCACAGTACTCTCAGGCCTCAGTTCGCCCAGCACACCAATGTGACTCTGGCCCTTTAAGAGTCTGCACACATTAAACCAGCAATGTCTTTTTTTTTTTTTTTTTATTATGTCACTTCACCAGCTCCTGCTGGTACCGCCACAGCTCCCGCTGCAGTCACACACAAATGGCACCTCCAGCTGCCGATCACAATCCGCCGCTGCTGCCACTGCAGCTCCAGCCGCTGCGGAACCTTCCACTGCAACCGCGGCCACACTCCACAAGGCTCTACCGCAGACTTCGTGGACCCGCCGATCCACAGCAAGCCGCTTGTCCCCTTCGTGGACCCGCTGATCCACAGCAAGCCGCTTGTCCCCTTCGTGACTCCACTGAGCCACAGCAAATTTCGTGACCTCACTGAGCCACAGCAAGCTGACTCTCAGGAAAAAGAAAAAACCCTGGACTCTCCGGTCCACAGCAAGCACCTGCACACATGCTCCACAGAGAAAAAAAAAACAGTCTTTCACTGACCCCGGTCACTACAGCACACAGACTTAGGTCTGTTTCACACCCGGCTTTACCACAGCCTAAAAAACAGTTTGTTTTTTTTTTGTTTTGTTTTTTTCCACTGACCCCGGTCAGTACACACGGACACCTGTCCGTTACCTGTTGGTGCTGGCCACACAGGTTCCCAGATCCCTCCTCTCCTCAGATGTATCCCAAAACAGCAGTTCTCACTGACCCCGGTCAGTACTGTATTACTCACGGTTGTCAAGACCGTTCACTCTTCTTGGCTCAGCCCAGCCAGTGCTGCAACATGTGCTCCTGGATCTTTGCCCGCATCCGAAACACCAATTGTAGGGATTGACTCGCTCAGGTGCGTAGGAGGAAACAGGAGGCACGTTCTCTTTAAAAGTTCACAGGTTTATTTGCACCATAAACCATACAGCAAAACAGAAAAGAAATAGCCTTTGGCTCAGGAAAGGAAAATACAAATGTCCAGTCCTTCAGGCTCAGTCCTGTGGAGGCTTTCTCCTCCACACACACAGACTCCTGTCTGTAGTGTCCCGCCTGGACACAGGGATCTCTGTCCACCATGACAGATTCCCACACTCCCCCTGGAGGCTAGCATTAGGCTTTTTTTAATAGGTGTAACCACACCCAGAACCCATCACATGATCAGACATGTGGTTGTGACCTCACCACAGGTCCTGACATACATACTGACAGCTATGGTTACATCACAGCGGTAAGCCATCTATGTGACACATATCTCCCGTCGATTAGACACCCTAGCCATGCTACAATATATATATGCAGCGCCCCAGAGTCCTGGTCCTTGCAGTACTGTGGCTCCGCCACTAAGGGGAGCTATGGTGCGTCTGGTGGCACTGAAGGAGTTCATCTGATCAGGTATCACAGACACCAATACATTTCACAGTCGGGCCTCCGGGGGGAGCTAAGGGTTCTATTCACTAGGCCACTCCCCACCATAGTGGGTAAACTGGGGGTCAGGCAGGAAGTTAGATCAGAAAGCTGACTGGGTTGGAACCAGGCAACACCTTGTGGCAGAGGGTGTTGTGGGGGAAGATACAGTAGGGTCTCTGTCAGGGGTGGGATCCTGACAGAGGCTTGGCAACTTGGACGAACGTAACGGGACCGTGCCTGCTCAGGATAGCGGCGGTGCCCAAGGAAGGATTAGAAGCGAGATAGATTGTGCTGAGTGAGAAACGAGATCACGCAAAAGGAGAAATACCAGTAGGAGTCGTGCTGTAAGACCGAAGCAACATCCTACTGAGGCGCACTACCGGTGGCCGGAACGCCGAGGGAGTATCATAACATTCAGCTTCAAGCAATACTCCAAACAGCGGCAGGACAGTCAGTCTAACTTAAATCACCTATGCAGTCTTGGGGGTCAACTTGTGGAGAGGGGCGACTCTAGGGTCCCGGAAGAGCTCCGAGCCTACCCGTCAAACGGGTGCCGTCCCAACCAGAACACCAGGGAGGGACGGAGGATTAGCAGAACATCATCTAATCGAGTTGTGAGGGAACTTAAGAAACAGACACAACAGTTGTGGGGACTTTCTGTAAGCACAGCAGGGAAGGACCACAACACCTAGCTCTAGAAGGAAGGCACAGATTTCCACCTGCTAGGAGAACTCCGGAGGTGCCATTGGACCGGCCGGACTTGCGCAGCCTGGTTATCCGGATTCCGGACTGAGGACCCAGAGATCTTCAGTAAAGAGGTAAAGAGACTGCAACCTGGTGTCCTCGTTATTTACTGCACCGCACCACCACAGCCTCATCACTACCATCATCCATCATATCTATCCACATCTATCGCTGTACGCCCCTCGGCAGGGTCACGGACCGGGCCTAGCCACCGTGACAACCCCAGAACAGAGACTCAGAGGCCCGGTACCGGGTACTCCTCGGCCCTGCGGCGGTGGGGGCGCTCCAATTTGGCGTCACGAACAGGATCTACTTAAGCCTGAAGAATCAGGTCATGTGTGCCTTGGAACTGTGATTTGTTGTGCTTGGACTGTACTTTATTGCAAAGACTGTGCTGTGCCATTTACCGCCAAAATCCGCCACCATTATAGCGCTGAGGAGAGCGCAGAGGAAGAGGGGCGTAGAGTGGGCGTAGGCAAGCTGGAGAGCGCGAACAACAATGGCCGCCCAGTCTAAATATTTCTGTGTCCTGAGGACGTGTCCGTCAACAGCTGAGGTCCACCTCCTGATCCTGTTTGGAGGGTGGAGACCATGGAGACGGGGCCGCCCACGAAAGAGACCGCGGGAAGAGGACACTGGAAAAGGAGAAAAGATGGCGACACCGGGAACACCGCGTGGGACTGACCCGATTCAGCCTGAGGCTGCGCCACTCGACACAGCCCCAGATGCGCCAACGTTGCGGGGACTGACCCTCACGGAGTCACCGATGGGCCGACCCCCCTTGCCACCGTCTGAGGAGTGTGTAGCTGCAGCCGAGGCCCGCCGGATAGCACGCCGCTTGGAGGCTGATGCCCGTGTGCTTGCTCGGCTGGGCCAGCCCACGGAGGTCCGCTTGTCTCCGGTGTCCCCTGCTCCTCCCAACCCGGCCGCGGCTGAAAGTGCGCTGCAGATGCAGGGCCTGAAGATCTTGCCCGAGGCCGAACATCTGCGGCGCTTGGTGGCCGCATGGCGAGACCGACCACAACCGGCAACCCAGGTTGATCTGACCAACGTTGCAGAGGTCCCATCGTCCCACTGGGGTGTAGTGGTCTCCTTCAACCCCCGACATGGAAGAGGGGTTATACAGGAGATCGGGGAGCCGCTACAAGTCCACGTGGACCGAGAGGAGGTAGAGCCCTGCGGAGGAAGGTTCGCTCGCGACCTGGAGCCAGGTGATGCTGTGACCTACACCAGGTGGAGGAGAGCAACAGGCGAAGCTGGCTGGATGGCGCGGGGTGTCTAGCGGTGCATCGCGCTCCAGGCCGCCGCTACAACGTCTGAAGATGAGCCTCCCGCCGAAAAGGCAACGGAACCTGACCCTGCGGAGCAGCGGGAAACCCGGACCCACCATGTACCTTGGGGGCGTGCCAGATCCTCAGTGAAAAGAGCATCGCGGCGAGGGATCCTGTCGTTGCTGGGACCAGAACCGCTCCCTGGATCGGCAGCATGACCCGTCGGTCTGGTGAGGCCCGGAAGAAAACCACCCTCTGTACCGAAGAATGAGTAAGCATAATTGCTTTATTAATATGTAAATAGTTACTGTTCTCTTATGTTGCTGCTAAAACCCGTCCAGGGTTAACTCTTAAGGGGATCCTTTTGTTGACCCGGGATCCTTATTGTTTTGTTTGATTTTTCTGAAGTTTTTGCACAAAGTTTCCAGAACTGCCGCAATCATGAACAGTGCATGATACAAACTTTTTGTACATAGTTTGCACCTTATTACAGGTGCTCCCTACTGGTTTTACTTCAAAAAGAACTCTTTGTGAAGATACCACACTGGAACCTTTGCTGAGTACGGACTGGTAGCTTGAGAAGATATGCTACCTCATAGAGACTTGTTCCCCTCTTAAAGGGGATGTTCATTTGTTGCACGTAAATGGTGATATTGCTTTAAGACAGATAGCAATAATGTTTGATGAAAGAAAGTGATGATAATGTTTATATGAGAAAGTTATATGTATCCAACCAGTTAATTGTAAAGAAATGCTGATGATGTTCTCTGAAAAGAAAAAGTGAAAGATAGAAGAAGGATGCAGTGGGCCCGTAGGGGTAGACGTGGTGTCCAGCATGCATGTTAGTGAGAAAGATAATGAGAAGGTTTAATGTTCGATAAAAGAAACTGTTTTGATAGTGTTGATAGATAGTGGGGATAGAAGGTGAACCCTGAGTCCTCAGAGGAGTCAGGTAAAAGTGGCTCGGTGCTCTTAAACTGAAAGTAATGTTATGCTCTATACTGTGTATAGTAGTTGAAAAGGCAGTAGGCCCGGGCTGAACGGGGCGGTCCTGTATAGAAAGGAGAGGCAGTAGGTCTGGTGCCGTTAGGACAGGCGGTCCTGCAGATTTAAAGAAGGAGAATGAAAAAGTTAAATTGCCTTATAATGTGATTATAAGAAGGTCTTTAGTGGATACAGAGTGTATGTCCTTAAAGGCAATGTTAAATTATTGTTCAACAATTTTGCACTTAGTAGAATACCCGGTTGCGTAAAAGGAAAGTTAATTATAGCATGTTGCTATGATATCTAACCATGTTTGTAACGTTCAAGTGTCCTCACCTCCCATAAAGGGAAGCTCTGTTTAAATATGCTTATTGTTATTGCACTCAACAAAACTCTATGTCTTTTTGCTAACTTGTATTGTTGTTTTCTTCCCAGTCCCGGAGTACTGTGTTTAACCAGGGGGGAGTGCAGCGCCCCAGAGTCCTGGTCGTTGCAGTACTGTGGCTCCGCCACTAAGGGGAGCTATGGTGCGTCTGGTGGCACTGAAGGAGTTCATCTGATCAGGTATCACAGACACCAATACATTTCACAGTCGGGCCTCCGGGGGGAGCTAAGGGTTCTATTCACTAGGCCACTCCCCACCATAGTGGGTAAACTGGGGGTCAGGCAGGAAGTTAGATCAGAAAGCTGACTGGGTTGGAACCAGGCAACACCTTGTGGCAGAGGGTGATGTGGGGGAAGATACAGTAGGGTCTCTGTCAGGGGTGGGATCCTGACAGAGGCTTGGCAACTTGGACGAACGTAACGGGACCGTGCCTGCTCAGGATAGCGGCGGTGCCCAAGGAAGGATTAGAAGCGAGATAGATTGTGCTGAGTGAGAAACGAGATCACGCAAAAGGAGAAATACCAGTAGGAGTCGTGCTGTAAGACCGAAGCAACATCCTACTGAAGCGCACTACCGGTGGCCGGAACGCCGAGGGAGTATCATAACATTCAGCTTCAAGCAATACTCCAAACAGCGGCAGGACAGTCAGTCTAAGGCGGGCTGTCTAACTTAAATCACCTATGCAGTCTTGGGGGCAACTTGTGGAGAGGGGCGACTCTAGGGTCCCGGAAGAGCTCCGAGCCTACCCGTCAAACGGGTGCCGTCCCAACCAGAACACCAGGGAGGGACGGAGGATTAGCAGAACATCATCTAATCGAGTTGTGAGGGAACTTAAGAAACAGACACAACAGTTGTGGGGACTTTCTGTAAGCACAGCAGGGAAGGACCACAACACCTAGCGCTAGAAGGAAGGCACAGATTTCCACCTGCTAGGAGAACTCCGGAGGTGCCATTGGGCCGGCCGGACTTGCGCAGCCTGGTTATCCGGATTCCGGACTGAGGACCCAGAGATCTTCAGTAAAGAGGTAAAGAGACTGCAACCTGGTGTCCTCGTTATTTACTGCACCGCACCACCACAGCCTCATCACTACCATCATCCATCATATCTATCCACATCTATCGCTGTACGCCCCTCGGCAGGGTCACGGACCGGGCCTAGCCACCGTGACAACCCCAGAACAGAGACTCAGAGGCCCAGTACCGGGTACTCCTCGGCCCTGCGGCGGTGGGGGCGCTCCATATATATATATATATATATATATATATATATATATAAATATATGTGTAAGAAATCCTCCCCAGTGATACATTGGAGCTGTATATTTACTCTCTTGGATATGTATAGCCATTGATGCCGTTTTAGAGCCCCCCCCCCAATTGGACATTCCTGTTGCTTTATTTTATGTCGTGCATATTTTATGATTTCGAATAAAAACTTATTTTTTTATATTATGGTTCGCTTCTTTGGACTACTGGTTTTCTAAGTCCACTTGTGTTAGTGCATTGTGTGAAGTGCCATATTTGTTGGTACATGTAGGAACTTTTGTTGATATTACCCTATATATATATATCCATCCTGGTACCCCCATATATCCATCCTGGACCCCTATATATCCATCTTGGCCCCCCATATACCATCCTGGCCCCCCATATATCCATCCTGGTCCACCATATACAGTACATGCATCCAGGTCCCTGGTCCTGCCCCAGCCCCCCATGAATCCAAAATCCACCCTGGCCCCATAAATATATATATATATATATATATATATATATATATATATATATATATATATATATATATATATGCATCCTGGCTCTACCATATGTATCCATCCTGGCCCCATGTCTTGCCCCCCCCATATATCCATCCTGGCCCCTTGTCCTGGTCCCCCATGTATCCATCCTGGCTCAACATGTGTCTCCATCCAGGTCCCCCATATGTCTCCATCCTTGTTCCCCTTCCCCATGTGTCTCCATCCTGGTCCCCCCTCCCCATGTGTCTCTATCCTGGTCCCCCCTCCCCATGTGTCTCCATCCTGGTCCCCACCCCATGTGTCTCCATCCTGGTCCCCCTACCCATGTGTCTCCATCCTGGTCCCCCTACCCATGTATCTCCATCCTGGTCCCCACTCCCCATGTGTCTTCATCCTGGTCCCCCCTCCTCATGTGTCTCCATCCTGGCCCCTTGGAGATACAGAGAAGTAGAGAGAGAACAAGGGAAAAATAAAGATTCCTCTTACCTGCCTGCGCTCCCAGCGCCATGCGACATCCTCATCCTCCTCCTCTGCAGGTCTGGCGCACACATAGAAAAATGGCCACTGACATTCCAGAGGCCGGCAGTGAATGTGTGCGCACGTCGCATGCGGCGCATGACACTGACATCATACGCAGGTGACGACGGGCGCACACTGCTCAGTATTGATTGGGATGTGCGCCACGGCGGTTCAGGTAATGAACGCTGTGTGCGCACGTCCCTGCACATACTCTGCACTTTTAAAGGGCCCGCACCCCTAAAAACCACAGACACTTTATTTTTTCTTTCCTTATTCTTCTCCTCTCCTGCCCCCAGTGACAAGGGCCACTGGGTATTTCCCAGATACCCCGCCAGGCCAGTCTGACCCTGGGTACAGCAGATCCTACAGTAAAGAAAGGAAGGAAGCAGAGGAAGTCACCATAAAAGTGTACGGGCAGGTCGCTCCAGAAAGTGGCGGATAGCTTCATGGGCTTAATCTCTGATGTCCGGGGCGAAATGGGCAGATGGATGCTCCATCATAGTGACACTTTACAGGGAGGACACTGAGGGGTTGTCTGAGACGCCTTGGCCTGCGGAAACACTTAGTGATGCAGGAAACAGAGAAGGGAAAGATGAAGTGATATCCTGTATCATCTGTGATGGAAATGCTGGAGACTGCTTGGATGTGTCCTGAAGTAAATCAATTTGTTCACTTGACAGTTGCCCTGGACTGTGTCTCCATTCATTGGGATCCAGAAGCCGCAGTTTTCCAGCAGGACAATGCCAGACCTCATGTGGCTGGGGTGATTCAGCAGTTCCTGCAAGATGAAGGCATTGAAGCTATGTCCTGGCCCCCCCGTTCCCCATACCTAAATCCGATTAAACACATCTGGGACATCATGTCTCGCACCATCCACCAACGTCACGTTGCACCACAGACTGTCCAGGAATTGGCGGATGCTTTAGTCCAGGTCTGGGAGGAGATCCCTCAGGAGACCATCCACCGCCTCATCAGGAGCATACCCTGGGGTTGTAGGGAGATCATACAGGCACATGGAGGCCACACACTACTGAGCATCATTTCCTTGTCTTGAGGCATTTCAACTGAAGTTGGATCAGCCTGTAATTTGATTTTCCACTTTGATTTTAAGTATCATTCCAAATCGAGACCTCGATGGGATATTCATTTTTATTTACTATGATTATTTTTATGTTTTATTGTTCTCAACACATTCCACTCTGTAATGAATAAAGATTTGCAACTGCAATATTTCATTCAGTGATACCTAGGATGTGGTATTTTAGTGTTCCCTTTATTTTTTTGAGCAGTGTATAACCAACAAATAAAGTAGCAATCAACAAGCATAACCAACAAATAAAGGGAAGTTCCTCCCCTTTTGGTACCGAGGGACTTTCTTAAAATATGCATCCTTTATGCAGCGAAAGGAGAACTAGAGGCTGCCCAAAAGGTGAAGAGCCAGATCTGCTGGTGAAGTGCAAAGTTTCAATATGAATCATGCAAAAAATATAACAAAACAAATACCAAAATATATTAAAGAACTAATTTGGAATAATTTGTTTCATAGTTAAGCTGTTTTGCACTATTATGACATTGTATAACTTATTTTCTATTATTTGTTTTTTTATTCTGAACTTTTGGAAACTGAAATTGGTAGAAATCTAGTTTACAAATTCCATATTTAATGAAAAATTCCTTTTCACCAATCACTTATCTAGATTAAAGGGGTTTGTGCATTCATGGGTGTAGAATAGGTAGAATAGAATGGGTAACTTTCTGCAATTTGAGAAAAAAACTATTGCTGTAATACAAGCAGGGCAGAATAATTTATATGCTAAGGTCCATGAAATCCAACAAATGAAGTCAATAATTTCCTGAAAATTATCTTCACGTTAACAACCACTGGCAATATTTCAGGTCAGCTACAGTGGCATGTAAAAATGTCGACACCCCTAGTCAAAATTACTGTTATTATGAACAGTTAAGCAAGATTAAGATGAAATGATCTCTAAAAGACCTAAAATTAAAGATGACATATTTTCTTTGTATTTTAGGCAAAAAAAAAATATATATTGTCATTTTTTTTCCTTCTTAAAACTATGAAAAGGAATATGGGCCAATGCAAAGATTTGAGAACCCTTGGAGATTTGTGTACACAGATAACTTTGACCAAGGTTTCAGACTTTAATTAGCCTGTAAGGGTATGTGCACACGCTGCGGATTTTGCTGCGGATCCGCAGCCTTTCCGCAGCTGCGGATCCGCAGCGGTTTCCCATGCATTTACAGTACCATGTAATGCTATGGGAAATGAAATCCGCAGTGCACATGCTGCGGAAAAAAACGCACGGAAACGCTGCGGTTTATTTTCCGCAGCATGTCAATTCTTTGTGCGGAATCCGCAGTGGTTTTTCACCTGCTCCAATAGGAAACTGCAGGTGAAAAACCGCAGCAGAAACCGCAATAAAAACCGCGATAAATCCGCAGTAAAAACCGCAGCGGTTTTGCATTGCGGATTTATCAAAAACGCTGCGGAAAATTCCGCAATAGAATCCGCAGCGTGTGCACATGGCCTTAAGGTTATAGCTTGTTCACTTTTAATGGTTAGGAAAGGCCAGGTGATGCAAATTTTCCAGCTTTATGAAAACCCAGCCTCCTCTAACCTTGTGCCAAAAAACAGCAGCCATGGGTTTTTCTAAGCAGCTGCTTACTGCTTAAAACTCTGAAAATGAAAATGTGGAGGCCCACAAAGTAGGAGAAGGCTATAAGAAGAAAACAAAACATTTTCAAGTTGCCTTTTCCTCAGTTCAAAATGTAATTAAGAAATGGCAATTAACAGGAATAGTGATGAGCGAGTGTACTCGTTGCTCGGGTTTTCCCGAGCATGCTCGGGTGATCTCCGAGTATTTGTAAGTGCTCGGAGATTCAGTTTTCGCTGCTGCAGCTGCATGATTTACAGCTGATAGACAGCTTGAATACATGTGGAGTTTCCCTAGCAACAAGGTAACCCCCACATGTACTCAGGCTGGCTAGCAGCGGTAAATCATGCAGCTGAGTCAACAAAAACGAAATCTCCGAGCAGTTACAAATACACGGAGACCACCCGAGCGTGCTCGGGAAAACCCAAGCAACGAGTATACTCACTCATCACTAAACAGGAACAGTGGAGGTCAAAATAGGGTCTGGAAAACCAAGCAAAATTTTAGTGAGATCTGCTTGTAGGATTGCTAGAGAGGCAAATCAGAACCTCCACTTGACTAAAAAAGACTTTGAGATTGAGCAGACTCTGGAATTGTGGTACATTGTTCTACTGTTCAGAGACTCCTGCACGACTATGGCCTTTATGGATGAGTCATCAGAAGAAAACCTCTACTGCATCTCTCCTATGTAAAAGAACATAAAAACAAGCCTGATGCATTTTGGAAACAAGTCCTGTGAACCAATAAGGTTAAAATAGAACTCTTTGGCCACAATTATCAAAGGTTTGCGTGGAGGTAAAAGGGACAGAATTTCAGGAAAAGAACATCTCGCCTACCATTAAGAATGGGAGTTAATCAATCATGCTTTGGGGCTGTGTTGCAGCCAATGACATGTGGAACATTTCACGGGTGGAGGGAAGAATGGCTTCAATGAAATTTCATCAAATTCTTGATGCAAACATAACACCATCTGTAAAAAAGCTGAAGATGAAAAGGAGGATGCCTTCTACAATTGGATACTGATGCTAAACACATGTCAATATCCACAATAAACCTCAAGAGGCATAAGCTGAAGGTTTTACAATGGCCCTCACATTTCCATGATCTGAACATTATTGAAAATCGACTAAACATGCACGGTGCCCAAGCTTTTCTATAGGCCACTTTTTCCTTTTTGTAAGTTTTAAATTGTAAAATATGAATATATATATATATATATACATATATATATTTATATATATACAGTATATATATATATATATATATATATATATATATATATACACTCACTGGCCACTTTATTAGGTACACCTGTCCAACTTCTTGTTAACACTTAATTTCTAATCAGCCAATCACATGGCGGCAACTCAGTGCATTTAGGCATGTAGACATGGTCAAGACAATCTCCTGCAGTTCAAACCGAGCATCAGTATGGGGAAGAAAGGTGATTTGAGTGCCTTTGAACGTGGCATGGTTGTTGGTGCCAGAAGGGCTGGTCTGAGTATTTCAGAAACTGCTGATCTACTGGGATTTTCACGCACAACCATCTCTAGGGTTCACAGAGAATGGTCCGAAAAAGAAAAAAAATCCAGTGAGCGGCAGTTCTGTGGGCGGAAATGCCTTGTTGATGCCAGAGGTCAGAGGAGAATGGGCAGACTGGTTCGAGCTGATAGGAAGGCAACAGTGACTCAAATCGCCACCCGTTACAACCAAGGTAGGCCTAAGAGCATCTCTGAACGCACAGTGCGTCGAACTTTGAGGCAGATGGGCTACAGCAGCAGAAGACCACACCGGGTACCACTCCTTTCAGCTAAGAACAGGAAACTGAGGCTACAATTTGTACAAGCTCATCGAAATTGGACAGTAGAAGATTGGAAAAACGTTGCTTGGTCTGATGAGTCTCGATTTCTGCTGCGACATTCGGATGGTAGGGTCAGAATTTGGCGTAAACAACATGAAAGCATGGATCCATCCTGCCTTGTATGGAGCATCTTTGGGATGTGCAGCCGACAAATCTGCGGCAACTGTGTGATGCCATCATGTCAATATGGACCAAAATCTCTGAGGAATGCTTCCAGCACCTTGTTGAATCTATGCCACGAAGAATTGAGGCAGTTCTGAAGGCAAAAGGGGGTCCAACCCGTTACTAGCATGGTGTACCTAATAAAGTGGCCGGTGAGTGTATATATATATATATAGTCTAAAATACAATGGAAATGTGTCATCCTTAGCTTAAGACCTTATAGGGATAATTTCAACTTCAACTTGCTTAACTGTTAACAATAACAGTAGTTTTGACCAGGGGTGCCCTAACTTTTGTATGCCACTGTATATGGTAATAAATCTCTTCATTTCTCCATCAACTATTGCAAGCGACATATGAAATAATGGAACAAAAGCATTCCATGATAAGAGGAGGGTCAATTTAGGCTGGTTTCACATTTGCGTCTGTGCGCCCAGCGTTTGATCCTCATAGATCCGCATGCATCATGCGTACATATATTTAACATGGTGTACGCATGGACATGCGTTTGTATGTGTTCGCATGGTTATGCGTACGTATGCATCATTTAGAGGTGTGCGGCTGGACGTGGCGAACGCAATATGTTGCATTTTTGGAAGCGTCAAAAATTCGTCAAATATGTGCAGGCATGCGCATGCGGAGGAGTGCATTAAAAAAAAGCATAACTATGGGAATGCATGTGTACGCATGTCCTTGCGTACACATGCATTCGATGTGCTTGCGTACTACGGACCGCGCATGTCCAGGAACTGATTGAGACATGCCCATTGAGACATGCCCTCCTGGAAATATCGAATGCATGCACTTAAAAAACTCAAACGCAGGCAAAAAATGCATGCAAACGCATGCACACACAGCGTTTGTTTTGCCGTCAAGCTGATGCGGATAAAAAAAACTGCGTAAACATGCGTTTGCATGCATTTTGGCATGTGTTTGCGTATGCAGATGATACCCTGCGCACAGTGTCGGACTGGGGTGCCTAGGGCCCACCAGTGAACCGACTCCAGGGGCCCACTCTAAATTTCAATGCCCAGGCTAGGTACACCTTTGTGTTGTAGTATTTTTTAGGAGGCTCAGTAGTAAGTTTCATCATATTAACTAGAACAGGTACAACATGCTGCACATTTGTTTCTGCTAAAAAGATGGACACTCTAAGGGTATGCTTCCACAATCAGGAAACGCTGCATGTTTGACGTAGAGCCGCAGCATCAAACAAGCAGTGTCCAGATGTTACAGCATAATGTAGGGGATTTCATGAAATCCAGTCTACACTATGTGTTAAAAGATGCAGGCGGCAGACCCGCGTAAATGGACATACGGCACGTCTTTCCAGAACACAGCATGTCTGATTACAATGCGGCAACGCTACGTCGCCGCTCCGTACATTTACCATAGACAATCATTAGATGCGGTAAAACCGCATCTAATGATTAGTCACATGCGTAATAACTGCGTAAACGCAGCTTACTACGCATGTCTACTAATTTAAATAAGGTCTTACCTGTCACACTGCAGGAAGTCCGCATCCTCTGTAGTTCTCGCAATAACTTCGCTTACCTGAGAACCGCTATGCACGTGACTGGGGTTATCTCCGGTCACTAGTCTGGTCGCGGTGAGGCGCCCCATGCTGGATGTCCTCACATGAACTCGAGCGTGGGAAAAATTCCAAGGCTCCAGTTCATGAGGACATCCAGCAGAGGGCGCATCACCGCGACTCAAGGTAACTACAGGTCACTCTGCTTTCCATTCATTCCCCGGGTTTTTACAGGCAGAAGCGGCTGCATTAACAGGCTTCTGCTTGTAAAATTAGTTAACCCTTTCAGATGGATTTACAACGTGGGACAGAACGACGGAAGGTATGGAATAGTGTTGTTTGTTTTTTTGAAACTTTGTTTCAGGTGACAAGGGTCTTCAGGTGGATTAAGAGTCTAATAAAATATTACAACACCCTGTGTCTTTATTTCATTAAAATACTTTTAAATAATGTGTGTGTGTTTTTTTAACCATTTCATACTAATGGATTAATAATGGATAGGTGTCATAATTGACACCTCTCCATTATTAATCTGGCTTAATGTCACCTTACAATAGCAAGGTGACATTAACCCTTCATTACTCCATATCCCACCGCTACACGGGAGTGGGAAGAGAGTGGCCAGAATAGGCGCATCTTCCAGATGTGCCTTTTTCTGGGGTGGCTGGGGGCAGATATTTGTAGCCAGGGGGGGCCAATAACCATGGACCCTCTCTAGGCTATTAATATCTGCCCTCAGTCACTGGCTTTACCACTCTGGCGGAAAAAATTGCGCGGGAGCCCACGCCAATTTTTTCCGCCATTTAACCCTTTATTTTACAAGCTACAGCGCCAAAATTTTGCACATACACATTACTAACATTAGTAGTGTGGAATATGCAAAAAAAAAAAAAGGGATATGAGATGGTTTACTGTATGTAAACCATGTCTCATATCATGTCGGGTTTCGGAAGGAGAAATGAATTACCGGCTTTTCACATATCTCGCACTGAATTAAATATAAATACAGTATATATATATATATATATATATATATGTATGTATATATATATATATATATATATATATATATATATATATATATATATATAATGTGTGTGTCTCAATGACATATACAGTTATATGAAAAAGTTTGGGCACCCCTATTAATCTTAAGCTTAATGTTTTATAAAAATTGTTTTTTTGGCAACAGCTATTTCAGTTTCATATATCTAATATCTGTTGGACACAGTAATGTTTCTGCCTTGAAAGGAGGTTTATTGTACTAACAGAAAATGTGCAATCTGCATTCAAACAAAATTTGACAGGTGCATAAGTATGGGCACCCTTATCATTTTCTTGTTTTAAATACTCCTACCTTCTTTTTACTGACTTACTAAAGCACTTTTTCTGGTTTTGTAACCTCCTTGAGCTTTGAACTTCATAGCCAGGTGTATGCAATCATGAGAAAAGCTACTTAAAGTGGCCACTTGCAAGTTGTTCTCCTGTTTGAATCTCCTCTGAAGAGTGGCATCATGGGCTCCTCAAAACAACTGTCAAATGATCTGAAAACAAAGATTATTCAACATAGTTGTTCAGGGGAAGGATACAAAAAGCTGTCTCAGAGATTTAACCTGTCAATTTCCACTGTGAGGAACATAGTAAGGAAATGGAAGAACACAGGTACAGTTCTTGTTAAGGCCAGAAGTGGCAGGCCAAGAAAAACATCAGAAAGGCAGAGAAGAAGAATGGTGAGATCAGTCAAGGACAATCCTCAGACCACCTCCAGAGAGCTGCAGCATCAACTTGCTGCAGATGGTGTCACTGTGCATCGGTCAACTATACAACGCACTTTACACAAGGAGAAGCTGTATGAGAGAGTGATGCGAAAGAAGCCGTTTCTGCAAGCACGCCACAAACAGTCGGCTGAGGTATGCAAAACACATTTGGAGAAGCCAATTTCTTTTTGGAAGAAGGTCCTCTGGACTGATGAAATCAAGATTGAGTTGTTTGGTCATACAAAAGGCGTTATGCATGGCGGCAAAAAAACACAGCATTCCAAGAAAAACACTTGCTACCCACAGTAAAATTTGGTGGAGGTTCCATCATGCTTTGGGGCTGTATGGCCAATGCCGGCACCGGGAATCTTGTTAAAGTTGAGGGACGCATGGATTCCTCTCACTATCAGCAGATTCTTGACAATAATATTCATGATTCAGTGACAAAGTTGAAGTTACGCAGGGGATGGATCTTTCAGCAAGACAATGATCCAAAACACCGCTCCAAATCTACTCAGGCATTCATGCAGAGGAACAATTACACTGTTCTGGAATGGCCATCCTAGTCCCCAGACCTGAATATCATTGAACATCTGTGGGATCATTTGAAGAGGGCTGTCCATGCTCGGCGACCATCAAACTTAACTGCACTGGAATTGTTTTGTAAAGAGGAATGGTCAAAAATACCTTCATCCAGGATCCAGGAACTCATTAAAAGCTACAGGAAGCGACTAGAGGCTGTTATTTTTGCAAAAGGAGGATCTACTAAATATTAATGTCACTTTTCTGGTGAGGTGCCCATACTTATGCATCTGTCAAATTTTGTTTGAATGCAGATTGCACATTTTCTGTTAGTACAATAAACCTCATTTCAAGGCAGAAACATTACTGTGTCCAACAGTTATTAGATATATAAAACTGAAATAGCTGTTGCAAAAAAAACCAATTTTTATAAAACATGAAGCTTAAGATTAATAGGGGTGCCCAAACTTTTTCATATAACTGTATGTATATATATATAAATATATATATATACTGTATATATGTTTTAACGAACATTTGAGCACATAAATCCATTAGATGTCGGTTTTGCAAGCCTGCGAGAAAATATCGCAGTACGGATGTCACACGGATAATTTGATGCGAGGAAATCGCATCCTCGCACTGCACACGGATCACTGTTTTGGCAACATTTGGGTGATTCTCGTCCGTGTAAAACGGACCGTATTTTTATACGTTGTGTGTGTCCCCGGCCTTATACTCTCCCTCTGACTGTTCCTCTCCTGATTTTGGCTTACAAACACTGAGGCCAAATACTGATTGTGTGATTGTAGCCTTAGTTTAAACTTTTAGCAAAAGCCGATACTCATTAAGCTAAGTGTCCTTATTTCCTCATCGCCGTTTTAAAACGGCAATCAGGAACAAGGCTGTAGCACCCCCCAGAGTTGGAAAATCTCGG
The DNA here is from genome assembly GCF_051348905.1 of Ranitomeya variabilis. Classification (NCBI taxonomy): domain Eukaryota; kingdom Metazoa; phylum Chordata; class Amphibia; order Anura; family Dendrobatidae; genus Ranitomeya; species Ranitomeya variabilis. The sequence continues at coordinate 507,156,014 of NC_135233.1, forward strand.
AGGTCTCGGCTACCAGGGGTGGTCGAGACCCCGGAGAGCATGATCAGGGCCGGATTTTCTGCTCTCTGATCATGTGATTGCCGTTATCGCCCGCCGAGATCTGCCAGCCAGTACCCTGCAACAATAGGAACCTTTTTCCTATTGTTTCCTTTTGATCACGATTAGAGAGCACTCAATGCAAACTGGAGGAGAGGTGGCATTTTTTTACTATTATGTTTTTCCTATAAATAACATTATAAATACATTAATTGTTCATTCTGCATATAAAAATGCCAGGTATCTTTTTAAAGGGTGCATGTGTTTTGGCATTTTGTTGTGGCGCTTTTTAATGTCTGACTATAACTAAAAATGTCACATGTACACACACATTCACATAAATGCAATGCAGACATACACACTGTACTTATATATAGTGTATATATGTGATTTGTGTATGCACCATATATACTCACAGAAATAAGATAGGATTTCGGGCAGCAAGTGCCATGAAGAAGATGGGGGGCCCCCTGTCACCATCACAGGGGAGCAGTGGGGGAAGGGCAGAAAGGGTAGAGGGGGCAGGGAAAGGGCAGCTTTTGTTGGGATGGAGGACAGCAGAGAGTCAGGACAGAGACATAAACAGAAAGCTCCAGTACTCACTTTCAGGCCGCTGTGTTCCTCTGGAGCCTCCCCTCCCCCTCCTGCCCGTGCCGACGACAGAGCTAAGCGCTTGGCTTGGAGCAGGGCAGGAGCCGCAGACACCACTTCCAGTAGCACTTTCTTCACTGCTAGCAGTAGCTTCAGCAGTGACTGCACAGCTCTCCTGGCCACATGCTGCAGCAGTGTCGCCGATCGTGCTGGTGGGCGGGGCTTAGTGCTGTCGGGCTCCAGGAGCAGTGTAATGAGTGCAGGTCAGTGAAATGTCTGTGCTGAGTCACTCTCCCTCCAGTAGCCAGACACTCCGGGGAGGGAAGAGATCCAGCCCGCACGCTGCTCCTATGCTGCAGTCTGAGCCAATGATCCCCACCATTATGCCAGGCAATGCAGGGGTTCAGCTTTTCTCTCTTCTGAAGGGTGGGGAGAGGCGGAGCTTAAATCGGGCATGCAGCGATGCTCAGAAGAGAGAGACTGTCAGAGTCAGGGGCCCACCGGGGGATCCACCGATTCCCCGGTGGGCCAGTCCGAGCCTGCCTGCGCACATATACGCAAATGTGAACTTAGCCTTAGATGAGATTGTCACAATAATTCAGAAGACACCAGAGCTGTAGTTGAGCCTTAACCACTAAGCCATGTCATTTCGCTTAGGATCAAACTTGTAGTATGAGTCCTTTTCTTTACTCTTTTCTTAAATTCTCTGATTTGCTTAGTGAAGATTTTGGTGTGTGAATTGGGGATTTGTATTCAAATCCCAAAGAGCACTATAATTGTAATGTTAAAATAAATCATACTTACCACTCACCTCTCCAGCCACTCCAGCAGCTCGGTGCTTGCTGTAAGGTCCTCTGCACCTCTATCACATTGCATATCCAGCCCAGTGTTCAATTTAGTCCGGGACTTTCTTGCCACGAGTAGACTTCAGAGCATGAACAGTGAACTCCGGGGTCTGTTCATGTCCGAAAGACCTGACATAGAGTAAACACCGAGCCAGAGATGTGGTGGGACAGAGACTTGGAAGACCAGACAGTGGACATTTTCCTTAATTTGTGCGGTGCAAATTATAAAAAAATCTGTATTCTCCAGAACACGGATTATTGCAAAATTTTACTTTACACATGAATAAATGTGCTCATCTTTACTGGTAATATATTTCAATGTGTTTAGAACTGGTTTGCAAGTAATAAGCTGAAAAACAATGCAAAATATAATCTTTCTTTAGGGCCAGTGACATATACTGTAAATACGCCTATGATTTCTAAACCACAACATTTATCAAATCTCTTTTCTTAGACAGTAAATGCAGCCAGATGTGGAGCTGCCACATACCATAAAAAATAGATGTAGTATACCTAGTCCAACATATGGCATAAATGCAATTGTAAACGCACCATCGCTCAGCCATAATGAAAACAAAATCAGTGACCATGCGTAGCCAAAAAGGTTGTATTCTAATAATGAATCCTTTGTCTCTATTATATGACAATAATTGCATGGGTTATGCTCATTTATATGGTTATCCGGCTACATACTTTTATATATACAGTACTGTACAGGTTCTTCCTTTCTTGCAGTTACGTTTTGAAACAATGAAGAATGAATTCTACGAGGGTTTGGATTTACCCTACAAGGATATATGATACTACATGGTGGCTTCTTGTAACTGTGAAAGATTACAGGTGAAGAACTCAACTAATGACTATGCAAGTCACTGAATAAAATGTCATCTGTTAGGCACTGGGATTCTCCCACTGCACAGGGTAGATGCCAAGCCTTGTCTGCTTCTGCAGTCTCCCATTCAGCTTCAGCTACAGTGGGTGCTGCTGAGCAAAGACGTCAATCCCAGCATCTTGCTCAGGTTTGTGCTGTTCGTTTGGCTACTGCTGGCTTTCCAGCCAAGTCTATGGTAATCAGCGATAGGCAGCGGCAAACGGACGCTCTGGAGGCTAACTCCAGAAATCACTCTACTGAGCATGCTCGTGATGTGGCGACTTCTCATTGGCGGTCGGTCATCAGCTGCTCTGGTGATGTGGCAGATTGTTGTGAATTCCGTTCTCGGGCTCCCTCCTGTGGTCGTGAATGGTACTTTGGTGAGTTCTGTCCTTGGACACCCTCTGGTGGCTTTGAGTGGAACTGCTGATCTTTGAGGTTGGCTTTCTCAGCTGCCCTCGCTTATTGCTTCTGCTGGCTTTCCTATTTAACTCTGCTTAGATCGTTAGTTCATGCCAGCTGTCAATGTCTCAGTACTGGTTCAGATCTCTCTTGGATTTCTCTGATGACCTGTCTACTCCAGCAGAAGCTAAGTCCCTGCTAGTTCATTTGTTGTTCATTGGTTTTTGAATGTATTTCTCAGTACATGCTATGTTTCTAGTCCAGCTTGCTATTATGATATTTCCTTGCTAGCTGGAAGCTCTGGGGGTGCAGAGTTGCACCTCCACACCGTGAGTCGGTGTGGAGGTCTTTTTGCACACTCTGCGTGGTTTTTGTAGTTTTTAATACTGACCGCACAGTTCCCTTTCCTATCCTTTGTCTTTCTAGAGAAGATTCGGCCTCCTTTGCTAAAATCTGTTTCATTCCTGTGTTTGTCACTTCCCTCTTAACTCACAGTCAATATTTGTGGGGGGCTACCTTTACTTTGGGAAATTTCTCTGAGGCAAGGTAGGCTCCTATTTCTATCTTTAGGGGTAGTTAGCTCTTAGGCTGTGAAGAGGCGTCTAGGGAGAGTTAGGTACGCTCCACGGCTATTTCTAGTGTGTGTGATAGGATTAGGTGTTGTGAATTTGGATTCTGGGCTCCCCCGGTGGCTACTGGTGGAATTGAACTGGTGTTTTCATCTTCTCTGTTCACCTGTTCCCATCAAGATGTGGGAGTCGCTATATAACCTTGCTGCTCTGTTAGTTGCTTGCCGGTCAACAATGTTATCAGAAGCCTCTCTGTGCTTGTTCCTGCTCCTAGACAACTACTAGATAAGTTGGACTCTTGTCCATGTTTGTTTTTGCATTTTTGTTCCAGTTCACAGCTGTAGTTTCGTTACTGTGCCTGGAAAGCTCTTGTGAACAGGAATTGCCACTCTGGTGTTATGAGTTAATGCCAGAGTTTTAAAGTAATTCCTGGATGGTATTTTGATAGGGTTTTCAGCTGACCATGAAAGTGTCCTTTCTGTCTTCTGCTATGTAGTAAGTGGACCTCAAATTTGCTAAACCTATTTTCATACTACGTTTGTTATTTCATCTTAATTCACCGCCAATACATGTGGGGGGCCTCTGTCTCCTTTCGGGGTATTTCTCTAGAGGTGAGCTAGGACTAATATTTTCCTCTGCTAGCATTATTTAGTCCTCCGGCTGGTGCTGGGCATCTAGAATCAACGTAGGCATGCTACCCGGCCACTGCTAGTTGTGCGTTAGGTTTAGTTCATGGTCAGCTCAGTTCCCATCTTCCAAGAGCTAGTTCCTATATATGCTGATGCTATGTTCTCTTGCCATTGAGAACATGACAGTTTGACCGGCCAACAAAGTGTTAATTGTTTGGGCTGAAGCAGGAGAAAAAGAAGTGTTTAAGGGAATTTTTTTTTTTTTTTTTCCCCTCAGAGTTTTGCTGCCTAGCCCTTAATTGCTGTCTAGCTGCTTCTTACCTCCTCTTAACCCTTGAATGGCTCTGTGTCCACCGGTTTGTAATGGATCTTCAGAGTGTAACTGCAGGTTTGAATAATCTCGCCACGAAGGTACAAAATTTGCAAGACTTTGTTTGTCATGCACCTGTATCTGAGCCGAGAATTCCTTGGCCGGAATTTTTCTCGGGGAATAGATCTGGGTTTCAGAATTTTCGAAATAATTGCAAATTATTTTTGTCCCTGAAATTTCGCTCTGCCGGAGACCCTGCACAGCAGGTCAGGATTGTGATTTCCTTGCTCCGGGGCGACCCTCAAGACTGGGCTTTTTCATTGACACCAGGGGATCCTGCGTTGCTCAATGTGGATGCGTTTTTTCTGGCCTTGGGGTTGCTTTATGACGAACCTCATTTGGAGCTTCAGGCAGAAAAAACTTTGATGTCCCTATCTCAGGGGCAAGATGAAGCGGAAATTTACTGTCAAAGATTCCGTAAATGGTCTGTGCTTACTCAGTGGAATGAGTGCGCCCTGGCGGCGACTTTCAGAGAGGGTCTCTCTGATGCCATTAAGGATGTTATGGTGGGGTTCCCTGTGCCTGCGGGTCTGAATGAGTCCATGACAATGGCTATTCAGATCGATAGGCGTTTGCGGGAGCGCAAACCAGTGCACCATCTGGCGGTGTCCACTGAGAAGTCGCCAGAGAGTATGCAGTGTGATAGAATTCTGTCCCGAAGCGAGCGGCAGAATTTTAGACGGAAAAATGGGTTGTGTTTCTATTGTGGTGATTCTACTCATGTTATATCAGCATGCTCTAAGCGCACTAAAAAGCTTGATAAATCTGTTTCCATTTGCACCTTACCGTCTAAGTTTATTCTATCTGTGACCTTGATTTGCTCTTTGTCATCTATTACCACGGACGCCTATGTCGACTCTGGCGCCGCTTTGAGTCTTATGGATTTGTCCTTTGCCAAACGCTGTGGGTATGATTTAGAGCCTTTGGAGACTCTTATTCCTCTGAAGGGGATTGACTCCACCCCATTGGCTAATAATAAACCACAATACTGGACACAAGTAACTATGCGTATTAATCCGGATCACCAGGAGATTATTCGCTTTCTGGTGCTGTATAATCTACATGATGATTTGGTGCTAGGATTGCCTTGGCTGCAATCTCACAACCCAGTCCTCGACTGGAGAGCTATGTCTGTGTTGAGCTGGGGATGTAAGGGGGCTCATGGGGATGTACCTGTGGTTTCCATTTCATCATCTATTCCCTCTGAAATTCCTGAGTTCCTGTCTGACTATCGTGACGTCTTTGAAGAATCCAAGCTTGGTTCGTTACCTCCGCACCGAGAGTGCGATTGTGCCATAGATTTAATCCCGGGTAGTAAATACCCAAAGGGTCGTTTATTTAATCTGTCTGTGCCTGAACATGCTGCTATGCGAGAATATATAAAGGAGTCCTTGGAAAAGGGACATATTCGTCCATCGTCATCTCCCTTAGGAGCCGGTTTTTTCTTTGTGTCAAAAAAAGACGGCTCTTTGAGACCATGTATTGATTATCGGCTTTTGAATAAAATCACTGTAAAATATCAATACCCATTGCCGTTGCTGACTGATTTGTTTGCTCGCATAAAGGGGGCCAAGTGGTTCTCTAAGATTGACCTTCGTGGGGCGTATAATTTGGTGCGAATCAGACAGGGGGATGAGTGGAAAACCGCATTTAATACGCCCGAGGGCCACTTTGAGTATTTAGTGATGCCTTTTGGTCTTTCAAATGCTCCGTCAGTTTTCCAGTCCTTTATGCATGATATTTTTCGCGATTATTTGGATAAATTTATGATTGTGTATCTGGATGATATTCTGATTTTTTCGGATGACTGGGACTCTCATGTCCAGCAAGTCAGGAGGGTTTTCCAGGTTTTGCGGTCTAATTCTTTGTGTGTGAAGGGTTCTAAGTGTGTTTTTGGGGTACAGAGGATTTCCTTTTTGGGATATATTTTTTCTCCCTCTTCCATTGAAATGGATCCTGTCAAGGTTCAAGCTATTTGTGATTGGACGCAGCCCTCTTCTCTTAAGAGTCTTCAGAAATTTTTGGGCTTTGCTAACTTTTATCGTCGATTTATTGCTGGTTTTTCGGATATTGCTAAGCCATTGACCGATTTGACTAAGAAGGGTGCTGATGTTGCTGATTGGTCCCCTGACGCTGTGGAGGCCTTTCGGGAGCTTAAGCGCCGTTTTTCCTCTGCCCCTGTGTTGCGTCAGCCTGATGTTGCTCTACCTTTTCAGGTTGAGGTCGACGCTTCTGAGATCGGAGCTGGGGCAGTGTTGTCGCAGAAAAGTTCTGACTGCTCCGTGATGAGGCCTTGTGCCTTCTTTTCCCGTAAATTTTCGCCCGCTGAGCGGAATTATGATGTTGGGAATCGGGAGCTTTTGGCCATGAAGTGGGCTTTTGAGGAGTGGCGCCATTGGCTTGAGGGGGCCAGACATCAGGTGGTGGTATTGACTGACCACAAAAACTTGATTTATCTTGAGACCGCCAGGCGCCTGAATCCTAGACAGGCGCGCTGGTCATTATTTTTCTCTCGGTTTAATTTTGTGGTGTCATACCTACCGGGTTCTAAGAATGTTAAGGCGGATGCCCTTTCTAGGAGTTTTGAGCCTGACTCGCCTGGTAACTCTGAGCCCACAGGTATCCTTAAGGATGGAGTGGTATTGTCAGCCGTTTCTCCAGACCTGCGGCGGGCCTTGCAGGAGTTTCAGGCGGATAGACCGGATCGTTGCCCACCTGATAAACTGTTTGTTCCTGATGATTGGACCAGTAGAGTCATCTCTGAGGTTCATTCTTCTGCGTTGGCAGGTCATCCTGGCATTTTTGGTACCAGGGATTTGGTGGCAAGGTCCTTCTGGTGGCCTTCCCTGTCACGAGATGTGCGAGGCTTTGTGCAGTCTTGTGACGTTTGTGCTCGGGCCAAGCCTTGTTGCTCTCGGGCTAGTGGATTATTGTTGCCCTTGCCCATTCCTAAGAGGCCTTGGACGCACATCTCGATGGATTTTATTTCAGATCTGCCTGTTTCTCAGAAGATGTCTGTCATCTGGGTGGTGTGTGACCGTTTCTCTAAGATGGTCCATTTGGTTCCTCTGCCCAAGTTGCCTTCTTCTTCCGAGTTGGTTCCTCTGTTTTTTCAAAATGTTGTTCGTTTGCATGGTATTCCTGAGAATATCATTTCTGACAGAGGGACCCAATTCGTGTCTAGATTTTGGCGGGCATTCTGTGCTAGGATGGGCATAGATTTATCTTTTTCGTCCGCTTTCCATCCTCAGACGAATGGCCAGACCGAGCGGACTAATCAGACCCTGGAGACATATCTGAGGTGTTTTGTGTCTGCTGACCAGGATGATTGGGTTGCTTTTTTGCCATTGGCAGAGTTCGCTCTCAATAATCGGGCCAGCTCTGCCACTTTGGTGTCCCCGTTTTTCTGTAATTCGGGGTTTCATCCTCGATTTTCCTCTGGTCAGGTGGAATCTTCGGATTGTCCTGGAGTGGATGCTGTGGTGGAGAGATTGCATCAGATCTGGGGGCAGGTGGTGGACAATTTGAGGTTGTCCCAGGAGAAGACTCAGCTTTTTGCCAACCGCCACCGTCGTGTTGGTCCTCGGCTTTGTGTTGGGGATTTGGTGTGGTTGTCTTCTCGTTTTGTCCCTATGAGGGTTTCTTCTCCTAAGTTTAAGCCTCGGTTCATCGGCCCGTATAAGATATTGGAGATTCTTAACCCTGTTTCCTTCCGTTTGGACCTCCCTGCATCCTTCTCTATTCATAACGTTTTTCATCGGTCATTATTGCGCAGGTATGAGGTACCGGTTGTGCCTTCCGTTGAGCCTCCTGCTCCGGTGTTGGTTGAGGGTGAGTTGGAGTACGTTGTGGAGAAAATCTTAGACTCTCGTGTTTCCAGACGGAGACTCCAGTATCTGGTCAAGTGGAAGGGATACGGCCAGGAGGATAATTCTTGGGTGAATGCATCTGATGTTCATGCCTCTGATCTGGTTCGTGCCTTTCATAGGGCCCATCCTGATCGCCCTGGTGGTTCTGGTGAGGGTTCGGTGCCCCCTCCTTGAGGGGGGGGGTACTGTTGTGAATTTGGATTCTGGGCTCCCCCGGTGGCTACTGGTGGAATTGAACTGGTGTTTTCATCTTCTCTGTTCACCTGTTCCCATCAAGATGTGGGAGTCGCTATATAACCTTGCTGCTCTGTTAGTTGCTTGCCGGTCAACAATGTTATCAGAAGCCTCTCTGTGCTTGTTCCTGCTCCTAGACAACTACTAGATAAGTTGGACTCTTGTCCATGTTTGTTTTTGCATTTTTGTTCCAGTTCACAGCTGTAGTTTCGTTACTGTGTCTGGAAAGCTCTTGTGAACAGGAATTGCCACTCTGGTGTTATGAGTTAATGCCAGAGTTTTAAAGTAATTCCTGGATGGTATTTTGATAGGGTTTTCAGCTGACCATGAAAGTGTCCTTTCTGTCTTCTGCTATGTAGTAAGTGGACCTCAAATTTGCTAAACCTATTTTCATACTACGTTTGTTATTTCATCTTAATTCACCGCCAATACATGTGGGGGGCCTCTGTCTCCTTTCGGGGTATTTCTCTAGAGGTGAGCTAGGACTAATATTTTCCTCTGCTAGCATTATTTAGTCCTCCGGCTGGTGCTGGGCATCTAGAATCAACGTAGGCATGCTACCCGGCCACTGCTAGTTGTGCGTTAGGTTTAGTTCATGGTCAGCTCAGTTCCCATCTTCCAAGAGCTAGTTCCTATATATGCTGATGCTATGTTCTCTTGCCATTGAGAACATGACAATTAGGGATTGCGGTCAGTAGAGTTACCACCTTCTCAGAGCTTGTCCCAGGTTTTTACGTTTTAACCATCAGGTCATTCCGGGTGCTCCTAACCACCAGGTCCATAACAGTACAGCAGGCCCACAAAGTGTTAATGCATCTCAAAAGAGGGATAAGAGAAGTTCTGAGTCAATTTTTTTTTCTTTGCAGCTTGTTTTGCCTTTCTTTTCCCCTTAACCTCTGGGTGGTTCAGGACTCAGGTCTAGATATGGATATTGAAGGTTTGTCCTCTTGTGTGGATCAACTCACTGCAAGGGTACAAAGTATTCAAGATTATGTAGTTCAGAATTCGATGTTAGAGCCTAGAATTCCAATTCCTGATTTGTTTTCTGGGGATAGATCTAAATTTTTGAATTTCAAAAATAATTGCAGACTGTTTCTTGCTCTGAAATCCCGCTCCTCTGGTGACCCCATTCAGCAAGTAAAGATTGTAATTTCTTTGTTGCGTGGCGACCCGCAGGACTGGGCATTCTCCCTTGAGCCAGGAAATCCTGCATTGCTTAATGTGGATGCATTTTTTCTAGCACTCGGATTGCTTTATGATGAACCAAATTCTGTGGATCAGGCAGAAAAGATCTTGCTGGCTCTATGTCAGGGTCAGGATGAAGCAGAAGTATATTGCCAGAAGTTTAGAAGGTGGTCTGTGCTTACACAATGGAATGAGTGTGCCCTGGCAGCAATTTTCAGAAAGGGTCTTTCTGAAGCCCTTAAAGATGTTATGGTGGGGTTCCTCACGCCTGCTGGTCTGAATGAATCAATGTCTTTGGCCATTCATATGGATCGGCATTTGCGCGAGCGCAAAATTGTGCTCCATTTGGCGGTATCCTCTGAGCGGAGGCCTGAGCCTATGCAATGTGATAGGACTTTGACCAGAGCTGAACGGCAAGAACACAGACATCAGAATGGGCTGTGTTTTTACTGTGGTGACTCCACTCATGCTATTTCTGATTGTCCTAAGCGCACTAGGAGGTTCGCTGGGTCTGTCACCGTTAGTACTGTACAGCCTAAATTTCTCTTGTCTGTTACTCTGATTTGCTCATTGTCATCCTACTCTGTGATGGCATTTGTGGATTCGGGCGCTGCCCTGAACTTGATGGACTTGGAGTTTGCCAGGCGCTGTGGTTTTTCCTTAGAGCCTTTGCAGAGTCCTATTCCCTTAAGGGGGATTGATGCTACGCCATTGGCCAAGAATAAACCTCAGTACTGGACACAGCTGACCATGTGCATGGCTCCCGCACATCAGGAAAATATTCGTTTGTTGGTGTTGCATAATTTGCATGATGTTATCGTGTTGGGTTTGCCATGGTTACAGGTTCATAATCCAGTACTGGATTGGAAATCAATGTCTGTGTCTAGTTGGGGTTGTTAAGGGATACATAGTGATGTTCCTTTGATGACAATTTCTTCTTCCACTCCTTCTGAAGTCCCTGAGTTTTTGTCGGATTACCAGGATGTATTTGATGAGCCCAAGTCCAGTGCCCTACCTCCTCATAGGGACTGCGATTGCGCTATTAATTTGATTCCTGGTAGTAAGTTCCCTGTTGTGAACTCTGTTTTTGGGCTCCCTCTTGTGGTCACAAGTGGTACTGTGTGAGTGCTGTCTTTGGGCTCCCTCTGGTGGCTCTTTGTGTAATTCTGCAGGTCTGGGGCTGGCTTCAGCTGTCTCGTTATCTGTTAGCTGGTTTCCTATTTAGCTCACCTGGACTTTCAGTGGTTGCCTGCTGTCGATGTATTCAGTGCTATTTTGATCGCTCCTGAATTCCTTTGTTATCAGTCTCTCCAAGAGAAGCTAAGTTTCTGTTTGGTTATTTTTTGCTCATCAGTGTTCAATATGTTTCTTGGTTATTTATTTGTCCTTGTCCAGCTTGCTAATATGTGATTTCCTTGCTTGCTGGTAGCTCTAGGGGGCTGAGTTTCTGCCCTCACACCATTAGTTGGTGTGGGGGTTCTTGAATTCTCAGCGTGGATATTTTGTGTAGGGTTTTTTACTGACCGCACAGTTCCCTGTCTGTCTTCTGCTATCTAGTATTAGTGGGCCTCATTTGCTGAATCTGTTTTCATTTCTACGTTTTGTATTTTCCCCTTACCTCACCGTTATTATTTGTTGGGGGCTTCCTATATCTTTGGGGTCATTTCTCTGAGGCAACTGAGGTCTTACTTTCTCTATAGGGGTAGCAAGTTTCTCAGGCTGCGTCGAGACGTCCAGGAATTTAGGCACGTTCACCGGCTACCTTTAGTGTGTTTGGTTAGAATCAGGTTTGCGGTCAGTCCAGTTACCACTTCCCTAGAGCTCGTTCTTTGTTCAGTAACTAAGCTAGTCCATTCTGTGATCCTCAGCCACTAAGGATCATAACAGTACAGCAGGCCTAAAAGTGTTTAATGCATCGCAGAAGTGGGATAAGAGAAGTCCTGACTCCTGAGTACAATTTTTTTTTTTTTTCCTCTCCCTTTGCTGCAGTCTGTCCAGCTTCTCTCATCCCCTTAATCTCTGGGTGGCTTTGAGTTCAGCTGCAGACATGGATATTCAGAGTCTGACTTCTAGTGTGGATCGTCTTGCTGCAAGGGTGCAAAGCATTCAGGATTTTGTTGTTCACAGTCCTATGTCTGAGCCAAAAGTACCTATTCCTGAGTTGTTTTCTGGAGATAGATCTAGGTTTCTGAATTTTAAGAATAATTGTAAATTGTTTCTTTCTTTGAGACCTCGTTCCTCTGGTGATTCCGCTCAGCAAGTTAGAATTGTTATTTCCCTGTTACGTGGCGACACTCAAGATTGGGCTTTCTCCCTGGCGCCAGGAGATCCTGCATTGCTGAATGTGGATGCGTTTTTCTGGCGCTTGGATTGCTTTATGAGGAACCTAATCTTGAGAACCAGGCAGAAAAGGCCTTGATGGCTCTCTCTCAGGGTCAGGATGAAGCTGAGGTGTATTGTCAAAAATTTCGGAAATGGCCGGTGCTTACTCAATGGAATGAGTGTGCCCTGGCTGCAAATTTCAGAGAAGGTCTTTCTGAAGCCATTAAGAATGTTATGGTGGGGTTCCCCACGCCTGAAAGTCTGAATGACTCAATGGCTTTGGCCATTCAGATTGATCGGCGTTTGCGGGAGCGCAAATCTGCGCACCATCTGGCGGTGTTTTCTGAACAGAGACCTGAGTCTATGCAATGTGACCGAATTCTGACCAGAATTGAGCGGCAAAGTCATAGACGTCAAAATGGGTTGTGCTTTTACTGTGGTGATTCAACTCATGTTATCTCAGCATGCTCTAAGAGCTTAAAAAAAATCGCTAAAACTGTCACCGTTGGTACTATACAGCCTAAATTCATTTTGTCTGTTACTTTAATTTGTTGTTTGTCATCCTACTCGGTTATGGCTTTTGTGGATTCAGGTGCTGCCCTGAACCTGATGGATTTGTCGTTTGCCAGGCGCTGTGGTTTGGTCCTGGAGCCTTTAGAATTCCCTATTCCACTGAGGGGAATTGATGCTACACCATTGGCTGAGAATAAGCCTCAGTATTGGACTCAAGTGACCATGTGCATGACTCCTGTACATCAGGAGGTGATTCGCTTTCTTGTGCTGCATAATTTGCATGATGTTGTCGTTTTGGGTCTGCCATGGTTGCAGGCCCATAATCCAGTTCTGGATTGGAAAGCTATGTCTGTTTCAAGTTGGGGTTGCCAGGGGATTCATGGCGATGCTCCTTTGGTGTCAATTGCTTCTTCCACTCTTTCTGAGGTCCCTGAGTTTTTGTCGGACTACCAGGATGTTTTTGATGAGCCCAGATCCGGTGCCCTGCCTCCTCACAGGGATTGTGATTGTGCTATAAATTTGATTCCTGGTAGTAAGTTCCCTAAGGGACGACTTTTTAATTTGTCTGTACCGGAACATGCCGCGATGCGGAGTTATATAAAGGAGTCTTTAGAGAAGGGACATATTCGCCCGTCCTCCTCCCCTCTTGGTGCAGGATTCTTTTTTGTGGTCAAGAAGGATGGTTCTCTGAGACCTTGTATAGATTATCGTCTTCTAAATAAAATCACGGTCAAATTTCAGTATCCTTTGCCATTATTATCTGATTTGTTTGCTCGGATTAAGGGATCCAGTTGGTTCACCAAGATAGATCTTCGTGGTGCGTATAACCTTGTGCGTATTAAGCAGGGGGATGAATGGAAAACAGCATTTAATACGCCCGAAGGCCATTTTGAGTACTTGGTGATGCCTTTTGGACTCTCTAATGCTCCTTCTGTGTTCCAGTCCTTCATGCATGACATTTTCCGAGAATATCTGGATAAATTTATGATTGTGTATCTGGATGACATTTTGGTCTTTTCTGAGGATTGGGAGTCCCATGTGAAGCAGGTCAGAATGGTATTTCAGGTCCTGCGTGCTAATGCCTTATTTGTGAAGGGCTCAAAATGTCTCTTCGGAGTACAGAAGGTTTCCTTTTTGGGTTTTATTTTTTCCCCTTCTACTATTGAGATGGACCCAGTTAAGGTCCAGGCTATTCATGACTGGACTCAGCCTACATCTGTTAAGAGTCTTCAGAAGTTCTTGGGTTTTGCTAATTTTTACCGTCTCTTCATTGCTAATTTTTCTGGCGTGGTTAAACCCTTGACGGATTTGACCAAGAAGGATTCTGATGTGACTAACTGGTCTCCTGCGGCCGTGGAAGCCTTTCGGGAGCTGAAGTGCCGGTTTTCTTCGGCTCCAGTTTTGTGTCAGCCTGATGTCTCTCTTCCTTTCCAGGTCGAGGTTGATGCTTCTGAGATTGGAGCAGGGGCTGTTTTGTCGCAGAGAAGCTCTGATTGCTCTGTGATGAAGCCTTGTGCTTTCTTTTCAAGAAAGTTTTCGCCTGCCGAGCAGAATTATGATGTTGGTAATCGGGAGTTGTTGGCTATGAAGTGGGCATTTGAGGAGTGGCGACATTGGCTCGAGGGAGGTAAGCATTGTGTGGTGGTCTTGACTGATTACAAAAATCTGATTTATCTTGAGTCTGCCAAGCGGCTGAATCCTAGACAGGCTCGTTGGTCGTTGTTTTTCTCCCGTTTCGATTTCGTGGTCTCGTACCTGCCTGGTTCGAAGAACGTGAAAGCTGATGCTCTTTCTAGGGGTTTTGTGCCTGACTCTCCGGGAGTTTCAGAGCCGGCTGGTATCCTCAGAGAGGGAGTGATTTTGTCTGCCATTTCCCCAGATTTGCGACGAGTGCTGCAGAAATTGCAGGCGGATAGACCTGACCGTTGCCCACCAGAGAGACTGTTTGTCCCAGATAGATGGACCAGCAGTTATTTCCGAGATTCATTCTTTGGTGTTGGCAGGCCATCCTGGGATTTTTGGTACCAGAGATTTGGTTGCTAGGTCCTTCTGGTGGCCTTCCTTGTCGTGGGATGTGCGTTCCTTTGTGCAGTCCTGTGGGATTTGTGCTCGGGCTAAGCCTTGCTGTTCTCATGCCAGCGGTTTGCTTTTGCCTTTGCCTGTCCCGAAGAGGCATTGGACGCACATTTCCATGGATTTTATTTCGGATCTTCCAGTCTCTCAGAGAATGTCTGTCATCTGGGTGGTGTGTGATCGTTTTTCCAAAATGGTCCATTTGGTGCCCTTGCCTAAGTTGCCTTCCTCCTCCGATTTGGTTCCTCTATTTTTTCAGAATGTGGTTCGCTTGCACGGCATCCCTGAGAATATTGTGTCTGACAGAGGATCCCAGTTTGTGTCCAGATTTTGGCGGATCATTTGTGCTAAGATGGGCATTGATTTGTCTTTTTCGTCGGCCTTCCATCCTCAGACGAATGGCCAAACCGAGCAAACTAATCAGACCTTGGGAACTTATTTAAAATGTTTTGTTTCTGCTGATCAGGATGATTGGGTGACTTTTTTGCCATTGGCCGAGTTTGCCCTTAATAATCGGGCTAGTTCTGCTACTTTGGTTTCGCCTTTTTTCTGCAATTCTGGTTTTCATCCTCGTTTTTCCTCGGGTCAGGTTGAGCCTTCTGACTGTCCTGGGGTGGATTCTGTGGTGGATAGGTTGCAGCAGATTTGGAACCATGTGGTGGACAATTTCAAGTTGTCACAGGAGAAGGCTCAACCGCCGTCGCGGTGTGGGTCCCCGACTTCGTGTTGGGGATTTGGTATGGCTGTCTTCTCGGTATGTTCCTATGAAGGTCTCCTCTCCTAAATTCAAGCCTCGCTTCATCGGTCCTTATAAGATTTTTGAAATCCTTAACCCGGTGTCATTTCGTTTGGACCTCCCAGCGTTGTTTGCCATTCATAACGTGTTCCATAGGTCTTTGTTGCGGAGGTATGTGGTGCCTGTGGTTCCTTCTGTTGAGCCCCCTGCCCCGGTGCTGGTTGAGGGCGAATTGGAGTACGTGGTGGAGAGGATCTTGGATTCTCGTATTTCTAGACGGAGGCTTCAGTATTTGGTTAAGTGGAAGGGCTATGGCCAGGAGGATAATTCATGGGTTGTCGCCTCTGATGTTCATGCAGCCGATCTGGTTCATGCCTTCCATGTGGCTCATCCTGATCGCCCTGGGGGTTTTGATGAGGGTTCGGTGACCCCTCCTCAAGGGGGGGGTACTGTTGTGAACTCTGTTTTTGGGCTCCCTCTTGTGGTCACAAGTGGTACTGTGTGAGTGCTGTCTTTGGGCTCCCTCTGGTGGCTCTTTGTGTCATTCTGCAGGTCTGGGGCTGGCTTCAGCTGTCTCGTTATCTGTTAGCTGGTTTCCTATTTAGCTCACCTGGACTTTCAGTGGTTGCCTGCTGTCGATGTATTCAGTGCTATTTTGATCGCTCCTGAATTCCTTTGTTATCAGTCTCTCCAAGAGAAGCTATGTTTCTGTTTGGTTATTTTTTGCTCATCAGTGTTCAATATGTTTCTTGGTTATTTATTTGTCCTTGTCCAGCTTGCTAATATGTGATTTCCTTGCTTGCTGGTAGCTCTAGGGGGCTGAGTTTCTCCCCTCACACCGTTAGTTGGTGTGGGGGTTCTTGAATTCTCAGCGTGGATATTTTGTATAGGGTTTTTTACTGACCGCACAGTTCCCTGTCTGTCTTCTGCTATCTAGTATTAGTGGGCCTCATTTGCTGAATCTGTTTTCATTTCTACGTTTTGTATTTTCCCCTTACCTCACCGTTATTATTTGTTGGGGGCTTCCTATATCTTTGGGGTCATTTCTCTGAGGCAAGTGAGGTCTTACTTTCTCTATAGGGGTAGCAAGTTTCTCAGGCTGCGTCGAGACGTCCAGGAATTTAGGCATGTTCACCGGCTACCTTTAGTGTGTTTGGTTAGAATCAGGTTTGCGGTCAGTCCAGTTACTACTTCCCTAGAGCTTGTTCTTTGTTTAGTAACTAAGCTAGTCCATTCTGTGATCCTCAGCCACTAAGGATCATAACAGTTCCCTAAGGGCCGACTTTTCAATTTATCTGTGCCAGAACATGCCGCTATGCGGAGTTATGTAAAGGAGTCCTTGGAGAAAGGGCATATTCGCCCGTCTTTGTCACCGTTGGGAGCAGGGTTCTTTTTTGTGGCTAAGAAGGATGGCTCTCTGAGACCCTGTATAGATTACCGCCTTCTCAATAAAATCACGGTCAAATTTCAGTACCCCTTGCCTCTGCTGTCTGATTTGTTTGCTCGGATTAAGGGGGCTAGTTGGTTTACCAAGATTGACCTTCGAGGGGCGTATAATCTTGTGCGTATTAAACAGGGCGATGAATGGAAAACAGCATTTAATACGCCCGAGGGCCATTTTGAGTACCTGGTGATGCCATTCTGGCTTTCTAATGCTCCATCTGTGTTTCAGTCTTTTATGCACGACATCTTCCGGAAGTATCTGGATAGGTTCATGATTGTATATTTGGATGATATTTTGGTCTTTTCGGATGATTGGGAGTCTCATGTGAGGCAGGTCAGGATGGTGTTCCAGGTCCTTCGTGCTAATGCGTTATTTGTGAAGGGGTCTAAATGCCTCTTTGGATTTCAGAAGGTTTCCTTTTTGGGCTTCATTTTTTCCCCTTCTACTATCGAGATGGACCCTGTTAAAGTTCAAGCCATTTATGATTGGACTCAACCTACATCTGTGAAGAGTCTTCAGAAGTTTCTGGGCTTTGCTAATTTTTACCGTCGCTTCATCGCTAATTTTTCTAGTGTGGTTAAGCCTTTGACTGATTTGACGAAGAAAGGCGCTGATGTGGTGAATTGGCCCCCTGCGGCCGTTGAGGCTTTTCAGGAGCTTAAACGTCGTTTTACTTCGGCCCCTGTGTTGCGTCAGCCAGATGTTTCGCTCCCTTTTTAGGTCGAGGTTGATGCTTCTGAGATTGGGGCAGGGGCTGTTTTGTCTCAGAGAAGTTCTGATGGCTCTTTGATGAAGCCATGTGCTTTCTTTTCTAGAAAGTTTTCGCCTGCTGAGCGTAATTATGATGTCGGCAATCGGGAGTTGTTGGCTATGAAGTGGGCATTCGAGGAGTGGCGACATTGGCTAGAGGGAGCCAAACATCGCGTTGTGGTCTTGACTGATCACAAGAATCTGACTTACCTCGAGTCTGCCAAGCGGTTGAATCCTAGACAGGCTCGATGGTCGCTGTTTTTCTCCCGTTTCGATTTTGTGGTCTCTTACCTTCCGGGATCTAAGAATGTGAAGGCTGATGCCCTTTCTAGCAGTTTTTTGCCTGATTCTCCGGGAGTCCCTGAGCCGGCTGGTATTCTCAAAGAGGGGGTGATTCTGTCTGCCATCTCCCCTGATTTGCGGCGGGTGCTGCAGGAGTTTCAGGCTGATAGACCTGACCGCTGTCCAGTGGGGAAACTGTTTGTCCCTGATAGATGGACTAGTAAAGTTATTTCTGAGGTTCATTGTTCAGTATTGGCTGGTCATCCTGGGATTTTTGGTACCAGAGGTTTGGTTGCTAGGTCCTTTTTTCCTTCCTTGTCACGGGATGTGCGTTCTTTTGTGCAGTCCTGTGGGACTTGTGCTCGGGCCAAGCCTTGCTGTTCTCGTGCCAGTGGGTTGCTTTTGCCGTTGCCTGTCCCGAAGAGGCCCTGGACGCATATTTCCATGGATTTTATTTCTGATCTTCCTGTCTCTCAAAGGATGTCCGTCATCTGGGTGGTTTGTGATCGGTTTTCTAAGATGGTCCATTTGGTACCCTTGCCTAAATTGCCTTCCTCCTCTGATTTGGTTCCAATATTTTTTCAGCATGTGGTTCGTTTGCATGGCATTCCGGAGAACATTGTGTCTGACAGAGGTTCCCAGTTTGTTTTTAGGTTTTGGCGGTCCTTTTGTGCTAAGATGGGCATTGATTTGTCTTATTCTTCAGCGTTCCATCCTCAGACAAATGGCCAAACCGAACGAACCAATCAGACCTTGGAAACCTATCTGAGATGCTTTGTTTCTGCTGATCAGGATGATTGGGTGACCTTCTTGCCATTGGCCGAGTTCGCCCTTAATAATCGGGCTAGTTCGGCCACTTTGGTTTCGCCTTTTTTTTGTAATTCTGGTTTTCATCCTCGTTTTTCTTCAGGGCAGGTTGAGCCTTCTGACTGTCCTGGTGTGGATTCTGTGGTGGACAGGTTGCAGCAAATTTGGACTCACGTGGTGGACAACTTGACGTTGTCTCAGGAGAAGGCGCAACGTTTTGCTAACCGCCGTCGCTGTGTTGGTCCCCGACTTCGTGTTGGGGATTTGGTTTGGTTGTCTTCTCGTTATGTTCCTTTGAAGGTTTCTTCTCCTAAGTTCAAGCCTCGTTTCATTGGTCCTTATAAGATTTCTGAAATTATCAATCCTGTGTCGTTTCGTTTGGCCCTTCCAGCTTCTTTTGCCATCCATAATGTGTTCCATAGGTCGTTGTTGCGGAGATATGTGGCGCCTATGGTTCCTTCCGTTGATCCTCCTGCTCCGGTGTTCGTTGAGGGGGAGTTGGAGTATGTGGTGGAGAAGATTTTGGATTCTCGTATTTCGAGACGGAAGCTTCAGTACCTAGTTAAGTGGAAGGGTTATGGTAAGGAGGATAATTCCTGGGTTGTTGCCTCCGATGTCCATGCTGCCGATTTGGTTCGTGCCTTTCATTTGGCTCGTCCTGATCGGCCTGGGGGCTCTGGTGAGGGTTCGGTGACCCCTCCTCAAGGGGGGGGTACTGTTGTGAATTCCATTCTCGGGCTCCCTCCTGTGGTCGTGAATGGTACTTTGGTGAGTTCTGTCCTTGGACACCCTCTGGTGGCTTTGAGTGGAACTGCTGATCTTTGAGGTTGGCTTTCTCAGCTGCCCTCGCTTATTGCTTCTGCTGGCTTTCCTATTTAACTCTGCTTAGATCGTTAGTTCATGCCAGCTGTCAATGTCTCAGTACTGGTTCAGATCTCTCTTGGATTTCTCTGATGACCTGTCTACTCCAGCAGAAGCTAAGTCCCTGCTAGTTCATTTGTTGTTCATTGGTTTTTGAATGTATTTCTCAGTACATGCTATGTTTCTAGTCCAGCTTGCTATTATGATATTTCCTTGCTAGCTGGAAGCTCTGGGGGTGCAGAGTTGCACCTCCACACCGTGAGTCGGTGTGGAGGTCTTTTTGCACACTCTGCGTGGTTTTTGTAGTTTTTAATACTGACCGCACAGTTCCCTTTCCTATCCTTTGTCTTTCTAGAGAAGATTCGGCCTCCTTTGCTAAAATCTGTTTCATTCCTGTGTTTGTCAATTCCCTCTTAACTCACAGTCAATATTTGTGGGGGGCTACCTTTACTTTGGGAAATTTCTCTGAGGCAAGGTTTGCTTCTTACCCCATGTGCGGGCATCGTTCCCCTGTGAGGTTAATAGGGATCGTATCTAGCGTATTTTCCATTCCGTTATTGTGTGCAAGTGACACAGCTCTATAGCAGAGCATCTATTCTGTTTCTTTGTGCGAGTGACACAGCTCTATTGCAGAGCATCTATTCTGTTACTGTGTGCGAGTGACACAGCGCTATTGCAGAGCATCAGTACCGTTACTGTGTGCGAGTGACACAGCTTCATGTGCTGTTCACTGAGTGACTTTTTACTCAGTGTGTGCAGGCAACCGCTTGCTGTGTGTTCCGTCATTGTTCACACTAGCTGCAGTTCTACATCTCTGTACGGTGGACCCTGGGTTGTGATTGCACTTCTTTATTAAATTTATTTAGTGCAATCTACCAACCCTAACATCATCACTAGTGGATAGAGATGAGCAAATCTTTTGACATTCAAATTTTCCAGATTCCCCTAATTTTTCCAGGAAATTAAATTTGAAGAAAATTGCAGACAAAATAGACTACGCCAAAGCCTCCACTTGTCCTGAAAACTGTAAATTCTTTTTTTTCTGTGCTGTCGCACACTATATGTGCAGTTTTTCCAGTTTTATGACTTTCTGTATCTCTAAGGTTGAGCTGTGGGTGGTGACGTCCTCTCAATATCTAGATTCACCACATTACTGCTGCTACATTCCTTGCTTCTGCTTTCATAAAAAAAATCACATGTGATGTCATGTGCAATGCCATGTGATGTAAGGTGTTATGGGGAAGCCCATCCAGAGTCGAGATCATTTTACTACTGAAGGAATCTTTTGCAAAGTGCAAATTGGCAATTGACATTTTAGGCATACACCAGGTTCAGTGAACACCTAAAATTTTGGCCGATAATAATTTTTCTGTAACCATTATAAAGACCTACAGTGGGTATAGAAAAGTATTCACACTTTCATGAGGTCAAAGGAATTGGCCAGGGAGCTCAGAGACAGAATTGTCGCAAGGCACAGATCTGGCCAAGCTTACAACAGAATTTATGCAATACTCAAGGTTCCTAAGAGCACAGTGGCCTCCCTAATCCTTAAATGGAAGAAGTTTGGGACCACCAGAAGTCTTCCAAGACCTGGTCATCCAGCCAAACTGAGCAATCATGGGAGAAGAACCTTGGTGAGAGAGATAAAGAAGAACCCCAAGATCACTGTGGATGAGCTCCACAGATCCACGAAGTCAACTATCACTGTAGCCCTCCACCAGTTGGGCCTTTATGGCAGAGTGGCCCAACAGAAGCCTCTCCTCAGTGCAAGACATATGAAAGCCCGCATAGAGTTTGCTAAAAAACACATCAAGGACTCCCAGACTACAAGAAATAAGATTCTCTGGTCTGATGAGACAAAGATAGATCCTTTTATTGATAATTCTAAGCGGTATGTGTGGAGAAAACCAGAAACTGCTCATCACCTCCCCAATACAATCCCAACAGTGAAACATGGTAGTGGCAGCATCATGCTATGGGGGTCTTTTTTTCAGCTGCAGGGACAGGACGACTGGTTGTCATTGAAGGAAACATGAATGCGGCAAAGTACAGAGATATCCTGGATGAAAACCTCTTCCAGAGTGCTCTGGACCTCAGACTTGGCCAAAGGTTCACCTTCCAACAAGACAATGACCCTAAGCACACAGATAAAATAACAAAGGAGAGGCTTCAGAACAACACTGTGACCATTCTTGACTGGCCCAGCCAGAGCCCTGACCTACACCCAATTGAGCATCTCTGGAGGGACAAGAGAATGGCTGTCCACCAACGTTCACTGTCCAAGCTGACGGAACTTTAGAGGATCTGCAAGGAAAAATGGCAGAGGATCCCAAAATCCAGGCGTGAAAAACTTGTTGCATCATTCCCAAGAAGACTCATGGCTGTACTAGCTCAAAAGGGTGCTTCTACTCAATACTGAGCAAAGGCTCTGAATACTTTCCGTACCCTTTGTATAATGGATCTTGGTTGATCCATTGGAAGACAAGCACTTGCTGTTAGGTTTTTATTTTTAGTTGATGCACGTCAGAATCATTTCTTCTTGTTGGCCTTAGACGTCTAGAGTATAATACTGGGTTCACGAGTTCTAAAATCTCTGATTGGTATCAAAGGATGAAAATCTTCACTACTCCAATTGCTGGAGATCATTGTCCTGCTGCAAGCGCCGCTGGGATGGCCGGAAGGAGCGCGGTATAGTCGGGTGCATCCATCCGCATGCGCCACAAAACACACGCGGCAATCAGCAGCAGCTGCAGCAATGATATAAAAACCTTGTAGTTTATCCACATTCACATAGCCTCCCGAGGAAGCGATCAACGCGAAACGTGCGTCGGGGCTTCATTTCTGTGGACACTTTGCATGGAGTATTGCACAAATGGGTAAGCTCAGTTTATGGTTCATGGCTTAGCCATATTTATACTTCCGGGCAGTTGCAATAGGGGTGGGTGTTGGTTTTGTTGGGGCTTCCCCTCTTTCTAGAGGTGGATCGGTCATATGACCATAGACCTTTTCCCCTGTTTTACCCACAATTATTTATACATATCCCCATACTTTGCACTTTACCGCTCGGTTATCAGTGTTACTATACAAATTACTTGTGGTTCCATTTCTGTACCCCTGTTACTTGTTCATGTGCATATTTCTATGCTGGTGTACTTATGAGTCATACACCTTATCCTCAAAATACTAGTGTTACTTTTAATGTTTGTATTGTGTTAATAAATCTACAATTTGCATAATTTTGTGATTATGCCGTGTATTTTTTTGTTCTGGGGCATCATGCTCTCTTGAGATTATTCAGTATATTATGTGGGAGTTTTGCCCTCCTTTTCCCCTCTTCCAATTGTGTGCAATGGGCACACTTTTTAGAAGGGATTGCTCTATCATTAAATATATCCGCAAGGTTGGTTATTATAAAGTAATATTGTTACTGTGTATTTTCACAGCTTCTCCTACTGACTGTATGGATCATAGAGCCCGTGAGAAACGGTGGCTCACTAAATTGGATGAGGTATTTGGTGATGACTCAGTTGTGGGTTTTAACTCAAGAGAAACAGAAGATTCCGTAACTAAATTGAAGTCGTTATTTAATAAGAAAACGCGTCTATGGTGGAACAGGGCATTCTTGGAGCGATACTTGTCAAAGGGTTTGATCCCGAGGGGATTAAGGGTACAAGTCTTCACTTCTTTCACTGTGGAGGATGAACTCCTCAGAAAGGAATGGGAGGGACTGTCTTCAAATTGCTCGAGAGGTTACATGGAACTATTAGTTAAATCAAACACCAACTCTTTACAAGAGGTGGAGAAAGAGACTGGTTCTCTACAAGAATCCCTATACAGCACCCTGTCGGTGACTGCTAAAAATAAACTTAATGATGAACTGGAGGGTGATTTTCAGAAATGGGAGAAAGATATTGTCACATCAAAGACTAAGAAATATCGAAGGGATGTGATGGATTACAAAAATAATCATGTGTACAGGTGGAGGAAAAAACAGCCTACTCAATCAAAGCCATCAATACATCGCAACTCTTTCTCGTCTATATCCTCCATGGAGGAGGAACAAGCTTGTAGCAGCCAAACGAATAGTGTGTATACTGAAAGGCTGGGATTGGGGAAAGCAGGGAGCCGCAAAGGCAAGAATAAACGCTGGGTTACCCCACCCCAATCTGTGGAGAAAAAATCAAATCCTACTAACCCCCTAGAGGTAATTAACCTGTCAGACCATGTGCTGTCTAAAGATCAGCTGAATGTTCTGGGTTTAGGATTAACTTTTGTCCCTACTAATAAATTTAATTATTTTACAGCCATGAAAGATACACAGTTGTTTTTAAGGAAGGTCCTCCTGCGTAAATTACATTCTAAACCTCTGGATGTCTTCAAACCTGATACAACCTTGGAACAGGAGGCATTGGCTGCTTTAGAGGAACTTGCAGGAGAGTCGGATTCACCAGTTACAGGTACCTTTCCTTCCTCTGTCGTGCATAAATGTACCACATTCCCCCCCTTCTCACTTTGTCCCCAGATTGACATCTTTAATAAACTAGTGCTGGAGGATTTAAAAAAAATCCCGTGTGATAAGAGGGGGTAACAATCTCACACCTGCACAGTGTAGGGCCCTGAAAGAACTGAGGTCTATGCAAGATGTTGTTATAAAACCAGCAGATAAGGGGGGGAATGTGGTCATTTGGCCGACAGTTAAGTACGAAAGGGAGGCCTTCCGCCAGCTGAGGGATCGTGAGTCATATACGTCCCTTGCATGTAATCCCCTGTCCGGTTTCTCAAAGATGTTGTTTGGGATCCTGGATCGGGCCCTGACATGAGGCATTATATCGAAGAAGGTATTTGAGGGTTTGCTTGTAGAGAATCCGGTGGTCCCTACCCTCTACTTGCTGCCGAAGGTTCATAAGGACCCAGTGGAGCCTCCGGGGCGTCCGATTGTTTCTGGCATAGGAGGGCTATGCGACCCGGTTTGCAAGTTTATTGAATTCTATCTGCACCCATTGGTAGAGTCGCTGCCCTCCTATGTCAGGGACACTACGGACGTCCTAAGGAAATTGGATGGCCTCACTCTCGAGTCGGATATGGTCTTTGCAATCATTGACGTAGAGTCTCTTTATACCAGCATTAAACATGATGACGGGTTGGAGGCGGTGGAGTTCTTCCTGGGCATGAGTAACCTTGACCCCCTGAGGCGGGCCCTGATCCTGGAGCTACTCCACTTCATCTTAACACATAATTTTTTCTTATTTAAAGATCGTTATTTTTTACAAAATCGTGGCACTGCCATGGGCGCAGCGTGTGCGCTCTCGTACGCTAACCTCTTTCTTGGTTTGTGGGAGAGGGAGGTTTTTGGGGAGGGCGCATGCGCCTCCTCCCATGTGCAGTGCTGGTACCGTTATATCGATGATGTGTTGTTGATCTGGCAGGGTCCTGAGCCGGCTCTCTTGGATTTCATCCGCGGGCTCAATCAGAATACCCGCAATATTCGACTTACCCATCATGTGGCCACTAGTAATATAGACTTTTTGGATATTAAAATAATAAGGTGTGAAGATGGTGCGGTAGAGACCGACGTGTTCCGTAAGGAAACGTCGGTCAATGCCCTTTTACATTCAAACTCAGCACACACTAGATCAACCATACGTGCCATACCGGTGGGTCAGTTTCTTAGAATGAAGCGAATTTGCTCTGCGGATGGGATCTTTGAGCGTCAGGCTCGGGATCTTGCCGGTCGGTTCCAGGATCGGGGCTACAGCAGGAGAGTCATTAAAAAAGGTTATCTACGTGCCAGGAGTTCTCCTAGGGATCAGTTGCTCTGCAGACCTCCCAGATCTACCCCCTATAAGAGAGAACAGCCTCTCAGGTTCATTTCCACCTTTAACAATAGGTGGGATGACATTCGGGAGGTTCTGCAGAGACACTGGTCCATACTAAAAACAGAGCCCACCCTGAATAAGATTCGGTCGGAGCGCCCCCTCCTTACAGCTAGAAGGGGGAAGAGTTTAAAAGATCAGCTGGTAAGGAGTCACTACGTTCCTGCCCCTTCTAGAATTTTTGACTCAGGACCACAGAGAGTGGGGTGCTTCCCGTGTGGCTCTTGCAAGGCATGCAGTAATATCATCAGAACCACCTCTTTCTCTGCGGCGGGAGGGGGTAGGGACTACCGGATTACAAGCTACATATCATGCAGTACTACTTACGTGGTATATTATGCCACCTGTGCGTGCAATTTAATCTATATAGGCCTCACTTCCCGTGAGCTTCGTGTCAGGGTCAGAGAACATGTTAGGGACATTGTGGCAGCTAGGGACGTAGACAATGTCTTGGAACTTAAAACGATTCCGAGACATTATAAACTATATCATGACTGTAATCCAGACACATTCAAGGTACGGGGTATCGATCGGGTCCACTCAGGAAGTAGGGGTGGTGACCTGAAACGTACCCTAGCACAAGTTGAATGCCGCTGGATAGTGTCCTTGGGGACCATGGCCCCAAATGGCCTAAATGAGAAACTATCCTTTGTCCCTTTTCTATAGATGCTCCTATTATTCCAAATAAGTGCTCTTCTGTTTCAATTGTTTTAAATTTTGTAGTTTTAATCATTGTTTTTTTTCCTTATTTCTGGTTTTTAGTCTCTTATGTCATATCTACATTCGTCTATAGGCGATGCTATCTATAATCCTGTTGATTTGGAGGTGGCCGATTGCTTGCTGGGAGGACTTCTCCTGATCATATAACCAAGTGGAAGTGGCAGCATTTTTTGTCGTCACAGCATTCCTAAAGCATGACGGACTGCGTTGAAATGTACATTCGGATGTTATGTTGTGCCGCTATGCCTTAATATTAAGTGACTGTACTTGTTTTTGACAAAATCCGTGTACAATTGATGCACTTTTTCTTGTCTAGCCATACTTTACCTGCACTCCCGGTCTTGCCAGCACTTCTTCCCTCTTCCAAAATGGCCGCTAGTGGTGCGCATGCGTGATGGATTCACCGATAAGCCGTGCCTCCAATGGCATCCTTATACAGCGACGCCCAGACCTTTTGACGTCACGGGGATGTTCCCCTTCTCTGGGCGCCGCTGGGATGGCCGGAAGGAGCGCGGTATACTCGGGTGCGTCCATCCGCATGCGCCACAAAGCACACGCGGCAATCAGCAGCAGCTGCAGCAATGATATAAAAACCTTGTAGTTTATCCACATTCACATAGCCTCCCGAGGAAGCGATCAACGCGAAACGTGCGTCGGGGCTTCATTTCTGTGGACACTTTGCATGGAGTATTGCACAAATGGGTAAGCTCAGTTTATGGTTCATGGCTTAGCCGTATTTATACTTCCGGGCAGTTGCAATAGGGGTTGGTGTTGGTTTTGTTGGGGCTTCCCCTCTTTCTAGAGGTGGATCGGTCATATGACCATAGACCTTTTCCCCTGTTTTACCCACAATTATTTATACACATCCCCATACTTTGCACTTTACCGCTCGGTTATCAGTGTTACTATACACATTACTTGTGGTTCCATTTCTGTACCCCTGTTACTTGTTCATGTGCATATTTCTATGCTGGTGTACTTATGAGTCATACAACTTATCCTCAAAATACTAGTGTTACTTTTAATGTTTGTATTGTGTTAATAAATCTACAATTTGCATAATTTTGTGATTATGCCGTGTATTTTTTTGTTCTGGGGCATCATGCTCTCTTGAGATTATTCAGTATATTATGTGGGAGTTTTGCCCTCCTTTTCCCCTCTTCCAATTGTGTGCAATGGGCACACTTTTTAGAAGGGATTGCTCGATCATTAAATATATCCGCAAGGTTGGTTATTATAAAGTGACTTTAAAGAATGCCTGTGTATTTTTGATATTTTTTTAACCCCTTTACCCCCAAGGGTGGTTTGCACGTTAATGACCGGGCCAATTTTTACAATTCTGACCACTGTCCCTTTATGAGGTTATAACTCTGGAATGCTTGAACAGATTCTGATGATTCTGACACGGTTTTCTCATGACATATGGTACTTCATGATAGTGGTAAAATTTCTTTGATATTACCTGTGTTTACTTGTGAAAAAAAACAGAAATTTGGCGAAAATTTTGAAAATTTCGCAATTTTCCAACTTTTAATTTTTATGCCCTTAAATCACAGAGATATGTCACACAAAATACTTAATAAGTAACATTTCCCACATGTCTACTTTACAATCAGCACAATTTTGGAACCAAATTTTTTTTTTGTTAGGGA
This sequence comes from Ranitomeya variabilis, assembly GCF_051348905.1. Classification (NCBI taxonomy): domain Eukaryota; kingdom Metazoa; phylum Chordata; class Amphibia; order Anura; family Dendrobatidae; genus Ranitomeya; species Ranitomeya variabilis. Next base: position 507,183,648 of record NC_135233.1, read on the forward strand.
GTTGTAAGGGTTAAAATTTGACCAGCAATTTCTCATTTCTACAACACCATTTTTTTTTCTATATGATAGAAAATACCCAAGTGTGACACCATTCTAAAAACTGCACATCTTAAGGTACTCAAAACCACATTCAAGAAGTTTATTAATCCTTCAGGTGTTTCACAGGAATTTTTGAAATGTTTAAAAAAAAAATGAACATTTCACTTTTTTTCCAATTTCTTTTATTTTACCAAGGGTTACAGGAGAAATTGGACCCCAAAGTCCAATTTGTTCTGAGTATGCTGATACCCTATATGTGGGGGTAAACCACTGTTTGGGCACATGGCAGAGCTTGGAAGGGAAGGAGCGCCATTTGACTTTTCAATGCAAAATTGACTGGAATTGAGATGGGACTCCATGTCGCGTTTGGAGAGCCCCTGATGTGCCTAAACATTGAAACCCCCCACAAGTGGCACCGTTTTGGAAAGTAGACCCCCTAAGGAACTTATCTAGATGTGTGGTGAGCACTGTGACCCACCAAGTGCTTCACAGAAATTTATAATGTAGAGCCGTAAAAATAAAAAATCATATTTGCTCACAAAAATGATCTTTTCGCCGTCAATTATTTATTTTCCCAAGGGTAACAGAAGAAACTGGACCCCAAAAGTTGTTGTGCAATTTGTCCTGAGTATACTGATACCCCAAATGTGGGGGTAAACCACCGTTTGGGTGCATGGCAGAGCTCGGAAGGGAAGGCGTGCCGTTTGGAATGCAGACTTAGATGGATTACCGTATATACTCGAGTATAAGCCGACCCGAGTATAAGCCGACCCCCCTAATTTTGCCACAAAAAACTGGGAAAACTTATTGACTCGAGTATAAGCCTAGGGTGGAAAATGCAGCAGGTACCGGTGAATTTCAAAATTAAAAATAGATACTCCATACCGTTCATTATGGCCCCATAGATGCTCCACATAAAGCTGTGCCACATATAATGCTCTGCACCGTTCATTATGGCCCCATAGATGCTCCACATAAAGCTGTGCCATATATACAACGCTCTGCACCATTTCCCCATAGATACTCCACATAAAGCTGTGCCTTATATATAGTGCTCTGCACCGTTGCCCCATAGCTGTGCCATATATATAATGCTCTGCACCGTTGCCCCATAGCTGTGCCATATATATAATGCTCTGCACCGTTGCCCCATAGCTGTGCTATATAGTGCTCTGCACCATTGCCCCATAGCTGTGCCATATAGTGCTCTGCACCATTGCCCCATAGCTGTGCCATATAGTGCTCTGCATCGTTGCCCCATAGCTGTGCCATATATATAGTGCTCTGCACCATTGCCCCATAGCTGTGCCATATAGTGCTCTGCACCGTTGCCCCATAGCTGTGCCATATAGTGCTCTGCACCGTTATTGTCCCATAGCTGTGCCATATAGTGCTCTGCACCGTTGCCCCATAGCTGTGCCATATAGTGCTCTGCACCGTTATTGTCCCATAGCTGTGCCATATAGTGCTCTGCACCATTGCCCCATAGCTGTGCCATATAGTGCTCTGCACCATTGCCCCATAGCTGTGCCATATAGTGCTCTGCACCGTTGCCCCATAGCTGTGCCATATAGTGCTCTGCACCGTTGCCCCATAGCTGTGCCATATATATAGTGCTCTGCACCGTTGCCCCATAGCTGTGCCATATATATAGTGCTCTGCACCGTTGCCCCATAGCTGTGCCATATAGTGCTCTGCACCGTTGCCCCATAGCTGTGCCATATAGTGCTCTGCACCATTATTGCCCCATAGCTGTGCCATATAGTGCTCTGCACCATTGCCCCATAGCTGTGCCATATAGTGCTCTGCACCATTATTGCCCCATAGCTGTGCCATACAGTGCTCTGCACCATTATTGCCCCATAGCTGTGCCATACAGTGCTCTGCACCGTTATTGCCCCATAGCTGTGCTGCTGCTGCAATAAAATAATAAAACATACTCACCTGTCTTGCTTGCAGCTCCTCGGCGCCATCTTCCCGGCGTCTCTCCGCACTGACTGATCAGGCAGAGGGCGGCGCGCACACTATATGCGTCATCGCGCCCTCTGCCTGAACAGTCAGAGCGGAGAGAGAGAGACGCCGGGAAGATGGAGACAGCGCCCGGCGAGTGGAACGAGGACAGGTGACTATGCGATACTTACCTGCTCCCGGCGTCCCGCTCCTTCCCCCTGCCTGTCTTCGGTGCCGCAGCCTCTTCCTCTATCAGATTAGAGAAATGAATTATGCGGCTCCGCCCCTATGGGAGGTGGAGCAGCCTATTCATTTCTCTAATGAGCGGTCCCACGTGACCGCTCAGGGGAAGAGGCTGCGGCACCGAAGACAGTGTGACAGGCAGGGGGATCGACAGGAACGCCGGGACTAGGTAAGTATATGACAGTGCTCACCCGCCGACCCCACCACCGATCATGACTCGAGTATAAGCCGAGAGGGGCACTTTCAGCCCAAAAATTTGGGCTGAAAATCTCGGCTTATACTCGAGTATATACGGTAGTTTGCAGGTGTCACGTTGCATTTACAGAGCCCCTAATGTACCTAAACAGTAGAAACCCCCCACAGGTAACCCATATTGGATACTAGACCCCCAAGGAACTTTACTAGATGTGTTGTGAGAACTTTGCACCCCCAAGTGTTTCACTACAGTTTATAACACAGAGCCGTGAAAATAAAAAATCCTTTTTTTTTCCACAAAAATTATTTTTAGCCCCCGGTTTTGTATTTTCCCAAGGGTAACAGGAGAAATTGGACCCCAAAATTTGTTGTCCAATTTGTCCTGAGTACGATGATACCCCATATGTTGGGGTAAAGCCCTGTTTGGGCGCACGGGAGAGCTCAGAAGGGAAGGAGCACTGTTTTACTTTTTCAACGCAGAATTGGCTGGAATTGAAATCGGACGTCATGTCGCGTTTGGAGAGCCCCTGATGTGCCTAAACAGTGCAAACCCCCCAATTCTAACTTTAGCCCCAACCCTAACTTTAGCCCCAACCCTAACCCTAACTTTAGCCCCAACCCTAACCCTAACTTTAGCCCCAACCCTTACCCTAACTTTAGCCCCAACCCTAACCCTAATGGGAAAATGGAAATAAATACATTTATTAAAAAAAAAAAAAAATTCCCTGACTAAGGGGGTGATGAAGGGGGGTTGCATTTACATTTATATGTTTTTTGGCGGATGTTTATGATTGGCAGCTGTCACACACTAAAAGACGCTTTTTATTGCAAAAAAAAGTTTTTGCGTCTCCACATTTTGAGAGCTATAATTTTTCCATATTTTGGTCCACAGAGTCATGTGAGGTCCTGTTTTTTTGCGGGACGAGTTGATATTTTTATTGGTACCATTTTCGGGCATGTGACATTTTTGGATCGCTTTTTATTCCGATTTTTGTGAGGTAGAATGAACAAAAACCAGCTTGAATTTCCTTTGGGGGGGCGCTTATACTGTTCCACGTTTGGTAAAATTGATGAAGCAGTTTTATTCTTCAGGACAGAACGATTACAGCGATACCTCATTTATATCATTTTTTATGTTTTGGCGCTTTTATACAATAAAAACTATTTTATAAATAAAATAATTATTTTTGAATCACTTTATTCTGAGGACTATGACTTTTTTATTTTTTCATTGATGATGCTGTATGGTGACTCATTTTTTGCGGGACAAGATGACATTTTCAGCGGTACCATGGTTATTTACATTTGTCTTTTTGATTGTGTGTTATTTCACTCTTTGTTTGGCGGTATGATAATAAAGCGTCGTTTTTTGCCTTGATTTTTTATTTTTTTTACGGTGATCACTGAAGGGGTTAACTAGGGGGACAGTTCAGGTTGCTCCGAGGGTCTCAGGGAAGCACCCAGGGAGCCTCCTCCCTGCGCGATGCTTCCCTATGCCGCCGGAACGCTGCGATCATGTTTGATCGCAGTGTGCCGGGGGTTAATGTGCCAGGAGCGGTCTGTGACTGCTCCTGGCACATAGTGATGGATGTCAGCTGCGATATTCAGCTGACACCCGGCCCCGTTCTGCCACGCTCCCCCCGTGAGCAAGGCTGATCGGTGATGACGCACTATCCCGTCGATGGTCATACGGGCCCATACCACCTCGATGGGATAGTACGTCCGATGTCAGAAAGGGGTTAATTGGTTTATTTTGAATGAGGCAAATGGGGGGTGATTTAAGCGTTTATATTTTTACATATTTTTAAAAACATTTTGTTTCACTTTTTACCTACTTCAATAGTTTCCATGGGAGACCAGAAGGTGTGATCTTCTGATCGCTTGTGCTACACACAGCACGGCTTCAGCTCTGCTGTGTGTAGCAGAAATGCTCACTTGCTATGAGCACCGACTGCTGGTTGGCGCTCATAGCGATCCAGCAATGACAACCACTGGGGTTTCATGCAGACCTCAGGTTGTCATGCCAACCCATCGGCGACCCCCGGTCATGTAACATGGGCGCTGATAAGAGTGGTTTGTGATATGCTTCCAGCTTGATCATGTTAAACGCTGCTATCAGAGATTGACAGTGGCATTTAACATATTAATAGCCGCATGTGGATCGCAAATCTATTCGCGACTATTAGGGGCACATGTCAGCTCATGAAATTAGCTGACGTATGCTGGAAAATATGTGGGCTCTGGTGCCGAGGGGAGTTAGAGGCACATGTAGGGTGCATGTCGTGATGGTGTTAAAGGGAATCTGTCAATAGGTTTTTTAGGTTTTTGACATGTAATCTTAGAGCAGCCTGATGTAGGGGCAGATACCCTGATTCCAAACATGTGCCATTTACTAAGCTTCTTTGTGTAGTGTTGATAAAATAATTGTTTTCTCTGCTGCAGGTCTAGAATTTCTCTAAATGCTGAGCCCTGTAACACCCTGCCCATAACACTGTGTATGGGCATAAAGCTGCAAATGAGTGGTGAGGGCAGTGTGACGTAAAGCTTGAGGACTACATGGCACAATACATCAAGTCCTGTAGTGATAATCTCTTGCAAATAAACACTGATTTTATTGAAACTATAGCACACAGCCTAGTAAGTGACACATTGTTGAAATCAGGGTAGCTTCACCTACATCATCATGATGCTGCTCAGAGAATAGAATTATTGTTTCCATATACATTCACGTACTCTTAGATTTCCTAACACTGCACACAGACGTTAAAGGGGAGGTTGTATTGCCAAGTTTTTAACACTAAGGTTCGGATACAGCTTTAAAGAAGGATACTACTTGCGATATAACAATTTTATTTTAAAGTACAAAATTAAAGGAATAGTATGATTGCGTATACTTTTGTATATTGTAACATACAAAGGTTAAGTACATATAAAGATTAAATACATACACGATTAAGTACATATAAAGATTAACTACATATACTCACATCATCATCAAGGGGCTTTTAAACCTCATCCATCTGGAATCTCAGAGAAGCAACACCAAGACAGAGAACCCCTGGGAAATTCACAACACTGCACAGGCGTTCCCACTTATGCAGGTAGCACAACACTGTACGTATGTATAGGTACCCAACTTTCTGCTTCTTAGTCATGTTTCTCTGGTCTTATATAGTGATTTACACTATGTAGTAACTCTAGTTTCACCCAGCCCTTCAAGCGGCCAACTTTCAAGATAGGATGAAACCGAGATACCATGGAATCATCAGACAATGGGCAATAAACCCTTAGAATATAAAAGCCACAAGGATTAGATAAAACCACCACAGACAGAGGTTAAATAAACCTTAATGTTTTACAATAACAAACAGAAACATAGAACTGTTTGTGAATAAGTAAACAGACAATAAGTAAACTGTTTTCAAGTTGTGTCACTATGAGCATCTTCTGCCTGTCTGTATATGTATGACCAGACTGTATGTCTGAATATGTATGACCAGAAATGCTGCTTTGTAATGGTCTGAATGCATTCTGTATATTTCAATATGGACTCAAAATAGCCATTATTATGTTCACACTACAGAGGTCCAATCGTATACTACAATTCTGCAGTTGTGCTATGTGACTGCAGACTTGTGAATCCTCACATCACCACATGCACTGCCTGCACGCTGTGAGGATTCTCCAACCCTGGGAGCCATGGGTGTGTGACCACAAGTATGTCATTTACATGCATGCAGTCACATGACAACTAGACTGTATTCGGCCTTGCTCATTGCAAGTGTATTGAGTGAGGTCGGATACAGTCTAGTCGGAATGTGACTAGAAATATGCAAATTACATACTTGCAGTCACATGACCGCTTGCTCCCAGTGTCAGCATCAGAGAACTCTCACAGCATGCAGTGCTCGTGATGTGAATACTCACAAGTCTGCAGTCACATGGAGTAACTGTAGACTTGTAGCTTAAAACTGGACAACCCCTTTAAATCAAAATAATTTAACCCCTTAGTGACGGAGCCAAGTTTTTGAAATCTGACCAGTGTCACTTTAAGTGGTAATAACTCTTGAACGCTTCAACAAATCCCAGTGATTTTGAGATTTTTATTTTTTTTTACACATTATACTTTATGATAATGGTAAATTTAGGTCAATATGTTTTGTGGATATTTATTAAAAAAAATCAGAAATTTGAGAAAAATGTTTAAAAAATACACATTTTCATTTCTGTTATGCCACTTTGCATTAATTCCTGAAAATCTCCTGAAGGGTTAATAATCTACCTGACAGCAGTTTTCACTATGCCAGGGGGTGCTGTTTTTAAAATGGTATAACTTCTGGAGGTTTCCCAATATATAGGACCCCTAAAGGCATTTCAAACATGGATATGTCTGTAAAAAAAATAAATTTTTTAAATTTCCATGAAACATTTCTGCTACATTTTTAAACCTCCTAAAATGCAAACAAAATAAAAGAACATTTTACAAATGAAGCTGAGGTAAAGCAGACATGAGGGAAATGTTATTTATTAATGTTTTACTATGGTATAACTATCTGGATTAAAGGGATAATCATTCAAAGTTTGAAAATTGCTAATTTTACCACCTAAATGCCGCTAACTTCTGAACAGGTTACAACAGCCGTCAGACTCTAAGGCCGCTAATTGGTCATGAATTGTCATGGCAAACATCAAGACCATAAAATCATGATCTGATCACACCAACTGGGATAAAGAGGGAGCCCCCACACTCTGTTAACCATTTCTATGATGTGGTCACTATTGACAGCAGCATCTAAGGGGATAAACAGATATGGACAGTGCAAACAATGATCGTGGCCGATGCAGCAAGTTGTCAGCTATAGTGTACAGCCGACAGCTGCTGGATTGTCACCTGTATGGGGAGGATAGTCTCTTATATCTCAGGTCAGTTACAAGACGTATTACATAGTTACATAGTTATTAAGGTTGAAGGAAGACTGTAAGTCCATCTAGTTCAACCCATAGCCTAACCTAACATGCCCTAACATGTTGATCCAGAGGAAGGCAAAAAAAAACCCATGTGGCAAAGAGTAACTCCACCATGGGGAAAAAAATTCCTTCCCGACTCCACATACGGCAATCAGACTAGTTCCCTGGATCAACGCCTTATCAAGGAATCTAGTATATATACCCTGTAACATTATACTTTTCCAGAAAGGTATCCAGTCCCCTCTTAAATTTAATTAATGAATCACTCATTACAACATCATACGGCAGAGAGTTCCATAGTCTCACTGCTCTTACAGTAAAGAATCCGCGTCTGTTATTATGCTTAAACCTTCTTTCCTCCAGACGTAGAGGATGCCCCCTTGTCCCTGTCTCAGGTCTATGATTAAAAAGCTCATCAGAAAGGTCTTTGTACTGTCCCCTCATATATTTATACATTAAAATAAGATCACCCCTTAGTCTTCGTTTTTCCAAACTAAATAGCCCCAAGTGTAATAACCTATCTTGGTATTGCAGACCCCCCAGTCCTCTAATAACCTTGGTCGCTCTTCTCTTCACCCGCTCCAGTTCAGCTGTGTCTTTCTTATACACCGGAGACCAGAACTGTGCACAGTATTCTAAGTGTGGTCGAACTAGTGACTTGTATAGAGGTAAAATTATGTTCTCCTCATGAGCATCTATGCCTCTTTTAATGCATCCCATTATTTTATTTGCCTTTGTAGCAGCTGCCTGACACTGGCCACTGAATATGAGTTTGTCATCCACCCATATACCAAGGTCTTTTTCATTGACGGTTTTGCCCAGAGTTTTAGAATTAAGCACATAGTTATACATCTTATTACTTCTACCCAAGTGCATGACCTTACATTTATCCCCATTAAAGCTCATTTGCCATTTATCAGCCCAAGCTTCTAGTTTACATAAATCATCCTGTAATATAAAATTGTCCTCCCCTGTATTACCCTGCAGAGTTTAGTGTCGTCTGCAAATATTGAAATTCTACTCTGAATGCCCCCTACAAGGTCATTAATAAATATGTTAAAAAGAAGAGGGCCCAATACTGACCCCTGTGGTACCCCACTGCTAACCGCAACCCAGTCCGAGTGTGCTCCATTAATAACCACCCTTTGTTTCCTATCCCTGAGCCAGCTCTCAACCCACTTACACATATTTTCCCCTATCCCCATTACTCTCATTTTATGTAACAACCTTTTGTGTGGCACCGTATCAAAAGCTTTGGAAAAGTCCATATACACTACGTCCACTGGGTTCCCTTGGTCCAGTCCGGAACTTACCTCTTCATAGAAGCTGATCAAATTAGTCTGACATGAACGGTCCCTAGTAAACCCGTGCTGATACTGGGTCATGAGGTTATTCCTCTTCAGATACTCCAGCATAGCATCCCTTAGAATGCCCTCCAGGATTTTACCCACAGTAGAGGTTAAGCTTACTGGCCTATAATTACCGAGTTCAGTTTTTGCCCCTTTTTTGAATATTGGCACCACATTTGCTATACGCCAGTCCTGTGGTACAGACCCTGTTATTATGGAGTCTTTAAAGATTAAAAATAATGGTCTATCAATGACTGTACTTAGTTCCTGCAGTACTCGGGGGTGTATCCCATCCGGGCCCGGAGATTTGTAAATTTTAGTTATTTTTAGACGCCGCTGTACTTCCTGCTGGGTTAAGCAGGTGACATTTAATGGGGAATTTTTATCACTAGTCATTTTGTCTGCCATGGGATTTTCTTTTGTAAATACTGATGAAAAGAAGTCATTTAGCATATTGGCTTTTTCCTCATCCTCATCCACCATTTCACCCAGACTATTTTTAAGGGGGCCAACACTGTCATTTTTAAGTTTCTTACTATTTATATAGTTAAAGAATATTTTGGGATTACTTTTACTCTCTCTGGCAATGAGTCTCTCTGTCTCAATCTTTGCTGCCTTGATTTGCTTTTTACAGAATTTATTTAATTTTCTGTATTTATTTAATGCCTCCTCACTACCTACTTCCTTTAATTCTCTAAATGCTTTCTTTTTGTCCCTTATTGCGCCCCTTACAGCTCTATTTAGCCATATTGGTTTCCTCCTATTTCTAGTATGTTTATTCCCATACGGTATATACTGTGCACAGGTCCTATCCAGGATGCTAATAAACGTCTCCCATTTTCTTTGTGTATTTTTGTGTCTCAGGATATCGTCCCAGTTAATTGCACCAAGATCCTCTCTCATCCGTTGGAAATTTGCCCTCCTGAAGTTTAGTGTCCTTGTCACCCCCCCTACTACCCATCTTATTAAAGGTTACATGAAAACTTATTATTTTGTGATCACTATTCCCCAAGTGACCCCCAACCCTTAAATTTGATATGCGGTCTGGCCTGTTGGTTAATATTAGGTCTAGCAGTGCCCCCCTCCTTGTTGGGTCCTGAACCAGTTGTGAAAGGTAATTGTCTCTCATAGTTGTCAAAAACCGATTACCTTTGCTGGAACTGCAGGTTTCTGTTCCCCAATCTATTTCAGGGTAGCTGAAGTCCCCCATAATAATGACTTCTCCTTGAGTCGCAGCTTCATCTATTTGCTTTACGAGGATATTCTCCATTGCTTCCATTATTTTTGGAGATTTATAACAAATCCCTATCAGTAATTTATTATTTTTTCCCCCTCCCCTTATCTCCACCCACAGGGACTCTACATTTTCATTAAATTCACCTATATTATCACGCAGGATGGATTTTAAGGAAGATTTTACATATAGACACACCCCTCGCTTATCTGTACGGTCATTTCTGAACAGGCTATAGCCCTGCAAGTTAACAGCCCAGTCATGGCTCTCATCCAGCCACGTCTCAGATATCCCCACCATGTCATAATTATGCTCCAACAACATTAGTTCTAATTCATCCATTTTGTTGGCGAGGATTCTGGCATTAGTATACATGCACTTGATGTTACTCTCTGTACCTCTATTCTTTCTTAAATTACTAACTGTTCTAACCCCACCCCCCATGCCACCGCCACCCCCAACTTCCTTATTTGTGCCCAGGTCTCTATCTGCACTATCTTCCCCTCCTATAAAATGAATACCCTCCCCCCAGTCCCTAGTTTAAACACTCCTCCAACCTTCTAACCATTTTCTCCCCCAGCACAGCTGCCCCTTCCCCATTGAGGTGCAGCCCGTCCCTAGCGTAGAGCCTGTAGCCAACTGAGAAGTCGGCCCAGTTCTGCAGGAACCCAAACCCCTCCTTCCTACACCAATTCTTGAGCCACTTATTAACCTCCCTAATCTCCCGTTGCCTCTCTGGCGTGGCACGTGGTACAGACAGTATTTCGGAAAATACCACGTTGGAGGTCCTTGCTTTCAGCTTGCAGCCTAATTCCCTGAAATCATCTTTAAGGACCTTCCACCTACCTCTAACTTTGTCATTTGTGCCAATGTGCACCATGACCGCTGGGTCCTCACCAGCCCCTCCCAGTAATCTGTCCACCCGATCAGCGATGTATTGGCGGTCATTAAGGGGTTAAGCTAATATTCAATATCCTAAAAATGTGGTCACTTCACCTGACTTTACATTGACTTTATATTGATTCATATATAATGTGTAGATGTTTTTCAAATAAACGTTTAGATTTTTCAGGACAGAGATGCTATTATATTTGATAAAATACAGAACATACACCCCATATATTTCTCTTTAAGATGATGAAACATGTCTGCACTTTTAATTGCTCAAATCAATATTTTTAATTATGCTATTACTGTAATTTTGCTGAAGGAAAATAGGATTAGGCAGATTTCATACAGTTCAAGTTATTTCGTATTCTACAATATAGCTGGGCTATCACATCCAGGTTTTCGTTCTTTTGGGCATACAAGCATGTGATTATCATGCGCGTCTCAGTTTACAAGAAAGGATTAGCAAGACTGTTGACAGATGGTCAAAATGTGAGGTTGAGACTGCAATTACTTTATCAATAAGCATCAACATTGCTGTCAGGCCAAGACTCTTGATTTTGAAAGGGTTTCTTGAATTCCCAACCTCACAAATGTAACTGGAACTGTGCGCTCGAAATATGAAAATAAATATGCTATTATACTGTGCCCAGATTTTAGGTTATACGCGAAACAAAAGACTTTTCACAAGACTCGGTAGAATTTGGAGACTTGGATACCAAGGTTTTCTGTTGAATTACTACATTAACCCTTCAGCGTACGAGCATGTAAAATGTCAACTGTATGGGTACAGCATTGTGACTGCACGGATTGATAGAAATTATGGTTTCACGTCTTTAGAATGGAGAATATCGTTGTGTTTCCCTGTGTTTAAAGGAAAATGTATAAAAGTGCATATTGACATTTTTGGCCAGTGGTATAGGGTGAGTTGTTAGAGCCTGGGGCAATGCAAGTATTGTGCTCCCATAGTCTAGTAATAATGCCCTCTTAAAACATATAATACATCAAGAGTGCCCCCTTAATGCCAAGGAGTGCCACTTTTAGAAAATATTAATGCTCCTTTAAAAAGTAATGATGTCCCCTGAACGTGCCCTCAAAAAGTGATCAAGTCTAACTTTGTGCCACCTCCGCCACAAAAAAAGTTTATATTCAGCTAATCTGAGAGGCCAAGTCTTCTTCTCCTTTGTACATTACACAGCAATGCAGGGACATTATTGTGCTGAAAGCCCCGAAACATCAGCATTTTGCAGCCATAGGTCTACAGCTGGCGGCGGCCTACAGGATAGAGAGTGATGGGGCTCCCTGATCTATCGCAGGTTCCAAATGTGTCGGTGTCATGTGGATGCAAAGACGGTTCAAAGTTACAGTCTCGCAGAAATCCAGGCACCATGCAAGTATGTGCACAAGTGACGCCACTGGTAATTTCATTTTTCTTCTCTTTTGAAATTTAGTGCACATAGGAATTTTGCATGCCAGGCCACCCTTAGCTCTCCCATCCACATTATACCACTGATTTTGGGCCATGTGAATTTTTCCAATAGGGGGCAGTCCAGGGATCTATCTAATGTCATTTTGATACTGATGAACAAGATTTGGAATCATCCAAAGTGCAAAGTATCACTATGTTCTGCTCATATAAAAGCCTTTTACTTTGCGTTTAGACTTTGTGGCGTGTAGTTTTTGTTAGCTCATTGGAATCACAGTTGGGAAAGAGGTTTCCACTGATAGTTGCAGTTGTGGTCTATCTCATAAGAGTTGTTTTCTTATTATTTCAGTACTGTGACAGCACTGTATATTTGTAAGGCAGGTAAATGGATGCAGTAACACAGAGGCGCAGAGCAAGGATTAACAGGGGTGTTTTTTAATTAACACAGGAGGGATTCTCCTCACAGGGAGTAAACAAGGGAAATATAGTTAAAGGGATGAGGGTTTAACAGAATAACAGTACTTATTGAGACTTGATTGTGTGTTTCTCTCTCAGAGTCCAATGGCTGTCTGGCTGCCGGCTGCGGTCAGTGCTGAGTCTTCCGGCCTCCCAGCCTGCGACAAACGTTCCTTCTTCTGGCGGCAGCGGGTGGTAACAGGTTTTGCCCACTGAGCCCCTAGTCAATACAGCTGCTCTGCAGCCGAGGGTCTGTTACCACAATCTTCCGCTCGCATGCTCTGCAGTCGGGAGCTCTGCACAACACTCTCCCGCTCAGCGTTCTCTGTAATCAGGAGTTCTGCACAACACTCTCCCGCTCGGTGTGCGCTGCCTTCGTTCCCTCTAACTAGCGTGCAGACTAACTTTCTCTGTGGCGCACAGGGGGTCCTTCCTCTCTCCTCTGGCGGGAACCCTCTCCCTTTTCCTGCACAAACTCCCTTATCCTCTCCGGACTCACCACGTCCCTCTCTGCAGGTCATTGGTCCCCTCCGTCCTCAATCTCCTTCCCCCCTGCAACAGAAGGCTTGGCCCCAGCAGTTCCGGATTCGATGCTCTGCCAGCACCCACAGCCCAGTCTTCTTCCTTATATACTGTCCATTTACAGTGACATCACTGTATTTGTATTATTACTCTGTGTTTATTATCTCTATACTATGACATCACTATGCTTAGTATCCTTGTACTGTGACATCGCTCTGTTTATTGTCTCTGTACTGTAAGATTGCTGTGTTTATTATCTTTATACTGTGACATCACTGTTTATTTTCTCTGTACTGTGATGTCACTATGTTTATTATCTCTACACTGTGACATCATTGTGTTTATTATCTCAAAACTGTGACCTCACTGTCTTTATTATCCCTTTACTGTCACTTTGTTTATTGTCTGTATACTGTGACATCACGTATGTACAGCTCTGGCAAAAATTAAGAGACCACAGCAAAATGTTCAGTTTGTCTGATTTTTCTCTTTATAGGTATATTTTTAAGTTAAATGTAAATTGTTCTTTTAGTCTATAAACTTCTAGCAACATGTCTCCGAATTTCCAAGCAATCATTTTTTTTTTCTGAAAAGGAGTAATGGTCAAAATTAAAAAAAACAGTGCTTTCAGACCTCAAATAATGCAAAGAAAGCAAGTCCATGATCATTTAGAAACAACAATACTAATGTTTTACCTCAGGAAGAGTTCAGAAATCAATATTTTGTGGAATAACCATGATTTTAATCACAGCTTTCATGTGTCTTGGCATGCTTTCCACCAGTCTTTCACACTGCTTCCGAATGCAAAAATGTAAGCAGTTCTTCTTTGTTTGATGGCTTGTGACTATCCATCATCCTCTTGATTACATTTCAGAGGATTTCAGTGGGGTTCAGGTCTGGAGATTGGGCTGCCCATGACAGGGTTTTGATGTGGTGGTCTCTTAATATATGCCAGAGCTGTATATGTATTTTATCTCTATACTGTAACATCAATTTGGGACATTATGGGGCAGTCTGGGACATTAACCCCTTACTGACATCGGGCGTAATAGTACGCCGATATCGGTATCCCACATCTTTACGGGGACATGTCAGCTGTTTTGAACAGCTGACATGTGCCCACAATAGCCGCGGGTGGAATCATGATCCACCAGCAGCTAATAACTAGCTAAATGCCGCTGTCAAACACTGACAGCAGCATTTAAATGGTGCTTCCCGCAATCGTGTCGGAAATACGCACACCGGTGACCCGCGTCACGTGATCGCGGGTTACCGATGTGTCGGCTGGCTTGACAACCCGAGATCTCCTGGAGACCTCTATGGTTGTCACTGCCAGATTGCTGTGAGTGCCACTCAGTGGTCGGCGCTCATAGCAAGTCAGCAATTCTACTACATAGAGGCAATCTGACCATCGCCTCTATGTAGCAGAGCCGACCAAGTTGTGCCAGCTGCTAGTCTCCTATGGAGACAATTGAAGCATGGCAAAAGTAAAGAAATATGTGTTTAAAATATAAAAAAATAAAATATATAAAAGTTCAAATCACCCCCATTCAAAATAAAACAATAACAATAAAATCAAACATACACATATTTGGTATCACCGCGTTTCGAATCTTCCACTCTATCAATAAAAAAAGATTAAACTGATCGCTAAACGGAGTAGCAAGAAAAAAAGTAAAAACTCCAGAATTACGTTTTTTGGTTGCCGCAACATTGCATTAAAATGCAATAACGGGTGATCAAAATATCGTATCTGCACAAAAGTGGTATCATTAAAAACGCCAGCTCGGCCCAAAAAAAATTAAGCCCCTCATCTGACCCCAGATCACGAAAAATGAAGACGCTACGGGTATTGGAAAATGGGACAATTTTTTTTTTATAGCAAAGTTTAGAATTTTTTTTCACCACTTAGATAAAAGAGAGCCTAGACATATTTGGTGTCCATGAGCTCGTAATGACCTGGAGAATCATAATGGCTGGTCAGTTTTAGCATTTAGTGAACCTAGCAAAAAAGCCAAACAAAAAACAAGTGTGGGATTGCAGTTTTCCTGCAATTTTACCACATTTGGAATTTTTTTCTTGTGTTCTAGTACACGACATGGTAAAACCAATGGTGTTGTTCTAAAGTGCAACTCGTCCCACAAGAAATAAGCCCTCATATGGCCATATTGATGGAAAAATAAAAAAGTTACAGCTCTGAGAAGGAGGGGAGCGAAAAACAAAAACGCAAAACCGAAAAAAGCTGCAGTCATGAAAGGGTTAAAGGGTACATTATGGTGCCATTAGGAGTTGTGAAAGGGGGAATAGTATAGCAAGGGACAGTGGGATGTGTGGGACTTGGAAAGGGGCAGAATGTGGGGTGAAATTATTGAGAGGGGTTGTGTGGGGGATATTATGTGGGGGTGATATTATGTAGAGTGGCAGTGTAGGGGAATATTTTGCAGCGGGGCAGTGTCTGGGGGATATTATACAGAGGGGCCAAGTGGGGAATAATTTGGAAAAAGGCAGTGTGTGTGGGGATATTTTATATGGGGCAGTGTGGTGGAGTATTTTGGAGAGAGGCAGTTTGAGTGGGTATTATAGACGGGGCAGTGTAGGTGGGATATTTTGGAAAGGGGCAATATGGGGGAATATTTAGGAAGGGCGGTGTGTGGGGAGAATTTTGAACATGAAGCACAGTGAGGGTGAATTATTTATTCAGGGACAGAGCATGGGAGATATTTTATTTTTATTTATAGAAAAGTATAATGATGCTTTTATTTTTAAGGTCACAGTGTTAGGACGTGTTGCTGAAGCCAAAGAAGAGGCAAGTCTGGAAATCTCATCATGGCGTCTGTGCTACACATAGACAAAAGGGATGGGAATTGCTCTAACCAGAGAAGATGTCACTTAGAATGTACCTGGATGTAAATATATATTTCTGAAACTGCCTGCGTCTCA
Source organism: Ranitomeya variabilis (assembly GCF_051348905.1). Lineage (NCBI taxonomy): Eukaryota > Metazoa > Chordata > Amphibia > Anura > Dendrobatidae > Ranitomeya > Ranitomeya variabilis. The sequence continues at coordinate 507,199,858 of NC_135233.1, forward strand.
TCAGTAGTGTTGAGCATTCCGATACCGCAAGTATCGGGTATCGGCCGATACTTGCGGGTATCGGAATTCCGATACCGAGATCCGATACTTTTGTGGTATCGGGTATCGGTATCGAAACAACATTAATGTGTAAAATAAAGAATTAAAATAAAAAATATTGCTATACTCACCTCTCCGACGCAGCCTGGACCTCACCGAGGGAACCGGCAGCGTTGTTTGCTTAAAATGCGCGCTTTTACTTCCTTCCGTGACGTCACGGCTTGTGATTGGTCGCGTGCCGCCCATGTGGCCGCGACGCGACCAATCACAGCAAGCCGTGACGTAATTTTCAGGTCCTCAATGCCTAATTCTAATTCTAATTCATGATTTTAAAATTACGTTCCGGCTTGTGATTGGTCGCGTCGCGGTCACATGGGCGACGCGACCAATCACAAGCCGTGACGTCACGGGAGGCAGGAGACGCGCGCATTTTTTAAATTACGTCACGGCTTGTGATTGGTTGCGTGCCGCCCATGTGACCGCGACGCGACCAATCACAGCAAGCCGTGACGTAATTTCAGGTCCTGATGCCTATTTCTGCAATCCTCGTGACAAAACCCCATAGATTCTCTATGGGGTTAAGATCAGGCAAGTTTGCTGGCAAATCAAACACAGATATTCTGTTGTATTTAAACCAGGTACTGGTACTTTTGGTAGTGTGGACAGGTGATAAGTCCTGCAGGAGAATTAAATTTTCATCTCCAAAAAGCTTTTCAGCAGAGGGAAGCATGAAGTGCTCTAAAATTTCCTGGTAGATGACTGTGCTGACTTTGCTCTTGATAAAACACAGTGGACCTACACGAGCAGATGGCTTCTGAAACCATCGCTGATTGTGGAAACTTCACACTAGACCTCAAGCAGCTTGGATTGTGTGCCTCTCCACTCTTCCTCCAAACTCTGGGACCTTGATTTCCAAATGAAATGCAAAATTTGCTTTCATCTGAAAACAACACCTTGGACCATTGGGCAACAGTCCAGTTCTTTTTCTCCTTGGCCCAGGTAAGAGGTTTCTGGCATTGTCTATGGTCATTAATGGCTTGACACAGGTAAAGTGAAACATGTAGCCCATGTCCTGGATACGTCTGTGTATGGTGGCTCTTGAAGCAATGACTCCAGCAGCAGTCTACTCCTTGTGAATCTCCCTCAAATTCATGAATGGTCTTTTCTTAACAATCCTTTCAAGGCTGCAGTTATCCCGATTGCTGGTGCACCTTTTTCTGCCACACTTTTTTCTTCCACTCTGTGAACAGTCAGCTTCTTTAACAATGACCTTTTGTGGCTTACACTCTTTGTGGACATCTGTCAAGTCAGCAGTCTAAATGCTTAGGAAGCCTTTGGGGATGTTTTTTGTTAATTATTCTAATTTAATGAGATAATGACTTTTGGGTTTTCATTGGCTGTAAGCCATAATCATCAACATTAACAGAAATAAACACTTGAATAGATCACTCTGTTTGTAATGACTCTATATAGTATATGAGTTTCACTTTTTGTATTGAGTGAATAGGGTCCTGGGAAAGAGAGGGAGAGCGCTATCTAAGTGTAGTAAATGGGTGAATATTACTTGATCAGAAAAGTACAACTTGAATCTTGCTCACCTGGTGTGGTTGTGCAAGGAGGCACAACACTGGGAAAAGTTGGCAAACAAGGGTGATCCGTCCACTGGTGTGCTGCCCATCTGTAATAACATGGAGGTGATTTTCTTCTCACAGAAAAAAATTCTTCCACGTGGATAATGTGAAAAAAGGATGTTTTAGGGTGCTATCTTCAGAGGATCTTTAACTCAAATTAGAATAAGAGGGTTATATAGCCAAAGAGCCAAGTATTTCTGTTGTTGAATCAAATTATATTTTATTGGCTATGAGCAGAAAATAAAAAACTTTATAAAAGACAATAAAAAAATTATTTAAAAAACACATCACGTTTCGGCCATGTAGGCCTTCATCCGTTGAATAATAAAATGATTTTGTTAGAAGCTATTTATATCCCATTTTCATTACTAATGGGTGTGGTTTAACTAACTGAGGAACGAATCAATATCTATCAAACTCTTTAGCAGTTAGAATACGCATATTATAACTTCATCCCCAAGAAAATAATATTGTACACACATATTATATAACATAACCCTTACTTCACCTATCCCAGGGTTAAAACAATATGTCCATGAAATCTAGGCAATCACACATGTCAATATACATGTTTACAATACAAAAAAAAAATCCTGCACCTGTACATATGTCTGATTAAACACCCCTCTCCTCTTGGTGGAAAGTTGAGTGGAAGGAAAAAGTGTGGTAGAAAATAGGTGCACAAGCAACCAGGATAACACCAGACTTGAAAGGATTGTTAAGAAAAGACCATTCAAAAATTTGGGAAAGATTCACAATTAGTCGACAACTGCTGGAGTCATTGTTTCAAGAGCCACCACACACAGACATATCCAGGACATGGACTACAAGTGTCGCATTCCTTGTGTCAAGCCACTCATGACCAATAGACCAGAAGCACTGCACCTGTACATATGTCTGATTAAGCACACCTCTTCCTCTTCTTCTCAATACTCAAAATTTGGTTCAGGTTATGTATTAATGTACTGATGCCAGTTCTCGTGATGTATTCGTGTAAGTACTCATTTTTTGACAGCAAAACGTAACGGTGACCACGCTTTGCTCATTTTTCTCAACCTTTCTGCAGCTTTCGACACTGTTGACCACCCTCTCCTATTCTCTAGGCTCCAGTCACTAGGCATTAAGGACACTGCTCTCTTGTGGTTCTCCTCCTATCTTTCTGACCGCTCCTTTAGTGTTCTGTTCACTGGCTCCACTTCATCTACTCTTCCTCTCACTGTTGGGGTTCCTCAGGGCTTAGTCCTTGGCCCCCCTCTCTTCTCCCTCTACACGGCCCCAATTGGACAGACCATCAGCAGATTTGGCTTTCAGTACCATCTTTATGCTGATGACACACAACTATACACGTCATCCCCTGACCTTACCCCAACTGTACTACAGAACGCCACTGACTGTCTGTCTGCAGTCTCCAACATCATGTCCGCTCTCTATCTGAAACTTAACCTCTCCAAAACTGAACTTCTTCTGCTCCCGCCATCTACTAACCTCCCTAAATCTGACATTTCCCTCTCCATGGGTGGCACCATAATAACACCCGGCAGCAGGCGTGCTGTCTGAGTGTTATGTTTGACTCCGATCTCTCCTTCACCTCCCATATACAATCTCTTGCCCGCTCGTGCCGCTTACACCTAAAGAACACTTCTAGAATCCGCCCTTTTCTCACCATGGAAACAACAAAAACCCTCACTATCGCCCTGATCCACTCCCGCCTGGACTACTGTAACACTCTATTAATTGGCCTCCCCCTCACTCGACTTTCCCCTCTCCAGTCCATCCTTAATGCAGCAGCCAGGGTCTTCCATCTGGCTAATCATTACTCGGACGCGTCCGCTTTTCGCCAGTCGTTGCACTGGCTGCCCATTCATTACAGGATACAATTCAAAGTACTTGTTCTCACCCACAAAGCTCTCCACAGTGCGGCACCCCTTTACATCTCCTCCCTCATTTCTGTCTATCGGCCTAACAGACCACTGCGCTCTGCAAATGACTTTCAACTAACCTCTGCACTAATCCATACCTCCCACTCCCGACTCCAAGACTTCTCCCGTGCTGCGCCAATCCTCTGGAATGCTCTACCCCAAGATATTAGGACCATACACAATTTGCATAGTTTTAGGCGCTTGCTCAAAACACATATGTTCAGAGCGGCCTACCACGTTCACTAATCAAAGTCATTTTATGTTTGTGTGTGTGTAGCCCATTCACTATCTCCATCTATCCCCCACCCCCTGAAGATGGCTGGACCATCATTGTAAATACATCATTGTAAATACACACCTGTGCTTTGTATCTCCCCCACCTCATTGTAGATTGTAAGCTCTCATGAGCAGGGTCGTCTTATTTCGCTTTAATTATTGCATTGTTAACGTTGTTACTTATGACTGTTGTGTTTGAAACTGTTAAACTGTAAAGTGCTGCGGAATATGTTGGCGCTATATAAATAAAGATTATTATTATTATTTATTTAATTTTTTTTTTAAATGTACGGCCCCTGGGATTGGTTCAGTATGGCTGTGTTGGACTTGAACCAAACAATGTTGTGCACTCTTGCTCTATACTGTCACATCACTATACTTATTATCTCTATACTTTGACATTACCATGTTTACTATCCCTCATAATACTCTAATTATTGTCTCCATACTGTGACATCACTATGTTTATTATTTCTGCACTATGACACCATGATGTTTATTATTTCAATAATGTAAACTCACCGTGTTTATTATCTCTATACTGTGACATTACTGTATGTATTAGCCATGCACTGTGACATTATAGTCATGATCCAGACTGGGTTTTGAGTCCTGTTTTCCTTTTTTCCGGTATGGTCATGTCAAGAGTTAGCCAACCTCAACCCAGACAGAGGCTGAGATATGTTATTTATTGCCGCTGCTTCTTGCAGGCAATGTCAGTTACAGTTTTTCCCTAGGGCTGCTGTAGCTAACTCTGATTGCTCTGATTGGTCCTGCTGCTTTTGCTGTCTGAACCTGTCTCTCTCTTTTCCCCTATTCCCATCTTGGCTCAGTGTTTCCCTTTGGTATGCAGACTCCCTGGTTTTGATTTGGCTTTGGTATCCTGACCTGCTTCTGTCTTTTTTCTTTTGGCTTATCAGTTCCTGACTGTTACTGACCCCATGGCTTGTCTCTGACCGCGAGTTTGCTTATTCCTTTGGTACTGCACTACAGTGTAGGATTTGACCCGGCTTGTTTGACTATTCTGCTGCCACCTGTGGTAGCCTCACTGCTGCACTGCAGGTCAGCTCTGTTTAGGTGCAGACCTGCTCCCTCTCTACTGCCATCTAGAGAAGCCTGCACCAACCTGCACTGCAGAAGCATGACAATTATTCTGTTTATTATCTTTACATTGTGGCATCACTGTGTTTATTATCCCTCTATTGAGACATCACTTTGTTTATTATCTCTTTAGTATGATATCAATTTGTTTATAATTTCTATACAGTGACATCAGTGTTTATTACACAGGTCAACAAAAAAAAATTTTTTTTCTGGTGTCCAAAATATTTTAATGAATTTGGGGTATTTTTGGGGTGCTGATTCTGAATATGCTATCAGTTTTGCCAGATTGGCTCAAGTTTTTGACATTTTTGGTATCTTATTTATAGCACTTGTTGGTAAATGCGACGCATCATCTCATTAATTTCTTTGGATTAGTACTTGAACTGAGCAGTTCTCAATATAGTTTTGTGTTAATTAGTGTTCTAAAAGTTTGTTCATAGCTTGATTTTTGCACTAACTTTATGTTGTTGTCTGTTTTCCAGTGAAAAGCATGAACTCATCAAGAAGAAGTTGTCTTAACGATCCAGACTCATTCTGTTACATTTGTGGTGAATACACACTGCCAAAACATAGAAGAAACATAACAGACTTCGTAAAAAAAGTGTATTTTGCCTATTTTGGGGTTATGCTTGGGGACCAAGACAAGTTTTGGGCACCACACATAGTGTGCAAAGCATGTATCGAATTATTACGAAAATGGAGCAAAGGACAAAGAAAAAGCTTCAAATTTGGTGTTCCAATGGTGTGGAGAGAGCCAAAAAATCATCATGATGACTGTTATTTCTGTGCAGTGCAAGTGCAAGGATTCAATAAGCATAAGAAACGAAAATGGGAGTAACATGGAATCTGCAAGAAGGCCTGTCCCTCATTGTGAAGATGTGCCTGTACCTGTGTTTACCATAAATAACAGTCATCATGATGATTTTTTGGCTCTCTCCACACCATTGGAACACCAAATTTGAAGCTTTTTCTTTGTCCTTTGCTCCATTTTCGTAATAATTCGATACATGCTTTGCACACTATGTGTGGTGCCCAAAACTTGTCTTGGTCCCCAAGCATAACCCCAAAATAGGCAAAATACACTTTTTTTACGAAGTCTGTTATGTTTCTTCTATGTTTTGGCAGTGTGTATTCACCACAAATGTAACAGAATGAGTCTGGATCGTTAAGACAACTTCTTCTTGATGAGTTCATGCTTTTCACTGGAAAACAGACAACAACATAAAGTTAGTGCAAAAATCAAGCTATGAACAAACTTTTAGAACACTAATTAACACAAAACTATATTGAGAACTGCTCAGTTCAAGTACTAATCCAAAGAAATTAATGAGATGATGCGTCGCATTTACCAACAAGTGCTATAAATAAGATACCAAAAATCTCAAAAACTTGAGCCAATCTGGCAAAACTGATGACATATTCAGAATCAGCACCCCAAAAATACCCTAAATTCGATGAAATATCTTTGGCACCAAAAATGCTGTTTACCAGTGTTATCGCTGTTCTGTGACATCTATGTTTTTTATCTCTATACTGTGACATCACTGTTTATTATCTTTATACTGCAAATTCACTATTTATTAGCACTGTACTGTGACAGCACTGTTTATTATCTCAATATTGTGACATCACTGTTTATTATTGCTCTACTGTGACATTTCTGTGTGTGTATTATGTCTGTACTGTTACATCACTATTTATTATCTCTGTTTTATGACATCACTTTTTTATATCCTTGCACTGTGACATTGCTCTATGATTTTTGCATTTTGACATCAAGATTTGTATTATTTCTATATTGTGACATCACAGTTGTCTCTGTGCACTGCATATTAATTATGTTGTAGAACTTCATTATAAGCATTTCAATGTATTGTGACATCACTGTAAGAATGGTTTCTGTGCAGTGACATCAATTTGTGGTGTGAATACAGTATTGAGGTGCACGAGTCGCAGTGAGGTGGCCCTTCAACTGTTCTGTAAATTGCAAGTAAATATAATGGCAATGTTATAGATTCTTGTATTGGGGCTCAGGAACTTCAGTTATCAATCATCAATAGAAAAACAGGCCACAAAATACAGGCCTTTCCCTGAACCACTGAGCCTCTTCACAATGGCAATATTTTCATTCCAGAATTCTTCTTCGGAGATCCATGTTAACTTAGCAAATTGCTTCTTAATGCCTTTAATTTGAGAGACACAAAGTAAGAAACACCTTAAAAGAAACAAACAAAGAAGGAATGAATGAATGAACGAAAGTTAGAGGTGGCTGCTTGAGATTATGCTGGAGACTGAAGGAAAGCAGGGGTTGACAGAATGTCACCAATGTGAGGAGAAACATGGCTCCACAAAGACAAAGAGCAGAAAGAAAAAGTAAAGGAGGGGCTGTGATCAAAGGGAAAACAACACACTGGACAGCCATGGTGACATGTTCAGGCCTGGCATTTCTCATAAAATAGGCAGAAAGGATAAGTGTTGGTAGAGCGTCTATCTCCACTGCTAAGAAAAGCAAACATCAAGCTATGCATCTCTAGGAAAGTCTGTGAGCACAATTCATAGTGCAGCAATCAGAATGGTTCACAAAAGACCGTATAGAGCTTCAGTATTATTACTTTATTTATTGTGCTTACATAACGCCATTAATTCAACAGAGATTTTCAGGCATTATTATCACCATTGGGGCTCACAATCTAAATTCCCCATCAAATAAGTCTTTGGAGTGTGGAAAGAACATCAATTACATTCTAGCTTGGTGACTACAGGAACAATTAGAACAGTGTTGCTGTATGGAGGTTTGTTTCTTTGTTTTAATTATTTTAATTGATTACATAGAGCCATTAGGTCCTTTATGCTTTACAGAGATTACAATATCGATTGAAGCGATTTGATTCCCCATCAAATATGTCTTTGGAGTATGGAAAGAACAGCAACTCCATTCTAGCTTGGTCACTAAAGGAACAATTAGAATAGAGTTGCTGTATGGAGGTTTGGTTGTTTTACTTTTTTTACTTGCTTATATAAAGCCATTAATTCCACTATGCTTTACAGACATTATGAACACCGTTGGAGTTCAGAATCAACATTTCCTATCAAGTATGTCTTTTGTTACTATATGGAGGATTATTTTATTTGTTTATTCACTAACATAGCTCCATTGGTTTCCACAGACATTAATAAAGACATTATTAAATGTTCCCATTTAGATTGTGACACCCAATCACAATGTCCGAAGTTACCGGAGGAAACTCACACAAACGGGGAGTTTGTAAAAACGTCTTGCAGATGTTGTCCTCGGTGAGATCTGATGCCAGCACTCCAGTGCTGCAAGGCTACAGTGAGACACCATGCTTTTTTTCTCTTGCTATATTTCAAGGACATGACCGTGTATGGCCAATATGGCTACTTATTACCCATAAAATCCACCACCCACTAACCCACAAAAACACCAAACTTTAAATAAAAACGGAACACAATAGCTTCTTTTTGGATAATTTTGTCCACAGCGGCCAGTTTATTAACAAACAATAACAAACATTTACTTTAACCCCTTAACGACTGCCGATACGCCTTTTAACGGCGGCCGCTAAGGGTACTTAAATCACAGCGCCGTTAATTAACGGCGCAGTGGAAAAAGTGAATAGCGCCCCCCAGAGTCGGTTTTTCTCTGGGGTCTCGGTTACCAGGGGTAGCCGAGACCCCAGAGAACATGATTCAGGGGTTTTTTACCGACCCCCGAGTTGCTTTCGCCGGTAATTAACCGTTTACCGGGGGTCGCAAAAAAAAAAAAAAAAACGCGATTTCCCATTTAATTTCTCTGTCCTCCGATGTGATCGCACATCAGAGGACAGAGAAATGGGGTCCCCAGTCCCCCCCGATGGCCCCTGATACTCACCTGCCTCCCCCGGTGCTCCTCGTGGCTCCCGATGCGCGCCGCCATCTTCTTCCGGCAAAAAAATGGCGGGCCCATGCGCAGTGTGCCCGCCGGCCGGCACCCGGGAGATCTTTGGGGTCTCGGCTGCCGGGGGTAGCCGAGACCCCAAAGAACATGATCGGGATCAGTTTTTACCGACCCCTGTTTTGCGATCGCCGGTAATTAACTGTTACCGGCGACCGCAAAAAAAAAAAAAAAGCGATGTGTAATTCTTTGTCCTCTGATGTGATCGCACATCAGAGGACAGAGAAATAGGGGGATTCGGGGACCCTATCATACTTACCAGTGTCCCTGGGTCCTCTTCTGGCCGCCGGCTTCTTCCTTCGGTAAGAAAATGCCGGGTGCATGCACATGATCTGCCGGCCAGCAGCTAGAGGAGTTGGGGCTAAATTTAGGGTTAGGGTTAGGGCTAGGGTTAGGTCTAGGGTTAGGGTTAGGGTTAGGGTTGGGGCTAAATTTAGGGTTAGGGCTAGGGTTAGGGTTGGGGCTAAAGTTAGGGCTAGAGTTAGAGTTGGGGCTAAATTTAGGGTTAGGGTTGGGGCTAAAGTTAGGACTAGGGTTGTGGCTAAAGTTAGGGTTAGAGTTGGGATTAGGGTTTGGATTAGGGTTGGCATTAGGGTTACGTTTGGGATTAGGGTTAGCTTTGGGATTAGGGTTAAGGTTAGGGTTGGGATTAGGGGTGTATTGGGATTAGGGTTAGGTTTGAGGTTAGGGTTGAGATTAGGATTAAGGGTGTGTTGGATTTAGGGTTCTGATTAGGGTTATGGTTGTTTTGGGGTTAGGGTTGTGTTATGATCCCAGTGGCTTAGGATCACAAATCTAACCAGCTAAGTCAGAGATAATAGGACGAGCTCTGGGGATGTGGTAACTGGACTGACCGCAAAACCTGATCCTAACCAAACACACTAAAGGTAGCCGTGGAACGTATCCTGAAATCATAGACGTCTCTTCACGGCCTGAGAAACTGACTACCCCTAAAGAGAAAGTACAGACCTCACTTGCCTCAGAGAAATAACCCCAAAGATATAGAAGCCCCCACGAATAATAACGGTGAGTTAAGAGGAAAAGACAAATGCAGAGATGAAACAGATTAAGCAAATGAGGCCCGCTAACGCTAGATAGCAGAAAATAGCAAGGGATCTGTGCGGTCAGTAAAAAACCCTATGCAAAAATATCCACGCAGAGAATGCGAGAACCCCCACACCAACTAACGATGTGGGGGGAGCAACTCAGCACCCCAGAGCACCAGCAAGCCGGGAAATCACATATTAGCAAGCTGGACTAAACACATCATATACTAGGACACATCTTGAACACAGATGAGCAAAAATAAGCAAACAAAACTTAGCTTCTCTTGGAGAGACTGATAACGGATGTAGACAGGAGCAATCAGAATAGCACTGAATACAACGACAGCAGGCATGAACTGAGAGTCCAAGAGAGATTAAATAGAAAACCAGACCACAGATAACGAGACAGCTGATGCCAGTCACAAACCTGCAGAAAGACAGCACTCACACAGTACCACTTGTGACCACAAGAGGGAGCCCAGAAATAGAGTTCACAACAGTGTTGCGATTATCCTTAGGGTTGTGATTAGAATTATGGATCGGGTTGGCATTAGGGTTAGGCCTCTTTCGCACTTCAGTCTTTTGGCGTCAGTCTGAAACCGCCATTTTCATCAAATAGCGGATCCGCCATTTTTTTTTGGGCGGATCCGCTATTTTCCCATAGACATGCATTAGCGATGGATTGTGGCGGATGGTTGTCCATTCCATCCGCCATGCGACGGATCCGTCGAGATTTGGCGGACATCATCTAGACATTGACGGCCATTGTAACGTTTTTTGTCTGCGCCGAAATGGCGGTTCGCGACGGATCCGTCGCATCCGTCATTCCATAGAATGGCCGCCTATGGGCGACGGATCCATCGTTACTGTCATTTCGGCGGATCCGTCGCCCCAATCCGCTTTTACAATTGCGAATGCTCCAAAAAGTAGATACTTTTCCCAGACAACCCCCAAGTAATGGATCCGTCAAAAAAACGGATCCGTTAGAACCGTTTTCTCAACAATTGTGACGGATCCGTCGATCAGTCACTATGTCGGAGCTGACTGACGCCAAACAACTGAAGTGTGAAATAAGCCTTAGGGGTGTGTTGGGGTTAGGGTTGGAGTTAGATTTGGGGGGTTTCCACTGTTTAGGTACATCAGGGGGTCTCTAAACGCCACAGCCAATTTTGCGCTCAAAAAGTCAAATGGTGCTCCCTCCCTTCCGAGCTCTGCCGTGCACCCAAACAGTGGTTTACCCCCACATATGGGGTATCAGCTTACTCGGGATAAATTGGACAAAAACTTCTGGGGTCCAATTTCTCCTGTTACTCTTGTGAAAATAAAAACTTGGGGGCTAAAAAATCTTTTTTGTGGAAAAAAAAAATATTTTCACAACTCTGCATTATAAACGTCTGTGAAGCACTTGGGCATTCAAAGTTCTCACCACACATCTAGATAAGTTCCTTGGGGCTCTAGTTTCCAAAATGGGGTCACTTGTGGGGGGTTTCTACTGTTTAGGTACATCAGGGTCTCTGCAAACGCACCATAATGCCCGCAGACCATTCTATCAAAGTCTGCATTCCAAAATGGCGTTCCTTCCCTTCCGAGCTCTGCCATGCGCTCAAACAGTGGTCCCCCCCACACATGGGGTATCAGTGTACTCAGGACAAATTGGAAAACATCTTTTGTGGTCCAATTTCTCTTGTTACCCTTGTCAAAATAAAAATTTGGGGGCTTAAAAATCTTTTTTGTTGAAAAAATGTTTTATTTTTATTTTCACGACTCTACATTATAAACTTCTGTGAAGCACTTGGGCATTCACAGTTCTCACCACACATCTAGATAAGTTCCTTGGGGGGTCTAGTTTCCAAAATGGGGTCACTTGTGGGGGGTTTCTACTGTTTAGGTACATCGGGGGCTCTGCAAACGCAACATAACGCCGCAGACCATTCTATCAAAGTCTGCATTCCAAAACGGCGCTCCTTCCCTTCCGAGCTCTGCTGTGCACCCAAGCAGTGGTTCCCCCCCCACACACACATGGGGTATCAGTGTACTCAGGACAAATTGGACAACAACTATTGTGGTCCAATTTCTCTTGTACCCTTGTGAAAATAAAAACTTGGGGGCTAAAATATCTTTTTTGTGGAAAAAAAAATATTTTGTATTTTCACAACTCTGCATTATAAACTTCTGTGAAGCAGTTGGGCATTCAAAGTTCTCACCACACATCTAGATAAGTTCCTTGGGGGGTCTAGTTTCCAAAATGGGGTCACTTGTGGGGGGTCTCTACATCAGGGGCTCTGCAAACGCAACATAACGCCCGCAGACCATTCTGTCAAAGTCTGCATTCCAAAACGGCGCTCCTTCCCTTCCGAGCTCTGCCATGCGCCCAAACAGTGGTTTACCCCAAAATATGGGGTATCAGCCTACTCAGCATAAATTGCACAATAAATTTTGTGGTCCAATTTCTCCTTTTACCCTTGAGAAAATAAAAAATTGCATGCTAAAAAATCATTTTTGAGGACAAAAAAAAGGATTTTTTATTTTCATGGCTCTACTTTATAAATTTCTGTGAAGCACATGGTTGTTTAAAGTGCTCACCACACATCTAGATAAGTTCCTTAAGTGGTCTAGTTTCCAAAATGGGGTCACTTGTGGGGGGTTTCCACTGTTTAGGCACATCAGGGGCTCTCCAAACGCGACATGGTGTCCGATCTCAATTCCAGCCAATTCTACATTGAAAAAGTAAAACGGCACTCCTTCTCTTCCAAGCTCTGCGGTGCGCCCAAACAGTGGTTTACCCCCACATATGGGGTATTTACGTACTCAGGAGAAATTGCACAACAACTTTTGTGGTCTAATTTCTCCTGTTACCCTTGTCAAAATAAAAATTTGGGGGCAAAAAGATCATTTTTGTAGAAAAAATGCGACTTTTTATTTTCACGGGTCTACGCTATAAACTTCCGTGAAGCACCTGGGGGTTTAAAGTGCTCACCACTAGTGTTGAGCATTTCGATACCGCAAGTATCGGGTATCGGCCGATACTTGCGGTATTGGAATTCCGATACCGAGTTCCGATATTTTTGTGATATCGGAAATCGGAATCGGAAGTTCCCAGTGTATGGTTCCCAGGGTCTGGAGGAGAGGAGACTCTCCTTCAGGCCCTGGGATCCATATTCATGTAAAAATAAAGAATTAAAATAAAAAATATGGATATACTCACCGCTCCGGCGGCCCCTGGACCTTACCGATGTAACCGGCAGCCTCCGTTCCTAAGAATGAGGAGTTTAGGACCTGCGATGACGTCGCGGCTTGTGATTGGTCGCGTGAGCGGTCACATGAGCGCTCACGCGACCAATCACAAGCCGCGACGTCATCGATGGTCCTTCACGTGCTCATTCTTTGGAATGGAGGCTGCTGGTTGCAGCGGTTACAACCAGGGCGCGTCAGAGGGTGAGTATATCCCTATTTTTTATTTTTATTCTTTATTTTACACATGAATATGGATCCCAGGGCCTGAAGGAGAGTTTCCTCCAGCCAATTCTACATTGAAAAAGTAAAATGGCACTCCTTCTCTTCCAAGCTCTGCGGTGCGCCCAAACAGTGGTTTACCCCCACATATGGGGTATCAACATACTCAGGAGAAATTGCTCAACAACTTTTGTGGTCTAATTTCTCCTGCTAACCCTTGTGAAAATAAGAATTTGTGGGCGAAAAGATCATTTTTGTGTAAACAAATGCGATTTTTTATTTTCATGGCTCTACTTTATAAACTTCTGTGAAGCACTTGGGGGATCAAAGTGCTCACCACACATCTAGATAAGTTCCTTAAGGGGTCTAGTTTCCAAAATGGTGTCACTTGTGGGGGGTTTCCACTGTTTAGGCACATGAGGGGCTCTCTAAACGTGACATGGCATCCGATCTCAATTCCAGCCAATTCTGCATTGAAAATGTCAAACGGCGCTCCTTCTCTTCCAAGCTCTGCGGTGCGACCAAACAGTGGTTTACCCCCACATATGGGGTATCGGCGTATTCAGGAGAAATTGCTCAACAACATTTATGGTTAAATTTCTGTTTTTACACTTGTGAAAATAAAAAAAAAATGGAAGTAAAATGTTTGCAAAAAAAAGTTGAATGTTCATTTTTGCCTTCCACATTATTTCAGTTCCTGTGAAGCACATAAAGGATTAATAAACTTCTTGAATGTGGTATTGAGCACCTTGAGGGGTGCAGTTTTTAGAATGGTGTCACACTTGGTTATTTTCTATCATATAGACCCCTCAAAATGACTTCAAATGTGATGTGGTCCCTAAAAAAAATGGTGTTGTAAAGATGAGAAATTGCTGGTCAACTTTTAACCCTTATAACTCCCTAACAAGAAAAAATTTGTTTCCAAAATTGTGCTGATGTAAAGTAGACATGTGGGAAATGTTATTTATTAACTATTTTTTGTGACATATCTCTCTGAATTAAGGGCATAAAAATACAAAGTTTGAAAATTGGAAATTTTTTTGCCATATTTCTGTTTTTTTTATAAATAATCACAAGTAATATCGAGGAAATGTTACCACTAACATGAAGTACAATATGTCATGAAAAAACCGTCTCAGAATCAGCAGGATCCGTTGAAGCGTTTCAGAGTTATAACCTCATAAAGTGACAGTGGTCAGAATTGTAAAAATTGGCCTGGTCAGTACCAAATTGGCTCTGTCACTAAGGGTTAAGCATTAACATACATTTATGCAAAAATTCGAGGGGAGGGTTCTTGGAGCCCACTGGGAAAAATTCTGGCTTAAAATATTTTGGCAAAACCAAAAAAGAACTTAAACACCTCAATTTACCCTCAGCCGTACCACCAGCTCGAGGGCACCATAATTCCCGTTCTGGGAAAAATTAACCACCTCCAGCTCCCAGGGTAAAAACCCCGTCCAGAGCCCATAACCAAAATGCCAGATCAACAAACCCATTTAACTGTCCAGAATTTACTTCAAATTCCTTCCTCGCTGAATCCGCATCAACTCCAAAAACCCCACCCCCCGCCAAAAATGCCACTGTGATAAATGAATCACCAGCCCTCACAAACCTGTCTACCACCATCCATTCCTATGCCCAACCTATGGTTACCACCACAAATTATATATATATATATATATATATATATATATATATATATATACAGTGGGGCAAAAAAGTATTTAGTCAGTCAGCAATAGTGCAAGTTCCACCACTTAAAAAGATGAGAGGCGTCTGTAATTTACATCATAGGTAGACCTCAACTATGGGAGACAAACTGAGAAAAGAAAATCCAGAAAATCACATTGTCTGTTTTTTTTATCATTTTATTTGCATATTATGGTGGAAAATAAGTATTTGGTCAGAAACAAAATTTCATCTCAATACTTTGTAATACATCCTTTGTTGGCAATGACAGAGGTCAAACATTTTCTGTAAGTCTTCACAAGGTTGCCACACACTGTTGTTGGTATGTTGGCCCATTCCTCCATGCAGATCTCCTCTAGAGCAGTGATGTTTTTGGCTTTTCGCTTGGCAACACGGACTTTCAACTCCCTCCAAAGGTTTTCTATAGGGTTGAGATCTGGAGACTGGCTAGGCCACTCCAGGACCTTGAAATGCTTCTTACGAAGCCACTCCTTCGTTGCCCTGGCGGTGTGCTTTGGATCATTGTCATGTTGAAAGACCCAGCCACGTTTCATCTTCAATGCCCTTGCTGATGGAAGGAGGTTGGCACTCAAAATCTCACGATACATGGCCCCATTCATTCTTTCATGTACCCGGATCAGTCGTCCTGGCCCCTTTGCAGAGAAACAGCCCCAAAGCATGATGTTTCCACCACCATGCTTTACAGTAGGTATGGTGTTTGATGGATGCAACTCAGTATTCTTTTTCCTCCAAACACGACAAGTTGTGTTTCTACCAAACAGTTCCAGTTTGGTTTCATCAGACCATAGGACATTCTCCCAAAACTCCTCTGGATCATCCAAATGCTCTCTAGCGAACTTCAGACGGGCCCGGACATGTACTGGCTTAAGCAGTGGGACACGTCTGGCACTGCAGGATCTGAGTCCATGGTGGCGTAGTGTGTTACTTATGGTAGGCCTTGTTACATTGGTCCCAGCTCTCTGCAGTTCATTCACTAGGTCCCCCCGCGTGGTTCTGGGATTTTTGCTCACCGTTCTTGTGATCATTCTGACCCCACGGGGTGGGATTTTGCGTGGAGCCCCAGATCGAGGGAGATTATCAGTGGTCTTGAATGTCTTCCATTTTCTAATTATTGCTCCCACTGTTGATTTCTTCACTCCAAGCTGGTTGACTATTGCAGATTCAGTCTTCCCAGCCTGGTGCAGGGCTACAATTTTGTTTCTGGTGTCCTTTGACAGCTCTTTGGTCTTCACCATAGTGGAGTTTGAAGTCAGACTGTTTGAGGGTGTGCACAGGTGTCTTTTTATACTGATAACAAGTTTAAACAGGTGCCATTACTACAGGTAATGAGTGGAGGAAAGAGGAGACTCTTAAAGTAGAAGTTACAGGTCTGTGAGAGCCAGAAATCTTGATTGTTTGTTTCTGACCAAATACTTATTTTCCACCATAATATGCAAATAAAATGATAAAAAAACAGACAATGTGATTTTCTGGATTTTTTTTTCTCAGTTTGTCTCCCATATTTGAGGTCTACCTATGATGTAAATTACAGACGCCTCTCATCTTTTTAAGTGGCGGAACTTGCACTATTGCTGACTGACTAAATACTTTTTTGCCCCACTGTATATATATATATATATATATATATATATCTCAACATATCTAAGGGGAGGGTGGGTCTCTTCACTCTGGCTTCCCGGTGGCAAGTGACACCTTTCCCGCACTTTTTCCCTATATACCCATGCCCCCCCACTAAAAATCCCTCCCTACGTTCCCCCTTTCACCCAATCACCTTCTCCTGGCACAAATTTTAAAAGATGCCTATGTCCAAGCACAGTCATGGGGGGCCTACATCAAGCTGTGCTTATTCCTGCCCCCTCCTTGACCGTGTATGGCCAATATGGCCACTTATTACCCATAAAATCTGCCACCCACTAACCCGTGCACACAAAAACACCAAACTTTAAATAAAAATGGAACACAATAGCTTCTTTTTGGATAATTTTGGCCACAGCGGCCAGTTTATTAACAAGCAATAACAAACAGTTACTTTAAGCATTAACATACATTTATGCAAAAATTTGAGGGGAGGGTTCTTGGAGCCCACCGGGAAAAATTCTGGCTTAAAATATTTTGGGAAAACTAAAAAAGAACTTAAACACCTCAATTTACCCTCAGCCGTAACACCAGCTCGAGGGCACCATAATTCCCGTTCCGGGAAAAATTAACCACCATCAGCTCCCAGGGTAAAAACAAAAATATCGCTATACTTACTCTCTGATGCACCCTGGTACTAAGCGGGAACCTTCCTTCCTTAGAATCAGCCTTCCAGGACCTTGCGGTGACGTCGCGGTGACGTCGCGGCTTGTGATTTGTCGCGCGGCCGCCCATGTGACCGCTCGCGCAACCAATCACAAGCCGCGACGTCACCGTGACGTCACCGAAGGTCCTGGAAGGGCTGATTCTTAGGAAGGAAGGCTGCCGGAAAGAAGCAGGGCGCGTGCGAGGGTGAGTATATACCTAATAGGAATATACTCTCCCTCGGCTTCTTTCCGGCAGCCTTCCTTCCTAAGAATCAGCCCTTCCAGGACCTTCGGTGATGTCACGGTGACGTCGCGGCTTGTGATTGGTCGCGCGAGCGGTCACATGGGCAGCCGCGCGACCAATCACAAGCCGCGACGTCACCGTGACGTCACCGCAAGGTCCTGGAAGGCTGATTCTAAGGAAGGAAGGTTCCCGCTTAGTACCAGGGCGCATCAGAGGGTAAATATGGCAATATTTTTTATTTTAATTCTTTATTTTACACTTAAATATGGATCCCAGGGCCTGAAGGAGAGTTTCCGCTCCTTCAGACCCTGGGAACCATTGGAAACCCAATGCACTGCATTGGGTTTCGAGTTTCGGCCGACCCCGACCCCGACTTTTTTATAGGATCGGCCGATTTCACTCGACCCGACTTTTGAAAAAGTCGCGTTTCGTGAAACCCGACCCGATCCTATAAATGTAAAGGTCGCTCAACCCTACTGAACACCTCAGGCTTGTGAGTGCCCCAACGCCACCGCAGCTCTCTCAATTCCTTCTTGTATTGACAGGGCCCACAAGTCAATGCCAATCTCATTCAGGTGAACCCCGTCTTCCCTCCAAAAATTACCAACACCCAATTCCAACTCAAAATGACGAACACTTATCCCCCCGTTCCTGGATACAAACTTTGCAACCGCCCTGTTCAACTTCACCCTAGCCCAATTGATCCCCTTAAATGATCGTGCGAACCTCAACTTCTGACGAGGAACAATATCTGACCAGACCGTTAACACCCCCGGGAATGCCGTCCACAACCGGAGAAAATCAAATCGAATGTCCCTTATCAAATCTCTAACCGGTTTGGAGCCTAAGTCATTCCCCCCCAAATGAACCACCAAGATATTGGGTGTTCTATCCAAATGGGAAGCTCGTGAAAAATAAGAAATCGCACTGCTCCAAACCATTCCCCGAAAACCGAGCCACCGATCAACAACCTGCTCCCTACTGAAACCTAACTGCCTAACTGGGGGGGGGATATGAAAACCTTCAGCAAAACCTCTACTAATGACTCCAGCCTTCTCCTGATCAGGGTACTTAGAAAGGGGGCCATCTTTTGAAGCCTCACCGGCGTCTCCCCTGGACCGACACCCACTGCCGGCTTCCCTCTTGCTTTCTTAAAGCATTTGGAGGCCCCATGGGAACTTCCATTGCAGTGGGAGCCCACATGTTTAAACTTGCAGGTATTCCCGTATTTGCACTGGCCCTCGTTAAATTGCCAGCACGTTCCTGATTTCTCCCTGTGACCCCTGACCACTACTCCCATGGCCCGCCTGCCGGGTGCCGCTCCCCCCGCTTCCGTGAAAGGACTGCCCGTACCTGACTGGCACCATCACTTTTTACCAAAGTCCAATATCTTTTTGATCCCACCGTATCTCAGGCCTGACCGCCTTCCGCTGCCTAAACTGTTCATCATAGCGCAACCAGGCCTGCCCTCCATAAGTACGGTGCGCTTCCCCAATCGCATCAAGATAACAAAAGAAGCCGGAACAATTTTCACTTCTTACCTATTACACTCGCTAGGATTGCAAACGCTTGCAACCAATTGACAAACGTCTGTGGAATAAGCCGCCACCTCCTCTTTTCCTCATCCTCCTTCTTACTGTCATCCTTTTTCCCTTGTCCAGATTAAACTTCTCCAAGGGGAGTAGGGAAAAAATCTCCACATAATCGTTCCGCCAAATCTTTTCTTTAACCTCCTTCTTCAAATGAGCCCCTAACGACCCTTCAAAACATACATACACCTCACCCTTAGCCCTATGATCCAACTTCACTGTGTCCCCTTTATCTTTTTCCGTTTGCATGGATACGGATACACCGGACACCGACGGCAACTGCCCAAACACTACTGGTCTACATGGTTCGGGTACCAGCTGTGACCAAACCCCCGCCCCCGGGAGCCATGCCCCGACCGGTGATGCCACCGCCTCTCTCGCTGCCCCGCTCTCCAATCTGCTCAAAAGTTGTGATACGCTAACCAAGACGTCTCGCAGCCCAGGCTCAACCGACCCACTGGCACCTCCTAACTCCATCGCCCTCCCACTCGACGCCTGATTACCTCTAACCTCAGATGCTAAAACCCTGTGGGCAACAAACTAGACATGGATTCATACTCACCGAGCTGCACAGGTGCTGTGTCCCTGCCAACGTACGTCCCGAACCCCGACGTTCCCTATCCGCCTCTGGATCGTTGTCAGAAAAAGAGTCTTCAGCACC
Source organism: Ranitomeya variabilis (assembly GCF_051348905.1). Taxonomy (NCBI): domain Eukaryota; kingdom Metazoa; phylum Chordata; class Amphibia; order Anura; family Dendrobatidae; genus Ranitomeya; species Ranitomeya variabilis. The sequence goes on from NC_135233.1 coordinate 507,219,767, forward strand.
ACTGCGCTGCTCCTGGCCCACGCCCCTGGCCTCCACGTCACCAGGGGGGACCAGAGCGTCTGCAGTGCTTCGCCCCACTGACCTCATCCTGGATCTGGACAGTGCTTGCTCTGCAGGCCGTGAATCCCTGTCCAGCTCTCGTCCTCTGTGTCAGCCAGGCAGTGAGGCCCCACTGCCCGCCGCACCTCCCATCCAGTGTAGGTCATCTGAGCCCTGCTGCCGGGGCATCCCCTGCAGCGCTGTGCCCACCGAAGTCCTTTTGCCCGCACTCCTGCTAACAGGCCTCGAGCCTGTGGCCGCGTTGCTGATGTCCACAGCTCTGGTGATGTCTTGCGCAGTGTCCGCCGCTCCAGGCGTGTGCCTGCCTGACAGTGGTGTAGCCATGCCGCTCCTGGAGTCCGCTCTTCTCCCAGCAGCGCCGCAGGTCCACGCTGCTACCTGCAGTGGTGCTGCAGGCCTCACTTCCGGTGCGGCCCTCGCTTCCTGTGCAGCCCTCTCCACCGCTGCGCTCCTGCGACCTACGCCTGCCGACCGGCGAGGTGGATAAGCACCTCTGCACCCGGCCTCCGCAGGGTCCCCGGAGGGGCTCCAAAGCCTGCGCCTGCCGCGTGTGCTCACCTTCGGTGAAAGTCTCTGCGGGGCCTCGTCTGCCTGCCGCACCTGCTGCTGGTGTCCTGCGCTCCTGCATTTCCGAGCAGTGAAGCGAGCTGCTCCTCCAGTTATCCTACCCTTCTGGACCTGGCGACATCTCTCAGGCGCCCCACCAAGTCATCCACCGACTCCATTGGAAATAAGGTAATCCGAAAAGCTGTGGGGGGGCTGCTCTCTCTCTTCACTCTGGCTTCCCGGTGGCAAGTGACACCTTTCCTGCACTTTTTCCCTATATACCCACGCCCCCCCCCCCCCCACTAAAAATCCCTCCCTACGCTCCCCCTTTCACCCAATCATCTTCTCCTGGCACAAATTTTAAAAGATGCCTATGTCCAAGCAAAGCACAGTCATGGGGGGCCTACATCAAGTTGTGCTTATTCCTGCCCCCTCCTGGAGATGCAATGATGTGATGTTAGTTTTTCTGCATTGGTGGGCATATGAACACCCAGAAAGACAGTGATGCCTCCAACATACATTCCCATAAAGTTACGTTATTTCTATGAATAGTAGATGACTCTTCTTGTGTGGCTTATTTATAGGAAGACTATAATGAAATCATTATCATCTAACAACCCGGGACTATTGGGAATGAGGGGCTTCTGAGAGATTCCATTCCAACAGAAAGTGACTGCATACAGACAACAACCAGATCAGAACCAGTACATTTTGATACCATGTGGATTACACTTAGATACTATGCCTTGGAAAACAGTTTTGGGTTTAGCCACAAGGTTGAACATGAAGTTCCAGGGTCTCAATGTAAAATCTGTAGCACGACCTTTACCAATCATTTGCCATATATCCAGAGTCTTCGAAAGTAACAGAGGGGAATTTGGATCCTGTGAGAAGTCAGGACCTGGGTACAGCTGCTATCTCTACACTTGCTATAGCTATACCTCTGCTAGCTATCAATGTATACTGGAACAATGAACAGCTAATATGTCCTGAAAAAGTAATAATACATATTTAATGCTTCCGCATATAGGATGTGCAGTTATTTTCCTGACCAAAAAGGATGCAGGTGTTGAGCTATTACAGAAGAAAATGGGAAACCACATGTTTTGGAGCATAAGTAGAGTCTATATTATCTATATACATGCACAAGCTATTTCCTAAAGACAATTCCTACAGGACAATGTTACATTACGTTCAGAGTGTTATAATTGGCATAATGACATCAGACATGAAGCAGACCTTCGGAACTCCATTTTACGCACATTCACGTGAAGAAATTACATTACTTTTAAATTCCTATATTGCAAACTAATGAGTGTCCATAGAGGTGTGCAGGTGTACACAGAGATCGAACTCTTGCTTTGCGGTTGGTTGTAAGGTCAGAAAGGAAATAGGGGAGGAAATATTTTAGGAGGCAGGATATGTCCCAGTTCCCCTAGAGAGCCCATAAAGCATGTGGGAAACTAGATCTAGTCTCAGAGCAGGAAATGTCCACAGGAAAGAAAGCAACAGCAGGTTTTTATGACTTATATTGAGTGGTGAGAAAACATTATTCAAAATACTTTTCCAGATCTTTTGCTATTCCAAAGAATTAGTGGAGAGGTTATGTTATTTCATCAATTTTTTGACACTCTACAAAGGGCATTGAGACGTTTACCGCTTATTAATACCTCCTGTTTGCTCTTATTTTGGCACGCATCAAGGGAGCAATAATTCTAAAAACCATTTGTAAGGAATCAAGGTTTTGTCTATGACTGGAGGAAATTGTACATTACAAAAGCTAGACCACCAGATGTATAAAGAAGAGAGAGTTAACCAGTTTAGTAAGAGAAAGTCATGAAAAGTTGTACTCGGAGGTATAAAAATGGGAACTTAAATTTTTCAAATATTGGAGCAAGTTGGAGTAATGGTGGTTTGTAAGGAAGGACTAAGCAAAATATGATATGTGAAAAGAGGAATATGTAGATAGAGTGAAAACACAGAAAAGTACTGACCCACAGGAAGACAGGCGAAACCGTCAAAGTGCTCAGGTTTGACTCATCAGGGAGGCACAGCTACAAAAGAGCTTAAGCCTACAACATGACCACATTTGCATAAACCATGGTATGTTATATTTTTGAGTAGTTTGAAAATGCTAGGTAATAATATGAACAGAATTTACACTATAATTAAAGATGTATGGTCTGACCGATGGTGGGCCCTCAGAATAATCTTCAGACTTTGGTCTAGAGCACCCTAATTTAGCACTACTTGCAATAGATGTGTTTTGCTATATGTATAAGTTCATACAAGAACCATAAACTTCTGCAAAGTGCTAGGCCATGTTCACACTTTGCGGGTGACCTCTGTGGGTTCTCCCGCAGCGGATTTGATAAATCTGCAGGGCAAAACCGCTGCGGTTATCCCTGCAGATTTATCGCGGTTTGTTCCGCGGTTTCCGCTGCGGGTTTCCGCCTATACTATTGATGCTGCATATGCAGCAATATGCAGCATCAATAGTAATGTTAAAATAAAAAAAAAGTTGATATACTCACCCTCTGACATCCCGATCTCCTCGGCGCTGCACCCGGCGGTCCGGTTCCAAAGTTGATGTGCGAGAAGGACCCTTCGTGACGTCACGGTCATGTGACCGCGACGTCACCGCAGGTCCTGTTCGCACAGCAACTCTGACCGGCCGGCCGGCCGCGTGCAGCGTTGAGAGGTGAGTATAACATGATTTTTTATTTTAAGGCCATGTTCACACTTTGCGTTGTTTACCGCGGAACCGCCGCGATTTTGATGCTGCGGGTCCGCAGCAGTTTCCATTGCGTTTACAGTTACATGTAAACCCTATGGAAACCGCAATCCGCTGTGCACATGCTGTGGGAAAAACCGCGCAAAACTCAGCGGTTTACATTCCGCAGCATGTCATTTCTTTGTGCAGAATCGCAGCGATTCTGCACCCATAGGAATGCATTGAACCGCTTACTTCCCGCATGGGGCTGTGCCCACGTTGCGGGAAGTAAGCGGATAATGTGCAGGTGGTACCTGGGGTGGAGGAGAGGAGAATCTCCTCCAGGCCCTAGGAACCATATTTGTGTGTAAAAAAAAGAATTAAAATAAAAAATCATGTTATACTCACCTCTCAGCGCTGCACGCGGCCGGCCGGTCAGAGTTGCTGTGCGAATAGGATCTGCGGTGACGTTGCAGTCACATGACCGTGACGTCACGAAGGTCCTTCTCGCACATCATCTTTGGAACCGGACTAGTATAGGCGGAAACCCGCAGCGGAAACCGCGGAACAAACCGCGATAAATCTGCAGGGATAACCGCAGCGGTTTTGCCCTGCAGATTTATCAAATCCGCTGCGGGAGAACCCGCAGAGGTCACCCGCAAAGTGTGAACATGGCCTAATTCTTTTTTTTACACACAAATAAGGTTCCCAGGGCCTGGAGGAGAGTCTCCTCTCCTCCACCCCGGGTACCACCCGCACATTATCCGCTTACTTCCCGCAACGTGGGCACAGCCCCATGTGGGAAGTAAGCGGTTCAATGCATTCCTATGGGTGCAGAATCGCAGCGATTCTGCACAAAGAAGTGACATGCTGCGGGTTGTAAACCACTGCGTTTCTGCGTGGTTTTTCCCGCAGCATGTGCACAGCGGTTTGCGGTTTCCATAGGGTTTACATGTAAATGTAAACGCAATGGAAACTGCTGCGGACCTGCAGCATCAAAATCGCGGCGGTTCCGCGGTAAAAACCGCAAAGTGTGAACATGGCCTTAGACCTGGTCCATCTCCTACTTAGCAGTTGAGGGCTGAGTTTGTATTTAAAGAAAATATGGAAATTATCCATATTAGGTCTTATTCAAACATCGTTGATCATCAGTGTCTTAGATGCGTGTTTCATCAGTGTTTGATCCGTATTTTAGTTTTACCATCAACGATTTTCACATATGGAAAATTAATAGTGATGAGCGAGCATGCTCGCCACTACTTGGTACTCGCCTGAACATCTCACTGCTCGAGATGCTCGGAGCGCGCCGAGTATTTCTGGGGTTGCTCGGCAGGAGCTCGGGACCCCACCCTGCATGTTTGGCACTCTTTAGAGAGCCAATGAACATGCAGAGATTGCCTGCCAGCCATGTTGGTTGTGGCATTGCAGTGATTGGCTGGCCGCACAACGTCATCAGGTCTATATCACCAAGAAAATAAGGTAGCACACTGCAGCGCTAAAACATGCAAACATGAAATATGAAAACTAAACCGCATTACTGCACTAGAAATATGAAAAATGAGAGCGTTTAGCGCATAAAAATGGCCAATTTTATGCGTACCTGGTAGCCACTTTACGGCATCTCTCTTATACCAGGTCCTACGCTTGCCTTCCTCGCTGAGAATAAACGTCTCCATGTGAATGGGTACCTGTGAAAACCTCTTCCTAGACTCATATTCTCTATCTCTGTGGAGGGGTACTGGACCTGCTGCAATTAAAACACCTGTGACTAGGAGGCGGAGTGCTCGGTCAGAAGGCTAAATAATACATTTGAAAAAACTGACCGTGTGCTACCTTATTTGCTTGGCTGTATAGGAGTTGGTTACTCTAGGTTTAGCACCTGTTCACACTTAGTCTATGTTTGGATGTGACGGTCAGTTTTTTGACCCAAGCTGGCAGGAGGACATGCTGTCACGGGGGTACTGGGTAGACTACAGCTGATTACCCGGGCCCCTGCAATATCCCTCAAACTAGGGAAACCCTGTCTGTCCCTCTCCCAGAGTTTACACTGAAGGTGTGTATGTCTGGGCCGCCAAGCCTGACCCTGAGTCCTGTTTCAGTACTAAGCTGAAACCTCCACCCGCCACCCAGTGATAAGACCTCTCACCAACCCTTACAGAAAGCACAGACAGGGAAAACTAAAAAATGCACCACGCCACAGACACACAGGAAAACACTATAATGTGCACAGGGCAAAACAATACAAATATAGGAAGGAGAAATATATCGAAGGATAATACACCACCAGATACGATATTTCTTCTCCTAGACCACCACTCCAAACCGATATCACCAGGCACAAGACACAAGCTATAATCGGCGACGCCCAAAGCCCAGCAAAACTATAGGCAATGGGCGTGACTAAGCCTCCAACCCGAGTACCAGCAAGATTAACCCCGGACAATCTGGATCAATCTAGCCGGCTCCACTGAGCATATAGTGTCATGAATCCCCAATGGCGAGGGATAGCACAGGACAAGCAAAGTATAACAAATATCGGACGAGCTCTAGGGTGATGGAACCTGGGCTGACCGCTGCCCTACGCCTGACAAACGCAACTAGAGATAGCCAGGGAGCGTGCCTACGTTGGTTCTAGACGCCACGCACCAGCCTAAGAGCTAACTAGTACTGCAGAGAAAACAAAGACCTCACTTGCCTCCAGAGGAATTAACCCCAAAGGTATAGTTGCCCCCCACATGTATTGACGGTGAAATGAGAGGAAGGCACACACATAGAGATGATGTATATAGCTTTAGCAAATAGAGGCCCGCTGAAAACTAGAAAGCAGAATGATACAAAAGGGGACTGAGCGGTCAGCAAAAAACCCTAATCAAAAAAACCATCCTGAGATTACAAGAACCCATGTGCCAACTCATGGCACATGGGGAGAACCTCAGTCCACTAGAGCAACCAGCTAGCATAGAGACATTCTAAGCAAGCTGGACCAAAAACCAAACAACTGAAAATCAGCACTTAGCTTATCCTGAAAGATCTGGGAGCAGATAGGCAGGAACCAAACAGAGCACATCTGAACACATTGATAGCCGGCAAGGGAAATGACAGAAAGGCCAGGTAAAATAGGAAACACCCAGCCTCTGATGGACAGGTGGAAACCAAAGGCCGCAACCCACCAAAGTCACCCAGTACCAGCAGTAACCACCAGAGGGAGCCCACAAACAGAATCCACAACAGTACCCCCCCCTTGAGGAGGGGTCACCGAACCCTCACGAGAACCCCCAGGGCGATCAGGGTGAGCTCTATGGAAGGCGCGGACCAAATCAGTCGCATGAACATCGGAGGCGACCACCCAGGAATTATCCTCCTGACCATAACCCTTCCACTTAACCAAATACTGGAGTTTGCGTCTGGAAACACGAGAATCCAAGATCTTTTCAACAACATACTCCAATTCTCCCTCCACCAGCACCGGAGCAGGAGGCTCGACCGAAGGAACAACGGGAACCTCATACCTCCGCAACAACGACCGATGGAACACATTATGAATAGCAAACGATGCTGGGAGATCCAAACGAAAAGATACAGGGTTAAGAATCTCCGAGATCCTATAAGGACCGATGAACCGAGGCTTGAACTTAGGAGAAGAGACCTTCATAGGGACAAAACGAGAAGACAACCACACCAAGTCCCCAACAAGAAGTCGGGGACCCACGCGGCGACGGCGATTAGCAAACTGCTGAGTCTTCTCCTGAGATAACTTCAAATTGTCCACCACCTGATTCCAAATCTGATGTAGCCTGTCCACCACCACGTCCACTCCAGGACAATCCGAAGATTCCCCCTGACCAGAGGAAAAATGAGGATGAAACCCCGAATTACAAAAAAAAGGAGAGACCAACGTGGCAGAACTAGCCCGATTATTAAGAGCAAATTCGGCCAGTGGCAAAAAAGCAACCCAGTCATCCTGATCAGCAGAAACAAAACACCTCAAATAAGTTTCCAAGGTCTGATTAGTTCGCTCCGTCTGGCCATTCGTCTGAGGATGGAATGCAGACGAGAAAGACTAATCAATGCCCATCTTGGCACAAAACGTCCGCCAAAATCTAGACACAAACTGGGATCCCCTGTCAGAAACGATATTCTCCGGAATCCCATGCAAACGAACCACGTTCTGAAAAAACAAAGGAACCAACTCAGAGGAGGAGGGCAACTTAGGCAAGGGCACCAAATGAACCATCTTAGAAAAGCGGTCACACACAACCCAGATAACGGACATTTTCTGTGAAACCGGGAGATCAGAAATAAAATCCATGGAAATGTGCGTCCAAGGCCTCTTCGGGATGGGCAATGATAACAACAACCCACTAGCCCGTGAACAGCAAGGCTTAGCTCGAGCACACACTTCACAAGACTGCACAAAGGTACGCACATCCCTAGACAAGGAAGGCCACCAAAAAGACCTGGCCACCAAGTCTCTTGTACCAAATATTCCAGGATGACCAGCCAACACAGAAGAATGGACCTCGGAGATGACTCTACTGGTCCAATCATCCGGAACAAACAGTCTTTCTGGTGGACATCGATCCGGTTTATCCACCTGAAACTCCTGCAATGCGCGTCGCAAGTCTGGGGATACGGCGGACAATATTACCCCATCCCTAAGGATACCAGCAGGCCCAGTGTCTCCAGGAGAGTCAGGCACAAAACTCCTGGAAAGAGCATCTGCCTTCACATTCTTTGAACCTGGCAGGTATGAAACCACGAAATTGAAACGAGAAAAAAATAACGACCAACGAGCCTGTCTAGGATTCAAACGCCTGGCAGACTCAAGGTAAATGAGATTTTTGTGATCAGTCAAGACCACCATGCGATGTTTAGCACCCTCAAGCCAATGACGCCACTCCTCAAATGCCCACTTCATGGCCAAAAGCTCCCGATTACCCACATCATAATTGCGCTCGGCGGGCGAGAATTTTCTAGAGAAGAAAGCACATGGCTTCATCACCGAGCCATTAGAACTTCTCTGTGACAAAACCGCCCCCGCTCCAATCTCGGAAGCATCAACCTCCACCTGAAAAGGAAGTGAAACATCTGGTTGACACAACACAGGAGCAGAAGAAAACCGGCGCTTAAGTTCTCGAAAGGCCTACTGTCATGTTCTTAATGGCAAGAGAACATAGCATCAGCATATATAGGAACTAGCTCTTGGAAGATGGGAACTGAGCTGACCATGAACTAAACCTAACGCACAACTAGCAGTGGCCGGGTAGCATGCCTACGTTGATTCTAGATGCCCAGCACCAGCCGGAGGACTAAATAATGCTAGCAGAGGAAAATATTAGTCCTAGCTCACCTCTAGAGAAATACCCCGAAAGGAGACAGAGGCCCCCCACATGTATTGGCGGTGAATTAAGATGAAATAACAAACGTAGTATGAAAATAGGTTTAGCAAATTTGAGGTCCACTTACTACATAGCAGAAGACAGAAAGGACACTTTCATGGTCAGCTGAAAACCCTATCAAAACACCATCCAGAAATTACTTTAAAACTCTGGCATTAACTCATAACACCAGAGTGGCAATTCCTGTTCACAAGAGCTTTCCAGACACAGTAACGAAACTACAGCTGTGAACTGGAACAAAAATGCAAAAACAAACATGGACAAGAGTCCAACTTATCTAGTAGTTGTCTAGGAGCAGGAACAAGCACAGAGAGGCTTCTGATAACATTGTTGACCGGCAAGCAACTAACAGAGCAGCAAGGTTATATAGCGACTCCCACATCTTGATGGGAACAGGTGAACAGAGAAGATGAAGACACCAGTTCAATTCCACCAGTAGCCACCGGGGGAGCCCAGAATCCAAATTCACAACAGTACCCCCCCCTCAAGGAGGGGGCACCGAACCCTCACCAGAACCACCAGGGCGATCAGGATGGGCCCTATGAAAGGCACGAACCAGATCAGAGGCATGAACATCAGATGCATTCACCCAAGAATTATCCTCCTGGCCGTATCCCTTCCACTTGACCAGATACTGGAGTCTCCGTCTGGAAACACGAGAGTCTAAGATTTTCTCCACAACGTACTCCAACTCACCCTCAACCAACACCGGAGCAGGAGGCTCAACGGAAGGCACAACCGGTACCTCATACCTGCGCAATAATGACCGATGAAAAACGTTATGAATAGAAAAGGATGCAGGGAGGTCCAAACGGAAGGAAACAGGGTTAAGAATCTCCAATATCTTATACGGGCCGATGAACCGAGGCTTAAACTTAGGAGAAGAGACCCTCATAGGGACAAAACGAGAAGACAACCACACCAAATCCCCAACACAAAGCCGAGGACCAACACGACGGTGGCGGTTGGCAAAAAGCTGAGTCTTCTCCTGGGACAACCTCAAATTGTCCACCACCTGCCCCCAGATCTGATGCAATCTCTCCACCACAGCATCCACTCCAGGACAATCCGAAGATTCCACCTGACCAGAGGAAAATCGAGGATGAAACCCCGAATTACAGAAAAACGGGGACACCAAAGTGGCAGAGCTGGCCCGATTATTGAGAGCGAACTCTGCCAATGGCAAAAAAGCAACCCAATCATCCTGGTCAGCAGACACAAAACACCTCAGATATGTCTCCAGGGTCTGATTAGTCCGCTCGGTCTGGCCATTCGTCTGAGGATGGAAAGCGGACGAAAAAGATAAATCTATGCCCATCCTAGCACAGAATGCCCGCCAAAATCTAGACACGAATTGGGTCCCTCCGTCAGAAATGATATTCTCAGGAATACCATGCAAACGAACAACATTTTGAAAAAACAGAGGAACCAACTCGGAAGAAGAAGGCAACTTGGGCAGAGGAACCAAATGGACCATCTTAGAGAAACGGTCACACACCACCCAGATGACAGACATCTTCTGAGAAACAGGCAGATCTGAAATAAAATCCATCGAGATGTGCGTCCAAGGCCTCTTAGGAATAGGCAAGGGCAACAATAATCCACTAGCCCGAGAACAACAAGGCTTGGCCCGAGCACAAACGTCACAAGACTGCACAAAGCCTCGCACATCTCGTGACAGGGAAGGCCACCAGAAGGACCTTGCCACCAAATCCCTGGTACCAAAAATGCCAGGATGACCTGCCAACGCAGAAGAATGAACCTCAGAGATGACTCTACTGGTCCAATCATCAGGAACAAACAGTTTATCAGGTGGGCAACGATCCGGTCTATCCGCCTGAAACTCCTGCAAGGCCCGCCGCAGGTCTGGAGAAACGGCAGACAATACCACTCCATCCTTAAGGATACCTGTGGGCTCAGAGTTACCAGGCGAGTCAGGCTCAAAACTCCTAGAAAGGGCATCCGCCTTAACATTCTTAGAACCCGGTAGGTATGACACCACAAAATTAAACCGAGAGAAAAATAATGACCAGCGCGCCTGTCTAGGATTCAGGCGCCTGGCGGTCTCAAGATAAATCAAATTTTTGTGGTCAGTCAATACCACCACCTGATGTCTGGCCCCCTCAAGCCAATGGCGCCACTCCTCAAAAGCCCACTTCATGGCCAAAAGCTCCCGATTCCCAACATCATAATTCCGCTCAGCGGGCGAAAATTTACGGGAAAAGAAGGCACAAGGCCTCATCACGGAGCAGTCAGAACTTTTCTGCGACAACACTGCCCCAGCTCCGATCTCAGAAGCGTCGACCTCAACCTGAAAAGGTAGAGCAACATCAGGCTGACGCAACACAGGGGCAGAGGAAAAACGGCGCTTAAGCTCCCGAAAGGCCTCCACAGCATCAGGGGACCAATCAGCAACATCAGCACCCTTCTTAGTCAAATCGGTCAATGGCTTAGCAATATCCGAAAAACCAGCAATAAATCGACGATAAAAGTTAGCAAAGCCCAAAAATTTCTGAAGACTCTTAAGAGAAGAGGGCTGCGTCCAATCACAAATAGCTTGAACCTTGACAGGATCCATTACAATGGAAGAGGGAGAAAAAATATATCCCAAAAAGGAAATCCTCTGTACCCCAAAAACACACTTAGAACCCTTCACACACAAAGAATTAGACCGCAAAACCTGGAAAACCCTCCTGACTTGCTGGACATGAGAGTCCCAGTCATCCGAAAAAATCAGAATATCATCCAGATACACAATCATAAATTTATCCAAATAATCGCGAAAAATATCATGCATAAAGGACTGGAAAACTGACGGAGCATTTGAAAGACCAAAAGGCATCACTAAATACTCAAAGTGGCCCTCGGGCGTATTAAATGCGGTTTTCCACTCATCCCCCTGCCTGATTCGCACCAAATTATACGCCCCACGAAGGTCAATCTTAGAGAACCACTTGGCCCCCTTTATGCGAGCAAACAAATCAGTCAGCAACGGCAATGGGTATTGATATTTAACAGTGATTTTATTCAAAAGCCGATAATCGATACATGGTCTCAAAGAGCCGTCTTTTTTTTGACACAAAGAAAAAACCGGCTCCTAAGGGAGATGACGATGGACGAATATGTCCCTTTTCCAAGGACTCCTTTATATATTCTCGCATAGCAGCATGTTCAGGCACAGACAGATTAAATAAACGACCCTTTGGGTATTTACTACCCGGGATTAAATCTATGGCACAATCGCACTCTCGGTGCGGAGGTAACGAACCAAGCTTGGATTCTTCAAAGACGTCACGATAGTCAGACAGGAACTCAGGAATTTCAGAGGGAATAGATGATGAAATGGAAACCACAGGTACATCCCCATGAGCCCCCTTACATCCCCAGCTCAACACAGACATAGCTCTCCAGTCGAGGACTGGGTTGTGAGATTGCAGCCAAGGCAATCCTAGCACCAAATCATCATGTAGATTATACAGCACCAGAAAGCGAATAATCTCCTGGTGATCCGGATTAATACGCATAGTTACTTGTGTCCAGTATTGTGGTTTATTATTAGCCAATGGGGTGGAGTCAATCCCCTTCAGAGGAATAGGAGTCTCCAAAGGCTCTAAATCATACCCACAGCGTTTGGCAAAGGACCAATCCATAAGACTCAAAGCGGCGCCAGAGTCGACATAGGCGTCCGTGGTAATAGATGACAAAGAGCAAATCAGGGTCACAGATAGAATAAACTTAGACGGTAAGGTGCAAATGGAAACAGATTTATCAAGCTTTTTAGTGCGCTTAGAGCATGCTGATATAACATGAGTAGAATCACCACAATAGAAACACAACCCATTTTTCCGTCTAAAATTCTGCCGCTCGCTTCGGGACAGAATTCTATCACACTGCATACTCTCTGGCGACTTCTCAGTGGACACCGCCAGATGGTGCACTGGTTTGCGCTCCCGCAAACGCCTATCGATCTGAATAGCCATTGTCATGGACTCATTCAGACCCGCAGGCACAGGGAACCCCACCATAACATCCTTAATGGCATCAGAGAGACCCTCTCTGAAAGTCGCCGCCAGGGCGCACTCATTCCACTGAGTAAGCACAGACCATTTACGGAATCTTTGGCAGTAAATTTCCGCTTCATCTTGCCCCTGAGATAGGGACATCAAAGTTTTTTCTGCCTGAAGCTCCAAATGAGGTTCGTCATAAAGCAACCCCAAGGCCAGAAAAAACGCATCCACATTGAGCAACGCAGGATCCCCTGGTGTCAATGAAAAAGCCCAGTCTTGAGGGTCGCCCCGGAGCAAGGAAATCACAATCCTGACCTGCTGTGCAGGGTCTCCGGCAGAGCGAAATTTCAGGGACAAAAATAATTTGCAATTATTTCGAAAATTCTGAAACCCAGATCTATCCCCCGAGAAAAATTCCGGCAAAGGAATTCTCGGCTCAGATACAGGTGCATGACAAACAAAGTCTTGCAAATTTTGTACCTTCGTGGCGAGATTATTCAAACCTGCAGTTACACTCTGAAGATCCATTACAAACAGGTGGACACAGAGCCATTCAAAGATTAGAAGGAGAAAAAAAAAAAAAAAAAATCTCAGCAGACTTCTTATTTCTCTCCTTTCTCAGCCAAGGATTTTAACCCTTTAGTGGGCCGGTCAAACTGTCATGTTCTCAATGGCAAGAGAACATAGCATCAGCATATATAGGAACTAGCTCTTGGAAGATGGGAACTGAGCTGACCATGAACTAAACCTAACGCACAACTAGCAGTGGCCGGGTAGCATGCCTACGTTGATTCTAGATGCCCAGCACCAGCCGGAGGACTAAATAATGCTAGCAGAGGAAAATATTAGTCCTAGCTCACCTCTAGAGAAATACCCCGAAAGGAGACAGAGGCCCCCCACATGTATTGGCGGTGAATTAAGATGAAATAACAAACGTAGTATGAAAATAGGTTTAGCAAATTTGAGGTCCACTTACTACATAGCAGAAGACAGAAAGGACACTTTCATGGTCAGCTGAAAACCCTATCAAAACACCATCCAGAAATTACTTTAAAACTCTGGCATTAACTCATAACACCAGAGTGGCAATTCCTGTTCACAAGAGCTTTCCAGACACAGTAACGAAACTACAGCTGTGAACTGGAACAAAAATGCAAAAACAAACATGGACAAGAGTCCAACTTATCTATTAGTTGTCTAGGAGCAGGAACAAGCACAGAGAGGCTTCTGATAACATTGTTGACCGGCAAGCAACTAACAGAGCAGCAAGGTTATATAGCGACTCCCACATCTTGATGGGAACAGGTGAACAGAGAAGATGAAGACACCAGTTCAATTCCACCAGTAGCCACCGGGGGAGCCCAGAATCCAAATTCACAACAGCCTCCACGGCCGCAGGAGACCAATCAGCAACATCAGCACCCTTTTTAGTCAAATCAGTCAAAGGTTTAACAATACTGGAAAAATTAGCAATGAACCGACGATAAAAATTAGCAAACCCCAAGAACTTCTGAAGGCTCTTAACAGATGTAGGTTGTGTCCAGTCACAAATAGCCTGAACCTTAACGGGATCCATCTCAATAGTAGAAGGAGAAAAAATGTACCCCAAAAAAGAAATCTTCTGGACTCCGAAGAGACACTTTGAGCCCTTCACAAACAGAGAATTGGCCCGCAAAACCTGAAACACCTTCCTGACCTGTAGAACATGAGACTCCCAGTCATCAGAAAACACCAAAATATCATCCAAATACACAATCATAAACTTATCCAGATATTCACGGAAAATATTGTGCATAAAGGACTGAAAGACTGACGGAGCATTGGAGAGTCCAAAAGGCATTACCAAATACTCAAAATGGCCCTCAGGCGTATTAAATGCGGTTTTCCACTCATCACCATGTTTTATCCGCACCAGATTATACGCACCACGAAGATCTATTTTAGTGAACCACCTAGCCCCCTTAATGCGAGCAAACAAATCAGTAAATAAAGGCAATGGATACTGGTATTTGACCGTAATCTTATTCAGAAGGCGATAATCTATACAAGGCCTCAGGGAACCATCTTTCTTTGCCACGAAAAAAAAACCTGCTCCCAGAGGGGACGAAGATGGACGAATATGTCCCTTTTCCAAGGACTCCTTAATATAATTCCGCATAGCAGTATGCTCTGGCAGTGACAGATTAAATAAACGACCCTTAGGGAACTTACTGCCAGGAATCAATTCTATAGCACAGTCACACTCTCTATGAGGAGGGAGTGAATTGAGCTTAGGCTCCTCAAAAACATCCCTATAATCCGACAAAAACGCAGGGATCTCCGAAGGAGTAGATGAAGCGATAGAAATCGGAGGTGCATCATCATGAACCCCCTGACATCCCCAGCTTAGCACAGACATTGTTTTCCAGTCCAGGACAGGATTATGAGTTTGTAACCATGGCAGACCAAGCACTAGTACATCATGTAAATTATACAGTACAAGGAAGCGAATCACCTCCTGATGAACGGGAGTCATGCGCATGGTCACTTGTGTCCAATACTGCGGTTTATTCATAGCCAATGGTGTAGAATCAATTCCCTTCAGAGGAATAGGAACTTCCAGAGGCTCTAGACTAAAACCGCAGCGTTTAGCAAATGACCAATCCATAAGACTCAGGGCAGCGCCCGAATCCACATAGGCATCGACGGAAATGGAAGACAGTGAAAAAATCAGAGTCACAGACAAAATGAACTTAGACTGCAGAGTATCAATGGCAAAAGATTTATCAACCCTTTTTGTGCGTTTAGAGCATGCTGATATAACATGAGCTGAATCACCACAATAAAAACACAAACCATTTTTCCGCCTATAATTTTGCCGTTCACTTCTGGACTGAATTCTATCACATTGCATAGTCTCAGGTGCCTGTTCAGAAGACACCGCCAACTGGTGCACGGGTTTGCGCTCCCGTAAACGCCGATCAATCTGAATGGCCATAGCCATAGACTCATTCAGACCTGTAGGCCCAGGGAACCCCACCATAATATCCTTAATGGCCTCAGAAAGACCATTTCTGAAGTTTGCAGCCAGGGCGCACTCATTCCACTGAGTAAGCACAGACCATTTCCGAAATTTCTGACAATATATTTCCGCTTCATCATGCCCCTGAGAGAGGGCTAATAAAGCCTTTTCAGCCTGAATCTCTAGGTTAGGTTCCTCATAGAGCAATCCCAATGCCAGAAAAAACGCATCCACACTGAGCAATGCAGGATCCCCTGGTGCCAATGCAAATGCCCAATTCTGAGGGTCGCCCCGTAGGAACGATATAACAATCTTGACCTGTTGAGCAGGGTCTCCAGAGGAGCGAGATTTCAAAGAGAGAAACAATTTACAATTGTTCCTGAAATTCAGGAAGGTAGATCTATCTCCAGAAAAAAACTCTGGAATAGGAATTCTAGGTTCAGACATGGGAGTGTGAACAACGAAATCCTGTATGTTTTGAACCTTTGCCGCGAGATTACTCAGGCTGGAAGCCAAACTCTGGACATCCATGATAAACAGCTAAGATCAGAGCCATTCAAGGGTTAAGAGGAGGTAAGAAGCAGCTAGACAGCAATTAAGGGCTAGGCAGCAAAACTCTGAAGGGAAAAAAAAAAAAAAAAAAAAAATTCCCTTGAACACTTCTTTTTCTCCTGCTTCAGCCCAAACAATTAACACTTTGTGGGCCGGCTATACTGTCATGAATCCCCAATGGCGAGGGATAGCACAGGACAAGCAAAGTATAACAAATACCGGACGAGCTCTAGGGTGATGGAACCTGGGCTGACCGCTGCCCTACGCCTGACAAACGCAACTAGAGATAGCCAGGGAGCGTGCCTACGTTGGTTCTAGACGCCACGCACCAGCCTAAGAGCTAACTAGTACTGCAGAGAAAACAAAGACCTCACTTGCCTCCAGAGGAATTAACCCCAAAGGTATAGTTGCCCCCCACATGTATTGACGGTGAAATGAGAGGAAGGCACACACATAGAGATGATGTATATAGCTTTAGCAAATAGAGGCCCACTGAAAACTAGAAAGCAGAATGATACAAAAGGGGACTGAGCGGTCAGCAAAAAACCCTAATCAAAAAAACCATCCTGAGATTACAAGAACCCATGTGCCAACTCATGGCACATGGGGAGAACCTCAGTCCACTAGAGCAACCAGCTAGCATAGAGACATTCTAAGCAAGCTGGACCAAAAACCAAACAACTGAAAATCAGCACTTAGCTTATCCTGAAAGATCTGGGAGCAGGTAGGCAGGAACCAAACAGAGCACATCTGAACACATTGATAGCCGGCAAGGGAAATGACAGAAAGGCCAGGTAAAATAGGAAACACCCAGCCTCTGATGGACAGGTGGAAACCAAAGGCCGCAACCCACCAAAGTCACCCAGTACCAGCAGTAACCACCAGAGGGAGCCCACAAACAGAATCCACAACAATATAGTGGACGAATGAGGAATTACCGTTGTCTGTCGGACGCCCTAGTGTGAACAGCGTCTGACATGACAGTACCCCGCCTTCTACAAGGGACCCCAGGGCCTTCACGACTTATAGGACCTGGCTTGTCCGGATGGCGGCGGTGAAACATACTGACCAGCCGGTCCACATGTATATCCGAGGCTGGTACCCAAGACCTCTCCTCCAGCCCATAACCATGCCAGTGTACCAGGTACTGTAACGTGCGGCGCACCACTCGAGAGTCAACCACCTTGGAGACTTCAAACTCTAAACTGCCATCCACCAAGACTGGAAGAGGCATCGGCGCCGCATCCACAGAACCCACCACCTTTTTTAATAACGATCTGTGGAACACGTTGTGAATCTTATATACCGTAGGGAGCTCCAATCAGTAGGCAACTGGGTTAATAGTGGCGGCCTTAGTGTTCTTAGACCCAGATCGGTAAGTAACAAAAAAGTTGAACCGCGTGAAAAACAATGCCCAGCGAGCGTGCCTGGGGGACAGACGCTTGGCTGACTCCAAATAAAGCAAATTCTTATGGTCGGTTATAACAGTAACCTGGTGAACCGACCCCTCCAAAAAGTGTCGCCATTCCTCAAAAGCCAACTTGATAGCCAACAACTCCCTGTTGCCAATATCGTAGTTACGTTCGGCGGGCGACAGTTTCTTGGAGAAATAAGCGCATAGACGCAACTCGCTCAAGGATGAGCCTTGAGACAGCACCGCCCCCACTCCAACCTCAGATGCATCAACTTTCACGGTAAATGGTTTCGATACATCCGGTTGCACCATAATGGGAGCTGAAGCAAAACTGTTCTTCAGAAACTCGAATGCGCGCACAGCAGGCTCAGACCAGGCGGAGAAATCGGTACCTTTTTTTGTCATGTCAGTGAGCGGTTTAGCAATGGTAGAAAAGTTTTTGATAAACTTTCTATAATAGTTAGAAAACCCAAGGAACCGCTGGAGCGCTTTTAGGTTATCAGGCCGTTCCCAACGCAGCACCGCTTGCACCTTAGTGGCGTCCATTTTAAACCCAGAAGCGGACACAATATAACCCAAGAAAGGCAACTCCTGAACCGAAAATACCCATTTCTCCAATTTAGCATAGAGCTTATTCTCTCTGAGTAGCTGTAACACCTGCCTCACATGCTCTAAATGAGTATCACGGTCGCATGAATAGATGAGAATGTCATCAAGGTACACAATAACGAATTTTCCCAGGACATGAGAGAACACATCGTTTATGAAATGTTGAAATACAGCAGGCGCGTTTGTCAAACAAAATGGCATCACCAGATTTTCAAAATGACCCTCAGGAGTATTAAAAGCCGTTTTCCACTCATCCCCTTGATGGACTCTTATGAGGTTGTACGCCCCCCTGAGGTCAAGCTTAGAGAACCCTAGCACCAGCCACCTGATTGAACAGATCGGGTATCAGCGGCATAGGGTATGGGTCACGAACCGTAATCTGATTTAACTCCCTAAAATCCAGACACGGGCGTAAACCGCCATCTTACTTCTTAACGAAGAAGAACCCTGCTGCCACAGGTGAGGACAAAGGCCTGATGTGCCCTTTGCTCAGACTCTCAGCGATGTAGTCTTTTAAGGCTTGCCTCTCAGGACCAGAGATGTTAAACATCCTAGCTTTCGGCAATTTGGCCCCTGGTTTTAACCTAATAGTGCAGTCATAGGGACAATGTGGTGGCAATTCTGAACAACCCTTCTCAGAAAACACATCTGCAAAATCCAGCAGAGACTCAGGAATACTAGGAGTCACAGCTGACACACACGTGGCCAGGCAATTCTCCTGGCAGAATCTGCTCCACTGGATGATATCCTGGGTTTTCCAGTCAATCACCGGTTGTGCATAGCCAACCATGGAAAACCCAGAACCATTTGTGCAGGCAGATTACTGAGCACCCTACATGTAACTTGCTCCGAATGTAGGACCCCAATGTGGAGTTTAACCTCAGCCACAAACTCAGTAATCTCCCCCTGTGGGAGAGGAGCGGCATTGATGGTGACCACCCGGATAGGATGAGGCAGTTTTTCGATCCTGAAACCGGCTGTGCGCGCAAACTCCTCATCAATAAGATTAGTGGCAGATCCACTATCCACAAACACAGTGATTGGCAGCTCTCTGCCAGTGACCACAACTTTGGCAGGGAGCATGCATTGAGAAACCCCAATGGAGGATATGCATAAGTTCAGATTGGCCTCCTCCACACCCTCTGAGCTTAGTAGTTTTTCCGCTGTTGCGCTTTTCTTAGATAGCAGAGGACAAATATTAACATAATGACCAGTTTTACCACAGCAAAAACAGTCTCTCTGCTTCCTGAGCAAAGGGGCACGATGCTTCACATGTGACACCCCAGCGATTTGCATAGGCTCCGTGGGCTCACCTGCAGCAACCTCACGTGTACCTATGCTCTCTCCCATAGGCGGCGTCTCTTGCACCCCCTGACGCAGACGGCGATCAATGCGGATAACAAGACTCATAGCGGATTCTAGAGAAGCAGGAGTCTCGTACATCAAAGGGCTTTTTTAACCCTTCCTGAAACCCCATGAACAAACTGACTCCGCAGCGCGGGATCATTCCACTGTGTATCTACCGCCCAGCGGCGAAATTCTGAACAGTAATCCTCCGCCATACGCTCCCCCTGGCAGATAGCATGAATTTTAGATTCTGCTAGACCCATTCTGTCAGGATCCTCATAAATGAGTCCAAGAGCAGATAAAAAACTCTCCACTGAGTTATATGCTGCAGAATCAGATGGTAAAGAAAATGCCCATGCTTGAGGATCCCCATTCAGTAATGACAACACCAGGCCCACACGCTGAGCCTCATTACCTGAGGAGATCGGGCGCATATGAAAATATAGTTTACAAGATTCATGAAAAGTAACAAATTTACTGCGTTCCCCAGCAAACATTTCAGGTAAAGGAAACTTTGGCTCAGCAACTCTGCCTGCAGATTCAGCTTGCACATTAGATACTACTAGACCCTGTTGCTGAACTGCCCCCTTCATCTCAGTGACCTGCAGGGACAGCGCCTCCAACTGGTGGGTTAGGGAAGTCATGGGATCCATGAAATACAAAAAATATGGCCGATTATAATGTCACGGGGGTACTGGGTAGACTACAGCTGATTACCCGGGCCCCTGCAATATCCCTCAAACTAGGGAAACCCTTTCTGTCCCTCTCCCAGAGTTTACACTGAAGGTGTGCATGTCTGGGCCGCCAGGCCTGACCCTGAGTCCTGTTTCAGTACTAAGCTGAAACCTCCACCCGCCACCCAGTGATAAGACCTCTCACAACCCCTACAGAAAGCACAGACAGGGAAAACTAAAAAACGCACCACGCCGCAGACACACAGGAAAACACTATAATGTGCACAGGGCAAAACAATACAAATATAGGAAGGAAAAATATAACAAAGGATAATACACCACCAGATACGATATTTCCTCTCCTAGACCACCACTCCAAACCGAGATCACCAGGCACAAGACACAAGCTATAATCGGCGACACCCAAAGCCCAGCAAAACTATTTAAAGGCAATGGGAGTGACTAAGCCTCCAACCCGAGTACCAGCCAGATTAACCCCGGACAATCTGGATCAATCTAGCCGGCGCCACTGAGCATATAGTGGACGAATGAGGAATTACAGCTGTCTGTCGGACGCCCTAGTGTGGACAGCGTCCGACATGACACATGCAGAGCCAGGATAGCGGCAAACAGGGGGAGGGACGCATAGAACTCCAACAGGCAGGAAGAAGCAGTGTGGTGGCCACAGACAGATGGCAGGTAACTGTTCTCCGTAACACCAACATAACGGAAGTTGCCAGTACAACTGTAAGGTCTTCCCGAGTTTTCGCTGGTTGTTTTTTAAAGACCTGGTTGTTTTTTAAAAACTCTGCCGATAACCCCAAAAAGGCCATTTGCACCACCTGCCAGCCCATCATCAGCAGGGGTAGCAAAACTACGGGCCTGACCACCACCAGCATGATCAGGCACATGGCAGCAAAGCACCTGACTTTGTGGGCCAAACACCAGGGTCCAGGTACAGTGTTTGCTGGTGACACCACTGCTACTTCCACTGTTGTGTGTGCAAGCCAATCCCTTGTCCATTGTGCATGTGAAGATGCCTCCAGCTCTGCACCTGTTGTTGTACACACTCAACTAGCACCATCAGCAAGCACGTCCACATCCTTATCCCTGCGTTCAGTCGTCCATACCCCAGTCCTTGGAACACAAGCGCAAATATGTAGCCAACGCCCCACAGACCACACTACTAAATTCCCACATTTCGCTGCTGATTGAGTTTAAAATGTTGCCTTCTAGGCATGTAGAGATGGAAGCTTTCTGCAACCGAATGGCGGCGGCCATCCCTCTGTACTCCGTCCCCAGCCGACACTATTTCTCCTGGTATGCCATCCTCACATTACACAAGCACGTGTCCCACAACATTAGCCGTGCCCTCAACAATGCAGTAACTGGGAAGATGCTGAGGGAGTACCTTGCTGACTGTACCAACATCCTCCGTGATTTCTCTGTGCCTTATAATTATTGGGTATCCAAGCTGGACATGTGGCATGAACTGTCTGTCTACAACTTGGAGGTCCTGGCCTGCACTGCCGCTAGCGTTTTGTCAGAACGGGTTTTTAGTGCTGCTGGTGGAATTATACCTGATAAACACATCCGCCTGTCAACTGAAAATGCTGACAGGCTGAATCTTATAAAAATGACCAAGGTCTGGATTGAGCCAGACTTCTCAACACCACCGAATGATAACAGCGTAAAATAAACTCAAATCCAGTGTCTTTTTTTAGGAGGTCTATTCCCATGCACCTCTTCACACCCACACATGTGTATACGCTTCCTGATTTTGGCTATTTGCTGTTGTCCTTCTCCATCTCCTCAACCTCATCCTCCACCACCATATCACCAGGGTGACCGTCATCCATGATGCAACACCCACATAAATTTTTGAAATGGTGTTTATGATGCCTGTAAAAAAAAAGTATGCAGTATGTTCATGTTTACCCCCAGGGGTAAATATTTGTCAGCCCATACACTTAGTGCATGGGCGGTATAAGTCTAGGAGACCCGCTCCTTTCTAATGGGAACATTTTTTATGAGGC
Source organism: Ranitomeya variabilis (assembly GCF_051348905.1). Classification (NCBI taxonomy): domain Eukaryota; kingdom Metazoa; phylum Chordata; class Amphibia; order Anura; family Dendrobatidae; genus Ranitomeya; species Ranitomeya variabilis. The sequence continues at coordinate 507,242,125 of NC_135233.1, forward strand.
CCTCCTCCACATCTCTTCCAAAGGGGCACTGGAGTGCCTCCAAATTTTTGGCAGCCCTTGCATTCACTGCATAGGCAAACACTATGGGAGACCCACTTACCTAATAACAGGAAAAAAATTTTCATGAGGCCCTCCTCTATGTCTCTTCAAAGGGGCATTGGAGTACGTCCACATTTTTGGCAGCCCTTGCATTCACTTCATAGGCAAACACTATGGGAGACCCACTTCCTAATAATGGGAATATTTTTTCATGAGGCCCTCCTGTACAGATGTATCTTCAAAGGGGCATTGGACTGCCCAAAATTTTTGGCAGCCCTTGCATTCACTACATAGGCAAACAGTATCGGAGACCCACTTCCTAATAATGGGAACATTGTTTTCAGGAGGCCCTCTTGTACGTCTCTTTAAAGGGATAATGGGGTGCATCCATATTTTGGGCAGCCCTGCCACTCACTGCATGCGCAATAACAGTATAGGAAACCCACTGTTTAATAATGGAAACAGCAAAGCATAGCCAGTTGATGGCTCTCTAAGAATAGTGAGGGCCGACCGCTGGCCCTTTAAGAGTAGTAAAGGCTGCCTGATGGCCCTATAAAAACAGGCTTTGTGACTTTCAGAGTCCCTACTTCTTAAATGAAACAGGATGTGTCTGATGATGTGTCACACACCACATGGCCAGATAAGGTTGTAAATTGTTAAAATGATATTTCCCAGTGAATGCATTTGTCTTGGTTGAAAGCAATGCTAAAGTTAAAAAAACGCTACATGTGAACATAGCCCAAGGTGTGGAGGAGTTTATTTGTTTTCAGTTATTTATTTTGCCTTATATACAAGTTATTACCCTGGAAAGGATGTACCTTAACATATTTCCCAGGAAAATCCATTTTGGTTTTGTTTGTGTATGTTTTATTGTGAGTCTGTAAAAATGGCATAAGACTCTGACAACATTGCTCACAGCAGTGACTTGGGAGTCAGAAATGCTTCCAGGGGTCTTCCCCATGCTGTTGCGATGTCATTTGAGCATTGTTCCCATTGATTTCTGCAATTTCAAGTCTCACTGCAGATTACCGTGAGGCCGCCGGAAAAATGCTCGAGTTTCCCTTAGACTTAGATTGTGCTCGTTGCTCGGGTCTAGCACCCAAGTATTCCAATATGATCGACCCTAGCACCAAGCACCCGAGCATCACTAAAAATGAACTAAAAATTCAGTTACAAATCTTTTCCAGTGCTGTATACTATAATGAAAAATGGACATCTAAACGAGACCTTTTACCAACTGTCATACGTCAGGCTTTAAGGTATTTTTCACCTCTGGGGACAATATACAGTATATATATTTTTTGCTTAACTGCATGTATTTGCAATCAAAGTTAGTGATAAGCAATGTAGTAAAATCTAAATGGTGGCTAAATCTCAATATTAAATAAAGGATTATCCTCTCATCCTACAGTAAAACCGATACTTTCCAAATGGAAGTTGATTTAACTTGTATTTTTTCGCAGTTTGAGATATAAATTTGTTTTTGTAAAGATTCCTTTACATCTTGTTCTTTACTATCTAATGATAATAACTTATAAGGGGAGAAATAGAGGTTTGAAAAGAAAAGGTAAAAAAAATGGCCCCTAATGAAATAAGAGTTACTTGTAGGTAGGGGGGTAACTGATATATGGGAGAGATCATCTCTCCGTCGTTGTGATAACGTGTCTAGTAAGTAGAGGATGGCACTACCCAATTTTACGAACAATTCTTCCCTTATTTGCAAACCTGCTGGCAGGAGGGGCACATTGGTACTGATAGATAAAAAGAAATATGTGCAAGAGATAGAGAGACAACTGTCTGATAGAAATATGTACATGCCTCTTGTTAGGGGGTAGAACAAAAGATTAAAACAGTTGTTTAGAAAGCATTTATGAAGATTATTGAAGATTTGTGTGCATATTTAATACAATAAAATCCTATAACTCCTGAACTACATGCATTGCTCCAGATAGACAAGTGGCTACAGATGGGCTCATTGTGGCCTGTATGAATTCTGTTTTCAGCACCTTGTCTATCCTTTTGAATAAAATCATGTGCCCATATGTAATGGGAACTAGGTCCCACGTAATAGACACTGGCAATTTCTGGTCAAACATTAGAAACCTGTCTTTACCAAACAATGATTTTTTTTTTGTTTCGTTCAATGTGAGTAGTCTATGTGAGAGTGACATTAATGCCATTATATCAGTATTACAGAAAAAATCTCCATTTATTGTGGTATTGAAGTACACACCATCAAGAAACAATTCACTGCAAATTGTGGTACTTATGCAATTAATAAAAATATAACTTTTAATTAGATAATATAAAAATATCTAAAAAAAGAGAAAAACAATTACAATAAAAAGCCTAGGGGGGAAATATTGTCCCTTTTTTGACTCTCACTCTTGCTCCTACCTTACAGTAGAGGTTGGCACCCTAGAACTGCACAGATGGCGCCCCCACTCACCGAAGGCTCACCCTTTTTTCCTTATTAAACCCTATGGGCAAAAGAAATAAGACTCGTCAGAGAAATGCTAGTGCCAATACATACACTAATTTTGCTATACAAAACATAAGATTTCTCAGGCAGTCCACTTGAGAGGCATACCTTGATTAGTATATGGTCAGATTTGCATGCAATTTATTTGAGAGAGCTGTCCTCATTGGTCAACATTTAATATCCTTAAGTCAACAAATAGCAAATTGCCTCAAACCACCAGGAGATCTCTTGATAAAGTAGGAGTCAACGTTATTTAGGAACAAGCAGACTAGATCACATGTGAAGTCCTTGATGTTCAGGAGTCATTAATATTCATAAGGCTTTTTCTGTGTAGTAGCCTATGTAAGATAGGGCTTCTCTTGTACAATCACAATGAAGCTCATTAATATGGTGTTGTAACATATTCTATATTCTTCACACATGGCAATAGGCTGCAAAAGTGTGAAGAATATTGAATATATTACAACACCATGTTAATGAGCTTCATTGTAGTTTGCATAGCAAAATTAACATATGCGTTGGCACTAGCATTTCTCTGACAAATCTTATCCCTTTTCCCAATAGGGTTTAATAGGGAAGAAGGGTGAGCCGTCGGTGAGCGTATCGGGTGCCATCCTCCACTGTAAGGTAGGAGCAAGAGTGAGAGACTAATATTTTCCCCCAGGCTTTTTATTGTAATTGTTGTTTGTCTCGTTTTTTTATTTTTTATATTATCTAATTAAAAGTTATATTTTAATTAATTTCATAAGTACCACAATTTGCAGTGAATTTTTTTTATTAGTATTACAGAAAAATAATGTTCCTGAAAAAAATCAGGTTTGTGATACCTTATCTTCAGATAGTCCTGTATAGAAATGATTTCCTCTTTATAGATACGTTTTATGGGTACTGCGATGGGGGCCAATTTGACCACTATGTATGTCAGTCTATTAATGTATGAGATTGAAGAGTTAATGGGTACCACAGTTAGGCTATACACACAGTTTTGTGCATCGTATCTGCAGCACATAAATGATACTGTATATTTACTATATGTACTGGGGACATAATGTTAATGCACAATTTTCTAAATGAATAAATGAAATTTAGAAATTAGAGAAAAACTAATCTCATTTGTCTCCATATTCTGTCATCACAATTTAGAGATTGGACATATCCTTTTCCGTTATTGGCCTATAATATGTGACCACCATCCTGACATTGAAATATTTAGCGATTTTGTTTCCCATTCTGGCCAATTGCAGAGTAAAATCTAAATAAGCCTAAATATGGGAATTTCCATTCAAGGGTCGATGTTGACTTTTAGGATTGCTACTACCAATAGGTGGGTCCAGCGTCCAAGTCCTCTTCCTCTCTGAAGAGACAACTTACACACCAAAAGTAAGAGACACCCATGTATAGACCGAGTTTGTTTTCGATTCTTTCCCCTCAAAGCAGGCTACTGCTGTGGAGCCTTAATGTCAATATACAGTAGATGGTCCTTCCAATGGAAACCATATTTCTACCTCCTCATTATATATTTGCAGTCTACGTTTGGCATTCATGCCAGACCTTAATATCTGAAATCCACAATAAATCTCATACTTGGCGAGTTTTTTTCCATCGTGTCTGTTTGAGAACAATGTACATGTTTTTCCACTTCTTGATTTGAGTGTTCATGTTGATTATTGTACTATAAAACAGACACGTTCTCTTTATGGGAAATGGAGGCAATGCTAAATTACTTTAATCTTGTGCAGCCAGTTTGATTTTCATGACATTCACAAGGAAAATTCAGCAAATTAATATTGATTTACACATCTGAATTTGCATCTTGGTGGTCTTTCAATACTTGACAGATGTCTTTGCTATGAAGTATATACAGCCCACGTAAGGCCAATAAGTTTAATAACAACGGCAAATGTTTGCAAATTGTGAACTCTTTAAACAAAGCTGTGAATGGATACAGTCAGCAAGGCTGCTGTGTATGTTAATCAGTCATGAACCATGATTTCAGAACTGTGTGTATTTTCTTATGTCACAAGAATACATTTCTGCTCCAGATATTATTAACAGTGTTTTATTCCAGGGTAAACATGTGTCATTCATATTTGGGACCTAAATGTCAGATCTGAACATTTTGTTTGGAACCTTGTCAAGTTTTTGTCACACACTTTTGTGATATTGAGACTTGTGATAAGATGTACAGAGAAGGTGTTAACATTTTTCCATGAATTTAAGATTCTCCGAACTGTAAGGTCAACATTAGTGCAGGAATTGGGGTTACAGATGATGCTATCACAAACCAAAATCTGAAAGTAATAAAGAAGATCTCACGCCAGGTAAAAACTATCCAATTTTTGCCCTCATTTCATTCTAGCTGTTCCCTTGATTATTCAGTGTGTCATGAATGACACCATGGAGATGAAGCAGATCCCACTGCTGTCACCCATTTGTCAGGGGACACAACTCCACCTCCTCAAATCGTTAGAACAATTGCGCAATTGACTGACGAGTGATGGACGAGGCTATTTCCACTACTAGGCCAGTTATTGTCACAGTGACCGTATGATACAGTATTTAAACCTCCAATTCCAAAGCATGCAGTATATTCTCCAACTCCACAACAACAAAAGAAACTACTATCTGCCACCCCCAATCGCTTATACAGGCCGATTGGACAACCGTTCCAGGTTTACAGGTAGAGTATGGCTTCAGGGGAGCAGTTTATAGAGCAAGAGAAATAGAGTTGTTAAATTTTATATATTTGATCCAGACTGGTAGGCAGTGTTTATAAAAAATGTACAAAGATGCTACAAAATGAGAACAAAACTATGCATTATATACAATCACGTACGATAAAAGGGATAACAAAGGAAAAGTACTAAACCTGTGTCACGGACATAGCTCAGAGCTTAGCAGAGGAAGGTAGTCCTTAGGGAAATGGACAGAACTACAGCAAGCTATGCTTTCCAGAATGGACAAAATACAAAAACCTCAAACACTTTTAATTAGATCAAGGTTATGCTCACTTACCTCCCCTTGGTCAGCTCATATGGGTCCTGGTAGTGGAATGTGCTTGTTTTTTTAGAATTTTATGAGATCCCCAACTTTCAGGATATCTTCGCCCCTAAATATCATGGAAAATATTAAGTTGAAGGCATTCAACCTGCCTTTTAGTGATGAGAGTTAATGTTCATCCCTTTACAAACATGCGACCATCCAGGCTAAAAAGCACTGATGACTAGTGTTGAGCGATACCGTCCGATACTTGAAAGTATCGGTATCGGAAAGTATCGGCCGATACCGGCAAAGTATCGGATCCAATCCGATACCGATACCCGATACCAATACAAGTCAATGGGACTCAAGTATCGGACGGTATTCCTGATGGTTCTCAGGGTCTGAAGGAGAGGAAACTCTCCTTCAGGCCCTGGGATCCATATTAATGTGTAAAAGAGAGAATTAAAATAAAAAATATTGCTATACTCACCTCTCCGACGCAGCCTGCACCTTACCGAGGGAAGCGGCAGCGTTCTTTGTTTAAAATTCGCGCTTTTCTTTCCTTACGTGAAGTCCCGGCTTTGTGATTGGTTGCGTCGCAGTCACATGGGCGACGCAACCAATCACAGCAAGCCGTGACGTAATTTCAGGTCCTTAAGGATTTTAAAATTACGTCCCGGCTTTGTGATTGGTTGCGTCGCAGTCACATGGGCGACTGTTGTGAATTTGGTTTTTGGGCTCCCCCGGTGGTCACTGGTGGCACTGGACTTGTGTGCTTCACTTTCTCTGTTCACCTGTTTCCATCAGGATATGGGAGTATCCTATTTAGCCTTGCTGCTCAGTTATTCTAGTGCCGGCCATCAATGTAACCAGAGCCTTTCTGTTGCATGTTCCTGCTTCTAGACTACTATCAGCTAAGTTGGACTCTTAGTCCTAAGTTTGTTTTGCATTTTTGTTCCAGTTCACAGTTATGTTATTTTTCTGTAGCTGGAAGCTCTTGTGGGCCGAAATTGCCACTCCGGTGTCATGAGTTGACACATGAGTCTTAAAGTAATTTCTGGATGGTATTTTAATAGGGTTTTCAGCTGACCGTGAAGTTCCCTATTGTATCTTCTTGCTATCTAGTAAGCGGACCTCGCTTTGCTGAACCTACCTTCATACTACGTATGTCTTTTCCTCTGAACTCACCGTCAATATATGTGGGGGGCTTCTGTCTCCTTTTTGGGGGAATTTCCCTAGAGGTAAGCCAGGTCTATCTTTTCCTCTATTAGGGTTAGTTAGTCCTCCGGCTGGCGCTGGGCGTCTAGGGATAAAACGTAGGTACGTCACCCGGCCACTGTTAGTTGTGTGATAGGTTTAGCTCACGGTCAGCTCGAGATTCCATCACCCAAGAGCTGTTCTGTTATTTATGTTCTCTGACTTTCCCTTGCCATTGGGAACCATGACAGGCGACGCAACCAATCACAAGCCGTGACGTCACGGGAGGCTGGACACGCGCGCATTTTAAAATGCGCGCTTGTCCAGCCTCCCGTGACGTCCCGGCTTGTGATTGGTTGCGTCGCGATCAACCAATCACAAGCCGGGAGGCTGGACACGCGCGCATTTTAAAATGCGCGCTTGTCCAACCTCCAGTGACGTCCCGGCTTGTGATTGGTTGCTTCGCGGTCAACCAATCACAAGCCGGGAGGCTGGACACGCACGCATTTTAAAATGCGCGCTTGTCCAACCTCCCGTGACGTCCCGGCTTGTGTTTGGTTGCTTCGCGGTCAACCAATCACAAGCCGGGAGGCTGGACACGCGCGCATTTTAAAATGCGCGCGTGTCCAGCCTCCCGGCTTGTGATTGGTTGATCGCGAAGCAACCAATCACAAGCCGGGACGTCACGGGAGGTTGGACAAGCGCGCATTTTAAAATGCGCGCGTGTCCAGCCTCCCGGCTTGTGATTGGTTGATCGCGACGCAACCAATCACAAGCCGGGACGTCACGGGAGGTTGGACAAGCGCGCATTTTAAAATGCGCGCGTGTCCAGCCTCCCGGCTTGTGATTGGTTGATCGCGACGCAACCAATCACAAGCCGGGACGTCACGGGAGGTTGGACAAGCGCGCATTTTAAAATGCGCACGTGTCCAGCCTCCCGGCTTGTGATTGGTTGATCGCGACGCAACCAATCACAAGCCGGGACGTCACGGGAGGCTGGACAAGCGCGCATTTTAAAATGCGCGCGTGTCCAGCCTCCCGTGACGTCACGGCTTGTGATTGGTTGCGTCGCCCATGTGACTGCGACGCAACCAATCACAAAGCCGGGACGTAATTTTAAAATCCTTAAGGACCTGAAATTACGTCACGGCTTGCTGTGATTGGTTGCGTCGCCCATGTGACTGCGACGCAACCAATCACAAAGCCGGGACTTCACGTAAGGAAAGAAAAGCGCGAATTTTAAACAAAGAACGCTGCCGCTTCCCTCGGTAAGGTGCAGGCTGCGTCGGAGAGGTGAGTATAGCAATATTTTTTATTTTAATTCTCTCTTTTACACATTTTTACATTAATGTTGTTTCGATACCGATACCCGATACCACAAAAGTATCGGATCTCGGTATCGGAATTCCGATACAGCAAATATCGGCCGATACCCGATACTTGCGGTATCGGAATGCTCAACACTACTGATGACTGAACTGCTGCGAACGCAACCTCAGTGACCAGTGGTTACATCATCGAGGTTACCTCCAGTCACTGGGCATGCAATCAAAGACGGGTTGAATTGCAGTGACCTCGGTGAGATCCCTGGGAATGCAGCCTCAGTGACCGGAGGAAACCTCGATTACATCATCCCTGGTCACTGAGGCTGCGTTCACAGCAGTTCAGTCACCAGTGGTTCTCAGCCTGGATGGTCACATCTTGGCACTGTTCAGGTTTCAAACTGTTTATCCCCCAGACATGGATTACGGTGTGGAACAGAATGACGGATAGGTGAAGGATATTGTTGTTTTACTTTTATTTTCTTACAGGAGAAGAGGGATTTAGTGGAATCAGGTGTTAGATAAGTATAACTGTGTTTGATTTTAAAAAAAAAACAGTAAAAGTGTGTTTTGTTTTCATTTCTAAAAAAAGACTCTATTCTGGCTGTGCGTTTATTTATGATACAACTATAAGATTAGTAATCCCTAGGTGTCTTATAGACGCCTCTCCATTTCTAATCTGTGGACTTGATGTCACCGGACAATACAAAGGTGACATCAACCCCACAAATATTAACCCCACTTGCCACCGATTCAGGGCAAGTGGGAAGAGCTGAGCAATGCACCAGTATTGGCTCTTCTAATAGATGCGCGTTTTCTGGGCGGCTGTGGGCTGCTACTTTTAGGGTGGGGGGCATATCCTTGGCCCTTACCAGCCTGAGAATACCAGCCCCCAGCTGTCTGCTTTAGCAAGGCTGGTTGTCAAAAATAGCGGGGGAACCCATGCCGTTTTTAAAATTATTTATTTAAATAATTAAAAAAATACGACATGGGGACCCCTCTATTCTTGGTAACCAGCCTTGCTGAAGTTGACAGCTGAGGATTGCAGTTCCCAGCTGTGAGTTTTGCCTGCCTGGTTATCAAAAAAAAAGAGCAGACCCCATGTGTTTGGAAACCTCTGTTTTTTGGCAACATCTGAGTTAAATAGAGACACACCTGTAAATGTATTTTAATGCACACCTGAAACACACTGCTTCTTTGTGCAACATCATGGGAAAGTCTTAACAAATCAGCCAAGTTATCAGCAAGAGAATTGTGGACTTGCACAAGACTGACTCATGCTTTCAAGATACCTGAAGGTGCCTCGTTCATCTATACAAACAATTATATGCAAGTACAAACAAGTTGGGAATGTTCAGCCATCATACCGCTCAGGAAGAAGACAGGTCCTGTGTCCCAGAGATGAATGTGCTTTGGTCCAACATCTATATGTCAACCCAAGGACAAAAGCAAAAGACCTTATGAAGATGATGGCGGAAGCTGTTAAGATTGTGTCACTATCCACAGTGAAACGAGTACTGTATCAACATGAGCTGAAAGGCCACTCTGCCAGGAAGAAGCCATTACTCCAAAAGAAACATAAATAGCCAGATTAATGTTTGCAAATGCACATTTTGGAGACATGTCATGTGGCCTGATGACACTAAAATTGAACTTTTGGGGCATAATGACCATCGTTGCATTTGGAGGAAAAAGGGAGAAGCTTGGAAGCCTAAGAACACCATCCCAATTATGAAACATGGGGTTGGTATAATAATAATAATAATTTTTATTTATATAGCGCCAACATATTCCGCAGCACTTTACAATTAAGCGGGACATGTACAGACAATAAATTCAGTACAAGTTAAGACAATTTAAACAGTGACATTTGGAGTGAGGTCCCTGCTCGCAAGCTTACAATCTACAAGGAAATGGGGGGACACAATAGGTGAAAAGTGCTTGTTATTTCAGGTCTGGCAATTATAATAAATAGGGATTTTCATAGAAAACTGCTTGATCCGGTCATCAGCCCGTGTGTTTAAGTGCAATAGTCAAGTATCAAGTGCAGTTATCATGTGCATGGAGGGTGTGGAGACAGATGAATAGTAGGGTGCAGATTCACATGCAGATAGTATTTGGAAGGAGGGAACAGGACAAAGTTAGTTTACTGAGTAGTTGATGTGGTAGGCTTGTTTGAAGAGATGGGTTTTTAAAGCGCGCTTGAGTAGGTCGGGGCTAGGTATCAAGGAACAGATGATTGGCCTCGGGTGGTTTTCCTGTATTGGATGTTTTCTTTTATTGGATGCTGCCCTTCCCGTGGTTGTTCCCTCCCGGGGAAAGGTCTGGCTATTCACTGCTTGCGTCGAGAAACACGTGATGGTGTCTCCGTAGCTATCCTACGTGCATTTGCATATTTCCCATAAGGGATGGGGGCAGTGTTCTGGATCACTGCGTTGAGAAACACGTGATGGTGTCTCCGCGGTGTTGGATGTTTTGGTCTCCCCGAGGCCAATCATCTGTTCCTTCACAGCCTTTTACTAGGCACTGCTCCTAATAGCCAGATTCCTACTCCACACTGATGAGGGGCAAACACCCCGAAACAGCTGTCTGTGGATGGATACCATGCTTGGCATAGGTGGTTTTCCTGTATTGGATGTTTTCCTTTATTGGATGCTGCCCTTCCCGTGGTTGTTCCCTCCCGGGGAAAGGTCTGGCTATTCACTGCTTGCGTCGAGAAACACGTGATGGTGTCTCCGCAGCTATCCTACGGGGCTAGGTATCAGTCTGATCGTCTGGGGAAGTGCATTCCAGAGAGCTGACGCAGCACGAGAGAAGTCTTGGAGACGGAGGTGCGAGGTTCGGATTACGGGGGATGTTAGTCTTAGGTCATTTGTAGAATGGAGGGCACGTGTAGGGCGATAGACGGAGATGAGAGAGGAGATATAAGTTGGTGCAGAACTGTGGAGAGCTTTGTGGGTGAGAGAGATGAGTTTATACTGGACCCTGTAGCGAACGGGTAGCCAGTGTAATGACTGGCACAAGATGGAGGCATCGGTGAAGCGGCTGGACAGAAATATGACCCTGGCTGCCGCATTCAAGATGGATTGGAGAGGAGAAAGTTTGGAAAGAGGGAGACCGATCAGAAGAGAGTTGCAGTAGTCCAGACGAGAACGAATAAGAGCGACAGTAAGAGTCTTAGCAGTTTAAAAGGTGAGAAAAGGTCGGATTCTGGAGATGTTTTTAAGATGCAGGTGACAAGATCGAGTGAGTTATCGGATATAGGGAGTAAAGGAAAGTTCGGTGTCGAATATGACCCCAAGACAGCGGGCATGCTGCTTGGGAGTTATGGTTGAACCCTCCAGGGTAATTTCAATGTTGGGTAGAGTGAGGTTAGTAGGAGGGAGAAACACAAGTAATTCAGTTTTGGAGAGATTTAGTTTCAGATAGAGGGAGGACATGATGTTAGAGACAGCAGACAGACAATCCTTGGTATTTTGAATTAGAGTGAGGGTGATGTCAGGGGAAGAAGTGTATAATTGGGTGTCGTCAGCATAGATATGGTACTGGAACCCAAATCTGCTGATTGTTTGTCCAATAGGGGCAGTGTATAGAAAGAAAAGGAGGGGGCCCAGGACTGAGCCCTGCGGAACCCCAATAGTAAGGGGACGAGGAGAGGAAGAGGAGCCGGCAAAAGATACAGTGAAGGAGCGGTCAGAGAGGTAGGAGGAGAACCAGGAGAGGGCTGTGTCCTTGAGGTCTATGGAGTGGAGCATAGTGAGAAGGAGCTGGTGATCCACAGTATCAAATGCGGCAGATAGATCCAGGAGAATCAGCAGAGAGCAATGACCTTTGGATTTAGCTGTTATTAGATCATTAGAGACTTTAGTGAGGGCAGTTTCAGTGGAGTGTACAGAGCGGAAACCAGATTGGATGGGTGAAGAAGAGAGTCATACGAGAGATAGCGGATTAGACGGAAGTGGACCAAGCATTCCAGGAGTTTAAAGATGAAGGAAAGGTTAGAGACAGGTCTGTAGTTAGCCGTGCAGTTCTGGTCCAGGGATGGCTTTTTAAGTAAAGGGGTAATGATGGCATGTTTAAATGAGGAGGGAAAGATACCTGAAGAAAGAGAGAGGTTAAATATTTTAGTCAGGTGAGTGGTGAGCACTGGTGAGAGACTGCAGGAGAGGTGAAGGAATGGGGTCACTATTGCAGGTTGTAGGCCGAGCAGAAGTGAGGAGCTTGGAAACTTCTTCTGAAACAGGCTCAAAGATGTCTAGTGAGCTTGAGGTGCGGCAGGGAAGGGGATCCAGGCACTGAGGAGATTGGGCTGAGATATCCTGATGGATGTGGTTGATTTTTTCTAGGAAATAAGTGGCCAGATCCTCACCACTGAGATTGGAGATGGGAACCTGTACTTTAGGTTTCAGGAGGGAGTTTAAGGTTTGAAAAAGTAATTTTGGGTTGTTGGATAGTGAGGTGATGAGGGTGGTGAAGTAGGATTGTTTGGCCAGAGAAAGGGCAGAGTTATAGGTTTTGAGCATGAACTTATAGTGGATGAAGTCTTCTGCTAAGAGAGATTTTCTCCACTGCCGCTCTGCACACTTTGAGCAACGCTGAAGAAAGCGTGTTTGCATAGTGTGCCAGGGCTGCCGTTGTCTGTGTCATGTCTTTCTGAGTGTAGAAGGTGCTGCTTCATCCAGGGCATTCTTCAGTGTAATATTGAAGTATGACAATGCTAAGTCTGGACAGGAGAGGGAGGAGATGGGGCTAAAGATGTGTGGAGGTTGTCCATAAGCTGCTGGGTAGTGTTGAGCATTCCGATACCGCAAGTATCGGGTATCGGACGATACTTGCGGTATCGGAATTCCGATACCGAGATCCGATACTTTTGTGGTATCGGGAATCGGTATTGGGATTAATATCAATGTGTAAAAGAAAGAATTAAAATAAAAAATAGGGATATACTCACCTCTCCGGCGGCCCCTGGACTTTACCGCCGTAACCGGGAGCCGTTGTACCTAAGAATGCGCGCTTGAAGGGCCTTAGATGACGTCACGGCGCTCTGATTGGTCCGTAGCGGTCGCGTGACCGCTACGTGACCAATCACAAAGCCGTGGCGTCACCTAAGGTCTTTCAAGCTTTTGAAAGACCTTAGGTGACGTCACTGCTTTGTGATTGGTCGCGTAGCGGTCACGCGACCGCTACGCGACCAATCAGAAGCTGCGGACGTCTTCTAAGGTATTTCAAGCGCTTGAAAGACCTTAGGTGACGTCACGGCTTTGTGATTGGTCGCGTAGCGGTCACGCGACCGCTACGGACCAATCAGAGCGCCGTGACGTCATCTAAGGCTCTTCAAGCGCGCATTCTTAGGTACAAAGGCTCCCGGTTATGGCGGTAAAGTCCAGGGCGCGTCAGAGGGTGAGTATATCCCTATTTTTTATTTTAATTCTTTCTTTTACACATTGATATGGATCCCAGGGCCTGAAGGAGAGTTTCCTCTCCTTCAGACCCTGGGAACCATACAGGATACCGTCCGATACTTGGTGTCCCATTGACTTGTATTGGTATCAGGTATCGGTATCGGATTAGATCCGATACTTTGCCGGTATCGGCCGATACTTTGCGATACCGATACTTTCAAGTATCGGACGGTATCGCTCAACACTACTGCTGGGTATTAATGGTACGTGTATTCCGATAAGTGTGGTAAGTGGGGGTGTCCTGGGTGAGGAGACAATTCTTGACAGAGAAGGAAAGAAGGTTGTGGTCCGAGAGCGGAAGAGGGGAGTTAGTAAAGTCGTGCAGTGATCCGGGACGGGATAAAACCAGGTCCAGAGTATTCCCGTCCTCATGCGTAGGAGAATTAGTAAACTGTGAGAGGTTGAATGAAGAAGTTAGAGAGAGAAGATGAGAGGCTGATTGGGAGAGGGGATCATTGATGGGGATGTTAAAGTCTCCCATGATGAGGGTGGGTGTTGTGAATTCCATTTCTCGGACTCCCTCCTGTGGTCATGAATGGTACTTTGGTTAATTCGGCTCTTGGACTCCCTCTGGTGGCTTTGAGCGGAACTGCTGGTCTCTGAGGTTTGCTTTCTCAGCTGCCCTCGTTTATTGTTATGTTGGCTTCCCTATTTAACTCTACTCAGATCGTTACTTCATGCCAGCTGTCAATGTTTCAGTATTGGTTCAGATCTCTCTTGGACTTCTCTGAGGACCTGTCTACTCCAGCAGAAGCTAAGTCCCTGCTAGTTCATTTGTTGTTACTGCTGCCTGAATATATTTCTTAGTACTGCTAAATTCTAGTCCAGCTTGCTATCATGATATTTCCTTGCTAGCTGGAAGCTCTGGGGGTGCAGTGTTGCACCTCCACACCGTGAGTCGGTGTGGGGGTCTTTTTGCATACTTTTGGTTTTTGTAGTTTTTGTGCTGACCGCATAGTTTCCTTTTCTTTCCTCTGACTATTTAGTGAAGTCTGGCCTCCTTTGCTAAAACCTGTTTCATTCCTGTGTTTGTGACTTTCCTCTTAACTCACAGTCAATATATGTGGGGGGCTGCCTTTACCTTTGGGGAATTTCTCTGAGGCAAGGTTAGGCTTCTATTTCTATTTTTAGGGGTAGTTAGCTCTTAGGCTGTGAAGAGGCGTCTAGGGAGAGTTAGGTACGCTCCACGGCTATTTCTAGTGTGTGTGATAGGAGTAGGGTTTGCGGTCAGCAGAGTTCCCACTTTCCCAGAGCTTGTTCCGATTACTAGTTTACTCATCAGGTCATTCCGGGTGCTCCTAACCACCAGGTCCATAACAGTACAGCTGGCCCGCAAAGTGTTAATGCATCTCAAAAGAGGGATAAGAGAAGTTCTAACCCATTTTTTTTTCTTTGCAGTGTGTTTTGTCTCTCTTTTCCCCTTAATCTCTGGGTGGTTCAGGGCTCAGGTGTAGATATGGATATTCAAGGTCTGTCCTCTTGTGTGGATCAACTCGCTGCAAAGGTCCAAAGCATTCAAGATTATGTAGTTCAGAATCCGATGTTAGAGCCTAGAATTCCAATTCCTGATTTGTTTTCTGGGGCTAGATCTAAGTTTCTGAATTTCAAAAATAATTGTAGACTGTTTCTTGCTTTGAAACCCCGCTCCTCTGGTGACCCCAATCAGCAAGTAAAAATTATTATTTCTTTGTTACGTGGCGACCCTCAAGACTGGGCATTCTCCCTTGCGCCAGGAGATCTTGCATTGCTTAATGTAGATGCGTTTTTTCTGGCGCTTGGATTGCTTTATGACGAACAGAATTCAGTGGATCAGGCAGAGAAAACCTTGCTGGCTTTGTGTCAGGGTCAGGATGAAGCGGAGGTATATTGTCAGAAGTTTAGAAAGTGGTCTGTGCTTACTCAATGGAATGAGTGTGCCCTGGCAGCAATTTTTAGAAAGGGTCTCTCTGAGGCCCTTAAGGATGTTATGGTGGGCTTCCCCACGCCTGCTGGTCTGAATGAATCAATGTCCTTGGCCATTCAAATTGATCGGCGTTTGCGCGAGCGCAAAGTTGTGCACCATTTGGCGGTGTCCTCTGAGCAGAGGCCTGAGCTTATGCAATGTGATAGAACTTTTTGGAAGTGCATTTGAACAGCAAGGTGGCTTGTTGTTGAAGGGAAATAGAGGAAAAAAAAATCTTTAAATCTTCAGCATAGCGAGTGTGAGCGAGCTGAGTGTGACCTGAGCGTAAGTGTGGACGGCGGTAAGTGTGACTTGTGACTCAGTGAAGAGGTATTTGGAAGGTCTTTAACAAATACCTGTGTGAATTTGTGTGAGTTGTTGAATTGGGAGTAGCTATATTCACAAGGGGTTAACTTAGGGTGGGCGGTCATAATCAAGGGTTTATAAGGGGCAGCTGTTTGAGGTTCAAGTCCTTTTTGGAAGTGCATTTGAACAGCAAGGTGGCTTGTTGTTGAAGGGAAATAGAGGAAAAAAAAAATCTTTAAATCTTCAGCATAGCGAGTGTGAGCGAGCTGAGTGTGACCTGAGCGTAAGTGTGGACGGCGGTGTGACTTGTGACTCAGTGAAGAGGTATTTGGAAGGCCTTTAACAAATACCTGTGTGAATTTGTGTGAGTTGTTGAATTGGGAGTAGCTATATTCACAAGGGGTTAACTTAGGGTGGGCGGTCATAATCAAGGGTTTATAAGGGGCAGCTGTTTGAGGCTCAAGTCCTTTTTGGAAGTGCATTTGAACAGCAAGGTGGCTTGTTGTTGAAGGGAAATAGAGGAAAAAAAAAATCTTTAAATCTTCAGCATAGCGAGTGTGAGTGAGCTGAGTGTGACCTGAGCGTAAGTGTGGACAGCGGTAAGTGTGACTTGTGACTCAGTGACTTTGGAATCAGGGAGTTTCCAAGGGAGGAATTGCTGTTCCAAGTGTTAATTAATACTTTGTATTTATTTTTATTTAACGTTTCTGTCTGGTGCAATCCCCATTAGGAAATGTGCTCCACAATTGTTAATGCCATCCAGTGCACATCTTGCCACATGTATGCAGTCCTTGATCAGCCGGTCGAGGGTGCATACTGCTGTGCGAGATGTGAGCACGTTGTGCATTTGGAAACCCAGATACTGGATCTAAATGTGCAGCTGGCAACACTGAGATCCATAGACAATATGGAGGAGTCTTCTGCTCACAGAGCAGACGCTCAATGGGATAGATGAGGAGGGGGATGGTAGGATGGAGCTGCAGGACAGTGAGGCAGTTAGCTGGGTGACAGTTAGGAAGCGGGGTAGAGGGAAGAGTGCCAGGGAGGCTAGTCCTGATCTTTCACACCCCAATAAGTTTGCTAAGTTGGCAGATGAGGGGGGTGCCAGTACAGGGGTAGCACTGCTGCAGCCAGGCATGTCCTCTGAAAGCCGGAGGAGTGACTGCTCCAGTAAGGAGGGAAATAGGAGAGCAGGGCAGGCCAGACAGGTGCTGGTAGTGGGGGACTCAATTATTAGGGGAACAGATAGGGCAATCTGTCACAAAGACAGGGATCGTCGAACGGTGTGCTACCTACCTGGCGCTCGAGTCCGACACATCGCTGATCGGGTGGACAGATTACTGGGAGGGGCTGGTGAGGACCCAGCGGTCATGGTGCACATTGGCACAAATGACAAAGTTAGAGGTAGGTGGAAGGTCCTTAAAGATGATTTCAGAGAATTAGGCTGCAAGCTGAAAGCAAGGACCTCCAACGTGGTATTTTCTGAAATACTGCCTGTACCACGTGCCACGCCAGAGAGGCAATGGGAGATTAGGGAGGTTAATAAGTGGCTCAAGAATTGGTGTAGGAAGGAGGGGTTTGGGTTCCTGCAGAACTGGGCCGACTTCTCAGTTGGCTACAGGCTCTACGCTAGGGATGGGCTGCACCTCAATGGGGAAGGTGCAGCTGTGCTGGGGGAGAAAATGGTTAGAAGGTTGGAGGAGTGTTTAAACTAGGGAATGGGGGGGAGGGTATTCATTTTATAGGTGGGGAAGATAGTGCAGATAGAGACCTGGGCACAAATAAGGAAGTTGGGGGTGGCGAAGGCATGGGGGGTGGGATTAGAACAGTTAGTAATTTAAGAAAGAATAGAGGTACAGAGAGGAACATCAAGTGCATGTATACTAATGCCAGAAGCCTCGCCAACAAAATGGACGAATTAGAACTAATGTTGTTGGAACATAATTATGACATGGTGGGGATATCTGAAACATGGCTGGATGAGAGCCATGACTGGGCTGTTAACTTCCAGGGCTATAGCCTTTTCAGAAATGACCGTACAGATAAGCAAGGGGGTGGGGTGTGTCTGTTTGTAAAATCGACCTTAAAACCCATCCTGCGTGATAATATAGGTGAATCTAATGAAAATGTAGAGTCCCTGTGGGTGGAGATAAGGGGAGGGGGAAAAAATAATAAATTACTGATAGGGGTTTGTTATAAATCTCCAAAAATAATGGAAGCAATGGAGAATATCCTTGTAAAGCAAATAGATGAAGCTGCGACTCAAGGAGAAGTCATTATTATGGGGGACTTCAACTACCCTGAAATAGATTGGGGAACAGAAACCTGCAGTTCCAGTAAAGGTAATCGATTTTTGACAACTATGAGAGACAATTACCTTTCCCAACTGGTTCAGGACCCAACAAGAAGGGGGGCACTGCTAGACCTAATATTAACCAACAGGCCAGACCGCATATCAAATATAAGGGTTGGGGGTCACTTGGGGAATAGTGATCACAAAATAATAAGTTTTCATGTCTCCTTTAATAAGATGTGTAGTAGAGGGGTGACAAGGACACTAAACTTCAGGAAGTCAAATTTCCAACGGATGAGAGAGGATCTTGGTGCAATTAACTGGGACGATATCCTGAGACATAAAAGTACACAAAGAAAATGGGAGACATTTATTAGCATCCTGGATAGGACCTGTGCACAGTATATACCGTATGGGAATAAACATACTAGAAATAGGAGGAAACCAATATGGCTAAATAAAGCTGTAAGGGGCGCAATAAGTGACAAAAAGAAAGCATTTAGAGAATTAAAGGAAGTAGGTAGTGAGGAGGCATTAAATAAATACAAAAAATTAAATAAATTATGTAAAAAGCAAATCAAGGCAGCAAAGATTGAGACAGAGAGACTCATTGCTAGAGAGAGCAAAAATAACCCCAAAATATTCTTTAACTACATAAATAGTAAGAAACTAAAAAATTATAGTGTTGGCCCCCTTAAAAATAGTCTGGGTGAAATGGTGGATGAGGATGAGGAAAAAGCCAATATGCTAAATGACTTTTTTTCATCAGTATTTACAAAAGAAAATCCCATGGCAGCCAATATGACTAGTGATAATAATTCCCAATTTAATGTTACCTGCTTAACCCAGCAGGAAGTATGGCGGCGTCTAAAAATCACAAAAATTGACAAATCTCCGGGCCCGGATGGGATACACCCCCGAGTACTGCAGGAATTAAGTACAGTCATTGATAGACCATTATTTTTAATCTTTAAAGAGTCCATAATAACAGGGTCTGTACCACAGGACTGGCGTATAGCAAATGTGGTGCCAATATTCAAAAAGGGGACAAAAACTGAACTCGGAAATTATAGGCCAGTAAGTTTAACCTCTACTGTGGGTAAAATCCTGGAGGGCATTCTAAGGGATGCTATACTGGAGTATCTGAAGAGGAATAACCTCATGACCCAGTATCAGCACGGGTTTACTAGGGACCGATCATGTCAGACTAATTTGATCAGCTTCTATGAAGAGGTAAGTTCCGGTCTGGACTGTTGTGATTTTGCTTTTTGCTCCCTCTAGTGGTCATTAGTGATTTGACTCTGGAGCGTCTGTCTTTTTCTATATCCTCACCTGGGCCGTTAGTTCAGGGGCATTGCTATATAAGCTCCCTGGACCTTCAGTTCAATGCCTGGCATCGTTGAAATCAGAGCTAATCTGTTGTGCTCTTGTCCTCTGATCCTGGTTCCTGTTTTTCAAGCTAAGTCTGCTTCTTTGCTTTTTGCTTTTGTTTTGTTTGGTATTTTTGTCCAGCTTGTTCCTATCTGTATCCTGACCTTTGCTGGAAGCTCTAGGGGGCTGGTGTTCTCCCCCCGGACCGTTAGACGGTTCGGGGGTTCTTGAATCTCCAGCGTGGATTTTTATAGGGTTTTTGTTGACCAGATAAGTTATCTTGCTATATTCTGCTATTAGTAAGCTGGCCTCTCTTTGCTGAACCTGGTTCATTTCTGTGTTTGTCATTTCCTCTTACCTCACCGTTATTATTTGTGGGGGGCTTGTATCTTGCTTTGGGGTCCCTTTCTCTGGAGGCAAGAGAGGTCTTTGTTTTCTTCTCCTAGGGGTAGTTAGATTCTCCGGCTGGCGCGAGTCATCTAGCGATCACCGTAGGCATGATCCCCGGCTACTTCTAGTGTTGGCGTTAGGAGTAGCTATTTGGTCAACCCAGTTACCACAGCCCTATGAGCTGGATTTTTGTATCTTGCAGACTTACACGTTCCTCTGAGACCCTGTCCACTGGGGTCATAACAGTATGCCAGGCCAGTATTAAATGTTTAATGCATTGCAGAAGTGGGATTATAAGAAAGAAAATTTTGAGTTTTTTTTTCCCTCTCTCATTTTTTTTTTTCTTTTCCCCTTTACCTCAGAGTGGCTTAAGCTTGCTGCAGACATGAATGTCCAGACCTTGATTACAAGTGTGGACCAGCTTGCCGCTCGTGTGCAGGGTATACAAGATTATGTTGCCAGAAATCCTAGGTCTGAACCCAAGATTCCGATTCCTGAACTGTTTTCAGGAGACCGATTTAAGTTTAGGAATTTCAGGAATAATTGTAAATTATTTTTGTCCCTGAAACCTTGTTCGTCTGGAGACTCTGCTCAACAAGTAAAAATTGTTATTTCATTCTTACGGGGTGACCCTCAGGATTGGGCTTTCTCGTTGGCGCCAGGAGATCCGGCATTGGCTGATATTGATGCGTTTTTTCTGGCGCTCGGTTTACTTTATGAGGAACCCAATCTTGAGATTCAGGCAGAGAAAGCCTTGCTGGCTATGTCTCAGGGCCAGGACGAGGCTGAGGTGTATTGCCAAAAATTTCGGAAATGGTCCGTGCTGACACATTGGAACGAGTGTGCACTGGCCGCTAATTTTAGAAATGGCCTTTCTGAGGCCATTAAGAATGTTATGGTGGGTTTTCCCATTCCCACAGGTCTGAATGATACCATGTCCCTGGCTATTCAAATTGACCGGCGGTTGCGGGAGCGCAAAACCGCAAATTCCCTCATGTTGTTGTCTGAACAGACACCTGATGTGATGCAATGTGATAGAAAAACCGCAAATTCCCTCATGGTGTTGTCTGAACGGACACCTGATTTGATGCAATGTGATAGAATCCTGACTAGAAATGAGAGGAAAATTCATAGACGCCGGAATGGCTTGTGCTACTACTGTGGTGATTCTACACATGTTATCTCAGCATGCTCTAAACGTATATCTAAGGTTGTTAGTCCTGTCACCGTTGGTAATTTGCATCCTAAGTTTATTCTGTCTGTAACTTTGATTTGCTCACTGTCATCTTATCCTGTCATGGCGTTTGTAGATTCAGGTGCTGCCCTGAGTCTTATGGATCTCTCATTTGCTAAGCGCTGTGGTTTTATTCTTGAACCATTAGAAAATCCTATCCCTCTTAGGGGTATTGATGCTACGCCATTGGCAGAAAATAAGCCGCAGTATTGGACACAGGTTACCATGTGCATGACTCCTGAACACCGCGAGGTGATACGTTTTCTCGTTCTACATAAAATGCATGATTTGGTTGTTTTGGGGCTGCCATGGTTACAGACCCATAATCCAGTCCTTGACTGGAAGGCTATGTCAGTGTCTAGTTGGGGCTGTCGTGGTATTCATGAGGATTCCCTGCCTGTGTCTATTGCTTCTTCTACGCCTTCGGAAGTTCCGGAGTACTTGTCTGATTATCAGGATGTCTTTAGCGAGTCCAGGTCCAGTGCATTGCCTCCTCATAGGGAATGTGACTGTGCAATAGATTTGATTCCAGGCAGTAAATTTCCTAAGGGAAGACTGTTTAATCTGTCGATACCTGAACATACCGCTATGCGTTCATATATCAAGGAGTCTCTGGAGAAAGGACACATCCGTCCGTCTTCTTCCCCTCTTGGTGCGGGATTCTTTTTTGTGGCTAAAAAGGACGGATCTTTGAGGCCTTGTATTGACTATCGGCTTTTAAATAAGATCACTGTCAAATTTCAGTATCCTTTGCCGCTGTTGTCTGACTTGTTTGCCCGGATTAAAGGTGCCAAGTGGTTTACCAAGATAGACCTTCGTGGTGCGTACAACCTTGTGCGCATTAAGCAAGGGGATGAATGGAAAACCGCATTCAATACGCCCGAAGGTCATTTTGAGTACTTGGTGATGCCTTTTGGGCTCTCTAATGCCCCTTCAGTTTTTCAGTCCTTTATGCATGACATTTTCCGGAACTATCTGGATAAATTTCTGATCGTTTATCTGGATGATATTCTGGTTTTTTCTGATAATTGGGACTCGCATGTGGAGCAGGTCAGGATGGTCTTTAAAATTTTGCGTGAAAATTCTTTGTTTGTCAAGGGCTCAAAGTGTCTTTTTGGTGTACAGAAGGTTCCCTTTTTGGGGTTCATTTTTTCCCCTTCTGCTGTGGAGATGGACCCAGTCAAGGTCCGAGCTATTCTTGATTGGACTCAGCCCTCGTCAGTTAAGAGTCTTCAGAAGTTCTTGGGTTTCGCTAACTTCTACCGTCGTTTTATCGCTAACTTTTCTAGCATTGTGAAACCTTTGACGGATATGACCAAGAAGGGCTCCGATGTGGTTAATTGGGCTCCTGCTGCCGTGGAGGCTTTCCAGGAGTTGAAACGTCGGTTTACTTCGGCGCCTGTTTTGTGCCAGCCTGATGTCTCGCTTCCCTTTCAAGTTGAGGTGGATGCTTCAGAGATTGGAGCAGGGGCCGTTTTGTCGCAGAGAGGCCCTGGTTGCTCTGTTATGAGACCTTGCGCCTTTTTCTCTAGGAAGTTTTCGCCTGTGGAGCGAAATTATGATGTGGGCAATCGGGAGTTGTTGGCCATGAAATGGGCATTTGAGGAGTGGCGTCATTGGCTCGAGGGTGCTAAGCATCGTGTGGTGGTCTTGACTGATCACAAAAATCTGATGTATCTCGAGTCTGCTAAACGCCTGAATCCTAGACAGGCCCGCTGGTCATTGTTTTTCTCCCGTTTTGACTTTGTTGTCTCGTATTTACCAGGTTCAAAGAATGTGAAGGCCGATGCTCTTTCCAGGAGCTTTGTGCCTGATGCTCCTGGAGTCGCTGAACCTGTTGGTATTCTTAAGGATGGTATTATCTTGTCAGCTATTTCTCCAGATCTGCGACGTGTGTTGCAGACATTTCAGGCTGATAGGCCTGATTCTTGTCCACCTGACAGACTGTTTGTGCCTGATAAGTGGACCAGCAGAGTCATTTCCGAGGTTCATTCCTCGGTGTTGGCAGGTCACCCAGGAATTTTTGGCACCAGAGATCTGGTGGCCAGATCCTTTTGGTGGCCTTCCTTGTCTAGGGATGTGCGGTCATTTGTACAGTCCTGTGGGACTTGTGCTCGAGCTAAGCCTTGCTGTTCTCGTGCCAGCGGGTTGCTCTTGCCCTTGCCTGTCCCTAAGAGACCTTGGACACATATCTCCATGGATTTCATTTCTGATCTTCCGGTGTCTCAGGGCATGTCTGTTATCTGGGTGATATGTGATCGCTTCTCCATGATGGTCCATTTGGTTCCTTTGCCTAAGCTGCCTTCCTCTTCCGATCTGGTTCCTGTGTTTTTCCAGAACGTGGTTCGTTTGCACGGCATCCCTGAGAATATTGTGTCAGACAGAGGATCCCAGTTCGTTTCCAGATTCTGGCGATCCTTTTGTAGTAGGATGGGCATTGACTTGTCGTTTTCGTCTGCTTTCCATCCTCAGACTAATGGACAGACGGAGCGAACTAATCAGACTTTGGAGGCTTATTTGAGGTGTTTTGTCTCTGCTGATCAGGACGATTGGGTGACCTTCTTGCCGTTAGCTGAGTTTGCCCTTAATAATCGGGCTAGTTCCGCCACCTTGGTTTTGCCGTTTTTCTGCAACTCTGGTTTCCACCCTCGTTTTTCTTCGGGTCATGTGGAACCTTCTGACTGCCCTGGGGTGGATTCTGTGGTGGATAGGTTGCAGCGGATCTGGAATCTTGTGGTGGACAACTTGAAGTTGTCACAGGAGAGGGCTCAG
Source organism: Ranitomeya variabilis (assembly GCF_051348905.1). Classification (NCBI taxonomy): domain Eukaryota; kingdom Metazoa; phylum Chordata; class Amphibia; order Anura; family Dendrobatidae; genus Ranitomeya; species Ranitomeya variabilis. Next base: position 507,265,917 of record NC_135233.1, read on the forward strand.
CGCTTTGCCAACCGCCGCCGCGGTGTGGGTCCCCGACTACGTGTTGGGGATTTGGTGTGGCTTTCTTCCCGCTTTGTTCCTATGAAGGTTTCCTCTCCCAAATTTAAACCTCGTTTTATTGGTCCTTACAAGATATTGGAAATTCTTAATCCTGTATCCTTTCGCCTGGATCTTCCTGTGTCGTTTGCTATCCACAACGTGTTTCATAGGTCCTTGTTGCGGCGGTACGTTGTGCCTGTGGTTCCTTCTGCTGAGCCTCCTGCTCCGGTGTTGGTTGAGGGCGAGTTGGAGTACGTGGTGGAGAAGATCTTGGATTCTCGTCTCTCCAGGCGGAGGCTTCAGTACCTGGTCAAGTGGAAGGGCTATGGTCAGGAAGATAATTCCTGGGTGGTCGCCTCTGATGTTCATGCGGCCGATTTAGTTCGTGCCTTTCACGCCGCTCATCCTGATCGCCCTGGTGGTCGTGGTGAGGGTTCGGTGACCCCTCACTAAGGGGGGGGTACTGTTGTGATTTTGCTTTTTGCTCCCTCTAGTGGTCATTAGTGATTTGACTCTGGAGCGTCTGTCTTTTTCTATATCCTCACCTGGGCCGTTAGTTCAGGGGCGTTGCTATATAAGCTCCCTGGACCTTCAGTTCAATGCCTGGCATCGTTGAAATCAGAGCTAATCTGTTGTGCTCTTGTCCTCTGATCCTGGTTCCTGTTTTTCAAGCTAAGTCTGCTTCTTTGCTTTTTGCTTTTGTTTTGTTTGGTATTTTTGTCCAGCTTGTTCCTATCTGTATCCTGACCTTTGCTGGAAGCTCTAGGGGGCTGGTGTTCTCCCCCCGGACCGTTAGACGGTTCGGGGGTTCTTGAATCTCCAGCGTGGATTTTTATAGGGTTTTTGTTGACCAGATAAGTTATCTTGCTATATTCTGCTATTAGTAAGCTGGCCTCTCTTTGCTGAACCTGGTTCATTTCTGTGTTTGTCATTTCCTCTTACCTCACCGTTATTATTTGTGGGGGGCTTGTATCTTGCTTTGGGGTCCCTTTCTCTGGAGGCAAGAGAGGTCTTTGTTTTCTTCTCCTAGGGGTAGTTAGATTCTCCGGCTGGCGCGAGTCATCTAGCGATCACCGTAGGCATGATCCCCGGCTACTTCTAGTGTTGGCGTTAGGAGTAGCTATTTGGTCAACCCAGTTACCACAGCCCTATGAGCTGGATTTTTGTATCTTGCAGACTTACACGTTCCTCTGAGACCCTGTCCACTGGGGTCATAACACTGGACCAAGGGAACCCAGTAGATGTAGTGTATATGGACTTTTCAAAAGCTTTTGATACGGTGCCACACAAAAGGTTGATACATAAAATGAGAATAATGGGGATAGGGGAAAATATGTGCAAGTGGGTTGAGAGTTGGCTCAGGGATAGGAAACAAAGGGTGGTTATTAATGGAGCACACTCGGACTGGGTCACGGTTAGTAGTGGGGTAACACAGGGGTCAGTATTGGGCCCTCTTCTTTTTAACATATTTATTAATGACCTTGTAGGGGGCATTCAGAGTAGAATTTCAATATTTGCAGATGACACTAAACTCTGCAGGGTAATCAATACAGGGGAGGACAATTTTAAATTACAGGCTGATTTATGTAAACTAGAAGCTTGGGCTGATAAATGGCAAATGAGCTTTAATGGGGATAAATGTAAGGTCATGCACTTGGGTAGAAGTAATAAGATGTATAACTATGTGCTTAATTCTAAAACTCTGGGCAAAACCGTCAATGAAAAAGACCTGGGTGTATGGGTGGATGACAAACTCATATTCAGTGGCCAGTGTCAGGTAGCTGCTACAAAGGCAAATAAAATAATGGGATGCATTAAAAGAGGCATAGATGCTCATGAGGAGAACATAATTTTACCTCTATACAAGTCACTAGTGTGACCACACTTAGAATACTGTGCACAGTTCTGGTCTCCGGTGTATAAGAAAGACATAGCTGAACTGGAGCGGGTGCAGAGAAGAGCAACCAAGGTTATTAGAGGACTGGGGGGTCTGCCATACCAAGATAGGTTATTACACTTGGGGCTATTTAGTTTGGAAAAACGAAGACTAAGGGGTGATCTTATGTTAATGTATAAATATATGAGGGGACAGTACAAAGACCTTTCTGCTGATCTTTTTAATCATAGACCGGTGACAGGGACAAGGGGGCATCCTCTATGTCTGGAGGAAAAAAGGTTTAAGCATAATAACAAACGTGGATTCTTTACTGTAAGAGCAGTGAGACTATGGAACTCTCTGCCGTATGATGTTGTAATGAGTGACTCATTGCTTCAATTTAAGAGGGGACTGGATACCTTTCTGGAAAAGTATAATATTACAGGGTATATATATTAGATTCCTTGATAAGGCGTTGATCCAGGGAACTAGTCTGATTGCCGTATGTGGGGTCGGGAAGGAATTTTTTTCCCCATGATGGAGCTTACTCTTACCACATGGGTTTTTTTTGCCTTCCCCTGGATCAACGTGTTAGGGCATGCTAGGCTATGGGTTGAACTAGATGGACTTAAAGTCTTCCTTCAACCTTAATAACTATGTAACTATGTAACTATGTAACTTTGACCAGAACTGAACGGCAAGAACACAGACGTCAGAATCGGCTGTGTTTTTACTGTGGTGACCCTACTCATGCTATCTCTGATTGTCCTAAGCGCACTAAGCGGTTCGCTAGGTCTGTCACCATTGCTACTGTACAGCCTAAATTTCTTTTGTCTGTTACTTTGATTTGCTCTCTGTCGTCCTACTCGGTTATGGCTTTTGTGGATTCGGGCGCTGCCTGAATTTGATTGGACTTGGAGTTTGCCAGGCGTTGTGGTTTTTTCCTGGAGCCTTTGCAGTATCCTATTCCATTAAGGGGAATTGATGCTACGCCTTTGGCCAGGAATAAACCTCAGTACTGGACTCAGTTGACCATGTGCATGGCTCCTGCACATCAGGAAGATATTTGCTTTTTGGTGTTGCATAATTTGCATGATGTGGTCGTGTTGGGTTTGCCATGGCTACAGGTTCATAATCCAGTATTGGATTGGAAATCAATGTCTGTGTCTAGTTGGGGTTGTCAAGGGGTACATGACGATGTTCCGATGATGTCAATTTCTTCATCCATTCCTTCTGATGTCCCTGAGTTTCTGTTGGATTACCGGGATGTATTTGATGAGCCCAAATCCAGTATCCTACCCCCTCATAGGGATTGTGATTGTGCTATAAATTTGATCCCTGGTAGTAAGTTTCCTAAGGGCCGACTTTTCAATTTATCCGTGCCAGAACACACCGCTATGCGGAGTTATATAAAGGAGTCCTAGGAGAAAGGGCATATTCGCCCGTCTTCATCACCGTTGGGAGCAGGGTTCTTTTTTGTGGCCAAGAAGGATGGTTCTCTGAGACCCTGTATAGACTACCGCCTTCTCAATAAAATCACGGTCAAATTTCAGTACCCTTTGCCTCTGCTGTCTGATTTGTTTGCTCGGATTAAGGGGGTTAGTTGGTTCACCAAGATAGATCTTCGAGGGGCATATAACCTTTTGCGTATTAAACAGGGCGATGAATGGAAAACAGCATTTAATACGCCCGAGGGCCATTTTGAGTACCTGGTGATGCCATTCGGGCTTTCTAACGCTCCATCTGTGTTTCAGTCCTTTATGCATGACATCTTCCGAAAGTATCTGGATAGATTCATGATTGTATATTTGGATGATATTTTGGTCTTTTCAGATGATTGGGAGTCTCATGTGAAGCAGGTCAGAATGGTATTCCAGGTCCTTCGTGCTAATTCCTTGTTTGTGAAGGGGTCTAAATGTCTCTTCGGAGTTCAGAAGGTTTCCTTTTTGGGCTTCATTTTTTCCCCTTCTACTATCGAGATGGATCCTGTTAAAGTTCAGGCCATTTATGATTGGACTCAACCTACATCTGTGAAGAGTCTTCAGAAATTCCTGGGCTTTGCTAATTTTTACCGTCGCTTCATCGCTAATTTTTCTAGTGTGGTTAAACCTTTGACTGATTTGACAAAGAAAGGTGCTGATGTGGTGAATTGGTCCTCTGCGGCTGTGGAGGCTTTTCAGGAGCTGAAACGTCGTTTTTCTTCGGCCCCTGTGTTGCGTCAGCCAGATGTTTCGCTCCCTTTTCAGGTTGAGGTTGATGCTTCTGAGATTGGAGCAGGGGCTGTTTTGTCTCAAAGAAGTTCTGATGGCTCTGTGATGAAGCCATGTGCCTTCTTTTCTAGAAAATTTTCACCTGCTGAGCGTAACTATGATGTTGGCAATCGGGAGCTGCTGGCTATGAAGTGGGCATTCGAGGAGTGGCGACATTGGCTTGAGGGAGCCAAGCACCGCATGGTGGTCTTGACGGATCACAAGAATTTGACTTATCTCGAGTCTGCCAAGCTGTTGAATCCTAGACAGGCTCGATGGTCACTGTTTTTATCCCGTTTCGATTTTGTGGTTTCATACCTTCCGGGTTCTAAGAATGTGAAGGCTGATGCCCTTTCTAGGAGTTTTGTGCCTGATTCTCCGGGAGTCCCTGAGCCGGCTGGTATTCTCAAAGAGGGGGTAATTCTGTCTGCCATCTCCCCTGATTTGCGGCGGGTGCTGCAGGAGTTTCAGGCTGATAGACCTGACCGTTGTCCAGCGGAGAAACTGTTTGTCCCTGATAGATGGACTAGCAGAGTTATTTCTGAGGTTCATTGCTCAGTGTTGGCTGGTCATCCTGGGATTTTTGGTACCAGGGATTTGGTGGCTAGGTCCCTTTGGTGGCCTTCCTTGTCACGGGATGTGCGTTCTTTTGTGCAGTCTTGTGGGACTTGTGCTCGGGCCAAGCCCTGCTGTTCTCGTGCCAGTGGGTTGCTTTTGCCCTTGCCGGTCCCGAAAAGGCCTTGGACGCATGTTTCCATGGATTTTATTTCAGATTATCCTGTCTCTCAAAGGATGTCTGTCATCTGGGTGGTTTGTGATCGCTTTTCTAAGATGGTCCATTTGGTACCCTTGCCTAAATTACCTTCCTCCTCTGATTTGGTGCCATTATTCTTTCAGCATGTGGTTCGTTTGTTGAGGGAGGATCTAAATTGATCCTTCACGGTTAACTCAGTGATTTCCAAATTAATCTACAGGGCGTTGCCGGCAACTGAAAATGACCAGACGGAGACGTGTGCCTCTGTATGGGGGATCGAGCAGATCTCTGGCCCCCGTTTATTGTGTATGAGTTTTCATAGTCATAGAAATTATACTTCAACCAATCAGCATAATAACACGCTCACAGTTCTTAACCTATAAGAATGCAGGAAAAACTTAACCCATGAGGATACAGGAAAAATGGAAACTACAGATGTGGTCATGTCTTTTTGGTATAGTATGTGTTTTTCTAACAGATGCCTTAGTCTTGTATAGTGATACACCCCCTAATCTATTATCTGGCTCGAGTCAGAAGACTCAAGGTCTTTATACCAATTATGAACCATAGCCTAGTTGCATACCAGGCTTGTGAACAACAAGATAAAATTACTTCATGGCAGCTGTAACCTTTTACCTAATTAAATAACAGAATTTATCTTTAAGCAACAAGAAAATGGAATCAAAAACACAAAATGGAGAATCTAGCACAAAATGGAGAACCTTTCATAATTTGTTCCTTCACATTCCCCCCTAGATAAATTTTGTTAATTAATGTCCAGCATCAGAGGTACTATCCCAAGCTCTAAGCTCGAGGGGTACTGGTCTTCACATGACTGGTGCCATGTTACCAGCCATGGCTGTTGCGGCGTACCCGTCCCCCTGTATACTAGAATTTACGAATAACAATTATTGATAACAGTAGTGGGGATCTTTTGAAAATAGCCATGCGCTTGGCTTCAACATCTTCATCAGGTATCTTTGTGAAATCGGTGTAGAGAAGAGCAGGAGTGGCAACGCTTTTGGTTCCATCATTAATTGTCTTAGTGTAGAATTTCCTAATACATACAGAAAATGCACCAAAAAACAAGTTTTAGTATTACATATATAACAAGGATAAAGGCAACAATATATAACTAACTTTGCAAGATTCCAGCTATCCAGCCCCCAAGTCCCTCAAATCAATTTGCTGGATTAAGAAAGGAGAAGGTGTCTGCCCACCAACTGTCCTTATTACAGTCATTGTCTTTATTATATTAATCTCTGAGTCTTTGAATATCTTCTAACTTTAACTTTAACTTCATAGTGCTGTTGGGATCTATATAATGACAGCAGGCAGGTCCAATAACCTGACACATACCACCCTGTGCTGCTGTTAAGTAATCCAGTACTACAGTATATTGATTAGTGACTATGATAAGTTGGTTTTGGACAGCAACAGTAGTATTAAGTATATCCAATATATCCCAAATTTGATCATCTAGATAGTCTGTGGCCCTAACCAATGTATCCCACATTTGGGTAATCATAGGGTAAATGAAAATAGAACTGACAATTTTATTGGCTATACCCATCTGTACTACTAATCTTTCATAATATTGGACAAACTTATTATTCAAGGATATTGGGGAATTTAGGCTGTCCCATATGGTTACCAATAATAATATAGAAAATGCGAAAACCAAAACATTATGTCCCCTTATTTGCTACTAGTGTGTTTGACCAGCTTGCAGTGCGATACGTGGATCCACGTCGACCTTCCCTCCAGCTTTACTAACATAGGAGTGATACTGAGGACTTAGTAGGGACCGTCATACAAAGGTTCTAGTCCGAGTTTTTTGACATGGCTTTTCATGACCACAAAACCACCAGACTTCAAATTGTGACAAATATCGGTTTCTGCTGAATCTAGAAGGGAAGAAAAAAAACTAAAACATAGATGTTAGCAAGATTTTTACTAAGCTGAATAACATATTGAACAGCACTGTCAGTTTCTTCTGATAACTACTGAGGCTAGAAATTTGCAGGGCCTAGCACTAAACAATATCTCATATGGGGAAAGGCCATGTTTTGCCTTAGGGGTAGTACGAATGTGGTACAGTACAATGGGTAGGAGCTCTGGCCATGGAGCCGTAGTCTCCTGCATCTTTTTGGTCAATTGTCCCTTCAGTGTGCCATTCAGCCTCTCAACTTTCCCACTGGATTGTGGATAGTATGGAGGGCCACAGTGGATCCAAACATTGTCAAAACCTCCTGATACACATAGGACTTGGTCACTTTCAACGACTTCTGGAACACCATATCTGCATATAACTTCCATCACCAGTTTCTTCGCTGTAGTCTTTGCAGTAATGTTGGTAACCGGGAATGCTTCAGGCTAATCCGGAGAACATGTCGACAACCACCAAACAATATTCATACCTTCCAGACTTAGGCAACGTGATATGGTTCACTTGGAGCCTTTGGAAAGGATAGTCGGGCTTAGCAAGATGCTTCGGGGGTACACGTTGAAGTTGACCGGGATTGCAGGTCTGACAGATATTACATACACGGTTGTGTGCTGTCAGCACAGTAGAAATACCTGGAGCCCAGTAGAATTTTTGTACATTTTTCTCCTCGATGTGTGGGCCCATGTGCCCATGTTGCAATAGCAGGGTACATCTGCTTAGGGAGACACACAAGTTGATCCTTTTTCCAGAGACCATTGTCCATACGTGCTCCATCAGCCTTCCACTGCTTCACTTCTTCCTTTTAGGGACATTCTCTGCATCGTCATTAAGCGGTCTCGCGGGGTCCGACAGAAAACCTCAGTCTGGCGTAGATCATCAGGTTACGGTAGAGTCAGTGTTTCTTGTAACTGTTTACGCTGAGAGCGTGTGGTCACCATAGTTGGTATGTTCAGTTCAACGGGTAGGAAAGCAGCAGCTTTTGCTTGCATATCCACAAAGACGTTACCAACAGTCTATGGACTTTTCCTAGGACCTTGCGCCTTAATTTTGATAATGGCCACCTGGGTAGGTAATTTGATTGAGTCCGTGAGGGTTTTAACAGCTTCAGCATTCTTCACTGGAGTCCCGGCGGTGGTAATAAACCCTCGATTGGCCCACAGGGCTCCGAAATCATGAGCAATACCAAATGCATACTGTGAGTCCGTGTATATATTAGCCCGCCTGTCTTTGGTCAGAACACATGCAGTAGACAGAGCCTGAAATTCTGCTTCTTATGCTGACAGTGAGGGAGGGAGGGAGTGCAGCTCCGTGCACTACAGTTTCTTCCGTAGTAACAGCGTATCCGAGTGGAATCTGCCAAATCATCAGCATATCTTGAACCGTCTTTCAGGGCATTGTAGAAAGGTTGCATTATACGGGATGCGTCCGGTATCCACTGACAACAACAAATACATAGTCCAAGAAAACGCTGGAGTTCAGTCTCATCTTTTGGAAAAGGAAGGGAGCTGATGGCTATTTTTCTATCTTTTGAGAGGTGTCTGACACCCTGAAGGAGACAGTGACCCAAAAATATCACTTGACCAAGGCAGAACGGAAGTTTCGAGGCCGAAACCCGACAGTTCAGATCTGCCAGATACTTGAGAAGACTAACAGTGGCAGCAATGGCTTCCTGCTCTGTTTGTGCACACACAAAAGATCAGCCACATTATATTCATCATAGGGGTTATATAACGTAAGGACCATCTGACCATCATCTTGGAATTATATTCTGGAGCGGAACTGTGATAATAAATCTGCCCCCAGTAAGTTTACCGGACATATAGGAGAGATTATGAACTGAGCAGTAACTTCAGGGAAAGGGTCCCACGGGGATAGGTTTTATAAGAGTATATTTATTAGGTCTGCCATCTACACTGATTAAAACAAACTCTTGGTCTGAGAATTGACATGACGTGGCTTGAGAGGGAGTGAGATTCCCATACAGGGTTAAAAAGGGGTATTGGAGTATGAGACTGGACTTGTGTACGATGGGAGGAGGGCAGGGGCTGAAGTCTGTTACATGGGCCACTGATAAGGAACAGAGCTGTGTCCTTGCAGCTGTGTGTGGGTGTGTGTGGGGGGGCTGAGATTGGAGCAGACATCGCTGCGGCTACAGATTTAACCTTTAATTTCCCTGCTGATGCAGAATGGGCTTTTTTTACAATGAGAATCCCGGATCTTTAAATACTACCATAAGACGCCCATAAAACTTCTCGGCAGTCCAGGATATATTGGTGCCTTGGGGTTAAGGGGCATAGGGCTTACAGTCGGGAGTAGAGGCTTAATTTCCTGGGGAGGGACCATATCATCTAACAGGGAGCCCCCCTGTTTCAGATTATTATTTTGAATTATTTGTCTTTCTAACACATTACCCTCAATCACTTTCTCAATTCCTTCCTGCACCACAAAACATCCAGTTTTTTTGTCATAGTAATAGACAACTATCCCTTTCCAACGTGACAAAACAATCAGAATTCACGTCCTCTGTTGATCCTCAATTTGCTATATATCAACCACTCAACTTGAAGCAGGTGAATCTTTTACCAATCTTTCAATCACACTGATAACCAATCACTTACAAATTTCCTTCTAAAACTAGGCACTAGATTTCACTTTCAATTTACAATATTTCTTTGTACTTCAAAACAATATTGTTGCCTGAAACAAAACACAGATCTACCAGCGCGTACTACACCAAGAAAATACAGTGAAACTCAAGAGCGCAGCCACATGCGTGCCCCCTCCACACCAGAAACACAGCATAGATAAGAAAATCACAGCATTCCTCAGCGCAGAAGGGAGAAAGCAACAGCGCAGCTGCTCGACCCCTCCCATCGGATATTTTAGAGATAAACACAGAAACGGAATACAGCAGTTCTCAGACTTAATTAATTTCTACAAAATCTTCATCGCACAATTCACATACCAGAACACCTTAGGAAAAAAACAATAATTGAGAATATTTTCCCTGCATTCCTGACAGATTTCTTTCCCCATTTTTGGGCCAACAATACCAAATTCATCATACAATTCAAAATCTTCTTCTTCCACGGAAACTGATTCTCCTTTAGAGCTAAATACCCTTACTTAGTCGTGCATAGTACTAGAGCGGCCGTATAGTCTATTCCACTAGGGTTTACCTGTCCCCCGCTGGGACAACCCAAAATCGCGGTACTCAGCGAAAGGAGGAGGGCGTCTCAGACTTTCCCTCCGGACACCTCTGGATATATTTAAATCAATATATACCTGAGTTACGCATCCTACCCAATCTTCGATCACCTCACCGCGCCTGATTCTAACAGTGATCAGGAATTCAGGATATTTTGACTATAAAGAGAATTACATCACTGGTCAATCCGGGGTGTCCGTCCCTTATGAGGTACGGTTAGAGCACTGGGCTCTCAACGGAACTACACCTCTATATGATTCCACCCAAAAATCATCCCACCTTCGGGGACAAACCTCAGATCCTCTTTGCAGCAACAAACACAGGAAAACCACACCAAACAGTCAGTCTGGACAGTATAACTGCCAACTTACCGTGGTTGTTGTGGGGGATGATCAGTCCCAATTTTCCAGTGCCTGTGTCCGGTCCGAGGATCCTTTGTCTTGTTGTCCTCCGGGGGGCAGAGGCGTTCCTGCTTGGGGCCCCACGTTCTCGGGTGCCAACTGTTGAGGGAGGATCTAAATTGATCCTTCACGGTTAACTCAGTGATTTCCAAATTAATCTACAGGGCGTTGCCGGCAACTGAAAATAACCAGACGGAGACGTGTGCCTCTGTATGGGGGATCGAGCAGATCTCTGGCCCCCGTTTATTGTGTATGAGTTTTCATAGTCATAGAAATTATACTTCAACCAATCAGCATAAGAACACGCTCACAGTTCTTAACCTATAAGAATGCAGGAAAAACTTAACCCATGAGGATACAGGAAAAATGGAAACTACAGATATGGTCATGTCTTTTTGGCATAGTATGTGTTTTTCTAACAGATGCCTTAGTCTTGTATAGTGATACACCCCCGAATCTATTATCTGGCTCGAGTCAGAAGACTCAAGGTCTTTATACCAATTATGAACCATAGCCTAGTTGCATACCAGGCTTGTGAACAACAAGATAAAATTACTTCATGGCAGCTGTAACCTTTTACCTAATTAAATAACAGAATTTATCTTTAAGCAACAAGAAAATGGAGTCAAAAACACAAAATGGAGAATCTAGCACAAAATGGAGAACCTTTCATAATTTGTTCCTTCACACGTTTGCATGGCATTCCGGAGAACATTGTGTCGGACAGAGGGTCCCAGTTTGTCTCTAGGTTTTGGCAGTCCTTTTGTGCTAAGATGGGCATTGATTTGTCTTTTTCTTCGGCTTTCCATCCTCAGACAAATGGCCAAACCGAACGAACCAACCAGACTTTGGAGGCCTATCTGAGATGCTTTGTTTCTGCTGATCAGGATGATTGGGTGACCTTTTTGCCATTGGCTGAGTTCGCCCTTAATAATCGGGCTAGTTCGGCTACTTTGGTTTCGCCTTTTTTTTGCAATTCTGGTTTTCATCCTCGTTTTTCTTCAGGGCAGGTTGAGCCTTCTGACTGTCCTGGTGTGGATTCTGTGGTGGACAAATTGCAGCAAATTTAGACTCACGTAGTGGACAATCTGACGTTGTCCCAGGAGAAGGCTCAACGTTTCGCTAACCGCCGTCGTTGTGTTGGTCCTCGACTTCGTGTTGGGGATTTGGTTTGGTTATCATCTCGTTATGTTCCTATGAAGGTTTCTTCTCCTAAGTTTAAGCCTCGTTTCATTGGTCCTTATAAGATTTCTGAAATTCTCAACCCTGTGTCATTTCGTTTGGTCCTTCCAGCTTCCTTTGCCATCCATAATGTGTTCCATAGGTCGTTGTTGCGGAGGTATGTGGCGCCTATGGTTCCCTCCGTTGATCCTCCTGCTCCGGTGTTGGTTGAGGGGGAGTTGGAGTATGTGGTGGAAAAAATTTTGGATTCTCGTATTTCGAGACGGAAGCTCCAGTACCTGGTTAAGTGGAAGGGCTATGGTCAGGAGGATAATTCCTGGGTTGTTGCCTCCGATGTCCATGCTGCCGATTTAGTTCGTGCCTTTCATTTGGCTCGTCCTGATTGGCCTGGGGGCCCTGGTGAGGGTTCGGTGACCCCTCTTCAAGGGGGGGTACTGTTGTGAATTCCATTTCTCGGACTCCCTCCTGTGGTCATGAATGGTACTTTGGTTAGTTCTGCTCTTGGACTCCCTCTGGTGGCTTTGAGCGGAACTGCTGGTCTCTGAGGTTTGCTTTCTCAGCTGCCCTCGTTTATTGTTATGTTGGCTTCCCTATTTAACTCTACTCAGATCATTACTTCATGCCAGCTGTCAATGTTTCAGTATTGGTTCAGATCTCTCTTGGACTTCTCTGAGGACCTGTCTACTCCAGCAGAAGCTAAGTCCCTGCTAGTTCATTTGTTGTTACTGCTGCCTGAATATATTTCTTAGTACTGCTAAATTCTAGTCCAGCTTGCTATCATGATATTTCCTTGCTAGCTGGAAGCTCTGGGGGTGCAGTGTTGCACCTCCACACCGTGAGTCGGTGTGGGGGTCTTTTTGCATACTCTGCGTGGTTTTTGTAGTTTTTGTGCTGACCGCATAGTTTCCTTTTCTTTCCTCTGACTATTTAGTGAAGTCTGGCCTCCTTTGCTAAAACCTGTTTCATTCCTGTGTTTGTGACTTTCCTCTTAACTCACAGTCAATATATGTGGGGGGCTGCCTTTACCTTTGGGGAATTTCTCTGAGGCAAGGTTAGGCTTCTATTTCTATTTTTAGGGGTAGTTAGCTCTTAGGCTGTGAAGAGGCGTCTAGGGAGAGTTAGGTACGCTCCACGGCTATTTCTAGTGTGTGTGATAGGAGTAGGGTTTGCGGTCAGCAGAGTTCCCACTTTCCCAGAGCTTGTTCCGATTACTAGTTTACTCATCAGGTCATTCCGGGTGCTCCTAACCACCAGGTCCATAACAGGTGGGGATGTCACAGGATAGAAAGTGAGTAAGCCAGGTGGCAAAGTGGTCTAGAAACAGGCGGGAGGAGCCTGGAGGGTGATAAACAACTGCATGGACTTCAAAGGAAGGAAATGTAAGTGAGGGAACAAAGGGGATGACCTGGAAAGCACATTGTGATGAAAGGAGTAAACCAGCACCTCCACCCTGTTTGTTTTCAGGTCTGGTGGTATGTGAGAATTTCAGCCCACCAAACGAGAGAGCGGCAGCGGCGGTGGTGTCTGAGTGCTGGATCCAGGTTTCTGTAATAGCCAGAAGGTTAAGGGTATTAGAGAGGAAAAGATCCTGAATGTAAGTTAGTTTGTTACACACAGACCATGCATTCCAGAGAGCACAGTGGAAAGCAATAGGAGAAGGCATGCACTGAATGTTAATAAGATTAGCCATGTCATGGTATCATGTTGTGGGGCTGATTTGCTCCAGGAGGGACTAGTGCACTTCACAAAATAGATGGCATCATGATAATAAGAAGATTATGTGGCAATACTGAAACAACACCTCAATACATTAGCCAGGAAGTTAATGCTTGGACGGAAATGGGTCTTCCAAATGGACAATGACCAGAAGAAATGAAGAAAAAAAGACGAAAACTGCCAAAATGGTAATGAAGTGGCTTAAGGATAGCAAAGTTAATGTTTTGGAGTGGCCATCACAAAGCCCTGATCTTAGTCCTGTTGAAAATGTATGGGCAAAGCTGAAAAGGCAGGTGCGAGCAAGGCAACCTACAAACCTGGATTAGTTACGCCAGTCTTGTCATGAGGAATGAGCCCAAATTCCAGCCAACTATTGTGGGAATCTTGTGGAAGGATATCCAAAACGTTTGACCCAAGTTATTCAGGTTAAGGGCAATGATACGAAATACTAATGAAATGTTTGTAAACTTTTGACTTTGCATTAAGTAAAAAAATGCCTTAAAGCATTCTTTTTCTCTCATTATTCTTGCATTTGGCAAATAATAATAATTATGGTAATTATAATTGACCTAAAACGGAAAAGATTTATTCTGATTTCGTTTCAGGTATTGAGAAAAGCATGCATATGTGTCTTTTCATATGGTGTATGGAAACTTCTGGTTTCAACTGTAGTTGCCACTTGCCCCTTTCATACTCATTTTATTAATGACCACTATATTGATCAGCTGAATTAAACTGATTTATATCTCTTGCATTATAGGAAAAGATTTCTGCTAAATTGGCCACCACAGAATATGTCTTTTTAATAGAGCAATTTAACTTCTTACACATTAAAATAATAAATAAAAGTTATTTTTTTATATTAGAGAATCTTTAGTTAGGAATTATTTGCCTTAGGCAATATGTAAATAATGCAATTTGTCAGGGGACGCAACTCAGCCGACGCCAATCGTCAGGACAATTACGCAATTGACTGACGAGTAATGGACGAGGCCACCGTGGTTTCCACTACTAGTCCAATTATTGGGGAACTCACAGCAAGTATATGGTATGCACACCATCGATTGCAACGCATGGAATATATACAGCTCTGGCAAAAATTAAGAGACTACCACATCAAAACCCTGTCATGGGCAGCCCAATCTCCAGACCTGAACCCCATTGAAAACCTCTGGAATGTAATCAAGAGGATGATGAATAGTCACAAGCCATCAAACAAAGAAGAACTGCTTACATTTTTGTGCCAGGAGCAGTGTGAAAGACTGGTGGGAAGCATGCCTAGAAGCATGAAAGCTGTGATTAAAAATCATGGTTATTCCACAAAATATTGATTTCTGAACTTTTCCTGAGTTGAAACATTAGTATTGTTGTTTGTAAATGATTATGAACTTGTTTTGTTTGCATTATTTGAGGTCTGAAAGCACTGGGGTTTTTTTTAGTAATTTTGACCATTTCTACTTTTCAGAAAAAAAATATAAAATTTATTGCTTGGAAATTCGGAGGCATGTTTTCAGTAGTTTACAGTTGTGTTACAGGAAGTGTTTACCCGCTTCCTGATTTCCTATTCGTTTGCATATTTTCCACACTTAAATGTTTCAGATCACCAAACAAAATTATATTAAACAACTATAGCACAAGCGCCATTTATTCTATGGCGCTTTACATGTGAAAAGGGGTATACTGTACATAATAAAAACAAGTGCAATAAGCTTAAAGGGAAGGTGCCGCAATTTTGTTTTTGTATTTAAAATGATTGTTTATATAAACAATTATTTTTAATACAAATTTTTTTTTTAACTTTAATATCTTTTTTATTATTAATTATTTTTGCAGCCACTTGGCGCCGCCATTTTGCTTTGCAGGAGTGTAAGTGTAGTTGCACGACACTTACACTCTGCAAATACGGCAGCCCTGGGCATAGGAGGCTGCGGTCAGCGTCCGACCCCATACCTATCATTGAGCTGCTCCCTGCTGTGATCTGGCCACGCCCCCTGGGCTGTCTCCACATCACAGCAGAGGCAGGAGATTGAGGCCATCTTTCTTCAGCCCACAGTGTGTGAGCTCCACAGTGACTTGAGAGCTGTGCTGGTATAGGAGGGACAGCTCCAGCTGTCTCCCCTTTCACACTGTTAGCAGTCGGCCATTCCCTGTCCTCTGCTGCCTGGTGTGTGGCTGTGATCTCTAGAATCGCTAGAGAGGGTGGAGTGCTGCAGTCTGATGTCCTCAGGAGCTGCAGAGGTAACACGTGGGAGGGGAAGGCTCTCAGTGCTGCTCCGACCCTGCCTGTCACTGCAGCTCCTAACAGGACATCAGACCGTGTATCTATCACTATACTGTGCTGAGCCGAGTATCTAATCCTCTCCTGTGTGATATTGTCTGCTGAGCAGTGTATCTAATCCTATCCTGTATGATACTGTCTGCTGTGCCGTGTACCTAATCCTCTCCTGTGTGATACTATGCTGAGCTGTCTATCTAATCCTATACTGTGTGATACTATGCTGAGCCGTGTATCTTATCCTATACTGTGTGATACTGTCTGTTGAGCCATGCATCTAATCCTATACTGTGTGATACTATGCTGAGCCGTGTATCTAATCCTATACTGTGTGATACTGTCTGCTGAGCCGTGTATCTAATCCTATCCTGTGTGATACTGTCTGCTGAGCCGTGTATAATAATAATAATCTTTATTTTTATATAGTGCTAACTTATTCCGCAGCGCTTTACAGTTTGCACACATTATCATCGCTGTCCCCGATAGAGCTCACAATCTAAATCTAATCCTATCCTGGGTGATACTTTGCTGAGCCGTGTATCTAATCCTATCCTGTGTGATACTATGCTGAGCCATGTATCTAATCCTATACTGTATAATACTGTCTGCTAGCCATGCATCTAATCCTATACTGTGTGATACTATGCTGAGCCGTGTATTTAATCCTATCCTGTGTGATACTGTCTGGTGAACCGTGTATCTAATCATCTCCTATGCACTCCTCTCCCCCCTGCATATCTTTCCCCATTGCACACACAACTCAGTGCGTGCGATAACAGGAGCTGCAGGGGTCATGCTGTATTATGGCATTATGTGAGATCTATATGACGGTATTATGTGATCTGTATGGTGGTATTATGCTTGATCAGTATTGTGAGAATTATATGGTGGTATTGTGTGTGATCTATAAGCCGGTATTATGTGAGAACACAGGCAGCATTATGTATGATCTATATGACGGTATTATGTGAGAACACTATGGCAGTATTATGTGTGATCTATATGGCGGTATGTGAGAACACTGGCGGTATTATGTGTGAGCTATATGGTGGTATTATGTGAGAACTGTATGACAGTATTGTGTGATCTATTTGATAGTATTGTGTGTGATCTATATGGCGGTATTATGTGTGATCTATATGGCGGTATTATGTGAGAACACTATGGCAGTATTATCTTCAGAAAGCGGACCCATTCTATGGTGGTTCTGGCTGAGCACCTGCACGCGGGTCTGGGGTAATAGAGGGGGCAGCATGACCTCCAGTTAGGTGCAGTCAGGGGAAGGCTGGTGAGGCAGCTGAAGAGAGAGGTCTCATTTTTATCGTTACTATATGGCTACATTTCCTTCCCAGCGTCACCCCGTACTTCGCCTGTCACCTCGCTTTCACACAACGCCAGGACAGGATGGAGAAGACAGGATCTAAGGAGGGGAATGTCTGGATCAGAACAGGCCATCAATCCGCAGAAATGTTTCCTGGATTTCTGTGGAGCAGACAAGCAGACTGTCCATCCATGTGTATAAAAGACAGCGCTCTATGTAAAATCCCTGGCTGCTCCGCGCACCAAACAGGGTGCCCCCATAGACCAGCACACTGCTCTCCTGAAATACTCTGTGCTGCTGTCACCCTGCTCCCTCCACCATATATCTCCCAGAATCCTTGCTGTCTGCCATCCTCGGTGACTGTCCACTTGTCAGTATAACACTGCTTTCACACTAGCGTCGGTACGGGCCCGTCGCAGTGCGTCGGGCCGACGTACCGGCACATGCTGTGAAAAAAATGCCCGACGTGGGCAGCGGAAGCAGTCTTACGACGCTTCCGCTGCCCCATTGCAAGGTCCGGGTAGGAGGGGGCGGAGTTTCGGCCGCGCATGCGCGATCGAAAATGGCGGACTCGACGCACAAAAAAACGTTACATGTAACTTTTTTGTGGCGGCGGTCCACCAAAACACGACGCAACCGTCGCACGACGGTTGCGACTTGTGGCAATATATCGCAATGCGTCAGTAATGTTAGTCTATGGGGAAAAAATGCATCCTGCAGACAATTTTGCAGGATGCGTTTTTTCTCCTGAACGACGCATTGCAACGTATTGCAAACAACGCTAGTGTGAAAGTAGCCTAAGGCTGCCGTCACACTAACAGTATTTGGTCAGTATTTTACCTCAGTATTTGTAAGCCAAAACCAGGAGTGGGTGATAAATACAGAAGTGGTGCATATGTTTCTATTATACCTTTCCTTTATTTGTTCCACTCCTGGTTTTGGCTTACAAATACTGATGTAAAATACTGACCAAATACGGCTAGTGTGACTGCAGCCTTACTCTGCAGTCACCAACAAAAATGGCTGCTCACTGGGTTCCTGAATATAATCGTCTCTTATCCCTTAGCAAACACCCAGAAGGGGAGGAGAGGAGTGACATCACACACGTCAGCAGACTCTGCCCATAATTACTGCAGTGCTGTAATGTGAGCTAGTTGTACACTAGGTTTTTGTCAAATTTCATTAGCTGCTCCCCCTAGTGTTTAAAAGTGGAAATTCCAAAACTTTTCAAATTATTTTTCAGATTTTACTAAATTATAAACAAATGATAATATTTTTTAAGAAAATGTAAACATTAATTCTTTACATTTTTACAATTGCTGTAAAAAAAAAGTTTTTGATGGCACCTTCCCTTTACCCCCTTCACCCCCAAGGGTGGTTTGCACGTTAATGACCAGGCCAATTTTTACAATTCTGACCACTGTCCCTTTATGAGGTTATAACTCTGGAACGCTTCAACGGATCCTAGTGATTCTGACATTGTTTTCTCGTGACATATTGTACTTCATGATAGTGGTAAAATTTATTTGATATTACCTGCGTTTATTTGTGAAAAAAATGGAAATTTGGCGAAAATTTAGAAAATTTTGCAATTTTCCAACTTTGAATTTTTATGCAATTAAATCACAGTGATATGTCACACAAAATACTTAATAAGTAACATTTCCCACATGTCTACTTTACATCAGCACCATTTTGAGAAATTGGACCCCAAAAGTTATTGTACAATTTGTCCTGAGTACGCTGATACCCCATATGTGGGGGTAAACCACTGTTTGGGCGCATGGGAGAGCTCGGAAGGGAAGGAGCGCCGTTTGACTTTTCACTGCAAAATTGACAGGAATTGAGATGGGATGCCATGTTGCGTTTGGAGAGCCACTTATGTGCCTAAACATTGAAACCCCCCACAAGTGACACCATTTTGGAAAGTAGACCCTCTAAGGAACTTATCTAGATGTGTGGTGAGCACTTTGACCCACCAAGTGCTTCACAGAAGTTTATAATGCAGAGCCATAAAAATAAAACAAAAATGTTTTCCTACAAAAATTATTTTTTAGCCCCCAGTTTTGTATTTTCCCGAGTGTAACAGGAGAAATTGGACCCCAAAAGTTGTTGTCCAATTTGTGCTGAGTACGCTGATACCCCATATGTGGGGAGCAAACACCGTTTGGGTGCATGGGAGGGCTCGGAAGGGATGGAGCACCATTTGGAATGCAGACTTAGATGGAATGGTCTGCAGGCGTCACATTGCCTTTGCAGAGCCCCTAATGTACCTAAACAGTAAAAAAAGTGACACCATTTTGGAAAGTAGACCCTCTAAGGAACTCATCTAGATGTGTTGTGAGAGCTTTAAACCCCAAGTGTTTCACTACAGTTTATAACGCAAAGCCGTGCAAATAAAAAATATTTTTTTCCACAAAAATTATTTTTTAGCCCCCAGTTTTGTATTTTTCCAAGGGTAACAGGAGAAATTGGACCCTAAATATTGTTGTCCAATTTGTCCTGAGTACGCCGATGCCTGATATGTGGGGGGGAACCACCGTTTGAGCGCATGGCAGAGCTCGGAAGGGAAGGAGCATCATTTGCAATGCAGACTTAGGGTACTGTCACACAGTGGCACTTTTGTCATTACGACGGTACGATCCGTGACGTTCCAGCGATATCCATACGATATCGCTGTGTCTGACACGCAGCAGCGATCAGGGACCCTGCTGAGAATCGTACGTCGTAGCAGCTTGTTTGGAACTTTCTTTCGTCACTGGATCTCCCACTGTCATCGCTGGATCGTTGTGTGTGACAGAGATCCAGCGATGCGTTCGCTTGTAACCAGGGTAAACATCGGGTTACTAAGCGCAGGGCCGCGCTTAGTAACCCGATGTTTACCGTGGTTACCAGCGTAAAAGTAAAAAAAAACAAACAGTACATACTTACATTCCGGTGTCTGTCCCCCGGCGTTCTGCTTCTCTGCACTGTGAGCGCCGGCCGGCCGGAAAGCGAGCACAGCGATGACGTCACCGCTGTGCTTTCCGGCTGGCACAGACACAGTGGAGAGAAGCAGAATGCCGGGGGACAGACACCGGAATGTAAGTATGTACTGTTTGTTTTTTTTTACTTTTACGCTGGTAACCACGGTAAACATCGGGTTACTAAGCGCGGCTCTGCGCTTAGTAACCCGATGTTTACCCTGGTTACCCGGGGCCTTCGGCATCGTTGGTCGCTGGAGAGCTGACTGTGTGACAGCTCCCCAGCGACCACACAACCACTTACCAATGATCACGGCCAGGTCGTATCGCTGGTCGTAATCGTTGGTAAATCGTTATGTGAGACGGTACCCTTAGATGGATTGGTCTGCAGGCGTGACATTGCGTTTGCAGAGCTTCTAATGTACCTAAACAGTAGAAACCCCCCACAAGTGACCCAATATTGGAAACTAGACCCCCCAAGGAACTTAACTAGTTGTGTTGTGAGAACTTTGAACCCCCAAGTGTTTCACTACAGTTTATAACGCAGAGCCGTGAAAATAAAAAAATAAAAATTTCCCCCCAAAATTATTTTTTAGCCCCCAGTTTTGTATTTTCCCAAGGGTAACAGGAGAAATTGGACCCCAAAATTTGTTGTCCAATTTGTCTTGAGTATGCTGATACCCCATATGTGGGGGGGAACCACCATTTGGGCGCATGGGAGGGCTCAGAAGGGAAGGAGCGCCATTTGGAATGCAGACTTAGATGGAATGGTCTGCAGGTGTCACATTGCGTTTGCAGAGCCCCTAATGTACCTAAACAGTAGAAGCCCACCACAAGTGACACCATTTTGGAAAGTAGACCCCCTAAGGAACTCATCTAGATGTGCTGTGAGAGCTTTAAACCCCCAAGTGTTTCACTACAGTTTATAACGCAGAGCCATGCAAATAAAAAATATTTTTTTTTCCACAAAAATTATTTTTTAGCCCCTAGTTTTGTATTTTCCCAAGGGTAACAGGAGAAATTGGACCCCAACAGTTGTTCTCCAATGTGTTCTGAGTAAGCTGATACCCCATATGTTGAGGTAAACCCCTGTTTGGGCGCACAGGAGAGCTCGGAAGGGAAGGAGCACTGTTTTACTTTTTCAACGCAGAATTGGCTGGAATTGAGATCGGACGCCATGCTGCGTTTGGAGAGCCCCTGATGTGCCTAAACAGTGGAAACCCCTCAATTATAACTGAAACCCTAATCCAAACACACCCCTAACCCTAATCCCAACGGTAGCCCTAACCACACCTCTAACCCAGACACACCCTTAACCCTAATCCCAACCCTATTCCCAACCGTAAATGTAATCCAAACCCTAACTTTAGCCCCAACCCTAACCCTAACTTTAGCCCCAACCCTAAATGTAGCCTTAACCCTAGCCCCAACCCTAGCCCCAATCCTAACCCTAACCCTAGCCCTAACCCTAGCCCTAACCCTAGCCCTAACCCTAGCCCTAACCCTAGCTCTAACCCTAACCCTAGCCCTAACCCTAACCCTAACCCTAGCTCAAACCCTAACCCTAGCCCTAACCCTAACCCTAATGGGAAAATGGAAATAAATACATTTTTAAAAATTTTTTAACTTTTCCCTAACTAAGCGGGTGATGAAGGGGGGGTTGATTTACTTTTATAGTGGGATTTTTAGCAGCCGTCACACACTGAAAGACGCTTTTTATTGCAAAAAATATTTTTTGGCGTTACCACATTTTGAGAGCTATAATTTTTCCATATTTGAGTCCACAGAGTCATGTGAGGTCTTGTTTTTTGCGGGATGAGTTGACGTTTTTATTGGTAACAAGTTCAGGCACGGGAGATTTTTTGATCGATTTTTATTCCGATTTTTGTGAGGCAGAATGACCAAAAAACAGCTATTCATGAATTTCTTTTGGGGGAGGCGTTTATACCGTTCCGCGATTGGTTAAATTGATAAAGCAGTTTTATTCTTCGGGTCAGTACGATTACAGCGATACCTCATTTATATCATTTTTTATGTTTTGGTGCTTTTATACGATAAAAACTATTTTATAGAAAAAATAATTATTTTGGCATCGCTTTATTCTGAGGACTATAACTTTTTTATTTTTTCGCTGATGATGCTGTATGGGGGCTCATTTTTTGTGGGACAAGATGACGTTTTAAGCAGTACCATGGTTATTTATATTTGTCTTTTTGATCGTGTGTTATTCCACTTTTTGTTTGGCGGTATGAGAATAAAGCGTTGTTTTTTGCCTAGTTTTTTTTTTTTTTTTTTTTTTTTACGGTGTTCACTGAAGGGGTTAACTAGTGATATAGTTTTATAGGTGGGGTCATTACGGACACGGCGATACTAAATATGCGTACTTTTATTGTTTGATTTTTTTATTTAGATAAAGAAATGTATTTATGGGAATATTTTTTTTTTAATTTATTTATTTAGGATTTTTTTTTTACTTTTTTTTTTACACATGTGGAAAAAATTTTTTTTACTTTTTTACTTTGTCTCAGGGGGGGACATCACAGATCGCTGATCTGACAGTTTGCACAGCACTCTGTCAGATCACCAATCTGAGTTCCAGGGCTGCAGGCTTACCAGAGCCTGGTCTGCACCCGGAAGTAATCCCTGCAGGACCCGGATGCAGCCTCGCGGCCATTTTGGATCCGGGGCCTGCAGGGATAGGAGATAAGAGACCCTCGCAGCAACGCGATCACATCGCGTTGCTCCGGGGGTCTCAGGGAAGCCCGCAGGGAGCCCCCTCCCTGCGCGATGCTTCCCTGTATCGCCGGCACACCGCGATCATGTTTGATCGCGGTGTGCCGGGGGTTAATGTGCCGGGGGCGGTCCGTGATCGCTCCTGGCACATAGTGCCGGATGTCAGCTGCGATAGCCAGCTGACACCCGGCCGCGATCGGCCGCACTCCCCCCGTGAGTGCGGCCGATCGCGCTGGCCGTACTATTCCGCCCTTGGGAAGTAGGGCCCACCCCACATGGATGGAATAGTACGTCCAATGGCAGAAAGGGGTTAAACAATGCAAGTCACCGATTGGTACACGGGAAGAGAAGATCCTGCCCATGAGGGCGCCGTCTACAAGTTGGCATGACACAGCTGTTGGGTGACCAAGGAACAGGGGCTCCGTCCCTGTCCCTAACACTAGGGGGTGCCCTAGCTCACCCTGTTCCCTGTGATACTTCAGATGGTGAAGATGATGGGGCCTCCGCTCTTGCCTTATCTCCTAAGTTGGCCCTACATCTGTTCTCCTCCCCCACCCAGGAAAGAGTAATCCAACCCAACAAATACGGCAAGATGGACAAGGGTTAACAGAAAATTCCAGGCATACAAAATATTCACTCACATGTAACAGAGGAATGCACGGGGTGTGAAGGTAGAGGAATAAACAAAAACAAAGAAGGATAAAAAAAATTACCACGCATACAAACCAAGCAACAGTCACTTATAACTCCTTCAATTCTCCTTCTCATATGTATTCCTCTCCCACTGATAGACATACAGCAAATTCTAGCTCTGGCGAGGATTAATAATAGAGCCCAGATTATAAAGGGAAAAGAAGTGGCTAACCGAGCACAGCTGTGAGCACAGGGTTTTCCAACATGGCAGATTAACCCCTATTCTGCCAGAAGAAATATACCAATTTAAAATGAAGGAGAAGTGCTTCCCCAATCCTTTATTGGGGATCGGCCCAAAGTAGTGGCAAGAAGGGCAAAGAATTTGAAAGATTACTTGTCCAATAGCCATTACAGACGTCCAACTACAAAACTAAGGTCTGGTCACTCAAACAAGGGATCTTACCCTTGTGGCAGTTGCTCCATTTGCCCGAAAATGATAGCCAGCAGGGGGATTACAGTTAAACATTTGCCCACACAGATACAGTCTAAAACACATTTCAATTGCCGTTCACGCAATGTGGTTTATGCATTGTTCTGTGGTTGTGACAAAATCTACGTCGGTCAGACGACCCAAGAGATACGACGTAGAATACAACAACATTTGTCTAATATAGCTACTGCTAGATCAGACAAACAAAAAGGAAAAGCGTTAACATCAGTGGCATCACACTTCTTGGAAGCCCACGCTGGTTCGGGAGATTCCCTTAAGGTTATGGGCCTAGAAGGAGTAAACATAAACATAAGAGGGGGTAATGCAACCGAGGAGCTTCTGCGTCGAGAAGCTAGATGGATTTCTGATCTAGATAGTCTCGCACCCAATGGCCTTAACGAAGAGTTATTATATTCTGGCTTCTATAAAAAAAAAAAAAAAAAGAAATGACCTGAACAACTCCTCACGTTTTGACCATAAGGGAACGACCCCCCTCCTGTGTTTTTATGTTTCACATATATGCATAATCTATGCATTAAAGAAAAATTTTTTTCTTTTCTCCCTTTCTTCTCCCCATGCTATTTATAGTGCAAACCTACCCAAGGGGACGGATGAAATAGGACTAACTTTGGAAACCAGCCCTCCACCATGAAGATCCAAGAAGAAACTATTGAGGAAACCTCATCAAAATCCCAGTGTATCTCCAACCCTGTGTGTTCATGTTGGTTTTACGATATGTATATGTAGCTTCATGACTTTACAACTCCTGTAAAAAAGGCTCTGAAACCTTGGAGCACATGAAGGAAAGAGTATATGAATGGGTAACTCATGATCTTTCAATTTCATCTTTTAGGACATCAAACTGTACCATAAACTAAATAGGATCAAAAACATAGATGGGTGTAGATCCGCATGTGACTTATGCAATATATAGAGTACCTGGCTTGGTGCCATACAGCAACCAATCCTCAAAGTATTATTAGATATATGTGTAAATTATGTAGATAAAGTAAGGTGCATAATGAAAGGGTACCATTAGAGTATTAAATGTATAGGTGAGCATGTTCAAGTGTTGGGATCATAATAAATTGCAGTAGCGCAAATACATATATAAGGATATAGCTTCTGGAAACTATATATAGGCATATTTATCCTTATATATTTATAAATTGTTTTTTGCGGAAAACGCTATTCCTGATCTATGCGCAAGCGCATAAAGACAAAATCTGAGTACTCAGTACGCAGGCGTAGTTAAAACATCTACAAGCGCAGGTGCATAACAATACACTTTCCTGGATCCAGACGCGCCGGCGCATTGTAAAAAAGAAAATGCAGTAGATCATTGCGCAAGCGCTCTGCAAAGATATGACCCCAGCCTCATACTTCCGGGTCAAGACCAGGCACGCTGAACGCTACTGCCAGGTTCCGCTTCTTACACCTGAAATAAGGGTAAATATGATTAAGACAGCTTAAATAAGCAGACTTCCACACAAGGGATACACTCACCTTGAAAAAGACACCGTGTGTGTCGGAACGCGTGGGTCCCGTACTCCAATATATCCTGGATGCACCGCTGCTTTAGGGACCAGGGGGCGACTATAGAGGACTGATTAGGGTGAAGTATATAGCCTTTATCTGTCATTTTGGTTGGCAACTAATGCCTCTTCATTGGTTTCTATGATCTGTGCTGCTTTTGGTATTGGTGTGAGCATCTTTGTAGACCTAATATCAGACTAAGCAATATTAATGCATGTAAATACCAGTGGCGGACACTGACAGCTTTGGGCCCCTGTGCAAGAAATGTGTCTGGGCCCCCCTCCCTGCCCAGCATCATACCTCCCAAATTTTGAAGATGGGAAAGAGGGGTAAAGCTTGCGGCGCG
This sequence comes from Ranitomeya variabilis, assembly GCF_051348905.1. NCBI lineage: Eukaryota > Metazoa > Chordata > Amphibia > Anura > Dendrobatidae > Ranitomeya > Ranitomeya variabilis. The sequence continues at coordinate 507,291,587 of NC_135233.1, forward strand.
CAACGCGCGCCGCGGAAGATTTTAGGCCACGCCTCTGGCCACACCCATTCATAACTAGTCACATAACTAACTGGTCAATACTGTATAATGGCCACACATGATGCTCCATACTGTATAATGACCGCACATGATGCTCCATACTGTATAATGACCGCACATGATGCTCCATACTGTATAATGATCGCACATGATGCTCCATACTGTATAATGACCGCAGATAATGCTCCATACTGTATAATGACCGCAGATAATGCTCCATACTGTATAATGACCGCACATGACGCTCCATACTGTATAATGACCGCACATGATGCTCCATACTGTATAATGACCGCAGATAATGCTCCATACTGTATAATGACCGCAGATAATGCTCCATACTGTATAATGACCGCACATGACGCTCCATACTGTATAATGGCCACACATGATGCTCCCTACTGTATAATGACCGCACATGATGCTCCATACTGTATAATGACCGCACATGATGCTCCATACTGTATAATGACCGCAGATAATGCTCCATACTGTATAATGACCGCAGATAATGCTCCATACTGTATAATGACCGCAGATAATGCTCCATACTGTATAATGACCGCAGATAATGCTCCATACTGTATAATGACCGCACATGATGCTCCATACTGTATAATGACCGCACATGATGCTCCATACTGTATAATGACCGCAGATAATGCTCCATACTGTATAATGACTGCAGATAATGCTCCATACTGTATAATGACCGCAGATAATGCTCCATACTGTATAATGACCGCACATGACGCTCCATACTGTATAATGACCACACATGATGCTCCATACTGTATAATGACTGCACATGATGCTCCATACTGTATAATGACCGCACATGATGCTCCATACTGTATAATGACCGCAGATAATGCTCCATACTGTATATGCTGTGCACTGTACTATGTGCACATATATAGTGTTATAGTATATTATAATGTGAGTTCCTGCAGCCTGGACAGTGCTCAGTGCATATAACACTATATATGTGCACATAGTACAAATATATATCTGATATATAATGTGGGATGTCCTGGAGCCGGACTCAGGGTCACACAGTGCAGGGTGAGGATCACTGTGACTTATTGCTGCAGCTTCAGCTTACATGCAGATCGGGTGACGCTGGAGCCGGGACCTTATCTGTATGTAAACTTAAGGTGGTGCAATAAATCTCACAGTACAGAGAGATCCTCTACAGAAAGCTGATAAGAAAGCAGGAGTGAGATGAAGCCCGTCACATACCTCCTGCCCGGGACCCCATGGCTTTCTACTAACTTCATCTCTCCTCTCCGGCGCGCAGGTGACGTCAGATCAGCAGACACACAGGCTCCTGCTGTGTCTGCAATAGGAGGATGCCGGCCGGCACTTGTACACTGCTAATACAGTGCGGGGCCTGCACCCGTGCACCGATCTACTGCAGCAGCAGAAAGCCGGGCCCCTGTATGTCCCTGCCTGCAAGGGCCCCCCTCCACCTCCGGGCCCCGGTGCGGCTGCACCGGTTGAACCGGCGGTAGGTCCGCCCCTGGTAAATACAGTGACAGCACGCCAACTGTGGGCATAAGTGTTATAATTTATGCGTTTGCCATACCATTTGTGATTTTTTTTCTCTCTATGTATGACATGCTCCTCTTGTATATATAATGTCGCTAACCTGAGGGTTCCGTATATGGGAACTATATATACACATTCTTTGAACAATACTTTATGCAGTAATTGAGATATATATAAATATATTTGGTGCAAAAAAATCCCTTTAAACCAGGCAATATCTATATCATTTGGCAAACATTTGCAAGATTTGTCTTCTGGACTATTGGAGTTGTTTTTCCTCTTTGGAATTTTTTAAATGTTTTTAAATTGTGTGTAGTATCTCTATGTGGAAATAAACTTTTGTAATTTTGAAACAAAATCTACTTGTGGAGTTCCAACCGTTTTTTGGCATGTGCTTCTTTCTTCAAATTGTGACTTATATAATACATGCTTGGTAGTGAACCCACGTCATTTATTTATATATTATTGAATGGTGCCCGCTTAAAAATTTATATTTATGCAGAAGTGCTTCTTCTCAGCGCCGGAGTAGGAGCAGTCAGACTCTGTGGTCTTCTGGCTCCACACTGTCGCTGTAACCCCGTGACACAAGGGATGAGTAAGGATACAATAAGTGAGTGTAGAGCTGTTTGTGCAGTGATATTGCAGCGCCCCAGAGTCCTGGTCGTTGCAGTACTGTGGCTCCGCCACTATGGGGAGCTATGGTGCGTCCGATGGCACTGAAGGAGTTCATCTGATCAGGTATCACAGACACCAATACATTTCACAGCCGGGCCTCCGGGGGGAGCTAAGGGTGCTATTCATTAGGCCACTCCCCACCATAGTGGGTAAACTGGGGGTCAGGCAGGAAGTTAGATCAGAAAGCTGACTGGATTGGACGAAGCAACACCTAGTGGCAGAGGGTGTTGTGGAGGAAGAGACAGTAGGGTCTCTGTCAGGGGTGGGATCCTGACAGAGGCTTGGCATTGAAAAGAACGTAACGGGTCCGCGCCAGCTCCGGGAAGCGGCGGGACCCAAGAAAGGACTAGAAGCGAGATAGATTGTGCTGAGTGAGAAACGAGATCAAGCAATAGGAGAATACCAGTAGGGGTCGTGCTGTAAGACCGGAGCAACATCCTACTGAGGCGCACTACCGGTGGCCGGAACGCCGAGGGAGTATTACAATAACCAGCTTCAAGCAATACTCTAAACAGCGGCAGGACAGTCAGTTTAAGGCGGGCTGTCTAACACATATCACCTATGAAGTCTTGGGAGGCAATTGCGGGAGAGGGGCGTCTCTAGGGTCCCGGAAGAACTCCAGGCCTATCCGACAAACGGGTGCCGTTCTAACTGTAACATCAGGAAGGGACGGAAGATTAGAAGAACATCATTTAATCGAGTTGTGAGGGAACGTAAGAAACAGACACAACGGTTGTGGGGTACTTTCCGTAAGCACAGCAGGGAAGGACCACAACACATAGCGCTAAGAAGGAAGGCACCGATTTCCACCTGTGAAGTGAACTCTGGAGGTGCCATTGGACCGGCCGGACTTGCGCAGCCTGGTGAACCATATTCTGGACTGAGGACTCAGAGATCTCCAGTAAAGAGGTAAAGAGACTGCAACCTGGTGTCCTCGTTATTTACCGCGACCTGCACCCCACAACTGTACCACCAACATCCACACCTATTATTCACTGTGCGCCCCACGGCAGGGTCACGGACCGGGGCCTAGCCGCCGTGACAACCCCCAGAAGCAGAGACTCGTAGGCCCGGTACCGGGTACCCCTCGGCCCTGCGGCGGTGGGGGGGCGCTACAATATCATGAAACGATGGTTGCTGTAGGTTGTAGTCTTGTCAGAAGAGGAGGTTATTCAGGTTCCTTTTGAAGGTTTCCATGATAGGCGAAAGTATAATATGTTGGGGTAGAGAGTTCCAGAATGGATGGAGGCATGGGAGAAATCTAGTATGTGATTGAGGGAAGAGGAGAAAAAAGGGGAGTAGAGAAGGAGATCTTGTGAGGATAGGAGGTTGCGTTCAGGTAAGTACAAATGTATGGAGGAGACAGGCTGCAGAAGACTTTGTTTACCATGGTTAGGGTTTTGAACTGGAGTCTCTGGATAATGGGCAGCCATTGAAAGGATTGACAGAGAGAAGAAGCTGGGGAATAGCAGGGGGATAGGTGTGTTAAAATCTTAATGAGTTACGCTCACGCCAAATTTGAGACTTGAGGGCTATGTGGGGGCATTATACAGGTCCTTCTCAAAAAATTAGCATATAGTGTTAAATTTCATTATTTACCATAATGTAATGATTACAATTAAACTTTCATATATTATAGATTAATTATCCACCAACTGAAATTTGTCAGGTCTTTTATTGTTTTAATACTGATGATTTTGGCCTACAACTCCTGATAACCCAAAAAACCTGTCTCAATAAATTAGCATATTTCAACCGTCCAATCAAATAAAAGTGTTTTTTAATAACAAACAAAAAAACCATCAAATAATAATGTTCAGTTATGCACTCAATACTTGGTCGGGAATCCTTTGGCAGAAATGACTGCTTCAATGCGGCGTGGCATGGAGGCAATCAGCCTGTGACACTGCTGAGATGTTATGGAGGCCCAGGATGCTTCAATAGCGGCCTTAAGCTCATCCAGAGTGTTGGGTCTTGCGTCTCTCAACTTTCTCTTCACAATATCACACAGATTCTCTATGGGGTTCAGGTCAGGAGAGTTGGCAGGCCAATTGAGCACAGTAATACCATGGTCAGTAAACCATTTACCAGTGGTTTTGGCACTGTGAGCAGGTGCCAGGAAGCATGAAGTGCTCCAAAATCTCCTGATAGCTAGCTGCATTGACCCTGCCCTTGATGAAACACAGTGGACCAACACCAGCAGCTGACATGGCACCCCACACCATCACTGACTGGGTACTTGACACTGGACTTCAGGCATTTTGGCATTTCCTTCTCCCCAGTCTTCCTCCAGACTCTGGCACCTTGATTTCCGAATGACATGCAAAATTTGCTTTCATCAGAAAAAAGTACTTGGGACCACTTAGCAACAGTCCAGTGCTGCTTCTCTGTAGCCCAGGTCAGGCGCTTCTGCCGCTGTTTATGGTTCAAAAGTGGCTTTACCTGGGGAATGCGGCACCTGTAGCCCATTTCCTGCACACGCCTGTGCACGGTGGCTCTGGATGTTTCCACACCAGACTCAGTCCACTGCTTCCTCAGGTTCCCCAAGGTCTGGAATCGGTCCTTCTCCACAATCTTCCTCAGGGTCCGGTCACCTCTTCTCGTTGTACAGCGTTTTCTGCCACATTGTTTCCTTCCAACAGACTTACCATTGAGGTGCCTTGATACAGCACTCTGGGAACAGCCTATTTGTTGAGAAATTTCTTTCTGGGTCTTACCCTCTTGCTTGAGGGTGTCAATGATGGCCTTCTTGACATCTGTCAGGTCGCTAGTCTTAAGGCCCCGTCTCACATAGCGAGATCGCTAGCGAGATCGCTGCTGAGTCACAAGTTTTGTGACGCAACAGCGACCTCCATAGCGATCTCGTTATGTGTGACACGTACCAGCGATCAGGCCCCTGCTGCGAGATCGCTGGTCGTGTCGGAATGGCCTGGACCTTTTTTTGGTCGTTGAGGCCCCGCTGACATCACTGAATCGGTGTGTGTGACACCGATCCAGCGATGTCTTCACTGGTAACCAGGGTAAACATCGGGTTACTAAGCGCAGGGCCGCGCTTAGTAACCCGATGTTTACCCTGGTTACCAGCGTAAATGTAAAAAAAACCAAACAGTACATACTCGCCTTTCGGTGTCCAGGTCCCTTGCCGTCTGCTTCCTGCTCTCACTGAGATCCGGCCGTACAGCGAGAGCAGAGCGCAGCAGTGACGTCACCGCTGTGCTCTCACTTCTCAGTGTACGGCCGGCAGTCAGTGAGAGCAGGAAGCAGACGGCAAGGGACCTGGACACCGAAAGGCGAGTATGTACTGTTTGTTTTTTTTTGTAACCAGGGTAAACATCGGGTTACTAAGCGCGGCCCTGCGCTTAGTAACCCGATGTTTACCCTGGTTACCCGGGTGCTGCAGGGGGACTTCGGCATCGTTGAAGACAGTTTCAACGATGCCGAAGTCGTTCCCCTGATCGTTGGTCGCTGGAGAGAGCTGTCTGTGTGACAGCTCCCCAGCGACCACACAGCGACTTACCAACGATCACGGCCAGGTCATATCGCTGGTCGTGATCGTTGGTAAATCGCTATGTGAGACGGGGCCTTTACCCATGATGGGGGTTTTGAGTAATGAACCAGGCAGGGAGTTTTTAAAAGCCTCAGGTATCTTTTGCATGTGTTTAGAGTTAATTAGTTGATTCAGAAGATTAGGGTAATAGGTCGTTTAGAGAACCTTTTCTTGATATGCTAATTTATTGAGACAGGTTTTTTGGGTTATCAGGAGTTGTAGGCCAAAATCATCAGTATTAAAACAATAAAAGACCTGACAAATTTCAGTTGGTGGATAATGAATCTATAATATATGAAAGTTTAATTGTAATCATTACATTATGGTAAATAATGAAATTTAACACTATATGCTAATTTTTTGAGAAGGACCTGTACATTTTGCAGGGCTATGTGGGGACCACTATACTATTTGTAGGGCAATGTGAGGTCATCATACTCTTGCAGATCTACCTGAGGGCCATTACATTGTTTGGAGGACTATGTGAATTCCATTATACTGTTTCGAGTTCTATATGGTGTGCACTATTCTATTTGGAAGGATATATGGGGCCACTATATGGTTGGAGGGCTACGTGGGGGAAATTATACTGAATGCAGGCCCTTATACAATGTGGAGGGTTGTGTTGGGGCCATGATACTGTGTAGAGGGTTGTGTAGAGGTCATCATAACGCATGAAAGGGTGTAAGGCCATTACAATGTATGGAGGGCTATGTTTGGGCCATCATACTGTGTTGGTGTCACTGTGGGTGCATCATACTTTGCAGGGTGCAGGTAAAGTAGAATCATGAAATTGTGTGGCTGGTACTGTGAAGGAATTCACTATAGGGGTATCATATGGTGCTTGGGGGACACTTTTGCTGGCATCATACTTTATAGGGACATGAAAGAGGTATTTTAATGTGTGGGAACACTAAGGGGCTTTAATAGCAGGAAAATAATTTTGTAAGGACTGCAAAGTTATGAGATATGCATCTATGTTTGCCCTTGCCAGTGGTCATGTGACCGCTTGATGTAATAGCAGCCTCGGCTGTGCCGACTCTTCTATTAAAAAATTAAACTATGCTGTTCAAAAAGTCTGCGTAGGGTACAATTATTATCAAATTGCCAAAGGCAAAAAAAAAAACCCTAACTAAAACTATTAAAATTTTACTTTTATTTACACTATTAACATGAATAACAGATTAAAATTTGCAGAAGTCAGTATGTGGTTTGGACAAATTAGGGGATAACATCAATGTCTCTCTATTTACACATTGGTAGTCTATATATATATAATCGTCTAAGGGGCACTTCCGTCTGTCTGTCTGTTTGTCACGGAAATCCCGTGTTGCTGATTGGTCGTGGCCGGCAGCGATAGGCACAGCCCGGCCACGAATTCGCCCCTTCCTACTCTCTGTCAGTGCCCCCTCCAGTCAGCGCTCATGCAGTCCGTTAACGCTGCTATTAGCCCTGTGTGACCAACTTTTTACTATTGATGCTGCCTATGCAGCATCAATAGTAAAAAGATCTAATGTTAAAAATAATAAAACAAATAAAAATCATTATATACTCACCTTCTGGCGCCTTTCCGGCTCCTCGCGACGCTCTGGGCCATGCATTGCGATCTCGCGAGATGATGACGTAGCGGTCTCACGAGACCGCTATGTCATCATCTCGCGAGACCACAATGCATTCTTGGGACCGGAGCATCGCGAGGAGCATCGCTAAACGCCTCGCCTGGATCCGGGGGCCGCCGGAAGGTGAGTATATAACTATTTTTTATTTTAATTATTTTTTTAACAGGAATATGGTGCTTACATTGCTATATACTACGTGGGCTGTGCTATATACTAAGTAGCTGTGCAATATATTATGTGGCTGGGCAATATACTATGTGGCTGTGTTATATACTGCGTGAGCTGTGCTATATATTACATGGGCTGTGTTATATACTACGTGGCTGTGTTCTATACTACATGGCTGTGTTATATACTACGTGGGCTGTGTTATATACTGCTTGAGCTGTGCTATATACTATGTGGCTGTGTTATATACTACGTGGGCTGTGCTATATACTATGTAGCTGTGCAATATACATGGCTGGGCAATATACTAAGTGGCTGTGCTATATACTACGTGGCTGTGTTATATACTGTGTGAGCTGTGCTATATACTACATGGATTGTGTTATATACTACGTGGCTGTGTTATATACTACATGGCTGTGTTATATACTATGTGGGCTGTGTTATATACTGCGTGAGCTGTGCTATATACTGAACAGAGAGAGAAGATATGCAAAGCAATGGGATCAACCTTAAATAATCAATTTTATTGTACAAAAAGTCATAATCCAAAAACAGAGCCAGGCAAGACATACACTTAAAACCATTTAAAGCAATGATATGGCAAAATAGACTATTTTGCCATATCATTGTTTTAAATGTTTTTAAATGTATGTCTTGCCTGGCTCTGTTTTTGGATTATGACTTTTTGTACAATAAAATTGATTATTTAAGGTTGATCCCATTGGTTTGCATATCTTCTCTCTCTGTTCAGTAATTATTTATATGCAATGGTTGATCCCTAATTTTTGTATTGGAGTGGTGCCTGCTTCTCTTTCTCTCTATATAAGCTGCGCTATATACTACGTGGCTGTGTTTTATACTACGTGGGCTGTGCTATATACAACGTAGCTGTGCAATATACATGGCTGGGCAATATACTATGTGGCTGTGCTATATACTACGTGGCTGTGTTATATACTACATGGCCTGTGTTATATACTACGTGGGCTGTGTTATATACTACGTGTGTCATGTTGGACGCTGTTCATACCAGGGCATTCGACAGACAGCGGTAATTCCGCTTTTGTCCACTATGTGCTCAGTGGCGTCGGCTAGATTTCATCTAGCTGGTCCGGGGTTAATTTAGCTGGTGCTCAGATTGGAAGCTGGGCCACGCCCACTGCCTTTAAATAGTTCTTCTGAACATTGGGCGTCACCGATTATAGCTTCTGTCTAGTTCTTGGTTATCTCGGTCTGGAGTGGTGAGCTAGGAGTTGGAGTGTCGTATCTGGTGGTGTATTTCCCTTTGTCTTATTTACTCCTTCCTATATTTGTATTTATTTTGCCATGTTCATTTATAGTGTATTCCTGAGTGACTGCGGCATGGTGTGTATTTTCCATTATCCTTGTCTGTGCTAACTGTGGGTATTGGTGTATGATCTCTTCACTGGGTGGTGGTTTCAGCCTAGGGTTGTAACAGGAGACAGGGTGAGGGTGGAGGCCTAGACATGCACACCATCAGTGTAAACTCTAGGTAGAGGGTCAGTCAGGATTTCCCTAGTCTGAGGGAAATTGCAGGGGCCCGGGTTATTAGCTCTTGCCCACCTAGGATTCCCGTGACATTATAATCGGCCTTGGAAAAAACAAACAAAAAAAAAAGGGGGTTCCTTTTTTTTGTTTTGTCATGGATTCCATGACTTCCATAACCCGCCAGTTGGAGGCGCTGTCCCTACAGGTCACTGAGTTGAGGGGGGCAGTGCAGCAACAGGGACTAGCAGTATCTAATGTGCAAGCTGGAGTGACAGGTAGAGTTGCTGAGCCTAAGTTTCCTTTGCCTGAAAAATTTGCTGGGGAACGCAGTAAATTTGTTTCTTTTCGTGAAGCTTGCAAACTATATTTCCGCATGCGCCTGATCTCCTCGGGTAATGAGGCTCAGGGTGTGGGCCTGGTGTTGTCATTGTTAAGCGGGGATCCCCAAGCATGGGCGTTTTCTTTGCCATCTGATTCTGCTGCATTTGACTCTGTGGAGAGTTTTTTCTCCTTTCTTGGAAACATTTACGATGAGCCTGACAGAATGGCTCTAGCAGAATCTAAGATACGCACTATTCGCCAGGGGGAGTGAGTTGCAGAGGATTACTGTTCTGAATTTCGTCGCTGGGCGGTCGACACACAGTGGAATGATCCAGCGCTGCGGAGTCAGTTTATTCATGGGGTTTCTGGAAGGGTTAAAAAAGCCCTTCTGATGTACGAGACTCCTGCTTCTCTAGATTCCGCTATGAGTCTGGTTGTACGCATTGATCGCCGTTTGCATCAGGGGGAGCATGAGACACCGCCTATGGGAGAGGGTTTAGGTTCACGTGAGGTTGCTGAAGGGGAGCCTACGGAGCCTATGCAAATCGCTGGGGTGTCACATGTGAAGCGTCGAGCCCCTGAGCTTAGGAAGCAGGGAGCCTGTTTTTACTGTGGTAAAACTGGTCATTTTATTAACATCTGTCCTCTGCTGTCTAAGAAAAACGCAACGGCGAAAAACTTCTAAGCTCAGAGGGTGTGGAGGAGGCCAATCTGAGCTTATGTATATCCTCCATGGTGGTTTCTCAATGCATGCTCTGTTGTGAATTCTGTTCTGGAGCTCCCTCCTGTGGTTGCTAATGGTATTTTTGTGAGTTCTGCCCTTGGGCTCCCTCTGGTGGTTTCGAGTGGAACTGCTGCTCCTTTAGGTGGCTGTAGCAGCTGCCTCCACTGATCCCTTTGCCTGGGTTTGTTATTTAAACCTGCTCTGGGCTTTAGTTCATGCCAGCTGTCAATGTCTTAGGTTGGATTTTATTCTCTCCTTGGATTTCTCATATGGCCTGTCCTTGTCAGCAAAAGATAAGTTTCTGCTAGTTCTTGTTTGTCCATTTGCTGTGGACTCTATTGTTTTGCAAATATGTCTTTTTTTGTCCAGCTTGTCACTATGTCATATTCAGGCTAGCTGGAAGCTCTGGGGAAGCAGATTTGCCCCTTCACACCGTGAGTCGGTGTGGAGTTCATTTTTTGTAAACTCTGCGTGGATTTTGTAGTTTTTAATACTGACCGCACAGTATCCTTTTCTCTCTGTCTATCAAGTTAGTATTGGCCTCCTTTGCTGAAAACTGATTTCATTTCTGTGTATGTCATTTCCCTCTCCACTCACAGTCAATATTTGTGGGGGGCTATCTTTCCTTTTGGGGTTTTCTCTGAGGCAAGATAGCTTTCTATTTCCTTCTTTAGGGGTAGTTAATTCTTAGGCTGTGAAGAGGTGTCTAGGGAGAATCAGGAACATCCCACGGCTATTACTAGTGTTGTTGTTAGGATTAGGGACTGCGGTCAGTAGAGATACCACCTCCTCAGAGCTCGTCCCATGTTGCGTTTTAGCCACCAGGTCATATCAGTGTGGCCTCTTAACCACCAGGTCATAACAGTACAGCTGGCCCACAATGTGTTAAATGCATCTCAAAAGAGGGAAAAGAAAGTTCTGAGTCATTTTTTTTTCCTTTGTAGCTTGTTTTGTCTTTTTTTTCCCCTTAATCTCTGGGTGGTTCAGGATTTTGGTGCTGATATGGAGGTTCAGGGTCTGTCCTTGCGCGTGGATCAACTCGCTGCAAAGGTACAGAGTATCCAAGATTATGTTGTCCAGACTCCGGTATTAGAGCCTAGAATTCCTATTCCTGATTTATTTTCTGGGGATAGATCTAAATTTTTGAACTTTAAAAATAATTGCAGGTTGTTTTTTGCTCTGAGACCCCGTTCCTCTGGTGACCCCATTCAGCAGGTGAAGATTGTTATTTCTTTGCTGTGTGGCGACCCGCAGGGCTGGGCATTCTCCCTTGAGCCAGGAAATCCTGCATTGCTCAATATTGACGCATTTTTTCAAGCGCTCGGATTGCTGTATGACGAGCCTAATTCTGTGGATCAGGCAGAAAAAACTTTGCTGGCTCTGTGTCAGGGTCAGGAAGCAGCAGAAGTTTACTGCCAGAAATTTATAAAGTGGTCTGTGCTCACAAAATGGAATGAGTATGTCCTGGCAGCGATTTTCAGAAAGGGTCTTTCTGAAGCCCTTAAAGATGTTATGGTGGGGTTTCCCACGCCTGCTGGTCTGAATGAGTCAATGTCTTTGGCCATTCAGATTGATCGGCGCCTGCGCCAGTGCAAGGTTGTGCACCATATGGCAGTGTCCTCTGAGCAGAGTCCTGAGCCTATGCAATGTGATAGGATTTTGACTAGAGCAGAGAGGCAGAAATTCAGATGTCAGAATGGCCTGTGTTTTTACTGTGGTGATTCTGCTCATGCTATTTCTGATTGCCCTAAGCGTACTAAGAGGGTCCCTAGGTCTGTTACCATTAGTACTGTACAGCCTAAATTTCTTTTGTCTGTTACCCTGATTTGCTCATTGTCGTCCTTTTCTGTTATGGCATTTGTGGATTCTGGCGCTGCCCTGAACTTAATGGACTTAGAATTTGCCAAGCGCTGTGGTTTTTCCTTGGAGCCTTTGCGGAGCCCTATTCCCTTAAGGGGGATTGATGCTACGCCATTGGCCAAGAATAAACCTCAGTACTGGACACAGTTAACCATGTACATGGCTCCAGCACATCAGGAAAATATTCGCTTTTTGGTGTTGCATAATTTGCATGATGTTGTTGTGCTGGGTTTTCCATGGTTACAGGTACATAATCCAGTGCTGGATTGGAGATCTATGTCTGTAACTGGTTGGGGTTGTCAGGGGATACATAGTGATATTCCTTTGATGTCCATTTCCTCGTCCCCTTCTTCTGAAGTTCCTGAGGTTTTGTCGGATTTCCAGGATATATTTGATGAGCCCAAGTCCAGTTCCCTGCCTCCTCATAGGGACTGCGATTGTGCCATTAATTTGATTCCTGGCTGTAAGTTCCCTAAGGGCCGACTTTTCAATCTGTCTGTGCCAGAGCATGCCGCTATGCGGAGTTATGTAAAGGAGTCCTTGGAGAAGGGGCATATTCGCCCGTCTTCGTCACCGTTGGGAGCGGGATTTTTTTTTGTTGCCAAGAAGGATGGTTCCTTGAGACCCTGTATAGATTATCGCCTTCTCAATAAGATCACGGTCAAATTCCAGTACCCTTTACCTTTACTTTCTGATTTGTTTGCTCGGATTAAGGGTGCCAGTTGGTTTACTAAAATCGACCTTCGAGGGGCGTATAATCTCGTGCGTATTAAACAAGGTGATGAATGGAAAACAGCATTTAATACGCCCGAAGGCCATTTTGAATATCTTGTGATGCCATTCGGGCTCTCTAATGCTCCATCGGTATTTCAGTCCTTTATGCATGATATCTTCCGGAATTATCTGGATAAATTCATGATTGTGTATTTGGATAATATTTTGTTTTTTTCCGATGATTGGGAGTCTCATGTGAAGCAGGTTAGGATGGAATTTCAGGTCCTTCGTGCTAATGCGTTGTTTGTGGAAGGGTCTAAGTGCCTCTTTGGAGTTCAGAAAGTTTCTTTTTTGGGTTTCATTTTTTCTCCCTCGGCTATTGAAATGGACCCTGTGAAAGTCCAGGCCATTCATGATTGGACTCAACCCACATCTGTAAAGAGCCTTCAAAAATTTTTGGGCTTTGCTAATTTTTATCGCCGCTTTATTGCAAATTTTTCTAGTGTGGTGAAGCCTCTGACCGATTTGAGGAAGAAAGGCGCTGATGTGATGAATTGGTCCTCTGTGGCTGTTGAGGCCTTTCAGGAGCTTAAACGTCGTTTTACTTCTGCTCCTGTGTTGCGTCAGCCAGATGTTTCTCTCCCTTTTCAGGTTGAGGTTGATGCTTCTGAGATTGGGGCAGGGGCCGTTTTGTCTCAGAGAAATTCTGATGGCTCTTTGATGAAACCATGTGCTTTCTTCTCCAGAAAGTTTTTGCCTGCTGAGCGTAATTATGATGTCGGCAATCGGGAGTTGTTGGCTATAAAGTGGGCATTTGAGGAGTGGCGACATTGGCTTGAGGGAGCCAAGCATCGCGTGGTGGTCTTGACTGATCATAAAAATTTGATTTACCTCGAGTCTGCTAAGCGGTTGAATCCTAGACAAGCTCGGTGGTCTCTGTTTTTCTCCCGTTTTGATTTTGTGGTCTCGTATATTCCGGGATCTAAGAATGTGAAGGCTGATGCCCTTTCTAGGAGTTTTTTGCCTGATTCTCCGGTAGTTCTTGAGCCGGCTGGGATCCTCAAGGAGGGGGTGATTCTTTCTGCCATCTCCCCTGATTTGCGGCGGGTACTTCAGGAGTTTCATGCTGATAAACCTGACCGCTGTCTAGTGGGGAAACTATTTGTTCCTGATAGATGGACTAGCAGGGTAATTTCTGAGGTTCATTGTTCGGTGTTGGCTGGTCACCCTGGGATTTTTGGTACCAGAGATTTGGTGGCTAGGTCCTTTTGGTGGCCTTCCTTGGCGCGGGATGTGCGTTCGTTTGTGCAGTCCTGTGGGACCTGTGCTCGGGCTAAGCCTTGCTGTTCCCGTGCCAGTGGGTTGCTTTTGCCTTTGCCTATTCCTGAGAGGCCTTGGACGCATATTTCCATGGATTTTATTTCTGATCTTCCTGTTTCTCAGAAGATGTCTGTCATCTGGGTGGTTTGTGACCAGTTTTCTAAGATGGTCCATTTGGTACCGTTGCCTAAGTTGCCTTCCTCCTCTGATTTGATTCCATTATTTTTTCAGCATGTGGTTCGTTTGCATGGTATTCCGGAGAATATTGTGCCTGACAGAGGTTCCCAGTTCGTTTCTAGGTTTTGGCGGTCCTTTTGTGCTAGAATGGGCATTGATTTGTCTTTTTCTTCAGCATTCCATCCTCAGAAAAATGGCCAAACGGAGCGAACCAATCAGACCTTGGAAACCTACTTGAGATGCTTCGTGTCTGCTGATCAGGATAATTGGGTGACATTTTTGCCGTTGGCCGAGTTTGCCCTTAATAATCGGGCTAGTTCGGCTACCTTGGTTTCGCCTTTCTTTTGTAACTTTGGTTTTCATCCTCGTTTTTCTTCAGGGCAGCTTGAGCCTTCTGACCGTCCTGGTGTGGATTCTGTGGTGGACAGGTTGCAGCAAATTTGGACTCATGTGGTGGACAATTTGACGTTGTCTCAGGAAAAGGCTCAACATTTTGCTAACCGTTGTCGGTGTGTTGGTCCCCGGCTTCGTGTTGGGGATTTGGTCTGGTTGTCTTCTCGTCATGTTCCTATGAAGGTTTCTTCCCCTAAGTTCAAGCCTCGCTTTATTGGGCCTTATAAGATTTCTGAAATTATCAATCCGGTGTCTTTTCGTTTGGCCCTTCCAGCTTCTTTTTCCATTCATAATGTGTTCCATAGATCCTTGTTGCTGAGATATGTGGTACCTATGGTTCCCTCCGTTGATCCTCCTGCTCCGGTGTTGGTTGAGGGGGAATTGGAATATGTGGTGGAGAAGATTTTGGATTCTCGTTTTTCGAGACGGAAGCTTCAGTATCTGGTAAAGTGGAAGGGTTATGGCAAGGAGGATAATTCTTGGGTTGTTGCCTCCGATGTTCATGCTGCCGATTTGGCTCGTGCTTTCCATTTGGCTCGTCCTGATCGGCCTGGGAGCTCTGGTGAGGGTTCGGTGACCCCTCTTCAAGGGGGGGGTACTGTTGTGAATTCCGTTCTGGAGCTCCCTCCTGTGGTTGCTAATGGTATTTTTGTGAGTTCTGCCCTTGGGCTCCCTCTGGTGGTTTCGAGTGGAACTGCTGCTCCTTTAGGTGGCTGTAGCAGCTGCCTCCACTGATCCCTTTGCCTGGGTTTGTTATTTAAACCTGCTCTGGGCTTTAGTTCATGCCAGCTGTCAATGTCTTAGGTTGGATTTTGTTCTCTCCTTGGATTTCTCATATGGCCTGTCCTTGTCAGCAAAAGATAAGTTTCTGCTAGTTCTTGTTTGTCCATTTGCTGTGGACTCTATTGTTTTGCAAATATGTCTTTTTTTGTCCAGCTTGTCACTATGTCATATTCAGGCTAGCTGGAAGCTCTGGGGAAGCAGATTTGCCCCTCCACACCGTGAGTCGGTGTGGAGTTCATTTTTTGTAAACTCTGCGTGGATTTTGTAGTTTTTAATACTGACCGCACAGTATCCTTTTCTCTCTGTCTATCAAGTTAGTATTGGCCTCCTTTGCTGAAAACTGATTTCATTTCTGTGTATGTCATTTCCCTCTCCACTCACAGTCAATATTTGTGGGGGGCTATCTTTCCTTTTGGGGTTTTCTCTGAGGCAAGATAGCTTTCTATTTCCTTCTTTAGGGGTAGTTAATTCTTAGGCTGTGAAGAGAGGGAGAGTCAGGAACATCCCACGGCTATTATTAGTGTTGTTGTTAGGATTAGGGACTGCGGTCAGTAGAGATACCACCTCCTTAGAGCTCATCCCATGTTGCGTTTTAGCCACCAGGTCATATCAGTGTGGCCTCTTAACCACCAGGTCATAACAATGCTCCCTGCTAAGGTTATTATCGCTGGCAGTGAGCTGCCAATTACTGTTTTTGTGGATAGTGGTTCAGCCACAAATCTCATTGATGAGGAGTTTGCGTGCACAGCAGGTTTTAGGATTGAAAAACTGCCTCATCCTATCCGCGTGGTCACCATCAATGCTGCTCCTCTCTCACAGGGGGAGATTACTGAGTTTGTGGCTGAGGTGAAACTCCACATTGGGGTTCTACATTCCGAGCAGGTTACATGTAAGGTGCTCAGGAATCTTCCTGCTCAGGTGGTTTTGAGTTTTCCATGGTTGTCTATGCACAACCCGGTTATTGACTGGAAAACTCAGGACATAATTCAGTGGAGCGAGTTCTGCCAGGAGAATTGCCTGGCCGCATGTGTGTCTGCTGTGACTTCAAGCGTTTCGGAGTCACTTCTGGATTTTGTGGATGTGTTCTCTGAGAAGGGTTGTTCAGAGTTGCCACCACTTCGTCCCTATGACTGTACTATCAGGTTTAAACCAGGGGCCAAATTGCCTAAAGCAAGGATGTTTAACATCTCCGGTCCGGGGAGACAAGCCTTACAGGATTACATTGCTGAAAGTTTGAGCAAAGGGCACTTCAGGCCTTCATCCTCGCCTGTGGCAGCAGGGTTCTTCTTCGTGAAAAAGAAAGATGGCGGATTACGCCCGTGTTTGGATTTCAGGGAATTGAACCAGATTACGGTTCGTGATCCATACCCTATGCCTTTGATACCGGATTTGTTCAATCAGGTGGAAGGTGCTAAATGGTTTACCAAGCTTGGCCTCAGGGGGGCGTACAACCTCATAAGAGTCCGTCAAGGTGATGAGTGGAAGACGGCTTTTAATACCCCTGAGGGTCATTTTGAAAATTTGGTGATGCCATTTGGGTTATATTGTGTCTGCTTCTGGTTTTAAAATGGATGCTGCTAAGGTGCAAGCGGTGCTGCATTGGGAACGCCCTGATAACCTGAAAGCACTTCAGCGGTTCCTTGGGTTTTCTAACTACTATAGGAAATTTATCAAGGATTTTTCCATCATTGCTAAACCGCTAACTGACATGACTAAAAAGGGTACCAATTTCTCCGTTTGGCCTGAGGCTGCTGTGCGTGCATTTGAATTTCTTAAGAACAGTTTTGTTTCGGCCCCCATTCTTGTGCAGCCAGACGTATCAAAACCTTTTGTGCTGGAAGTCGATGCGTCTGAGGTTGGTGTGGAGGTGGTACTATCACAAGGCTCATCTTTGAGTGATTTGCGTCCATGCGCCTATTTTTCCAAGAAACTATCGCCCGCCGAACGTAACTACGATATCGGTAACAGGGAGTTGTTGGCAATCAAGTTGGCCTTTGAGGAATGGCGACACTTCTTGGAGGGGTCGGTTCATCAGGTTACTGTTATTACCGATCATAAGAATTTGCTTTATTTGGAGTCTGCCAAGCATCTGTCTCCCAGGAAGCTCGCTGGGCATTGTTTTTCACACGGTTCAACTTTGTTGTCACTTACAGACCGGGGTCTAAAAACACTAAGGTGGATGCTCTGTCCAAGTGTTTTCCGGGGGGAGAACCTCGGGAGGATCCAGTACCCATCCTCCAAAAGGGTGTTGTGGTTTCGGCTCTCACTACCGAGGTTGAGGCTGAGATTGCCAAGGCTCAGGAGGAGGTACCATCTGAGCTTCCCATCAACAAATCTTTTGTACCTCTTCATCTCCGCTTAAAGGTTTTGGCGGAGCATCATGATGCTGTCCTGGCTGGCCACCCAGGGGTTAGAGGTACCTTGGAGTTGGTGTCACGTCAGTTTTGGTGGCCCAAGATCTGACAGGCTAAGACGCCCCGCTCCCGTCCTGTTGGCACACTACTTCCTCTCGAGGTACCTAGTAAGCCATGGACGGAAATCTCTATGGATTTCATCACTGATTTGCCCTCCTCAGCTGGGAACACGGTCATCTTGGTGATTGTTCATCGGTTTTCAAAAATGTCGCACTTTGTGTCTTTGCCTTCGTTGCCTAATGCTAAGACTCTGGCTCAGGTATTTGTGCAGGAGGTTGTCAGACTTCATGGGGTTCCATCTGACATCGTGTGTGATAGGGGTCCTCAGTTTGTGGCAACATTTTGGAAAGCATTTTGCTCACGGCTGGGGATCAAGTTGTCTTATTCTTCGGCATTTCATCCTCAGTCAAATGGTCAGACTGAGTGTATGAACCAAAATTTGGAACAGTACTTACGCTGCTTTGTCTCTGATAACCAGGAGGAGTGGTCTAGGTTCCTTCCTTTGGCTGAGTTTGCCATCAATAATCACCACCAGGAGTCATCTGGGGAGTCTCCGTTTTTTTGTGTTTACGGGCTACATCCTCAATTTTGTACTTTGAGTCAGAGGGGCTCTTCCGGCATTCCGGAGGAAGACCAGTTAGGAGCACAATTGTCATCAGTCTGGAGGAGCGTTAAACAACGCCTGTTGAGTGTGGGTGCTAGGTACAAACGTGTGGCTGACAGTAGGCGTGTGCCAGGTCCGGACCTGAGTGTGGATGACTGGGTGTGGTTATCCACAAAAAACATAAGACTCAAGATACCATCCCTTAAATTGGGTCCAAGGTTTATTGGTCCATTTAGGGTCACCGCCATCATTAACCCTGTAGCGTACCGATTGGAGCTTCCTACAGTGTATAAGATACACAACGTGTTCCACAGATCGTTGCTAAAAAAGACGGTGGGTCTTGTGGACGCAACACCTATGCGTTCTCCAGTCTTGGTGGATGGTAATTTGGAATTCGAAGTCTCCAAGGTGGTTGACTCTCGTGTAGGGCACCGCAATTTACAGTACTTGGTACACTGGCGTGGTTATGGGCCTGAGGAAAGGTCCTGGGTACCAGCCTCGGACGTTCACGCGGACCGGCTGGTCAGTATGTTTCACCGCCGTCATCCGGACAAACCGGGTCCTATAAGCCGTGAGGGCCCTGGGGTCCCTCGTAGAAGGCGGGGTACTGTCATGTCGGACGCTGTTCATACCAGGGCGTTCGACAGACAGCGGTAATTCCGCTTTTGTCCACTATGTGCTCAGTGGCGTCGGTTAGATTTTATCTAGCTGGTCCGGGGTTAATTTAGCTGGTGCTCGGATTGGAAGCTGGGCCACGCCCACTGCCTTTAAATAGTTCTTCTGAACATTGGGCGTCGCCGATTATAGCTTCTGTCTTATGCTTGGTTATCTCGGTCTGGAGTGGTGAGCTAGGAGTTGGAGTGTCGTATCTGGTGGTGTATTTCCCTTTGTCTTATTTACTCCTTCCTATATTTGTATTTATTTTGCCCTGTGCATTTATAGTGTATTCCTGAGTGACTGCGGCATGGTGTATATTTTCCGTTATCCTTGTCTGTGCTAACTGTGGGTATTGGTGTATGATCTCTTCACTGGGTGGTGGTTTCAGCCTAGGGTTGTAACAGGAGACAGGGTGAGGGTGGAGGCCTAGACATGCACACCATCAGTGTAAACTCTAGGTAGAGGGTCAGTCAGGATTTCCCTAGTCTGAGGGAAATTGCAGGGGCCCGGGTTATTAGCTCTTGCCCACCTAGGCTTCCCGTGGCTGTGCTATATACTATGTGGGCTGTGTTATACACTGTATGGGCTGTGTTATATACTACGTGGGCTGTGCTAAATACTACGTGGGCTGTGTTATACACTGCGTGGGCTGTGCTATATACTGCATGGGCTGTGTTATACACTGCGTGGCATGTGTTGTACACTGCGTGGGCTGTGTTATATACTACACAGCCTGTGCTATATACTACGTGACCTGTGCTATATGCTATGTGGCTGTGCTATATGCTACGTGGGCTGTGTTATATGCTACGTGGGCTGTGTTATATGCTACTTGGTTGTGGTATATTTCTCTGCTGCATCTGTGCATCATGAATTGTGGTATGTGTTAAAGAGGGGGGCCCACTGAGACTCTGTTGCCCAGGGCCCTCAAAAACCTGGAGCCGGCCCTGGCTTCACTGATTGGTCATGCCCGGCCGGCCGCGAACAATCAGCGACAGGCGCAGTCCGGCTGCGAATTGGCATGGAATTTGAACCATGCTTCGCTAATTGGTTGCGCCCAGCTGGCCGAATCCTGTGTATAAATTGCATTATTCTGAAAACTTCATAAATAAACTACATACATAAACTACATACATATTCTCGAATAACCGATGCATTAGAATCGGGCCACCATCTAGTTCTATATAAGCATCTCATATAATTATTGACAGGAGAATAGTTCTCTACTTTAGAAATTCCTTTGTCCAACAGGGACTGTCAGAATATGCCACACAAGTCCAATGCCAATGCTTCAATCCAGCTAGTGACTTTGTGGACAGGAGACACCCCAGAAGATCAATCTAATAAAAAATCTGTATAGGTAAAACTCTCATTTAGACCATTGGGGCTGCACAAATTTAGTCTGTAGATCCATCTACATTCCTCTTGCAGGAGCATTTTATCTTGATTACTTTTTCGGGGACCTTACAATGCAATTCTTCAAAAAGAGGAGGAACAAGTGTATCTAATATATAAAGCTGAATGTGTGTGTGTGTATGTCCGGGATTGGCATCTGCACCGTCGCAGCTACAGCCACAAAATTTTGCACAGTCACACGTCTGGACCCCAAGAGCATCGTAGGCTATGTTGTGAGGTGAAATTTTAACCCAATTCACCAAACAATTTTGCCCCTATCTACATAATGGGGAAAAAGTGAAAGGAAAAGTGTTGGAGGCGAATTGACAGCTGCCAGATGTGAACAAGGGGGACTTAAAGAGTGAGAGCGATGGCACCAAAGAGTATATACCATACAGTTGCTAAGGTGGGGCCCCGACATGGGATACTCACCACACACGGGGATATGAACACACACACAAAATGCGCCACACACTACCACGTGCTTGAACACATATATCACCCTCAGCACACATTTCACCACACATACACCAACCTCGCCACATAAAAGTTGAAACACAAAAGTCGCCGCTCAAAACTCGCCACGCGCAAAACTCGCCACATGCAAAACTAGGCTCACGCAAAACTCGCCACACGTGCAAAACTCACCTCATCGAAAACTCGCCACACGCAAAACTTGCACACGCAGAAAAATTGGCACATGCACAAAAGTTGCAACACATGCAAAAGTTGCCTCACACAAAACTTGCACATACTCAAAACGCACCACACATAAAACTCGCCATGCACAAAACTTGCTGCACACAACTTGCTACACTAACCTGTCACATGCAACTCAACACACAAAAAGTTGCTATATGCATGTCGCCACACAAAACTCATCTCACAAAAGTCGCTACATGCATGTCGCCACACACAACTCAACACACACAACTTGACACATGAAACTCGCCCTAAAACACACACAAGTCTGGTATTATCCTTCAAAAATAAAAATCTGATTAATAAGCAGACAAACTACAAGAGCAACAAATGTACCATATAGGAAATCCGGCAGCTGTCAGTCACATGACCTGTCTATTATGTGTATGTGTGAGCTAATATATACTGCCAGGGGGAGGGCTTCCTGTTGGCTGGGGATTTATCAGGCTGCCAATTTAGCTTACAAATACTGAGGTAAAAATACTGACCAAATAACATGTGAACGTGGTCTAATACAGGAGGAGATGACACACAGATATATAATATATACAGGAGGAGATGACACACAGGTATATACTATAAACAGGAGGAGATGACACACAGGTATATACTATATACAGGGGAGATGACATACACATATATACTATATACAGGGGAGATGACACACAGGTATATACTATACACAGGAGGAGATGACACACACATATATACTATATACAGGAGGAGATGACACAGATATATACTGTATACAGGAGGAGATGACACACAGGTATATACTATATACAGGAGGAGATGACACACACATATATACTACATACAGGAGGAAATGACACACAGAAATATACTATATACAGGGGAGATGACACACAGGTATATACTATATACAGGGGAGATGACACACAGATATATACTATATACAGGTGAGGTGACACACAGGTATATTCTATATACAGGAGGAGATGACACACAGGTATATACTATATACAGGAGGAGGTGACACACACATAACTACTATATACAGGGGAGATGACACACAGGTATATACTATATATAGGAGGAGATAACATACAGGTATATACTATATACAGGAGGAGATGACACACACATATATACTATATACAGGGGAGATGACACACAGGTATATACTATATACAGAAGGAGATGACACACTGGTATATACTATATACAGGGGAGATAACATACAGGTAGATACTATATACAGGGGAGATGACTCACAGGTATATACTATATACAGGGGAGATGACACACAGGTATACACTATATACAGGAGGAGATGACACACAGGTATATACTATATACAGGAGGAGATGACACAGGTATATACTATATACAGGGGAGATGACACACACGTATATACTATATACAGGGGAGATGACACAAAGGTATATGTAAGGATTCGGAGAAGAATCCGAGAGTGGACCCTCTGGATCGTGACTCTAGAGCCCCCGAGGACGAGCGGACCAGATGGAACCACCCCCTATACAGGGAGCGTTAGGAGCAGGTCCAAGGGGGAATGGAGACACAACAGCTAGAGCCAAAGGGACGACCAAAAAGAGAGAGAGAGACCAGACAAAAGGGAACTGGAGCAGACTTGGGGAGATATATACACCAGGAGACACTGGAGAGAGACACGGGAAACCACGAGGCTGAAAAAGAAACAAAAGGGAAAGAACTAAAGAACCGGACTAAAAACAGGAGAAGATGAAAAACGGAAAACTGGCACAGGACTGGGAATGGGCAGATGAAACGGGAACACTCTGAGGACAGGAACACGGGACCGGCACGGCAGGAACACTGGGCGGACAAAGCTGGAACGCAGAGCAGACACGGCAGGAACAAAGGGCAGACACAGCGGAGACACAGAGTAACAAGCGTAGGGAATTATACAGAGACTAGGGAGCCTAGGGCATAGGAACGCTGACAAAAGACAGAGAACCTACAAAGCAAAGGCGTCTTACCTGGGAAGATGCCGGGAAGAAATACCCGATGGGCGCCGCCATGTTGGGGCGGGGCCATCGGGTCGCGACCTCCCAGAAGGCTCAGCGGCGCAAGAGACACGACCACGCATGCGCAAAGGAACCAGACACCGCGACCCAGCAAAGGAAGAAGCAGAGCGGCGAGGGACAGAGTCGTGAGTGCGCCGAGGGATAAGAGAAGACAGGTAAGTATGTGCGGACATAACAGTACCCCCCTCCTTAGTCCCCCTCTTTTTAATGTTAGAGAGGAATCTTTTCATGATAAGAGGAGCATTGATGTTCTCTCGGGGCTCCCAGGACCGCTCCTCAGGACCAAGTCCCTCCCAATCAATCAAAAAATAGGTTTTGCCCCTAACTACCTTATTGGCAAGGATATCTTTAACATTAAAGATACCATCAGAAGTACTGAGTTGAGGAGAGTGAGAGGTAGAAGAGTGAAAACGATTGAACACCGCGGGCTTGAAAAGAGATACATGGAAAGCATTGGGAATACGTAAGGAGGCAGGTAGCTTCAATTTGTAGGAAACATCATTAATGCGACTTAAGATAGGAAAAGGACCAATATAGCGAGGACCCAGTTTGTAAGAGGGAATTTGAAGCTTAATATAGCGAGAGGAGAGCCAAACTCTATCGCCGGGAGAATATGGAGGAGCATCCAAACGCTTCTTATCAGCAAACCTTTTCATACTATGGCTAGCTCTCTCAAGAGCCTCTTTGGTCTCACTCCAAATCTTAGAGAACTCCTGGGACAAGAAATCCGCTGCCGGTACCCCCGAGGTGAGAGAAACAGGAAGGGGAATGCCCGAATGTTGACCATAGACCACAAAGAAGGGAGATTTGGAGGAAGCTTCTCTGGGAAGGTTGTTATATGAGAACTAAGCCCAAGGGAGAAGAGAGACCCAGTCTTCTTGGTGTGCATTGGAATAATGTCGCAGGTATGTAGTCAAAACCTGATTAACGCGCTCCACTTGGCCGTTGGATTGAGGATGATATGCGGAAGAGAAATCCAGGTTAATCTTCAATAGCTTGCAGAGGGCTTTCTAAAAACGTGAGGTAAATTGAACTCCACGGTCGGAGACAATATGTTGTGGGGAGCCATGAAGACGGAAGACTTGGTGTTAAAAGATTTTTGCCAACTCTGGAGTGGAAGGCAGACCAGGCAAAGCAACGAAGTGAGCCATCTTAGAGAACCGATCCACAATAACTAGGATGACAGAGCAATCCGAGGAACAAGGCAGATCGGTGATGAAGTCCATGGCGATATGGCTCCAAGGGATGGAAGGCACAGGCAAAGGAGACCGGATGGAAGTTGCCTGGGAACTTTATTTTTAGCACAAGAAGAACAAGAAGCTATGAATTCGGTGACGTCTTGTCGGAGAGATGGCCACCAGTAGTGCCGAGAGATAAGGGAGAGTGTCTTCTTGACTCCTATATGTCCTGCAATCTTGGAGGAGTGACCCCAACGTAAAACTTTCTCCTTGTCTTGATTCGACACAAAAGTCTTGCCAGGAGGCGCTGAAACCACTCTCAGAGGAGCTAGGGTGACGATTCTTGCTGGATCAATGATGTGAGCCGGAGAGTCCTCTATGTCCAATGGCTGAAAGGATCTTGAGAGGGCATCCGCCTTGACGTTCTTATTTCCGGGTCGGAAATGTAGTTCGAAATCAAATCGTCCAAAGAATAAAGACCATCTGGCTTGTCGTGGATTAAGTCTTTGAGCAGACTGAAAATAGGCCAAATTCTTGTGGTCTGTGTAAATGGTGAACGGATGAACAGCTCCCTCAAGGAGATAGCGCCACTCCTCTAAGGCTAACTTGATAGCCAATAGTTCTTTATCTCCAATGGAGTAGTTCCGTTCTGGAGCAGAAAAGGCTTTGGAGAAAAAAACACAGGTAACTAGTGTTGAGCGATACCTTCCGATATCGGAAAGTATCGGTATCGGAAAGTATCGGCCGATACCGTCAAAATATCGGATCTAATCCGATACCGATACCCGATCCCAATGCAAGTCAATGGGACGAAAATATCGGAATTAAAATAAACCCTTTATAAACTTGTAGGTTCATTCTACATGAAGGAAAACAACTAAGAATAATGTAGGATGTATTGGGGGACGTGGCGGAGACATTAAAGGCACAGAGGTTTAGCCCAATGTAATAGAATAGCAGGATTTTGGGTTTTTTTTTATGATGTTCGGCGTTAGAAAGATTTTGACTATGTTAATTTTTTTTTTATTTTGTCAGATATTGATGTTTCACTACTTCCACGCCCTTCACCTTCTTTTTTACTTCTCCCACACTTTCTTCTTCATTATCCTCATCATCAGCTTCTTTGACATCAACTTCTTCACCTTATTCATCTTCTTCTTCATCTTCTACCTATTATTTTTTTGGTTACATTGTTCATATTCTTTTTATTTTACTATTATCTTCATCATATTCTACTTCTTCATCATATTCTTATTTGTGACAGGCATTCCCGTAGTTGTTATCTATAAAAGTTTGAAGATTACACCTTCCGTTCTGCCTGTCACAAAACAGTTACATTTGTCCGCGTTCAGTTTGGCCTGCAGCATCAGGCTTTATCCAGGGGCACCACGAGGAGGAACGGACTCACCCCCATACACTGCTTAGTCTTCTTCTGCTTATAATTTAGATAATATTTTTTGCTCTGATATTTAGTGTTATGCTTAATGTTCTTCTGCTCTTTGTTCTGCAGCCTCTTGTTCTTCTGCTTCTCGGTCTTCCAGGTCGTCGTCGTCTCCAGGGTCGTCGTCTCCGGGGTCGTCGTCATCGGGGTGGTCTTCAGGGTCGTCGTCTCCAGTGTCGTCGTCATCGGGGTGGTCTTCAGGGTCATCGTCTCCAGGGTCGTCATCATCACGGTGGTTGTCGTCTCTGGTGTCGTCGTCATCTTAGGGGTGGTCTTCCGGGTCATCGTGTTTAGTCTCTTGAACTTGGAAATGTAGCAGAAGGTACAAGAAGGCTGAGAAAATGCCGAGAACCAGCTGATGGAACTGGAACTCGGATGGCTACCCGAAGGTCCAAGAGCCAATGGAACTACCGAGGACCAGCTGACGTTACTGAAACCCGGTTACTAAGCAGGAGGTACCCGTGCCTGAAAGCACTACCAAGGACCACCTGACGTTGGTGGAACTCGGATACCCAGAGGGAGGCACCTAAGCCAAAGGCTCTGCCCGGAACCAGCTGACGGTACTGGAACCAGGATGGGGAGCAGAAGGTACAACAGCAAAAGACACTGCCGAGAACCAGCTGACGGTGCTTGAACCCGGATGGGTAGCCGAAGGTCCAAGAGCCAATGGAACTACCGAGGACCAGCTGACGTTACTGGAACCCGGTTACTAAGCAGGAGGTACCCGTGCCTGAAAGCACTACCAAGGACCACCTGACGTTGGTGGAACTCGGATACCCAGAGGGAGGCACCTAAGCCAAAGGCTCTGCCCGGAACCAGCTGACGGTACTGGAACCAGGATGGGGAGCAGAAGGTACAAGAGCAAGTGTCTGCGTGGCTTTTGCAGGACATGATGCCGGCTGCACAGCAGGGGAACAGCTGGCGGTGCTGAACCCCACTGACACATTGGCTGGTGTTTTTCTCTGTGCAGCTAGCAGTACCGGGCCCCAACTGGCGGTGTTAGAGCCTGGGGTCAGCAGGAGGAGAGGGAGCAGAGTGTAGGCCGAAGCCTGCACTGGCGGCAGCTTTGGGTCTGTTGTGCCTGCGTGGCAGTTGCAGGACACGTTGCCGGCTGCACAGCAGGGGAACAGCTGGCGGTGCTGAACCCCACTGACACATTGGCTGGTGTTTTTCTCTGTGCAGCTAGCAGTACCGGGCCCCAACTGGCGGTGTTGGAGCCCGGGCTCTGCAGGGGGAGCAGAGTGTAGGCCGAAGCCTAATTGAACCAATTTCAAAGGTAACCTTTAACCCCCCCTCAGGGGTTACAAAGTAGAAGAGCCACAGCTTATGCAGCAGTAGTGCTGCACAAGTCAAAGGTTGCTCTTTTAATTTTGCTCCTTGCACACGCTGAATGAAACACGTATAACATTTAGCCCTTTATACAGTCAAACTGTGTTGGAGGCGCGAGTTCCCTTTGTAATGAGACGCAGCACAGATGTCAAGAATCCCACCTTGGTGCTGGGTGCAGCCTCCTGAGCGTTGTTATTTGCTGTACAGGAGTCTGCGCTGTCGTGTTATCCCCTGGCCTAGCGCTGTTAGCGCTGCCCATCTTCTGACCTCATTTAATGTCGGCCGGTGCGGTTCGCGATGACCATGAATCCCAGCCCCGCGGTGTCTTAACATTGTTAAAACACTGCGGGGCTGGGATTCATGGCCTGGCGCAGCACATATGTTCGCCTCTCGCACTTGGGTCCTTA
This sequence comes from Ranitomeya variabilis, assembly GCF_051348905.1. NCBI lineage: Eukaryota > Metazoa > Chordata > Amphibia > Anura > Dendrobatidae > Ranitomeya > Ranitomeya variabilis. The sequence goes on from NC_135233.1 coordinate 507,319,144, forward strand.
CACCCGCTTCAGACTGTGCGGCGTCAGCTGATCCCTTATCGCATGCCACGGCCATGAAGCCGCACAGTCTGAAGAAGGCGGAAGGAGATGAGGGACAGGCGAACTGATGCACTGATCATGCCCATCAATCACACCCTCGCAGTCCCAATAAATAAGACACCGAGGGGCGTTGTGTGGGTCAGGGCGGCCGCAGAGGCGCAGGCAGCCAAACAATGATGCCAGAAGACGGGCAGCGCTACCAAGGGGGTTGCAGCGTGTCATTACAAAGGAAAGTCACACCTCCGGGACGGTTAAATGGTCACACAGAGGACACATTTTAGACGTGTTTTCAGTTCCACATGTGCGAGGAGAATACGTTTATGAGCCACCTTGCACACATGCAGCATTACCGCTGTACAAGGTGGCTGTAAAACGTACAAACGCCTGGGGGAGGGGGGACAGGTTCCCTTCAATTTCAGTTCTGGTGTCTGCGTGGCTTTTGCAGGACACGATGCCGGCTGCACAGCAGGGGAACAGCTGGCGGTGCTGAACCCCACTGACACATTGGCTGGTGTTTTTCTCTGTGCAGCTAGCAGTACCGGGCCCCAACTGGCGGTGTTAGAGCCCGGGGTCAGCAGGAGGAGGAGAGGGAGCAGAGTGTAGGCCGAAGCCTGCACTGGCGGCAGCTTTGGGTCTGTTGTGCCTGCGTGGCAGTTGCAGGACACGTTGCCGGCTGCACAGCAGGGGAACAGCTGGCGGTGCTGAACCCCACTGACACATTGGCTGGTGTTTTTCTCTGTGCAGCTAGCAGTACCGGGCCCCAACTGGCGGTGTTGGAGCCCGGGCTCTGCAGGGGGAGCAGAGTGTAGGCCGAAGCCTAATTGAACCAATTTCAAAGGTAACCTTTAACCCCCCCTCAGGGGTTACAAAGTAGAAGAGCCACAGCTTATGCAGCAGTAGTGCTGCACAAGTCAAAGGTTGCTCTTTTAATTTTGCTCCTTGCACACGCTGAATGAAACACGTATAACATTTAGCCCTTTATACAGTCAAACTGTGTTGGAGGCGCGAGTTCCCTTTGTAATGAGACGCAGCACAGATGTCAAGAATCCCACCTTGGTGCTGGGTGCAGCCTCCTGAGCGTTGTTATTTGCTGTACAGGAGTCTGCGCTGTCGTGTTATCCCCTGGCCTAGCGCTGTTAGCGCTGCCCATCTTCTGACCTCATTTAATGTCGGCCGGTGCGGTTCGCGATGACCATGAATCCCAGCCCCACGGTGTCTTAACATTGTTAAAACACTGCGGGGCTGGGATTCATGGCCTGGCGCAGCACATATGTTCGCCTCTCGCACTCGGGTCCTTACACCCGCTTCAGACTGTGCGGCGTCAGCTGATCCCTTATCGCATGCCACGGCCATGAAGCCGCACAGTCTGAAGAAGGCGGAAGGAGATGAGGGACAGGCGAACTGATGCACTGATCATGCCCATCAATCACACCCTCGCAGTCCCAATAAATAAGACACCGAGGGGCGTTGTGTGGGTCAGGGCGGCCGCAGAGGCGCAGGCAGCCAAACAATGATGCCAGAAGACGGGCAGCGCTACCAAGGGGGTTGCAGCGTGTCATTACAAAGGAAAGTCACACCTCCGGGACGGTTAAATGGTCACACAGAGGACACATTTTAGACGTGTTTTCAGTTCCACATGTGCGAGGAGAATACGTTTATGAGCCACCTTGCACACATGCAGCATTACCGCTGTACAAGGTGGCTGTAAAACGTACAAACGCCTGGGGGAGGGGGGACAGGTTCCCTTCAATTTCAGTTCTGGTGTCTGCGTGGCTTTTGCAGGACACGATGCCGGCTGCACAGCAGGGGAACAGCTGGCGGTGCTGAACCCCACTGACACATTGGCTGGTGTTTTTCTCTGTGCAGCTAGCAGTACCGGGCCCCAACTGGCGGTGTTAGAGCCCGGGGTCAGCAGGAGGAGGAGAGGGAGCAGAGTGTAGGCCGAAGCCTGCACTGGCGGCAGCTTTGGGTCTGTTGTGCCTGCGTGGCAGTTGCAGGACACGTTGCCGGCTACACAGCAGGGGAACAGCTGGCGGTGCTGAACCCCACTGACACATTGGCTGGTGTTTTTCTCTGTGCAGCTAGCAGTACCGGGCCCCAACTGGCGGTGTTAGAGCCCGGGGTCAGCAGGAGGAGGAGAGGGAGCAGAGTGTAGGCCGAAGCCTGCACTGGCGGCAGCTTTGGGTCTGTTGTGCCTGCGTGGCAGTTGCAGGACACGTTGCCGGCTACACAGCAGGGGAACAGCTGGCGGTGCTGAACCCCACTGACACATTGGCAAGGTGTTTGGCTCTGTGCAGCCAGCACTTCCGGACAGCAACTAACGGTGTTGGAGCCCGGGCTCTGCAGGCGGAGCAGAGTGTAGGCCGAAGCCTAATTGAACCGATTTTAAAAGTAACCTTTAACCCCCCCTCAGGGGTGAAAAACTACAAGAGCCACAGCTTGGGCAGCAGTAATGCTGCACAAGTGAAAGGTTGCTCTTTTAATTTTGCTCCTTGCACACGCTGAAAGGAACACGTACAACATTTAGGCCCTTACACAGTCAAACTGTTTTGGAGGCGTGAGTTCCCCTCGTAAGGAGATGCAGCACAGCTTGCAAAAATGCCACCTTGGTGCTTTGCGCGGCCTCCTGAGCATCGTTATTTGTTGCACAGGAGTCTGCGCTGTCGTGTTATCCCTTGGCCTTGCGCTGTTAGTGCTGCCCGTCCTCTGACATCATTTGATGTCGGCCGGTGCGGTTCGCGATGACCATGAATCCCAGCCCCGCAGTGTCTTGACATAGTTAAAACACTGCGGGGCTGGGATTAATGGCCTGGCGCAGCACATATGTTCGCCTCTCACACTCGGGTCCTTACACCTGCTTCAGACTATGCGGCGTCAGCTGATCCCTTATCGCATGCCACGGCCATGAAGCCGCACAGTCCGAAGAAGGCGGAAGGAGATGAGAGACAGGCGAAGAAATGCACCGTTCATGCCCGTCAATCACACCCTCGCAGTCAAAATAAATAAGACACCGAGGGGCGTTGTGTGGGGCAAGGCGGCCGCAGAGGCGCACCCAGCCAAACAATGATGCCAGAAGACGGGCAGCGTTACCAAGGAGCTTGTTGCGTGTCAATACAAAGGAAAATCACACCTGAGGGACGTTTTAATGGTCACAGAGGACACATTTTAGACGTGTTCAGTTCCACGAGTGCAAGGAGAATAAGTTTCTGAGCCACCTTGCACACATGCAGCATTACTGCTGTACAAGGTGGCTGTAAAACATAGAAACACCTGGGGGAGGGGGGACAGGTTCTCTTCAATTTCAGTTCTTGTGTCTGCGTGGCGGTCGCAGGACACGTTGCCGGCTACACATCAGGGGAACAGCTGGCGGTGCTGAACCCCACTGACACATTGGCTGGTGTTTTTCTCTGTGCAGCTAGCACATCTGGGCCAAAACTGGCGGTGTTAGAGCCCAGGGTCAGCAGGAGGAGCAGGGGGAGCGGAGTGTAGGCCGAAGCCTGCACTGGAGCAAGTTGAAAGGAAACCTTTAACCCCCCCCCCAGGCGTTTGTAGCTGAAAGAGCCATTGTGTACAGCACTAATGCTGGAAAAGGTAAACTTAGCTCTTTTAATTATGGTCCTTGCACATGCTGAACCTAACACTTATGAAATGTGTCCCCTCACAGCGTTAAACCGTCCGGTAGGTGGAACTTTCCTTTGTCCTGTGACGCAGCACAGCCATCATTTTTACCCCCTTGGCGCCGTGCGCCGCCTCCTCAGCGTTGTTTGAATCTGTCCCGGAGCCTGCGCTGTTAGGTTAGCCCTTGGCCATGCACACATGTTGCGCTGCCCGTCTTCTGACATCATTTGGTGTCAGGCTGGCTGCGCCTGTGCGGGTGCGCTGGCCGAGATCCCGCCTCGCAGTGTCGTCTAATGTAATCCCACCGCGGGCCTGGGATCCGTGGCCATGCGCAGTGCATATCCTCGCCTCTCACTCCCCTCCCTACGGCTTCTTCAGACTGTGCGGTGTCACGGCCGTGGCATGCTATTAGGGATCAGCTGACACCGCACAGTCTGAAGAAGCCGTAGGGAGGGGAATGAGAGGCGAGGATATGCACTGCGCATGGCCACGGATCCCAGGCCCGCGGTGGGATTACATTAGACGACACTGCGAGGCGGGATCTCGGCCAGCGCACCCGCACAGGCGCAGCCAGCCTGACACCAAATGATGTCAGAAGACGGGCAGCGCAACATGTGTGCATGGCCAAGGGCTAACCTAACAGCGCAGGCTCCGGGACAGATTCAAACAATGCTGAGGAGGCGGCGCACGGCGCCAAGGGGGTAAAAATGATGGCTGTGCTGCGTCACACAACAAAGGAAAGTTCCACCTACCGGACGGTTTAACGGTGTGTGGGGACACATTTCATAAGTGTTAGGTTCAGCATGTGCAAGGAGCACCACGAAAAGAGGCACTTTTTCCCTTTGCATCATTACTGCTGCACAAGGTGGCTCCTTCAGTAACAAACGCCTGGGGGGGGGGGGGACAGGTTCCCTTAAATTTAACTTGTTGTGCCTGCGTGGCGGTCGCAGTACACGTTGCCGTATACACAGCAGGGGAACAGCTGGCGGTGCTGAACCCCACTAACACATTGGCGAGGTGTTTGGCTCTGTGCGTACAGCACTTCTGGACGGCAACTAGCGGTGTTGTAGCCCAGGGACAGGTGGAGGAGGAGGAGGTAGGAGGAGGTAGGAGGGATTGCCACACACACAGCAGGGGAACAGCTGACGTTACTGAACCCCAATAACAGAGGAGGGACTGTTGGGACTGTGCGGACAGCACTTCTGGACGGCAACTAGCGGTGTTGGAGCCCAGGGACAGGTGGAGGTGGAGGAGGTAGGAGGAGGTATGAGGGATTGCCACACACACAGCAGGGGAACAGCTGACGTTACTGAACCCCAATAACAGAGGAGGGACTGTTGGGACTGTGCGGACAGCACTTCTGGACGGCAACTAGCGGTGTTGGAGCCCAGGGACAGGTGGAGGAGGAGGAGGTGGAGGAGGTAGGAGGAGGTAGGAGGGATTGCCACACACACAGCTGGGGAACAGCTGACGTTACTGAACCCCAATAACAGAGGAGTGACTGTTGGGACTGTGCGGACAGCACTTCTGGACGGCAACTAGCGGTGTTGGAGCCCAGGGACAGGTGGAGGAGGAGGAGGTAGGAGGAGGTAGGAGGGATTGCCACACACACAGCTGGGGAACAGCTGACGTTACTGAACCCCAATAACAGAGGAGGGACTGTTGGGACTGTGCGTACAGCACTTCTGGATCGCAACTAGCGGTGTTGGAGTCCAGGGACAGGTGGAGGAGGAGGAGGTGGAGGAGGTAGGAGGAGGTAGGAGGGATTGCCACACACACAGCAGGGGAACAGCTGACGTTACTGAACCCCAATAACAGAGGAGCGACTGTTGGGACTGTGCGGACAGCACTTCTGGACAGCAACTAGCGGTGTTGGAGCCCAGGGACAGGTGGAGGAGGAGGAGGTAGGAGGAGGTAGGAGGGATTGCCACACACACAGCTGGGGAACAGCTGACGTTACTGAACCCCAATAACAGAGGAGGGACTGTTGGGACTGTGCGGACAGCACTTCTGGACGGCAACTAGCGGTGTTGGAGCCCAGGGACAGGTGGAGGAGGAGGAGGTGGAGGAGGTAGGAGGAGGTAGGAGGGATTGCCACACACACAGCTGGGGAACAGCTGACGTTACTGAACCCCAATAACAGAGGAGCGACTGTTGGGACTGTGCGTACAGCACTTCTGGACGGCAACTAGCGGTGTTGGAGCCCAGGGACAGGTGGAGGAGGAGGAGGTGGAGGAGGTAGGAGGGATTGCCACACACACAGCTGGGGAACAGCTGACGTTACTGAACCCCAATAACAGAGGAGGGACTGTTGGGACTGTGCGGACAGCACTTCTGGACGGCAACTAGCGGTGTTGGAGCCCAGGGACAGGTGGAGGAGGAGGAGGTGGAGGAGGTAGGAGGGATTGCCACACACACAGCTGGGGAACAGCTGACGTTACTGAACCCCAATAACAGAGGAGCGACTGTTGGGACTGTGCGGACAGCACTTCTGGATGGCAACTAGCGGTGTTGGAGCCCAGGGACAGGTGGAAAAGCAGAGGAACACAATGTAGGCCGAAGCCTGAGAAAGTCGAAAGGGAACCTTTAACCCCCCCCCCCCCAAGGCGTTTGTAGCTGAAAGAGCCAGCTTGTGCAGCACAAAAGATGCAAAAGGAAAAGGTGGCTCTTTTCATCATGCTCCTTGCAAACACAGAACTAAACACTTATAAAATGTGTCCACTGATACCGTAAAACCGTCCCGGAGGTGGGACTTTCCTTCGTAATATGACACAGCACAGCCGTCATTCCTTCCCCCCCGGCGCCGCGCCCCGGCTCCTCAGCGTTGTTTGATTCTGTCCCGGAGCCTGCGCTGTTATGTTATCCCGTGGCCAGGCACACTTAGCGCTGCCCATCTTCTGACATCATTTGGTGTCAGGCTGGCTGCGCCTGTGCGGCCGCGCTGGCCGAGAGCCCGCCTCGCAGTGTCTTCTGATTTAATCCCACTGTGGGCCTGGGATCCATGGCCATGCGCAGTGCATATCCTCGCCTCTCACTCCCCTCCCTACGGCTTCTTAAGACTGTGCGGTGTCACGGCCATGGCATGCTATTAGGGACCAGCTGACACCGAACAGTCTGAAGAAGCCATAGGGAGATGAGTGAGAGGTGGAGGTTCAGATATGCACTGCGCATGTCCATGGATCCCAGGCCCCCAGTGGGATTAAATCAGAAGACACTGCGAGGCGGGCTCTCGGCCAGCGCGGCCGCACAGGCACAGCCATCCTGACACCAAATGATGCCAGAAGACGGGCAGCGCTAAGTGTGCCTGGCCACGGGATAACATAACAGCGCAGGCTCCGGGACGGAATCAAACAACGCTGAGGAGCCGGGGCACGGCGCCGGGGGGGTAGGAATGACGGCTGTGCTGCGTCATATTACGAAGGAAAGTCCCACCTCCGGGACGGTTTTACGGTATCAGTGGACACATTTTATAAGTGTTAAGTTCTGCGTGTGCAAGGAGCTAAACAAAAATAGCTACCTTTTCCTTGTGCAGCATTACTGCTGCACAAGGTGGCTCTTTCAGTAACAAACGCCTTGGGGGGGGGGGACAGATTCCCTTACATTTCAGTTGTTGTGTCAGCGTGGCGGTCGCAGGACACATTGCCGGCTACACAGCTGGGGATCAGCTGACGTTACTGAAACCCAATAACACTGGGTCGTATGTTTTGACTGTGCAGACGGCACTTCTGAGCCTCAACTGGCGGTGTTGGAGCCCAGGAATTTAAGTTCAGGTGGTAGAAAGATGAACACAACAGGAGACCTGGATAACGTATACAGTGACCTAATTATTTAATCAGGAAGAGGAGTGGCAAATTCCTGCGAGATCCAGGCCTTGTTCATTTTCAGGAAAGTAAGCCGGTCAACTTTATCGGAGGATAGTCGCATGCGACGGTCAGTTAGTACACCACCTGCAGCACTAAAGACACGTTCCGATAATACACTGGCCGCAGGGCAAGACAGCACCTCCAATGCATACTGGCTTAGCTCTGGCCATGTATCCAGCTTTGAGACCCAAAACTTGAAAGGGGAAGAGCCGTCTGGGAGTACAGCAAGAGGGCAAGACATGTAGTCTGTCACCATCTGACGGAACCGTTGCCTCCTGCTGACTGGAGCCGTCTGTGATGGTGTAGACTTTTGTGGGGGGCACAGAAAACTGTGCCACAGTTGGGCCATACTGGTCTTGCCTTGGGCAGAGGCACTGCTTCTGCTCCCTCTTTGTGCAGAGCCTCCACCACTGCCTGGACGCACTGAGCTGCTTTGGAATGCACTAGCAGCACTTCTCTCAGTTGGAATGGAGAAGATGATGGAATTCACCAGTGTGTCTTGGTACTCCCGCATTTTTCGCTCCCGGTTCAATGGTGTGATGAGGCTTTCTACGTTGTCCCGGTAGCGAGGATCGAGGAGGGTGAACACCCAATAATCAGACATGTTGAGAATGTGGGTGATGCGGCGGTCGTTTCTCAGGCACTGCAGCATGTAATCCACCATGTGCTGCAGACTGCCAACTGCCCAAGAAACGCTGTCCCCTGCTGGAGGCGTGATCTCTGCCCGCTCGTCATCACCCCACCCTCGCTGTACACACTGAGTACTGGACAATTGTGTAACTCCCTCCTCTGGACGGATGTCTTCCTCCTCCATTGACTCCTCCTCATCCTCCTCACAAACTGTCCCCTGCCTACGCGTTTGTGAGGAACCACGTGGCGCTGACTGTCCAGAAGATGATGGAAATGGTGAATCCTCATCCTCCACCTCTTCCACAACATCATCCCTTAGCGCTTGCAGTGATTTTTCAAGCAGGCAGATAAGGGGGACAGTCATGCTGACTAGTGCATCATCTGCACTCGCCATCCGCGTGGAATAATCAAAGGGACGCAAAACCTGGCAGACGTCATTCATAGTGGCCCACTCTGTGGTTGTGAAGTCTGTACGGCGCTGAGTGCGACTTCTTTGCGCCTGAAGCAGCTGGTACTCCATTACAGCTTGCTGCTGCTCACACAACCGCTCCAACATATGTAACGTGGAATTCCACCTCGTAGGTAGGTCACATATGATGCGATGTTCCGGCAGGCGGTGTCGGCGCTGCAGAGCCGCAATGCGCGCTTTTGCTGTGCTGGAACGCCGCAAGTGAGCACACTCTAGGCGGACCTTGTGCAGCAGTGCATCAAGATCCGGATAGTCCCTCAAAAAGCTCTGCACGACCAAATTGAGCACATGTGCCAGACATGGGATGTGAGTGAGGTTGCCGACGCCCAGAGCTGCCACCAGATTTCGGCCATTATCACACACTACCATGCCTGGCTGGAGATTCGCTGGCACAAACCACACATCGCTCTCCTGCTTGATGGCATTCCAGAGCTCCTGCGCTGTGTGGCTACGATTCCCCAAAAAAATTAATTTCAAGACGGCCTGTTGACGTTTGGCCACGGCTGTGCTCATGTCGGTCGTAACAGGTACACGTTCATCACGGGTCCATGTGGAGGTGGACTGTGACGGCTCCTGCAGCGATGATTCTGAGGAACTGGTGTAAGAGGAGGAGTCAATGCGTACAGAATGGATTCCTGCAATCCTTGGAGTGGAGACACAAAAAAGCACAGTGAGGTCAAAAATACTCTGTTGTAAAAAAAAAATCACAGTAATAAGCAAGTGCTAGTCAAAAGATGTAAAGAAAACAGGGTATTTAGTTGATACGTTTTTTTGCAAAAAAATGTATACTAAGCTGCTCCACCAAATCGCCAAGGTATACCCTTATAGAGCAGTCCTAACTAATGTATGCAATCCCTATCTGATGTATTTAAAACCTGATTATCTGTATAGTACCTGTATAAGCAGGGTTCAGAGAGAAAAAAATATACATGTGGACATGCAGGATGGAACAGCTTAAATGCAAATGACCCACAGAGGAGTGGTGGACTCCCCAGTCTTGTAGAAACAAGAGAACAATTATAGAACCAGAAACACATGGGCTACTTGCACACTGAACAAGTCTGTAGGAACCTGTTCAGACCACCAGAAAACTTGAAGACACAAAAAAGCACAGTGAGGTCAAAAATACTCTGTTGTAAAAAAATCACAGTAATAAGCAAGTGCTAGTCAAAAGATGTAAAGAAAACAGGGTATTTAGTTGATACGTTTTTTTGCAAAAAAATGTATACTAAGCTGCTCCACCAAATCGCCAAGGTATACCCTTATAGAGCAGTCCTAACTAATGTATGCAATCCCTATCTGATGTATTTAAAACCTGATTATCTGTATAGTACCTGTATAAGCAGGGTTCAGAGAGAATGTATATTTTTTTCTCTCTGAACCCTGCTTATACAGGTACTATACAGATAATCAGGTTTTAAATACATCAGATAGGGATTGCATACATTAGTTAGGACTGCTCTATAAGGGTATACCTTGGCGATTTGGTGGAGCAGCTTAGTATACATTTTTTTGCAAAAAAACGTATCAACTAAATACCCTGTTTTCTTTACATCTTTTGACTAGCACTTGCTTATTACTGTGATTTTTTTACAACAGAGTATTTTTGACCTCACTGTGCTTTTTTGTGTCTTCAAGTTTTCTGGTGGTCTGAACAGGTTCCTACAGACTTGTTCAGTGTGCAAGTAGCCCATGTGTTTCTGGTTCTATAATTGTTCTCTTGTTTCTACAAGACTGGGGAGTCCACCACTCCTCTGTGGGTCATTTGCATTTAAGCTGTTCCATCCTGCATGTCCACATGTATATTTTTTTCTCTCTGAACCCTGCTTATACAGGTACTATACAGATAATCAGGTTTTAAATACATCAGATAGGGATTGCATACATTAGTTAGGACTGCTCTATAAGGGTATACCTTGGCGATTTGGTGGAGCAGCTTAGTATACATTTTTTTGCAAAAAAACGTATCAACTAAATACCTTGTTTTCTTTACATCTTTTGACTAGCACTTGCTTATTACTGTGATTTTTTTACAACAGAGTATTTTTGACCTCACTGTGCTTTTTTGTGTCTTCAAGTTTTCTGGTGGTCTGAACAGGTTCCTACAGACTTGTTCAGTGTGCAAGTAGCCCATGTGTTTCTGGTTCTATAATTGTTCTCTTGTTTCTACAAGACTGGGGAGTCCACCACTCCTCTGTGGGTCATTTGCATTTAAGCTGTTCCATCCTGCATGTCCGCATGTATATTTTTTTCTCTCTGAACCCTGCTTATACAGGTACTATACAGATAATCAGGTTTTAAATACATCAGATAGGGATTGCATACATTAGTTAGGACTGCTCTATAAGGGTATACCTTGGCGATTTGGTGGAGCAGCTTAGTATACATTTTTTTGCAAAAAAACGTATCAACTAAATACCCTGTTTTCTTTACATCTTTTGACTAGCACTTGCTTATTACTGTGATCTTTTTACAACAGAGTATTTTTGACCTCACTGTGCTTTTTTGTGTCTTCAAGTTTTCTGGTGGTCTGAACAGGTTCCTACAGACTTGTTCAGTGTGCAAGTAGCCCATGTGTTTCTGGTTCTACAATCCTTGGAGTGGGCAGGACACGTCCTGCGCCACTCGCACGGTCTGTACCCGGCTCAACGACATTAACCCAATGGGCAGTGAGGGAAAGGTATCGCCCCTGTCCATGTTGACTGGTCCACGCATCAGTGGTGAGGTGGACCTTGCTACTGACGGCGTTCAGTAGCGCGTGTTTTATGTGTCCCTCCACATACTTGTGCAGGGCAGGGACGGCTTGCCTGCTGAAGTAAAAGCGGCTGGGCACATTGTACTGTGGGACTGCCAATGACAACCAAGTCACGGAAGCTGTCAGTCTCCACCAGCCTGAATGACAGCATTTCCAGTGACAGAAGTTTGGCAATGCCTGCAGTCAGAGCCTGTGCTCGTGGGTGGTTTGACGAGAAAGGCCGCCTTTTCTCCCATGCCTGTACTACCGATGGCTGTAGACTGGGCTGGGAGTGTGTGGATGACTGGGAAAGTGGTGCTGCGGGTGGAATTACAGCGGGTCTCTGGACAACAGGGCCAGAGGTTCTTCCACGGCGATCCTGGGAGGAAGCCGAACCAGCTGCGTGTGAGCTGGAGGAAGAGGCAACACGAGCTGAAGAGGTGGTAGCTGCCGCTGTTGGTTGGCCTAGCTCTTCAGTGTGTTTTTCTAACTCCGCCGGGTGCCTGGTGCGCACATGTTTCCACATGTTGGAGGTATTGAGGTTGCTGACATTTTTCCCTCTTTTGACTTTTTGATGACACACCTTGCATCTGACATAGCAAATGTCATCTGCAACTGTGTCAAAAAAGGACCAGGCACTGCAAGTCTTGGGAGCGCCCTTTTTGGCTTTTGGAAGAGACATGCTCCTAACGGGTGCCAAAGCGGAGGCTGCAGGATCCGCAGTCTTCCCCCTCCCTCTCCCTCTTTGGGCCGTACGGGGAATCTCTTCCTCAGAGCTGCTCCCACCACCTTCCTGTCCCTCACGCCAAGATGGGTCAAGGACCTCATCATCTACACTACCCTCTGCCCCCAACTGCTCCTCCTGGGTAGTCTCAGCAGCAGAGCACGCACCAGTAAGTGGCACCTGAGTGTCATCATCAGCTGATGCGGCCTGCGATGTGGTGACCGGAGCCACTGGCCCACCCGCCTCTTCAGAGGAAGAGAGAAAAAGCTGTTGGGCATCACTGCACCCTGACTCTTCTTCCATTTCTCCAATGCTGCTTGGCTGGCCCCCTGTTTCCAAGCCAAGAGATTCAGAGAACAGAAGTAGAGACGGCTCCTGTCCTGGGCTCTCTGTCTGCCTGGGCAATTTGGCAGGTGGTGAAGAGACAGATGGCTGCTCTCCAGTGCTCTGTGTCTGAGAGGATGTGGCACTAATTGAAGTTGATGCATTAGCTGCCATCCATCCGACAACGGCTTCAATTTGTTCTTCACGCAGCAGCGGTGTACGGTGCTCTGACACAAAGCTGCGCATGAATGACTGTTGCCTGGTGAAAGTGGGTGCTGATGAGTCACCGGTGCCCCCAGCAGGCACAGAATCCCCACGTCCCCACCCTGCTCCGCGCCCACGCCCACGTGCCTTACTCACTGCCTTCTTCATCTTGGTTGACTGATAAAGATAAGCAGAAAAGTACTAACGGCTTTGTGTGCTTATTCCTGAACAACTCCTCCTAACAGGTATAAGAAACACTAATTTTCTAAAGTGTGGACTAGACTTTAATATGAGCTAATGTGGCCTACACAAATGTAAAGTGGTGTAACTGGTGTGTTTGGTGAATTTTATTATTTATTTATTTTTTGGGGGCTGAACTGACAACAGATAGAGCTGCAGTCACACGGAGACCGTGCAGACAGCCGTAAACGGCGCTGCAAGGCCCAAAAACCCTCCTCTACGTTATCCTATGTAGTGTTTTTCCACAAGTTAGCTGGAGACGGGTGGAAAGACACTAATAGGAATTTTTTGAAAAAATGTGCAGCAGCCTGCACTACTTAAAACAAAATGAAAATTGATTTGGCGGTATGACGCAGTGAAGAACCCTGAGCTGGAGACAACCAGGCTATGGCTGCTCACAGACTACAGGGCGAGCTGCAGTCACACGGAGACCATGCAGACAGCCGTAAACGGCGCTGCAAGGCCCAAAAACCCTCCTCTATGTTATCCTATGTAGTGTTTTTCCACAAATTAGCTGGAGACGGGTGGAAAGACACTAATAGGAATTTTTTGAAAAAATGTGCAGCAGCCTGCACTACTTAAAACAAAATGAAAATTGATTTGGCAGTATGACGCAGTGAAGAACCCTGAGCTGGAGACAACCAGGCTATGGCTGCTCACAGACTACAGGGCGAGCTGCAGTCACACGGAGACCGTGCAGACAGCCGTAAACGGTGCTGCAAGGCCCAATAACCCTCCTCTACGTTATCCTATGTAGTGTTTTTCCACAAATTAGCTGGAGACGGGTGGAAAGACACTAATAGGATTTTTTTTGAATAAATTAGCAGCAGACTACACTACTTGGAAAAAAAAAAAAAAAAAGAACAGTATGAGGCAATGAACCACCCTCCCTGAACTGAATACAACCAGCTATGGATGGCCTATGTGGCTGCACTCAGACTAGAGAGTGGGCTGCACTCACACACACACACACACAGACCTTGCAGATCGCTGTGAAAACAGCGCTACAAGGCAAAAGCAAGGTGAATAGTAGGTGAACACAGCGGTTGCTAAATTAGCCTTTGGAAAGCACAAAGAAGCAAATCGCTATCTCTAAACTGGCCCTCAGTCAGCAAACAGCGTCCTGTCACTAACTGAATTCACAGCAGAGTGATCGCAAAATGGCGCCAGCAACTTTTAAACTGCATCATGACATCATTTCAGCAGCCAATCACAGCCTTGCCAGTAGTTTCATGCCCTCCATGCTAAACAGGATGTGCCCACACTTGGAATCATTCTCATTGGCTGAATTTGTGCATTTTGAATCTGGGAACTTCCGATTCCGGTATCCGATACGCGGCAAGTATCGGAATACCGGTATCGGAATTCCGATACCGCAAGTATCGGCCGATACCCGATACTTGCGGTATCGGAATGCTCAACACTACAGGTAACTAAATGTCCGGAAGAGGATCTTTGCAAGAGTACTGCTCCTGCTCTGACAGATGACGCGTCGACTTCAAGGACAAACGGTCTATTCGCATCAGGACGGTGAAGCACAGGAGCTGCAGTGAACTTTTGCTTAAGCGACTGAAAGGCCTCTTCAGCCTCAGAGGTCCAAAGATTGGAGTTGACTCCCTTGCAAACAAGGGCTGAAATAGGCTTAGCAATCGAAGAGAAATGAGGAATAAATTGTCTATAGTAGTTGGCAAAGCCAAGAAAACGTTGGATTGCTTTTATCCCAAGAGGACGAGGCCAGTCAAGGACAGCAGAAACCTTCTCAGGATCCATCTCCAGACCTGACTTCGAGACAATGTATCCAAGGAAGGGCAGAGAGGATTGCTCGAAGACGCATTTCTCAATCTTTGCAAACAGATGATTCTCCCTTAGCCGTTGCAGAACACGGTGGACATCTCGTCTATGAGTGGAAAGATCCAGAGAGAAGATGAGAATGTCGTCAAGATAAACCACGACACTGGAGTAGAGTAGATCCCGAAATACATCGTTCACAAATTCCTGGAAAACTGCCGGAGTGTTGCAGAGGCCAAACAGCATAACCAAATACTCATAGTGACCGTCGCGAGTTTTGAAGGCGGTCTTCCACTCATCTCCAGCACGAATTCGAACCAGATTGTATGCACCACGCAGATCCAGTTTGGTAAAAATTTGCGCTCCTCTGAGACGATCGACGAGTTCCGGAATGAGTGGCAGTGGGTATTTGTTCTTCACCGTGATGTTGTTTAGGCCTATATAATCAATAGAGCAAAGCAAAGTCCAGCTCACCATGGTTGACATCTCTGGATACTCGGAGCACGGAACCGCTGTGTCAGGGCGTAGATATGACTAAGGGTGCTCTGTCACCAGAAATGCGTTGATACTGTTTTTATTCCTGTTGTTGCTGATGTTTTTATCCTCCACATATATTATTGAAGTGAATAAAGGAACGACACATTTTTTCACTATCTCGTTGAGCTGGATGTTTCCTTCTTCCTATATAATCAATGCAGGGACGAAGTGAGCCATCTTTCTTCTTCATGAAAAAGAAGCCTGCTCCAGCAGGAGAAGAAGACTTGCAAATGAATCCCTTAGGCTACGTTCACATTTGCGTTGTGCGCCGCAGCGTCGGCGCCGCAGCGCACAACGCAAACAAAAACGCGGCAAAACGCACGCTAAAACGCTGCGTTTTGCGCCGCATGCGTCGTTTTTGGCCGCAAGTTGGCCGCAAAAAAAATGCAACTTGATGCGTTTCTTGCGTCCAACGCTTGCGGCCATGCGGCGCTAAACGCAGCACAACGCATGTCCATGCGCCCCCATGTTAAATATAGGGGCGCATGACGCATGCGGCGCCGCTGCGGCGCCCGACGCTGCGGCGCTGACCGCAAATGTGAACGTAGCCTTAGCAAGATTTTCTTGAATATATTCTGACATAGCTTACGTCTCAATAGGAGAGAGAGGGTAGATTCTACCCCTAGGCGGGATAGCCCCAGGCACGAGATCTATGGGACAATCATAGGGTCGGTGTGGAGGTAGACCCTCAGCCTCCTTCTTGTTGAAGACATCTGAGAAAGAACTGTAGACATAGGGTAAAGCAGAGAAGGAAGAAGAAGAAGAAGAAACACCCACAGGATGCACCGGCAGCAGACAACGTTCCCGACAAAGTTCTCCCCAGCGCAAGATATTGCCATTGTGCCAATCTAAAATGGGCTCGTGACTCCGTAACCAAGGGAGACCTAAAAGCACAGGATGAGACAGGCCTGCTAAAACGTAAAATGCAATTTTCTCCCTATGCAGAGCCCCTACTTGAAGTTCCACCTCATGTGTTACTTGCGTAATGGTCTCCTGTAAGGGTATGTGTCCACGTTCAGGATTGCATCAGGATTTGGTCAGGATTTTTCATCAGTATTTGTAAGCCAAAACCAGGAGTGGGTGATAAATACAGAAGTGGTGACATGTTTCTATTATACTTTTCCTCTAATTGTTCCAGTCCTGGTTTTGGCTTACAGATACTGATGAAAAATCCTGACCAAATCCTGATGCAATCCTGAACGTGGACACATACCCTAAAGGTTTACCATCCACGGATGCAAGAATTAAAGGGCTCTCTAAGGTTTTGACTGGAACAGAAAATTTCAAAACCTCTTCTAGTCTGATAAAATTTCCTGCTGCACCCGAGTCCACATAGGCATCCAAAGAAATGCCCTTGCCAGAAATATGCAATAAGACAGACAATGTGAGGGGTTGAGAGGTATCACAAACACCTAGGGAGGCCTCTCTTACTTGACCTAGGCAGAGAAGTTTTCCAGACGTTCAGGGCAGGACCGCAACAGATGAGAGGCACTCCCGCAGTAGAAGCATAAACCTTGAGTACGCCTCTCCTTACGTCGTTGTTCTGACATTTTGAGACGGTCCACTTGCATCGGCTCTGGTGCGGACGCCAGGGAGGAAGTTCCAGGCTGCGGACTGAGTGGCTTACGGGTGGCAGGGGAAGGCCGAAGAGATCTCCGCTCCCGAGCGCGTTCCTGGAAACGAAGATCAATACGGGTAGCTAAGGAAATTAAATCCTCCAAAACCGTAGGAGTGTCCCGACCAGCTAACTTGTCCTTTATGCGCCCGGAGAGACCTCGCCAGAAAGCACCCACTAACGCCTCTTTATTCCAACCTAAATCGGAGGAGAGAGTACAAAACTGGATAGTGTATTGGCCCACAGTTAAGGATCCCTGATGGAGAGAAAAAAGAGCCTCAGTCGTAGAGGCCAGACGACCAGGTTCATCAAAAACATGACGAAAAGTCTCCAAAAATTCGGACAACCGGGAGACAAGGGGATCGTCTCGCTCCCAGAGAGGATTAACCCATGACAAGGCGTCACCCTCCAGATGGGAAATCAGAAAAGCTATCTTGGCCCGATCAGTGGGGTAATGCTGGGGCTGAAGCTCAAAATGAAGACGACATTGATTTAAAAAACCTCGGCATAACTTGGGATCACCGTTGTACTGAGGTGGTTTAGCCAAGCGGGGAGGAGGGTGGGGATCAGAAGCGGAGGTAGAAGCGGCCATTTGTAAAGAAAGCAGCCGATCGTCTACCGAGGCCATGTAGCTAAGGATATGAGCCTGGGTATCACGTTGCTGAGCCAACTCTTGCTGTAAGCCAGCAAGTAGAGAAGCGCTACCAGGATCAGAGGGCTGGAGTGCAGAAAGACGAGAATCCATTGCCTTCATGAAGGACATGATACAGGTCTGGTTCTCCCGCAAAAAGACTAGCTCCTTTTGCACAGCAGAAGCTCCAGTGGGGTCCATGGCCTTTGCTTACTGTAAGGATTCGGAGAAGAATCCGAGAGTGGACCCTCTGGGTCGTGACTCTAGAGCCCCCGAGGACGAGCGGACCAGATGGAACCACCCCCTATACAGGGAGCGTTAGGAGCAGGTCCAAGGGGGAATGGAGACACAACAGCTAGAGCCAAAGGGATGACCAAAAAGAGAGAGAGACCAGGCAAAAGGGAACTGGAGCAGACTTGGGGAGATATATACACCAGGAGACACTGGAGAGAGACATGGGAAACCACGAGGCTAAAAAAGAAACAAAAGGGAAAGAACTAAAGAACCGGATTAAAAAAAAGGAGAAGATGAAAAACGGAAAACTGGCACAGGACTGGGAATGGGCAGATGAAACGGGAACACTCTGAGGACAGGAACACGGGACCGGCACGGCAGGAACACCGGGCGGACAAAGCTGGAACGCAGAGCAGACACGGCAGGAACAAAGGGCAGACACAGCGGAGACACAGAGTAACAAGCGTAGGGAATTATACAGAGACTAGAGAGCCTAGGGCATAGGAACACTGGCAAAAGACAGAGAACCTACAAAGCAAAGGTGTCTTACCTGGGAAGACGCCGGGAAGAAATAACCGATGGGTGCCGCCATGTTGGGGCGGGGCCATCGGGTCGCGACCTCCCAGAAGGCTCAGCGGCACAGGAGACGCGACCGCGCATGCGCAAAGGAACCAGACACCACAACCCAGCAAAGGAAGAAGCAGAGCGGCGAGGGACAGAGTCGTGAGTGCGCCGAGGGATAAGAGAAGGCAGGTAAGTATGTGCGGACGTAACAGTATATAATATATACAGGAGGAGATGACATACAGGTATATACTATATACAGGAGGAGATGACACACACATATATACTATATACAGGGGAGATGACACACAGGTATATACTATATACAGGAGGAGATGACACACTTGTATATACTACATACAGGGGAGATGACATACAGGTACATACTATATACAGGTGAGATGACACACAGGTATATACTATTTACAGGGGAGATGACATACAGGTATATACTATATACAGGAGATGACATACAGGTGTATACTATATATAAGGGAGATGACAAACATGTATATACTGAGGGAAAATGAGAGGTGTGAGGTGAAAATGAGGGGTGTGAGTGCAAAATGAGAGGAGTGAGGGAAAATAGTGGAGTGATCAGAAAATGACAGATGTGAGGTCGAAATGACAAGTGTTAGGGGGGAATGAGAGGAGTGAGGGGGAAAATAAGAGGAGTGAGAAGGAAAATGAGAGGTGTAAGGGAGAAAATGAGAGATAAGAGGGGAAAAATGAGAGGCGTGATGGGAAAATAAGAGAAGTGAGGTGCTATAACTAACCACAGACATTCACTATGCCCAGGCAACGCTGGGCTCTTCAGCTAGTATATACATATTTTCAGAGCATCCTATGGGTAAATGTCTCACTAGTAAACAAGCTCCACTCCTTATAACACTCCTCATATGATATATACCAAGGCTGTTACAATCAAAGGAGAGGAATTCTCCTGGACCAAATTCCATTATTAATCGGTCAAATAATTCCCATATTGATTATTCACCATAAGTAACTAAATCCAAAAAATATTCAAAAATGGTCTTCTTTCATTCTTATTTATGACCCATAAAGAATCCATGTGGCTTAAAGTTCCAAAAAAATAATGTTTTTAATATAATGGCAGGAATCCTAATCTATATATGTAATCGTCTAAGGTGCACTTCCGTCTGTTTGTCTGTTTGTCTGTCTGTCATGGAAATCCCGCGTCGCTGATTGGTTGTGGCCGGCAGGCCGCGACCAATCAGCGACGGTCACAGTCCGGCCACGAATTCGCCCCTTCCTACTCTCTGTCAGTGCTCCCTCCAGTCAGTGCACACACAGGGTTAATGGCTGCGTTACACCGCGTTATACCGCGGTGTAACGCAGTCCGTTACCGCTGCTATTAACCCTGTGTGACCTGACCAACTTTTTACTATTGATGCTGCCTATGCAGCATCAATAGTAAAAAGATCTAATGTTAAAAATAATAAACAAAATAAAAAATCATTATATTCTCACCTTCCGTCGCCTTTCCCGCTGCTCCTCGCGACGCTCCGGTCCATGCATTGCGGCCCCACGAGACCGCTACGTCATCATCTTGTGAGACCGCAATGCATTCTTGGGACCGGAGTGTCACGAGGAGCATCGGTAAATGCCTGGGCTGAATCCAGGGGCCGACGGAAGGTGAGTAGAGTTGAGCGACTTTTGCTTTTTTAGGATCGAGTTGGGTTTCGCGAAACCCGACTATGGCAAAAGTCGGGTCGGATGAAATCGTCCGATTATTGCGAAAAGTCGGGGATCCGACCAAAACACAAAACCCAATGCAAGTCAATGGGGAATCAAAGTCGGCAGTGAGTGGAGGACAGGAAAACACTACAGTGCCTATTTTAATGCCAAAAACATCAACATCTTGTTACTGAAGCTTGTCAATCTTAATTTACCTTATAACAATAGTTAGGGATTGGAAATTGGGGGTCATTTGGCTAAGTTTTTCGTGGGCCCAGGAAACACGGACTACACGTCACGGCGGTGGAGCAGGGAGAGGTAAGTATTTCAACTTTGCAAGTGCTGTGATCCTGATCAAGCAAGGGGGGGCCCACTCGTTCGCATTGGCACTGGCACAGGGCCCCTCAAAGTACGGCGGTGTGTTTGCACGGCGGGGGCGCCTCCCACTGGCAGCAACACTTTTGCGTACTCTGAGGGGCCCTGTGCCAGTGACGTCGCCAACGAGTATGCCCCCCCACCTGATGAAGGAACCTGCACTTTCATCTGCACCTTCCTCTTTGTCACCATGTAAGGTGGTATAGTATGCAGGAAGGGGAACCTGACTTTCAGCAGGGTCAGATTGTGGCTGTGTAGCATGCAATGGGAATGTACTGATCTGGGTCAATGTACCACAAGACTCATCTAGCACTGGCTGGGCAATGGGCAGGATGAGGAGGAAACACAGATATAGGCCCAAATAATAAAGTGGGCTAAATGCAGTTCAAAATTGATAACAGAACTAAACAGGCGGCATTGCTTTGTTCAGTGGAGTAGAAAACCCAGGAGCGGCAGACACCGTTAGTAGGGCCCAACCACACTAGTAGGCCAAATGCAGTTTAATATTAAAAATATAGGCCGAAAGCCTGAAGATTGAAGCTCAGGAAAACAAACAGGAGAAAACCCAGGAGCGGCAGACACCATTTTAAGGGCCCAACCAGACTAGTAGGCCCAATGCAGTTTAATATTAAAAATATAGGCCGAAAGCCTGAAGATTGAAGCTCAGGAAAACAAAACAGGAGAAAACCCAGGAGTGGCAGACACCATTTTAAGGGCCCAATCACACTAGTAGGCCCAAATGCAGTTTAATATTTAAAATGTAGGCCGAAAGCCTGAAGATTGAAGCTCAGGAAAACAAAACAGGAGAAAACCCAGGAGCGGCAGACACCGTTTTAAGGGCCCAACCAGACTAGTAGGCCCAATGCAGTTTAATATTAAAAATATAGGCCGAAAGCCTGAAGATTGAAGCTCAGGAAAGTAACACAGGACAACACCAAGGTGCAGCTGACACCGTTTTAAGGGCCCAACCAAACTAGTAGGCCCATATGCAGTTTAATATTAAAAATATAGGCCGAAAGCCTGAAGATTGAAGCTCAGGAAAATAACACAGGACAACACCAAGGTGTGGCAGACACCGTTTTAAGGGCCCAACCACACTACTAGGCCCAATGCAGTTTAATATTAAAAATATAGGCCGAAAGCCCAAAGATTGAAGCTCAAGAAAAAAAACCTGGAGAACACCAAGGAGCGGCAGACACCGTTAGTAGGCCCAACCCAAGTAGTAGCCCCAATGCAGTTTTCAAATTCCTATAGGCTGAAAACCTGACAATTGAAGCTCAGCTTTTTTCCGAGGAGGACAGCTGTATTGAGTGGTGCAGACAGACACATGTAGTAGGCCTTAAACCAAAAAGATGGCTCAATGCAGTTTAAAAAAGGTTACAGGGGTACACAGGCAGCATTGGTGTGGTCAGCGGAGGACGATGGGAAGGAGTGGCGCAGACTTACTAGGCCTAAAATAAAAAAAGTAGGCTCTATGCAGTTTTAAATAGGTTACAGGGGTACACAGGCAGCATTGGTGTGGTCAGCGGAGGTCGATTGCAAGGAGGGACCACAGACAGACTTCCTAGGCCTAAAATAAAAAAGCAGGCTCTATGCAGTTTTAAATAGGTTACAGGGGTACACAGGCAGCATTGGTGTGGTCAGCGGAGGACGATTGCAAGGAGGGACCGCAAACAGACTTCCTAGGCCTAAAATAAAAAAGTAGGCTCTATGCAGGTTTAAATAGGTTACAGGGGTACACAGGCAGCATTGGTGTGGTCAGCGGAGGATGATTGGAAGGAGTGGTGCAGACTTACTAGGCCTAAAATAAAAAAGTAGGCTCTATGCAGTTTTAAATAGGTTGCAGGGGTACACAGGCAGCATTGGTGTGGTCAGCGGAGGACGATTGCAAGGAGGGACCGCAGACAGACTTCCTAGGCCTAAAAAAAAAAGCAGGCTCTATGCAGGTTTAAATAGGTTACAGGGGTACACAGGCAGCATTGGTGTGGTCAGCGGAGGATGATTGCACCGAGGGGCAGACACAGTTAGTAGGGCCAAAAAAGTAATAGGCAAAATGCAGCTAAAAATAGGTTACAGGAGTACGCAGGCGGCCTAGCTTTGTTCAGTGGAGGACAACTGTAAGGAGTGTCTGACACAGTTAGTAGACCAAAATAATAAAGCTAGGTTAATGTATGGCAAAAAAAAAAATCACAAATTAACAGGTGGCATACCTAGGTACAGGGGTGGGCTCGTCTGCTGACTTGCAGACAGTGGTAGTTGGCGCAAAGTATTAACTGGTGTAAATGTAGGACAGGGCCCCTGAATATTTTTTTACTAGCAACAATCATGTTAACAAATTGGTATTGGCAGTGCCATTGAAGGATTTAACAGCACAGACTAAACAGTGGTGGAGCAGTGAGAGGTAATTTTGCAAGTGGTAGAGCACTGTTTGAGCTGGGGGGGGGGGGAACACTCTCTCGTGGGCAGCGGTACTGGCCCAGGGCCCCTCATGTTACGACGGTGTGTCTGACGTTGGGTGTGCACCACCACCGCCAGAGACATGTCATTGTACTATGAGGGACCCTGTGCCAGTGCCGTCGCCCAAAAGTGGGCACACCCACCTGTCCAGGCAAACGGCACTCGCACGGGTGCTTGCTCAAAGTGGTGACCACGGCCCCGTGGCTGGAGTCAGGCCATTTAGGGAGGTGTTAAAATGGCCTATGATGGACATACTGCAGCTGCAAATGGAGGAATTGGATCAGTCACTAAGAGGAGTCCAAAAGCAAAACCTTTTTACAGGAAAGCTAGGTGTCAGCAGGGGAAGGTGGGGAAAAATAATTAGAAATCCATGATTGTTTCATTTTAATGAAGGTTAGATCATCAACATTTTGGGTAGCTAGACGAGTCCTTTTTTCTGTCAGTATTGAACCAGCAGCACTGAATACTCTTTCTGATAGCACACTAGCAGCTGGGCAAGCGAGCTCCTGTAATGCATATTCTGCCAATTCAGGCCAGGTGTCTATTTTAGATGCCCAGTAATCAAAGGGGAATGACGTGTGAGGGAGAACATCGATAAGGGAGGAAAAATAGTTAGTAACCAAACTGGACAAATGTTGTCTCCTGTCACTTTGAATCGATGCAGCAGTACCTGTCGTGTCTGCGGTCATTGCGAAATCACTCCACAACCTGGTCATAAAACCCCTCTGTCCAACGCCACTTCTGATTTGTGCCCCTCTAACACCTCTTGCATGTTGCCCCCTGCAGCTCGTGTGAGAACCATCACCGCCGCTGTGTGCTGAGAATGCCTGAACCAAACGGTCTACAAGAGTTGCTTGTTTGGTAGCCAATATTTGCTCAAGGTTCTCATGTGGCATGAGATTTTGCAATTTCCCTTTATAGCGTGGATCCAGGAGGCAGGCCAACCAATAATCGTCATTGGTCATCATTTTGATAATGCGGGGGTCCCTTTTTAGGATACGCAAGGCATAATCAGCCATGTGGGCCAATGTTCCACGTGTCAAATCAATGCTTATGCTGGGTTGAGGAGCACTTTCTGCCAAATCCACATCACTTGTCTCCCGCAAAAAACCTGTACCTGACCTTGCACCACCAACAGTTTCTATTCCCCCCTGAGAAGCTTCCTCCTCCCATAAATAATCATCCCCATCTTCCTCCTCCTCTTCGTCCGCAACCTCGTCCCCGAGACTTCCCTGAGCAGACAATGGCTGACTGTCATCAAGGCTTCCCTCCTCCTCGGCTGCAGACGCCGGCTCCTTAATTTGCGTCAAACTTTGCATCAGCAGACGCATTAGTGAGATGCTCATGCTTATGATGGCGTCGTCCGCACTGACCAGCCGTGTGCATTCCTCAAAACACTGAAGGACTTGATAGAGGTCTTGGAGCTTCGTCCACTGCACACCAGACAACTCCATGTCTGCCATCCAACTGCCCGTGTATGTGTATCCTCCCACAAATACATGACAGGACGCCTCTGTTCGCACAGCCTCTGAAGCATGTGCAGTGTAGAGTTCCAACTTGTTGCAACGTCGATTATTAGGCGGTGCTGGGGAAGCTTCAACGATCCCTGATCGTTCTGCATACGGCTGGAGTGTACGGGCGAACGGCGGATGTGAGAGCAAAGTCGTCGCACCTTGAGGAGCAGGGCTGGTAACCCCGGATAACTTTTCAGGAAGCACTGCACCACCAGGTTCAAGGTGTGAGCCAGGCAAGGTATGTGTTTCAGTTCTGAAAGGGCTATGGCAGCCATAAAATTTCTCCCGTTATCACTGACTACCTTGCCTGCCTCAAGATGTACACTGCCCAGCCATGACTGAGTTTCTTGCTGCAAGAACTCGGCCAGAACTTCCGCGGTGTGTCTGTTGTCACCCAAGCACTTCATTTCCAACACAGCCTGCTGACGCTTACCACTATCTGTTCCATAATGGGACACCTCGTGTGCAACACTGGCAGCTGCGGATGGAGTGGTCATGCGACTGCACTCTGTGGATGAGCTTTCGCTTCGGCTGGAAGAGGAGGAGGAGGAGGAGAAGTGGCGAACGCCTACAGCCAACTGTTTCCTACACCATGGGCTAGGCAGAACTGTCTCACTGTGGCTGTCCCCTGTGGACCCTGCATCCACCACATTAACGCAGTGTGCCGTGATGGACACGTAACGTCCCTGACCATGCCTACTGGTCCATGCATCAGTTGTGAGGTGCACCTTTCTACTGACTGATTGCCTCAGTGCATGGAGAATGCGGTCTTTGACATGCAGGTGGAGGGCTGGGATGGCTTTTCTGAAAAGAAGTGTCGACTGGGTAGCACATAGCGTGGTACTGCATAGGCCATCAAGGCTTTGAAAGCTTCGCTTTCAACCAACCGGTAGGGCATCATCTCTAACGATATAAGTCTAGCAATGTGGGCGTTCAAACCCTGTGTACGCGGATGAGAGGGTGAGCACTTTCTTTTCCTAATGAGAGTCTCTTGGAGGGTGAGCTGGACTGGCGAGGTGCATATGGTGGGACTTGCGGTGGTGGTGGTGGTGGTGGACATGGTGGATTGAGAGAGAGTTGGTGATGGTATTCTCGATGTAGGCCTACATGCTGTGTTTCCTACCAATAAACTTGTGATTCCCTGACTGTATTACCCTAGCGATGACACCTCCACATTTGCTGCTGTTGTTGTTCTAACCGGTGGGCTTACAGTGGGGGAAGCAATGTAGCGTTGCTGACTACCTGGATTCTGAGCATGTGCACCAATGGTAGGGGACGTTTGGGAGTTATTCCAGGCTTGCAAGTGCATGCTGGTTACATGTCTGAGCATGCACGTTGTATTTAAATTGTGGGGATTCTTCCCTCAAATGTTTTTGAGCATTTCTTACAGATAACTTTGCACTCATCATTCGGATCTTGGGTAAAAAATTGCCACACTACACTCTTCCTACTATGGAATACCTTTTCAGGCATTGCACGCTGTGTTACTTTCACCGGATGGCCACACTGTCCTAAAACTGGTTTTGGTTTTGCCAAACTTTTTTGGCCAGAGACGGGCCTGCCAGATGAAAGCAAATGTGATGTAGATGGCTGCTGCCGATCCTCCTCCTCCGCTTCTGAGCTACAGCCAACGGCACCCTCTTCCCCCAATCGCTGCCAATCTGGGTCAACAACTGGGTCATCTATCACCTCCTCTTCAATCTCATGTTCAGCTATCTCTGTGTCACCGTGTAAGGTGCTATAACGTTTGGGAATGGGCACCATCGTCTCATCAGGGTCAGTTTCTGGCTCAGTACACTGCGAGGGCAATGTAGTGATGTGAGTCAATGGATAAGCATGACAATCTAGCTGTGGCTGTTCATCAGTGCACTCCATGTCCAAATCATCTTCTTGTGGGCTGTTAACTATTTCCCTTTCTAACCCAGGCACGGTATGTGTAAAAAGCTCCATGGAGTAACCTGTTGTGTCGCCTGACGCATCCTTCACTTTTGTTTTGGGGGAAGGACACAAGGAATCAACTTGTTCTTGACCGGGAGCATCCGGCTACTGGCTACTTTTCAATTTTGAACTATCCGAAGAGGAGGCGAAAGAGCTAGAGGCAGAGTCAGCAAGGAAAGCCAAAACTTTTTCCTGCTGCTCTGGCTTTAACAGCAGTTTTCCTGCTCCCAGAAAAGGTAGCGTTCGAGGCCTTGTGTAGCCGGATGATGACGCTGGCTCAACAACTCGAGACTTAGGTGCTATTTTGATTTTCCCTCTACCACCCGATGCTCCACCAGCACCACCACCACCACCATCAGCATTACCAGATGGCAATGACCGCCCACGGCCACGAACTCTTCCACCAGCCTTCCTCATTCTTGTAAAAATGTAACCAAACTAACAACCGTTATATGGTACTGAAAAACAAGGTAGAAGGTGTATGTTAACTTGTTATGAATATAAATCTCCCTTTTTATGTGTGGGTGAGTGCTGAATAAATCTGGCCCACTGTATTACAGTATAGTTTCTGTGGCAGAAAATGACTGACTGAGATACCACAGACAGGACTGGCACAGATGCACAGATTTGGCAATATTAATCTCCCTTTTTTTTGGGAGGGGAAGACTAGTGAATAAATCAGGCCCACTGTATTACAGTGTAGTTTCTGGGGCAGAAAATGACTGACAGAGATACCACAGACAGGACTGGCGCAGATGCACTGATTGGCAATATAAATCTCCCTTTTTTGGGGGGGGGAGACTAGTGAATAAATCAGGCCAACTTTATTACACCACAGTTTCTATGTCAGAAAATGACTGACAGAGATACCACAGACAGAACTGGTGCAGATGCACAGATTTGGCAATAATAAACTCCCTTTTTTTTGTTTTTGGGAGACTAGTGAATAAATCTGGCCCACTGGATTACAGTATAGTTTCTGTGGCAGAAAATGACTGACTGAGATACCACAGACAGGACTGGCACAGATGCACAGATTTGGCAATATTAATCTCCCTTTTTTTTGTTTTTGGGAGACTAGTGAATAAATCTGGCCCACTGTATTACAGTATAGTTTCTGTGGCAGAAAATAACTGACAGAGATACCACAGACATGACTGGCGCAGATGTACTGATTGGCAATATAAATCTCCCTTTTTAGGTGTGGGACAGTGCAGAAAAATACAGGCCCACTGTTTTAAACTACACAGTTTCAGGGGCAGAAAGTGGCTGGAAGATATATATATAAAGGACTGTACTACAATTACTATCTCCCTACAATAATCTCAGAAAAGTATGGCAGGCAGCAATAAAAAGGACTGCTGCACACAAAAGTGTGGACAAACAAACAAGATAGCTGTGCAGAAAGGAAGGAGCAATAGGATTTGTGCTTTTAAAAAAGCAGTTGGTTTGCACAGCGGCGTACACACAGCAATGCAGCTATCAGGGAGCCTTCTAGGGCAGCCCAATAAGCTACAGAGCTGATGAAGAAAAATCTAGCCTCCACTGTCCCTGCAAAGAAAAGGTGGTGTTGGACAGTGGAAATCGCTACAGCACAAGCGGTTTGGGGGTTAATGTACCCTGCCTAACGCTATTCCTGCTTCTGACGAAGCTGCAGCAACCTCTCCCTATGCTCAGATCGGCAGCAGTAAGATTGCGGTCGGCGTGCACGCCCCTTTATAGCCCCTGTGACACTGCAGAGAGCAAGCCAATCACTGCCATGCCCTTCTCTAAGATGGTGGGGACCGAGACCTATGTCATCACGCTGCCCACACTCTGCGTCCACCTTCATTGGCTGAGAAAAGGCGCTGAAAGCGTCATACGAAACGCGACTTTGGCGCGAAGATCGCCGACTACGTGGCCGAACCCACACTAGGATCGGGTCGGGTTTCACGAAACCCGACTTTGCCAAAAGTCGGCGATTTATGAAAATGACCGATCCGTTTCGCTCAACCCTAAAGGTGAGTATATAACTATTTTTTATTTTAATTCTTTTTTTATCAGGGATATGGTGCCCACATTGCTATATACTACGTGGGCTGTGTTAGATACTGCATGGGCTGTGTTATATACTACGTCTCTGTGCTATATACTACGTGGCTGTGGTATATATTACGTGGCTGGGCAATATACTACATCGCTGTGCTCTATACTACGTGGCCTGTGTTATATACTGCATGGGCTGTGTTATATCCTACGTGGCTGTGCTATATACTACGTGGCTGTGCAATATATTACATGGCTGGGCAATATATTACGTGGCCTGTGTTATATACTGCATGGGCTATGTTATATACTGTGCGGGCTGTGTTATATACTATGTCTCTGTGCTATATACTAGATGGCTCTGGTATATATTACATGGCTGGGCAATATACTACATCGCTGTGCTCTATACTACATGGCCTGTGTTATATACTGCATGAGCTGTGTTATATACTATGTCTCTGTGCTATATACTATGTGGCTGTGCTATATACTACGTGGCTGTGCAATATATTATGTGGCTGTGCAATATATTACTTGGCTGAGCAATATACTACGTGTCTGTGCTATATACTACAAGGGCTGTATTATATACTACATGGCTGCGCAATATACTACGTGGGCTGTGCTATATACTACTTGGGCTGTGTTATACACTACGTGGGCTGTATTATATACTACATGGGCTGTGTTTTATACTACATGGGCTGTGTTATATACTACGTGGGCTGTATGCTACTTGGCTGTGCTATATTTCTCTGCTGTATCTGTGAATCATGAATCGTGGTATGTGTTAAAGAGGGGGGCCCACTGAGACTCTTTCGCCCGGGGCCCTCAAAAACCTGGAGCAGGCCCTGGCTTCACTGATTGTTCGCGGCCGGGCGTGACCAATCAGCAACAGGCGCAGTCTGGCCGCGAATTGGCGTGGAATTTGAGCCACGCTTCGCTAATTGGTCAAGCCCAGCCGGCTGAATCCTGTTTATAAATTGCATTATTCTGAAAACTTCATAAATAAACTGCATACATATTCTCAAATACCTGATGCGTTAGAATTGGGCCACCATCTTGTTCTATATAAGCATCTCATATAACTATTGACAAGAGAATAATTCTCTTCTTTAGAAATTACTTAGTCCAACAGGGACTGTAAGAATATGCCACACAAGTCCAACGCCAATGCTTTAATCTATCTAGTGACTTTGTGGACAGGATTCTCACCCCAGAAGATCAATGCAATAAAAAATCTGTATAGGTAAAACTCTCATTTAGACCATTGGGGCTGCGAGAATTTAGTCTGTAGATCCATCTACATTCCTCTTGCAGGAGCATTTTATCTTGATTACTTTTTCAGGGACCTTTCAATGCAATTCTTTGGCCTATTCAGAGCTACATCCAACAGGGCATCTCTGTTTAGAAAATCCGAATTCCAAGGCACCAGAGAAAACAGGGATAAAACATAACCTTTATTCCATTATTCCATCCTTAAAATATCACATAGTGAAATATAATTGAGTTAGACAAGTGAAGCAACGTTTTGTCCCAAAAGAGCCTTTTTCAAGCCAAAAGTACAATAAAACTTACAGTCATGAAGCCAGCGGATGGAGCAATCACGTGTGCCCACTATTAAAGTGAATGAATATTCACTGCTGTCCACTCTCATGGGTATGGAGAGCTGTGAATATTCATTCTCTTTAATAGCTGGCACACAAGAGCACCCGGCAGCTGCAGTTAACACTGTGCCTGCTATTAAAGATAATAATTGTCCACTGTTCACATGCCCATAATCCCTCCCACCTCTCGGCGCCAGCTTCAATGCATAGAGGTGGGAGGGACTATGGGCGTGGGTAAGAGTTAATATTCATTTTGTTGAACAGTGGGCACAGTGTTAGGCGCAGCTGTCAGCTCCTGCCTTTGTGACCCACTCCACCCACTTTCCTATCCACAGCCACAGAGGACAAATATATAAGGTACTTCCAGACTATATGATTTTTGGGAAAGTTGACAACAACTGCATTGCCACCTCTCAAATTAAATTAATGGGAATAAGAAAATATTATTACTTTACTTGGCAACGCTTAGACTTTGGGCCTGGCATAAGACCACATTATGACTCTTTACAAGTCCTGGGTTGTGCTTTATGTACTTTTGATGCCGCTGTATTACCAAACTATAGAGTCTTTGGGTGCTGATGCAAAGGTAACTCTTGTCAGATCATCATTCACATGAATTAATCAGTCTTCTTCAGATGACCACTATATGAGCAAATCAGGCTAATTTTTAATACATTACATAGTTATATACTTGCATATTCTTTTTCCACCAATTGTACATTTTGTCACTAATTTAAATATGACCCACAATGTTATGTGTACTGAGGAAGTCATCCAGACCTTTTTTAAATGCCGTTCTAGTGTCTGCCATTACTATCTCTTGTAGTCGGCATTTCACATTCTGACTGCTCTAACTGTAAAGAAACCTTTCCTATTTAGCTGCCGGAATCGCCTTTCTTCGTTCAGTAATGTGTGCCCTCTGATCCTCAGTATGGTCTTTGGAAGGAATAAGTAATGTGCCAGTGTTTTGTACTGGCCACACATACATGTGCATCTCACAAAATTAGAATATCATCAAAAAGTTAATTTATTTCAGTTCTTCATTACAAAAAGTGATACTCATATATTAGATAGAGTCATTAAAAACAGAGCGATCTATTTCATGTGTTTATTTCTGGTAATGTTGATGATTATGGCTTACAGCCAATGAAAACCCAAAAGTCATTATCTCCGTAAATTAGAATCCTTTATAACATTAGCTTAAAAAACGATTTTAAAATCCAAAATGTTGGTCTACTGTAATGTATGTTCAGTAAATGCACTCAATACTTGGTCCGGGTTCCTTTTGTATTAATTACTGCATCAATGATGCGTGGCATGGAGGCGATCAGCCTGTGGCACTGCTGAGGTGTTATGGAAGCCCAGGTTGCTTTGATAGCAGCCTTCGGCTCGTCTGCATTGTTTGGTCTGGTGTCTCTCATCTTCCTCTTGACAATACCCTATAGATTCTCAATGGGGTTAAGGTCAGGCGAGTTTGCTGGACAATCAAGCACAGTGACACTGTTGTTTTTAAACCAGGAATTGGAACTATTGGCAGTGTGGACAGGTGCCAAATCCTACTGGAGAATTAAATTTCCATCTCCCAAAAAAAAAAAACTAGTTGGCAGAGGGAAGCATGAAGTGTTCTAAAATATCTTCGTAGACGGCTGCGCTGACTTTGTTTGATATAACACAGTGGACCACACCAGCAGATAACATGGCTCCCCAAACCATCATTGATTGTGTTGAAGAGCCGAAACAAATTAACTTTTTGATGATATTCTAATTTTGTGAGATGCACCTGTATATTTATACATGCAAATGAGATCTCCTCTGAGGCGGCTTTTTTTTCTATGCTAAACAAGGCCAACTTTTCCAACCTTTCATCATATGAGAGGCCTCTTATCCCTTGAAGTAATCAAGTTGCCCGCCTTTAAACTGACTCTAACTTCTGAATATAATTTTAAAACTGTGAAGCCCAAAACTGGATCCCATATTCTAGATGTGGCCTCACAAGTGATTTATAAAGAGGTAACAATACATTGGGATCGCCTGGATTTTATCTCTTTTTATACACCCTAAAATCTTGTTTTCTTTTGCAGCTGCTGCTTGACATTGAGTACTGCTGCTCAGCTTACTTGTAAAAAGAATACCCAGGTCCTTCTTCTGTTCTGTAGTCCAGAATATACTCCCAATTAATGTGTACGCAGTGTAAGATGGCTGCCGATGAGTCCTTAAGGGGAGATATGTTATGACCCCAATGGCGAGGGTCTCAGAAGAACGTGGAAGTCTGCAGAATACAAAATCCAGCTCATAGGGCAGTGGTAACTGGGTTGACCATATATCTACTCCTAACGCCAACACTAGAAGTAGCCGGGGATCATTCCTACGTTGATTCTAGATGACACGCGCCAGCCGGAGAATCTAGCTACCCCTAGTAGAGGAAAACAAAGACCTTTCTTGCCTCCAGAGAAGGGGACCCCAAAGCTGGATAGAAGCCCCCCACAAATAATGACGGTGAGGTAAGAGGAAATGACAAACACAGAAATGAACCAGGTTTAGCACAGAGAGGCCTGCTTACTGATAGCAGAATAAAGAAAGGTAACTTATATGGTCAACAAAAACCCTATCAAAATCCACACTGGAAATTCAAGAACCCCCGAACCGTCTAACGGTCCGGGGGGAGAACACCAGCCCCCTAGAGCTTCCAGCAAAGGTCAGGATATAGATTAGGAACAAGCTGGACAAAAATACAAAACCAAAACAAATAGCAAAAAGCAAAAGGCAGACTTAGCTGATATAACTGGAACCAGGATCAGTAGACAAGAGCACAGCAGACTAGCTCTGATAACTACGTTGCCAGGCATTGAACTGAAGGTCCAGGGAGCTTATATAGCAACACCCCTAACTAACGACCCAGGTGCGGATAAAAGGAATGACAGAAAAACCAGAGTCAAAAAACTAGTAACCACTAGAGGGAGCAAAAAGCAAATTTACAACAGTACCCCCCCCTTAGTGAGGGGTCACCGAACCCTCACCACGACCACCAGGGCGATCAGGATGAGCGGCATGAAAGGCACGAACTAAATCGGCCGCATGAACATCAGAGGCGACCACCCAGGAATTATCCTCCTGACCATAGCCCTTCCACTTGACCAGGTACTGAAGCCTCCGCCTGGAGAGGCGAGAATCCAAGATCTTCTCCACCACGTACTCCAACTCGCCCTCAACCAACACCGGAGCAGGAGGCTCAGCAGAAGGAACTACAGGCACAATGTACCGCCGCAACAAGGACCTATGAAATACATTGTGAATAGCAAACGACACAGGAAGATCCAGACGAAAAGATACAGGATTAAGGATTTCCAATATCTTGTAAGGCCCAATAAAACGAGGTTTAAATTTGGGAGAGGAGACCTTCATAGGAACAAAGCGGGAAGAAAGCCATACCAAATCCCCAACGCGTAGTCGGGGACCCACACCGCGGCGGCGGTTGGCAAAGCGCTGAGCCTTCTCCTGTGACAACTTCAAGTTGTCCACCACATGATTCCAGATCTGCTACAACCTATCCACCACAGAATCCACCCCAGGACAGTCAGAAGGCTCCACATGACCCGAAGAAAAGCGAGGATGGAAACCAGAGTTGCAGAAAAAAGGCGAAACCAAGGTGGCGGAACTAGCCCGATTATTAAGGGCAAACTCAGCCAACGGCAAGAATGTCACCCAATCGTCCTGATCAGCAGAGACAAAACACCTCAAATAAGCCTCCAAAGTCTGATTGGTTCGCTCCGTCTGTCCATTAGTCTGAGGATGGAAAGCAGACGAAAACGACAAATCAATGCCCATCCTACTACAAAAGGATCGCCAGAACCTGGAAACGAACTGGGATCCTCTGTCTGACACAATATTCTCAGGGATGCCGTGCAAACGAACCACGTTCTGGAAAAACACAGGAACCAGATCGGAAGAGGAAGGCAGCTTAGGCAAAGGAACCAAATGGACCATTTTGGAGAAGCGATCACATATCACCCAGATAACGGACATGCCCTGAGATAGCGGAAGATCAGAAATGAAATCCATGGAGATATGTGTCCAAGGTCTCTTCGGGACAGGCAAGGGCAAGAGCAAACCGCTGGCACGAGAACAGCAAGGCTTAGCTCGAGCACAAGTCCCACAGGACTGCACAAATGACCGCACATCCCTTGACAAGGAAGGCCACCAAAAGGACCTGGCCACCAGATCTCTGGTGCCAAAAATTCCCGGGTGACCTGCCAACACCGAGGAATGAACCTCGGAAATGACTCTGCTGGTCCACTTATCCGGGACAAACAGTCTGTCAGGTGGACAAGACTCAGGCCTATCAGCCTGAAATCTCTGCAACACACGTCGCAGATCCGGAGAAATAGCTGACAAGATAACTCCATCTTTAAGAATACCAACAGGATCAGCGACTCCAGGAGCATCAGGCACAAAGCTCCTAGAAAGAGCATCGGCCTTCACATTCTTTGAACCTGGTAAATACGAGACAACAAAATCAAAGCGGGAGAAAAACAATGACCAGCGGGCCTGTCTCGGATTAAGGCGTTTAGCAGACTCGAGATACATCAGATTTTTGTGATCAGTCAAGACCACCACACGATGCTTAGCACCCTCGAGCCAATGACGCCACTCCTCAAATGCCCATTTCATGGCCAACAACTCCCGATTGCCCACATCATAATTTCGCTCGGCAGGCGAAAACTTCCTAGAGAAAAAGGCACAAGGTTTCATAACAGAGCAACCAGGGCCTCTCTGCGACAAAACGGCCCCTGCCCCAATCTCCGAAGCATCCACCTCAACCTGAAAGGGAAGTGAGACGTCAGGCTGGCACAAAACAGGCGCCGAAGTAAACCGGCGTTTCAACTCCTGGAAAGCCTCCACGGCAGCAGGAGCCCAGTTAGCTACATCGGAGCCCTTCTTGGTCATATCCGTCAAAGGTTTCACAATGCTAGAAAAATTAGCGATAAAACGACGGTAGAAGTTAGCGAAGCCCAAGAACTTCTGAAGACTCTTAACTGACGAGGGCTGAGTCCAATCAAGAATAGCTCGGACCTTGACTGGGTCCATCTCCACAGCAGAAGGGGAAAAAATGAACCCCAAAAAGGGAACCTTCTGCACACCAAAGAGACACTTTGAGCCCTTGACAAACAAAGAATTTTCACGCAAAATTTTAAAGACCAACCTGACCTGCTCCACATGCGAATCCCAATTGTCAGAAAAAACCAAAATATCATCCAGATAAACAATCAAAAATTTATCCAGATACTTCCGGAAAATGTCATGCATAAAGGACTGAAAAACTGAAGGCGCATTGGAGAGCCCAAAAGGCATCACCAAGTACTCAAAATGACCTTCGGGCGTATTGAATGCGGTTTTCCATTCATCACCTTGCTTAATGCGCACAAGGTTGTACGCACCACGAAGGTCTATCTTGGTGAACCACTTGGCACCCTTAATCCGGGCAAACAAGTCAGACAACAGCGGTAAAGGATACTGAAATTTGACAGTGATCTTATTTAAAAGTCGATAATCAATACAAGGTCTCAAAGATCCGTCCTTTTTTGCCACAAAAAAGAATCCCGCACCAAGAGGGGAAGAAGACGGACGAATATGTCCTTTCTCCAGAGACTCCTTGATATATGAACGCATAGCGGTATGTTCAGGTACCGACAGATTAAACAGTCTTCCCTTAGGAAATTTACTGCCTGGGATCAAATCTATAGCACAGTCACAGTCCCTATGAGGAGGCAGTGCACTGGACTCAGACTCACTGAAGACATCCTGATAATCAGACAAATACTCCGGAACTTCCGAAGGCGTAGAAGAAGCAATAGACATAGGCAGGGAATCCCCATGAATACCACGACAGCCCCAACTTGAGACTGACATAGCCTTCCAGTCCAGGACTGGATTATGGGTCTGTAACCATGGCAGCCCTAAAACAACCAAATCATGCATTTTATGTAAAACCAGGAAACGTATCACCTCGCGGTGTTCAGGAGTCATGCACATGGCAACCTGTGTCCAATACTGCGGTTTATTTGCTGCCAATGGTGTAGCATCAATACCCCTAAGAGGAATAGGATTTTCTAATGGTTCAAGAGTAAAACCACAGCGCTTAGCAAATGAGAGATCCATGAGACTCAGGGCAGCACCTGAATCTACAAACGCCATGACAGGATAAGATGACAGTGAGCAAATCAAAGTTACAGACAGAATAAATTTAGGTTGCAAATTACCAACGGTGACAGGACTAACAACCTTAGCTATACGTTTAGAGCATGCTGAGATAACATGTGTAGAATCACCACAGTAGTAGCACAAGCCATTCCGGCGTCTATGAATTTTCCGCTCATTTCTAGTCAGGATTCTATCACATTGCATTAAATCAGGTGTCTGTTCAGACAACACCATGAGGGAATTTGCGGTTTTTCTATCACATTGCACCGAATTAGGTGTCTGTTCAGACAACACCATGAGGGAATTTGCGGTTTTGCGCTCCCGCAACCGCCGGTCAATTTGAATAGCCAGTGCCATAGTATCATTCAGACCTGTGGGAATGGGAAAACCCACCATAACATTCTTAATGGCTTCAGAAAGGCCATTTCTAAAATTAGCGGCCAGTGCACACTCGTTCCAATGTGTCAGCACGGACCATTTCCGAAATTTTTGGCAATACACTTCAGCCTCGTCCTGCCCCTGAGACATAGCCAGCAAGGCCTTTTCTGCCTGAATCTCAAGATTGGGTTCCTCATAAAGTAAACCGAGCGCCAGAAAAAACGCATCAAGATCAGCCAATGCCGGATCTCCTGGCGCCAGCGAAAAAGCCCAATCCTGAGGGTCGCCCCGTAAGAACGAAATAACAATTTTTACTTGCTGAGCAGAATCTCCAGATGAACAGGGTCTCAGGGACAAAAACAATTTACAATTATTCACGAAATTCCTAAACTTAAACCTGTCTCCGGAAAACAGTTCAGGAATCGGTATTTTAGGTTCTGACCTAGGATTTCTGATAACATAGTCTTGTATGCCCTGCACACGAGTAGCCAGCTGGTCCACACTTGTAATCAAGGTCTGGACATTCATGTCTGCAGCAAGCATAGCCACTCTGAGGTAAAGGGGAAGAAGAAAAAAAAAAACTCAGAATCTTCTTTCTTATAATCCCTCTTCTGCAATGCATTAAACATTTAATACTGGCCTGGCAAACTGTTATGACCCCAATGGCGAGGGTCTCAGAAGAACGTGGAAGTCTGCAGAATACAAAATCCAGCTCATAGGGCAGTGGTAACTGGGTTGACCATATATCTACTCCTAACGCCAACACTAGAAGTAGCCGGGGATCATTCCTACGTTGATTCTAGATGACACGCGCCAGCCGGAGAATCTAGCTACCCCTAGTAGAGGAAAACAAAGACCTTTCTTGCCTCCAGAGAAGGGGACCCCAAAGCTGGATAGAAGCCCCCCACAAATAATGACGGTGAGGTAAGAGGAAATGACAAACACAGAAATGAACCAGGTTTAGCACAGAGAGGCCTGCTTACTGATAGCAGAATAAAGAAAGGTAACTTATATGGTCAACAAAAACCCTATCAAAATCCACACTGGAAATTCAAGAACCCCCGAACCGTCTAACGGTCCGGGGGGAGAACACCAGCCCCCTAGAGCTTCCAGCAAAGGTCAGGATATAGATTAGGAACAAGCTGGACAAAAATACAAAACCAAAACAAATAGCAAAAAGCAAAAGGCAGACTTAGCTGATATAACTGGAACCAGGATCAGTAGACAAGAGCACAGCAGACTAGCTCTGATAACTACATTGCCAGGCATTGAACTGAAGGTCCAGGGAGCTTATATAGCAACACCCCTAACTAACGACCCAGGTGCGGATAAAAGGAATGACAGAAAAACCAGAGTAAAAAAACTAGTAACCACTAGAGGGAGCAAAAAGCAAATTCACAACAGAGATATGTGTCATCGTGGCTATTAGCTGTGGTGTTGTGAACTCGGAAGCATGCTCCAGCTTAAATAGTTATTAGGACAACTCAACTGAGAGAGTTATTAGGCCATTCCAGGGCCGGGTTTTACGAGCAGTCATAAGAGATGGATGCGAATGACTGCTCACATATCCCAACCCCAGGGGCGTGGTTTGGCAGATAAAATGGAGGCTTATTCACTGGCTGGAGGTGTGGAGACCTCCAGTGTGATTGCTAAACTTTTAACTTTATATTTTCACTTTGTGCAGGAAAAGGCTGTTCTTTTGTTTTGCTATCCTGAGCGGTTAATGCAGTTTAAATAAACTTGCCTGGACATTGCAACAATACCGTTTCCTGTGCCTTCCTCAACAGCAGCTGAATAAGTACAAACCTCTACAGCAGCAATAGGATTACTTCGTCCTAGGTGCATTACTCTACATTAAATCTCATCTGCCACATGTTTTCCCATTCAGACATCGTATCCTCATTGTTTTGCAATATTCTAATGTCAAAGTCAGATTTTAATATTCTACATAGTTTGGTTTCCTATGGAAGAGATTTTCATCCAGGATATCTCTGTACTTTGCCGCATTCATGTTTCCTTCAATGACAACCAGTCATCCTGTCCCTGCAGCTGAAAAACACACTAATAGTATGGTGCTGCTGTAAGGAGGTTGCTTTCCCTGCTCCTTGCCTGGAACCACATAGTCCGACAGCTGGGTCTGCCCTGGACAGAGGGGACCAGGGGACTGCTGGGAAGAGAGAGGGGAGTGGTCAGAAAAGAGCGGGAGAGCAGAGAGAAGGCAGCGTGCCAAAGAGAGGGCAGGCTGCAGCGCCGTGCTCCCCTAAAAGTAGTGCTCCCCGTGAGGGCACTGAGGCTGAGATACCCACCAGAGTGAAGGCTGGATGTGGGGGTGTAGATTTGGAAGCCTCCTGAATCAGAGACAGTGACTGTGCAGCCCTGGTGACCGCAGTGACAAGCAAAGAGATCCCTGAGTGTGATAAGTAACTGCCCAGTGTGTGTGTGACAGCGTTATTACAGAGAGACTGTCAGCCTGGTACACAGAGGCTCCTGCAGCAGCGACGGAGGCTGTGCTATTTCCTGGTTCCAGTTTCACTTTGAGAAGAACAGGCTGCAGAGACTTAACCCCGGACTTTCCAGGAGACACAGAAAAGACCAGAATCTCAAGCCCTGCTGGTGACTGTATCCACGTTGGAAAAAAGACCCTCCAGTCAGGATCTCCCTGGGCTGATAAGTTACCAGAACACTCGTTAACCCTTTTGATTCCGCTTAATTGTTTACTGTTTACTGTTTGACTCCATTAACCCCCTGTTTACTCCCTGCGAGGAGAATTTTACCCCTGTTAATAAATCCCCTTCAACAGTTGGTCTGTCTGTTCCGTGGTGACATACGTAACCCTGCACTCTATTACACTTGGCGTAGTCAGCAGGATGTCACACGGTAGCGCGGAAGGGGCGGACCAAGCAGTTGAGAGAGGTCCCAGGTCTAGCATCTCCCTGGGAGCCATGTTAGCTAACCTGCCAAAATTTTCAGGGAGTAATGTCATGTTGTGGGGTTGGACGGAACGCATCCGAGGGATGATGCGGATGCATCCTATGACACCGGCTCTGAAGGCGGAAATAGTTGTGATGGCCCTAGAGGGGGATGCACGGGACTCTGTTATGCTCAGACCCCCTCAGGCGAGAGATACCCTGGACAAAGTATTACGTATACTTGAGGAGACGCATGGGGACCCCACTGACGTAGAGAGCTGCGCATGCGACTGTTCCACCAGGTACAAAGAGAGGGGGAGACCGTGACTCAATATATGAACGCACTGCAAGAGCTTCATACTGCCATTATACGGAAGGATGGCGTAGGTGTGGGGACAGTTGACGTTGTGCTGCGAGACCAACTGATGACAGGCTTGCGAGATGTGTTGATGAAAAAGGCCCTGCGAGAGCGCATGCGCGTAAAGCTAGATATGACTTTCTTTGAGGTCGGGAGTGAGGCACGCACGCGCGAGCAAGAGCAAGGGGTGGTAGGGCCAGTGGGAAAGGTATGGAGCAGGGAGTGTTGTGAATTCTGTTTTTGGGCTCCCTCTGGTGGCTGCAGATGGTACTGGGTGACTTGCGTTCCCTACGGTCTCTGGCATCCACCTGTTCCATCAGGAAGTGGGAGTTCCTATTTAACCTGGCTTCTCTGTCATTCCCTCGCCGGCTATCAATGTATCAGTGTGTCTCTGTTACCTTTGCTACCTGCTCCTAAAGCCTACAGGACAAGCTAAGTCTGGATTTCCCTGTTTCATGTTTGCTTTCATGTTTTTAGTCCAGCTTGCAGATATGTAAATCTCTGCTGCTGGTTGCTCTAGTGGGCTGAAATTACCACTCATGTACCATGAGTTGGCACATGAGTTCAAGTAATTTCAGGATGGTATTTTGAAGGGTTTTAAGCTGACCGCGCAGTTCACCTTTTGTATCCTCTGCTATCTAGCTTTAGCGGGCCTCATTTTGCTGAATCTGTTTTCATAACTACGTTTGTGCCTTCCTCTCATTTCACCGTCATTACATGTGGGGGGCTGCTATTTCTGTGGGAATACTTCTCTGGAGGCAAGAGAGGTCTGTGATTCTTCTGATAGGGGAAGCTAGATCTCCGGCTGGCGCGAGACGTCTAGAGCCCCCCCAGGAACGTTCCCCGGCTGCTGCTAGTTGTGTGTTGAGGTTCAGGATCGCGGTCAGCTCAGGTTCCATCACCCTAGAGCTCGTCCTGTTTTTGCCCGTGTTCTTTTGTTAATTCCCTGCCATTGGGAACATGACAGTATAGCCGGCCCACAAAGTGTTAATTGTATTGGCTGAAGTAGGAGGAAAAGAAGTCTGAGGAACCTTTTTTTTTTTTTTTTCCTCTCTCTTACTCAGAGTGTGCTGCCTAGCCATAATTGCAGCCTGCTGCTTCTTTCCTCCTCTTAATCCTTGAATGGCTCTGACCTCAGCTGTTTAACATGGACGTCCAGAGTTTGGCTTCCAGCCTGAATAATCTTGCTGCTAAGGTGCAAAATATACAAGATTTTGTTGTACATGCTCCTGTGTCTGAACCTAGAATTCCTACCCCAGAGTTTTTTTCTGGGGATAGATCTAGTTTCCTGAATTTCAGGAACAATTGCAAATTGTTTCTTTCTTTGAAATCTCGCTCCTCTGGAGACCCTGCTCAGCAGGTTAAGATTGTTATATCTTTCCTGCGGGGCGACCCTCAGAATTGGGCATTTGCATTGGCACCAGGGGATCCTGCGTTGCTCAGTGTGGATGCATTTTTTCTGGCATTGGGTTTGCTCTATGAGGAACCTAACTTAGAGATTCAGGCTGAAAAAGCTTTATTAGCTCTCTCTCAGGGGCAAGATGAAGCAGAAATATATTGTCAGAAATTTCGGAAATGGTCAGTACTTACTAAGTGGAATGAGTGCGCCTTGGCTGCCAATTTCAGAGAGGGCCTTTCTGAGGCAGTAAAAGATGTTATGGTGGGGTTTCCTGAGCCTACAGGTCTGAATGAGTCTATGACAATGGCTATTCAGATTGATCGGCGTTTACGGGAACGCAAACCTGTACACCAGTTGGCAGTGTCTACTGAACAGGCACCTGAGACTATGCAATGTAATAGAATTCTGTCCAGAAGCGAACGGCAAAACTATAGACGGAAAAATGGGTTGTGTTTTTATTGTGGTGATTCAGCTCATGTTATATCAGCATGCTCTAAACGCACAAAAAAGGTTGATAAGTCTTTTGCCATTGGCACTTTGCAGTCTAGGTTCATTTTGTCTGTGACTCTGATTTGTTCATTGTCATCCATTTCCGTAGATGCCTATGTAGATTCGGGAGCTG
Source organism: Ranitomeya variabilis (assembly GCF_051348905.1). Classification (NCBI taxonomy): domain Eukaryota; kingdom Metazoa; phylum Chordata; class Amphibia; order Anura; family Dendrobatidae; genus Ranitomeya; species Ranitomeya variabilis. Next base: position 507,360,839 of record NC_135233.1, read on the forward strand.
CCCTGAGTCTTATGGATTGGTCATTTGCCAAGCGCTGTGGTTTTTGTCTGGAGCCTCTGGAGGTCCCTATCCCCTTGAAGGGAATTGACTCTACACCATTGGCTAGGAATAAACCACAATATTGGACACATGTGACTATGCGTATGACTCCCGTTCATCAGGAGGTGATTCGCTTCCTTGTACTGTATAATCTACATGATGTCCTAGTGCTTGGTCTGCCATGGTTACAAGCTCATAATCCAGTCCTTGACTGGAAAACAATGTCTGTGTTAAGCTGGGGATGTCAGGGGGTTCATGATGATGCACCTCCGATTTCCATCGCTTCGTCTACTCCCTCTGAGGTCCCTGTGTTTTTGTCTGACTATCGAGATGTTTTTGAGGAGCCTAAGCTCAATTCGCTCCCTCCTCATAGGGATTGCGATTGCGCTATAGATTTAATTCCTGGCAGTAAATTTCCTAAAGGTCGTTTGTTTAATCTGTCTGTGCCAGAGCATACTGCTATGCGGGATTATATTAAGGAGTCCTTGGAAAAGGGACATATCCGTCCATCTTCATCCCCTTTAGGAGCAGGTTTTTTTTTTGTGGCCAAAAAAGATGGTTCCCTGAGGCCTTGTATAGATTATCGTCTTTTGAATAAAATTACAGTCAAATATCAGTACCCTTTGCCATTATTGACTGATTTGTTTGCTCGCATTAAGGGGGCTAAATGGTTTACTAAGATAGATCTTCGGGGTGCGTATAATCTTGTGCGAATAAAGCAAGGGGATGAGTGGAAAACCGCATTTAATACGCCTGAGGGCCATTTTGAGTATTTGGTAATGCCTTTTGGACTTTCTAATGCTCCTTCAGTCTTCCAGTCCTTTATGCACAATATTTTCCGTGAATATCTGGATAAATTTATGATTGTGTATTTGGATGATGTTTTGATTTTTTCTGATGATTGGGAGTCCCATGTCCAACAGGTCAGGAAGGTATTTCAGATTTTGCGGGCCAATTCTTTGTTTGTAAAGGGCTCAAAATGTCTTTTTGGGGTCCAGAAGATTTCTTTTTTGGGGTACATCTTTTCCCCTTCTACTATTGAGATGGATCCTGTCAAGGTTCAGGCTATTTGTGACTGGACGCAACCTACTTCTCTTAAGAGTCTTCAAAAATTCTTGAGCTTTGCTAATTTCTACCGTCGCTTCATTACTAATTTTTCTAGTGTGGTTAAACCTTTGACTGATTTGACTAAGAAGGGTGCTGATGTTGCTGATTGGTCTCCTGCGGCTGCGGAGGCCTTTCGGGAACTTAAGCGCCGGTTTTCTTCTGCTCCTGTGTTGCGCCAGCCAGATGTTTCACTTCCTTTTCAGGTTGAGGTTGATGCTTCCGAGATTGGTGCGGGGGCGGTTTTGTCGCAGAGAAGTTCCGATGGCTCGGTGATGAGGCCATGTGCGTACTTTTCTAGAAAATTTTCGCCCGCCGAGCGGAATTATGATGTTGGTAATCGGGAGCTTTTGGCCATGAAGTGGGCATTTGAGGAGTGGCGTCATTGGCTGGAGGGTGCTAAACATCGTGTGGTGGTCTTGACTGATCACAAGAATCTGATTTACCTTGAGTCTGCCAGGCGTCTGAATCCTAGACAGGCTCGTTGGGCGTTGTTTTTCTCCCGTTTCAATTTTGTGGTCTCATACCTGCCAGGTTCAAAGAATGTTAAGGCGGATGCTCTTTCTAGGAGTTTTGCGCCTGACTCCCCTGGAGATTCTGAGCCCACTGGTATCCTTAAGGATGGGGTGATATTATCTGCTGTCTCCCCAGACTTGCGTCGTGCTTTGCAGGAGTTTCAGGCGGATAGACCTGATCGTTGTCCGCCTGAAAGACTGTTTGTTCCGGATGATTGGACCAGTAGAGTCATCTCTGAGGTCCATTCTTCTGCGTTGGCGGGCCACCCTGGAATATTTGGTACTAGAGACTTGGTGGCCAGGTCCTTTTGGTGGCCTTCTTTGTCAAGGGATGTGCGTTCTTTTGTGCAGTCTTGTGAGGTTTGTGCTCGGGCTAAGCCTTGCTGTTCTCGGGCCAGTGGACTGTTGTTATCTTTGCCTATCCCGAAGAGGCCTTGGACGCACATTTCCATGGACTTTATTTCAGATCTCCCTGTCTCTCAGAAAATGTCCGTCATCTGGGTTGTGTGTGACCGTTTTTCTAAAATGGTTCATCTGGTACCCTTGCCTAAGTTGCCTTCCTCCTCTGAGTTGGTCCCTCTGTTTTTTCAGAACGTGGTTCGTTTGCATGGGATTCCGGAAAACATCGTTTCTGACAAGGGATCCCAGTTTGTGTCTAGATTTTGGCGGGCGTTCTGTGCTAGGATGGGCATTGAATTGTCTTTTTCGTCTGCATTCCATCCTCAGACGAATGGCCAGACGGAACGAACTAATCAGACCTTGGAAACTTATTTAAGGTGTTTTGTGTCTGCTGATCAGGACGACTGGGTTGCCTTTTTGCCCCTGGCTGAATTTGCCCTCAATAATCGGGCTAGCTCTGCTACCTTGGTTTCTCCTTTCTTTTGTAATTCGGGGTTTCATCCTCGTTTTTCCTCTGGTCAGGTTGAGACTTCTGATTGTCCTGGAGTGGACATGGTGGTGGATAGGCTGCAACAGATTTGGAGTCATGTGGTGGACAATTTGAAGTTGTCCCAGGAGAAGACTCAGCAGTTCGCTAATCGCCGTCGTCGTGCGGGTCCTCGACTTCGTGTTGGGGACTTGGTATGGTTGTCTTCTCATTTTGTTCCTATGAAGGTCTCCTCTCCTAAGTTTAAGCCTCGGTTTATCGGTCCTTATAAGATCTTGGAGATTCTTAACCCTGTATCTTTTTGTTTGGACCTCCCAGCATCGTTTGCTATCCATAACGTCTTCCATCGGTCGTTATTGCGGAGGTATGAGGTACCGGTTGTTCCTTCGGTGGAGCCTCCTGCTCCGGTGCTGGTGGAGAGTGAATTGGAGTATGTTGTTGAGAAGATCTTGGATTCTCGTGTTTCCAGACGGAGACTCCAATATTTGGTTAAGTGGAAGGGTTATGGTCAGGAGGATAATTCTTGGGTAGTCGCCTCTGATGTTCATGCCACTGATTTAGTCCGTGCCTTCCATAGGACTCATCCTGATCGCCCTGGTGGTTCTCGTGAGGGTTCGGTGACCCCTCCTCAAGGGGGGGGGGGGTACTGTTGTGAATTCTGTTTTTGGGCTCCCTCTGGTGGCTGCAGATGGTACTGGGTGACTTGCGTTCCCTACGGTCTCTGGCATCCACCTGTTCCATCAGGAAGTGGGAGTTCCTATTTAACCTGGATTCTCTGTCATTCCCTCGCCGGCTATCAATGTATCAGTGTGTCTCTGTTACCTTTGCTACCTGCTCCTAAAGCCTACAGGACAAGCTAAGTCTGGATTTCCCTGTTTCATGTTTGCTTTCATGTTTTTAGTCCAGCTTGCAGATATGTAAATCTCTGCTGCTGGTTGCTCTAGTGGGCTGAAATTACCACTCATGTACCATGAGTTGGCACATGAGTTCAAGTAATTTCAGGATGGTATTTTGAAGGGTTTTAAGCTGACCGCGCAGTTCACCTTTTGTATCCTCTGCTATCTAGCTTTAGCGGGCCTCATTTTGCTGAATCTGTTTTCATAACTACGTTTGTGCCTTCCTCTCATTTCACCGTCATTACATGTGGGGGGCTGCTATTTCTGTGGGAATATTTCTCTGGAGGCAAGAGAGGTCTGTGATTCTTCTGATAGGGGAAGCTAGATCTCCGGCTGGCGCGAGACGTCTAGAGCCCCCCCAGGAACGTTCCCCGGCTGCTGCTAGTTGTGTGTTGAGGTTCAGGATCGCGGTCAGCTCAGGTTTCATCACCCTAGAGCTCATCCTGTTTTTGCCCGTGTTCTTTTGTTAATTCCCTGCCATTGGGAACATGACAAGGGAGGTAACAGCCCCTCAATGGGTAGAAGACTTGAAGAAGGAGGTTAAGCGAGTCCGTGAGGAGGTGGCTGAATATAAGAAGATCCCTGCTGCAGAGTACAGCCCTTCGGTGCGAGAAAGAGAGACCGCCCCCCAAAGTGAGACTAGTGCCGCTCGGCGAAGAATACTGCCTAGATGCTACAACTGCGGAGCACCCAGTCAGAATGAAGAGGAGGCAATGTGGACCCGAGATTCCCAGCTGAAGATAAGAAGAATCTGGGAGGAGATTGAGAGTCTGGGGAAAGCCCTTACTGCGGTTTTGGGGACCAGCGGCATACCCCGAGGTAACGTGCGGGAGCCACCAGAAAGAGTTAGAGGAGAGGTGCGCAGCATGAAGAAGGCTTCGGTGGTGGCCCAAGAGTGTAACTCTGTATCCTGGGGTGAAGAGCAACCGCAGATGAGAGGTGTTCCCCGCCGAGGTCAACGATCCAGACTGAAGCGCCCTCCAGACAGACGCAGACGTGAGTGCTGGACGTGCAGAAAGGTGGGACACATGTCCAGAAATTGCCCTACCCGAGAAGAGCGGTAGCAGAGATCCGCTCACCCCTCTGAGGGTCCTGCTAACTGGAGGGAACGTCGCCCCTGGATGGAATGGTACGGCAGGAAGAGAAGAGTTCCACCTAGGGCAAGACAGTACCACAATGTCGGACGCCAAGGAGAGGTGGAGAAGGTGTCAGGCATCTCTGGTGAAATGACTGCGCTATCCCAACACGTAAAGGCGAACCTGGTGAATCTACAGCCTGGGTCTGAAGGTTTTGTTGGTGAGACTCAGTCCAGCGGGAAGAAAGTAACGTTCACTCGAGAGGACCACCAAAGTGCTTTACTACCCTGCCCAGCACGAGGTCCTGAAGAAGGAGAGAAAGTGCCAAGTGTTCCTGCGACACTCGTTTTCAAGGTCCGAGCCGATGAGAAGGAGGAACCACTGATGTCGTCCCCTGATGTGAAGAGTGTGTTGGCTGTCAGCTCACCAGTTCCTGATCGGACAGGGGAAATGGAGCAGCTGTGTGAGACAGGGCGTGTGGCTGAGAAGCCCTGGGAAATGATGCCCGCAGAGCCCGGCGCAGATGACAAAGAGTCCGGCCTGCATGGTCTTAATTCATCTGACTCAAGCTTTGACGAGAATGCTCCTGTCAAAGAGAGGGGGAGCTATGGAGAAGAATTGCTTAAATTAAGCCCCCAAACTGAGGAGCCCGAACAAGAAGTCCCTAAAGTTTCCGATAACGACAAGGAGGAGGAAGAGTCATCTACGCAGACATCTGCTAGCGGCAAAGCTAAGAAGAAGAAAAAGAAGAAGACAGCAGTTGTTGATGAAGCAGAGAAAGCATATCTCAACCTGACTGATGAGCAGCTCCTAAACCATTTAACCTGGGAGTATGTACAAGAAGAAAGGCAGAAGGAGATGCGAGAATCGCAGGTATCTGACTCCCCTCCAAAGAACAAAGAGAAGCACGAAAAGTCCTCGCCCGTGGAATGGCGAGCTTTAAGAGAGGGGGAATGTAAGGAGGTTGCTTTCCCTGCTCCTTGCCTGGAACCACATAGTCCGACAGCTGGGTTGTTGCGGGGAAGACGTTCTGCCCTGGACAGAGGGGACCAGGGGACTGCTGGGAAGAGAGAGGGGAGTGGTCAGAAAAGAGCGGGAGAGCAGAGAGAAGGCAGCGCGCCAAAGAGAGGGCAGGCTGCAGCGCCGTGCTCCCCTAAAAGTAGTGCTCCCCGTGAGGGCACTGAGGCTGAGATACCCACCAGAGTGAAGGCTGGATGTGGGGGTGTAGATTTGGAAGCCTCCTGAATCAGAGACAGTGACTGTGCAGCCCTGGTGACCGCAGTGACAGGCAAAGAGATCCCTGAGTGTGATAAGTAACTGCTCAGTGTGTGTGTGACAGCGTTATTACAGAGAGACTGTCAGCCTGGTACACAGAGGCTCCTGCAGCAGCGACGGAGGCTGTGCTATTTCCTGGTTCCAGTTTCACTTTGAGAAGAACAGGCTGCAGAGACTTAACCCCGGACTTTCCAGGAGACACAGAAAAGACCAGAATCTCAAGCCCTGCTGGTGACTGTATCCACGTTGGAAAAAAGACCCTCCAGTCAGGATCTCCCTGGGCTGATAAGTTACCAGAACACTCGTTAACCCTTTTGATTCCGCTTAATTGTTTACTGTTTACTGTTTGACTCCATTAACCCCCTGTTTACTCCCTGCGAGGAGAATTTTACCCCTGTTAATAAATCCCCTTCAACAGTTGGTCTGTCTGTTCCGTGGTGACATACGCAACCCTGCACTCTATTACACTGCCACCACCATGTTTCACTGTTGGGATTGTATTGGGCAGGTGATGAGCAGTGCCTGGTTTTCTCTACACATACTGCTTAAAATTATCACCAAAAAGGTCTATATTCGTCTAATCAGACCAGAGAATCTTATTTCTCATAGTCTGGGAGTCCTTCATGTGTTCTTTAGCAAACTCTATGCGGGCATTCATATGTCTTGCACTTGTAAGGGGGTTAGCTTCTCTGCTCCATGCCTGGAACCACTTAGCTGAGCAGCAGGTTTCCCTAGGGGCAGACTTAGAGACCGGGACAGGAAGGAAGCCGGGCTGAGGGAGAAAAAGGGTGCGCGTTCCAGGGCTAGAGCAGCGTGTACTGGAGAGAGAGCAGCATGTGCAGCAGAGAGAGCAGCGGGCGCATCGGGGAGAGCAGCGGATACTGTGGCCAGAACAGCATGCAGCTGCACTCCGGGGAAGAGAGAGAGAGCTTCCGGTCGGAAGACTGATACAGAGAGATTGTCCAGAAAGACTGCATCTTGTGAGTACGTGAAAATGGACTCTGCTGTGACTGGAGAGGTGCGCCCTGACTCCTGTGCAGAGACAGTGCCCCGTGCAGAGACACTGGCCCCTAGTACCCACGGTATTAGTGCAGAGACCCTGATTCCTGTTGAGAGACCCAATAATAGACTGAGCATCGTTCTCCTGGGATAGGCTTCACTGTTGAAGCAAAAGACTCAGAGCACGGGGACCCCGTTTGCCTAGCATTCCCTCTGCCCACCACAGTAACCCCTTAAACCCCAGTCGGGGGTTCCTAGAGACTACACAGCCCACGGATAACAGAGGGATGACAAGTGCTGCTGTTTCTCGGTGCCTACGTTGGAGAAGACGACCCTACAAGCAAGTCCTCATCAGACTGATAAGTGTTTTCCCAAGAAATTCCATTTACTACTGTTATACTGTTTGCCTGTCTGGGAACTTATACTGCTTCCCATATATTTGCACAGTTATTTTATCAATTTATATTCTACTGTTTTCTTTCTGCGAGGAGAATATTGCTCCTGTTAATAAACCCCCCCCAACAGTTGGTCTGTCTGTTCCGTGGTGACATACTCTACCCTGCACTCTATTACACTTGGAGTAGTCGGCAGGATGTCGCACGGTAGCATGGAAAGGGCAGACCAAGCAGTTGGGGAAGCTCCCAGGCCTAGCATTTCCCTGGGAGCCATGTTGAATAAGGCTACTTTCACACTAGCGTCGTGCACTGCACATCGCAATGCGTCGTTGTGGAGAAAAAACACATCCTGCAAAGTTGCCCGCAGGATGTGTTTTTTCTCCATAGACTTTTATTAGCGACGCATTGCGCTGTGTTTTGGCGCACTGCCGGCACAAAAAAACGTTACATGTAACTTTTTTTGTGCCCCGGGACCACCATTTTTGACCGTGCATGCGCGGCCGAAACTCTGCCCCCTCCTCTCCGGACCTTGCAATGGGACAGCGGAAGCGTCTTCTGCTTCCGCTGCCCATGTCGGGCATTTTTGTCACAGTATGCGTCGGTACATTGGGCCGACGCAGCGCGATGGCCCAGTACCGACGCTAGTGTGAAAGCAGCCTAATTTGCCAAGGTTCTCTGGGAGCAATGTGATGCTGTGGAGATGGACGGACCGTATCCGGGGAATGATGCGGATGCACCTCATGACACCAGCTTTGGAGGCAGAAATTGCATTGATGGCCCTGGGGGGAGAGGCACGGGATTCTGTCATGCATAGGTCTCCCCGGGAGAGAGGTACCCTAGACAAAGTGCTGCGCATACTGGAGGAGACGCCAGTGGGGACCCCACTGACATTGGGGAACTTTGCATGCAAATTTTTCACCGGGTACAAAGAGAGGGGGAGACCGTGACCCAATTCATGAATGCCCCACAAGAGCTTCACACTGCTATTAGACGGAAAGACGGTGTAGGGCCAGTTGATGTGGTGCTCAGGGATCAGCTGGTGACGGGACTGCGTGACGGAATGATGAAACAGGCACTGCGAGAGCGCATGCGGGTGAAGCCAGACATGTCTTTCTCTGAAGTTGGCAGTGAGGCACATGTGTGAGAACAAGAAAATGGAGTGAAAGGGCCAGTGGGGAGGGTACGGAGCAGGGAGGTAACCACCACCGCAGACAATATCCCTCAATGGGTGGAGGACCTGAGAATGCAGATTAAGCAGGTCCGTGAAGAAATGGCGGCCTCAAGAAGAACTCTGGCCATAGGGCCCGGCCCTTTAGTGCGAGGCGGAGAAGCTGTCCCCCGAAGGGAGGGTGAAGCTACCAGGAGGAGAAGCCCTCTTACATGCTACACCTGTGAAGAGCCCGGCCACATCGCCCGATGGTGTCCCCGGCAGAGCCGACCATCCCCGCGCCTGCCTTTAAACTAGGTGGCTTAGAGCCCAAGGGACGCCGCTCGGAGCATGGAGAGAAGAAGAGGAGTAGTAAAAGTCCCCCCAGCCTTGTTTCCACGTGCCCCCTGGTCTGGGCAGAAATCAGTGGAAGAGCAGTGCGATGCCTGGTGGACACAGGTTCACAAGTGACCACCATGCCTGAGGGATATTTCCACCGTCACTTCACGGAGGCTCTACGGCCTGAATGGGGCCCTGTGATCAAACTTATGGTGGCCAATCACTTGCCCATCCCGGTCGCAGGGGTGGTATGGATGAACATGGAGGTCTGTGGTAAAGATGTCGTGAGAAGAGGAGTAGTATTGGTGGATGGAGAAGTAGTTAAAGACCATACCGTGACCCTTGCATGAATGTGTTAAAAGACCTCAAGAGCCTTCTTTTCAACGAGTCCCAGGAACAGTTCCTACAACAATGGAGCGACCACACACCCCAGAAAAGGGTTTTTCAACAACTGATACGGACAGCCCCGGTCCAGAAAGCATACAGCAACAGAAAGGAACTCGGCAAAGTCTTCGTCCCTGCCTCTGTCAATCGAGGGTTGCCCCCTGGACAGACGGTCTTTCCCCTGCCTATACAAACTGGTATCCCACTGGAAGGGGTAGAAGTCCAGATTGAGCCCAGCAGAGTCGACCAGCTGCCGTCAGGAATATTGGTTGCGCGGTCCCTGGCTACCGTGCGGGACGGTACTGTCCTTGTGCGCTGCATGAATTTGGGGGAGACAGATGCATCTTTACCCCCAGGAGGGAAGTCATCCAGGTCCTGGGCCTCCCAGATGAGCTGGTCCCATCGGAAACGGCACAGCTGACCGTTAGGCCAAAAGATCCATGGCTGGTGACCATCAAAGCGGAGGCAGCTCCGGACCCCAGACTGCTGCAAGAAGGGTGACAGATATTGGAACGCATGAGGGCGGAGCTCTCAGAAATTACCCCATAGCAGGTACCTAAGGTGGACGCTTTATTGAGGAAATATCGGGAGGTGTTTGCCAGAGACGAAGACAACTTTGGACGTACCACGGAGTTGAAGGGAATGCTGTCACATATGTTGAGGAAGGGAGTCATACGTGAGAGTCAGAGCCCGTGGGCTGCCCCTATAGTCTTGGTGAGGAAGAAGGACGGGTCCTTGCGGTTCTGTGTGCACTATAGCCGGCTCAACGCTTGCACTGTGCAGGACTCATACCCACTACCCAGGATAGAGGAGTCCCTGTTGGCACTCGGGAATGCCAGGTATTTCTCCATGTTAGACTTGGCCAGCTGCTATTGGCAGGTGCCCATGTCTGAGCGAGACCGAGCCAAGACAGCTTTCATCCTTCCGATGGGACTGTATGAGTTCGACCGCATGCCCTTTGGCCTAGCCAATGCCCCTGGACCGTTTCAGGGACTGATGGAGAGATTTCTGAGAGACTTGAACTTTGAAGCCACTTTGATTTACTTGGATGATATCATCGTCTTTGCCCCCACCTTTGAGGAGCATCTGCAGAGACTGGGGCAAGTTCTGAGTCAGCTACAGAAGTACGGCTTGAAAGCGAAACCCCAGAAATGTCACCTCTTCCGGACTGAGATAGAATACTTGGGGCATGTTGTCTCTGCTGAGGGGGTGAGGCCTTCCCAGGAGAAAATCGCTGCGGTACAAGAGTGGCCAACTCCTAAAACTGTGAAGGATGTGCGTGTGTTCCTGGGAGTCACAGGATACTTCAGACACTTCGTAAAAGACTTTGCTCACCTTGCTAATCCACTCCAGGAGTTGTTGAGGGGAGTGCCCTCTTGTGCCAAAAACAGGAACATACAATGGGGGAAGCGTCAGGAAGAGGCATTCTTAGCTCTGAAGAAGGCTCTGACGGAGGCCCCTGTGCTGGTCTATGCCGACTTCACGCAGTCGTTCATCTTGCGCACTGATGGGAGCCTGCAGGGCCTCGGGGCAGTACTATCGCAGATGCAGGATGGAAAAGAGCGCGTCATCGCATACGCCAGTCGGTCTTTCATGACTTGGAAAGGAATCCAGAAAACTACAGTTCGTTTAAGCTGAAGTTGTTGGCGCTGGTGTGGGCAATGACTGAGAAGTTCACGGAATATCTGGCTGGCTCAGAAGTTCATGTATGCACCGATAACAATCAAATGGACCTTCTCGAGACTGCCAAGTTTGGGGCCCTAGAACAATGTTGGGTATCCCGAATGGCCAAGTTTCGATACAGAATTTTGTATAAAAGAGGAGCTGAGAATGTTCATGCAGATGCCCTCTCTCGAGTGAACTATCACAAACCTGCACCCAGCCAGGATGAAAAACTGGAGGATGTGGAGGTTCCAGGTTTTGGAAAGACTGCCAGGACGGTGGCAGCGGTGTGGGAAATTGAACAGGAAGAGGCCTGTGTGAATTTGTTGGAGCAGCCCCGCGACGAGTGGGTCCGAGTCAGCAAGAAGATCAGGAACTAGCTCAGTTGAGGCGGTGGGTCATGTCTTAACAAATGCCCAATCATCACGAGAATAGGTCCATGTCATCTGTAGTGCTGAAGATGTTGCGCCAGTGGGAGAGGCTCCAGTTGCGGGATGGTGTCCTATACCGGAAGGTATTCCTGCAAACAGAACTCGGTCCTGTATGGCAGATGGTTATTCCCTCATCCCTGATTGATAAGGTGGCTAAGGAAGCGCATGAGAAAGGAGCACACTTTGGGCCGGAAAAGACTTTCCAGTGGTTGCAGCGCCTATTTTATCATCCCACCTGAGGAACATTATGGAGAAAGTATGCCAGCAATGCAGGAGTTGTGAGCTGGTCAAACCACCAGAACAACGGGCTCCCATAGAGACGGTGAGGTCTTCTGGCCCCATGGACCTCCTGGCCATAGATTACTTGACAATTGGACCAGCGCACCAAGGCTATGAGCATTGTTTAGTGATGATAGACCACTTTGCTAAATTTGCCGTAGTGATGCCCACATGGGACTAGACTGCCGAGTCTGCTGCTCACGCAACCTGCAAGCACTTCATACAGGTGTACGGGTGTCCTAAGCGCATCCATTCTGATCAGGGGGCCTGCTTCCTCGGAAGAGTGATGGAGGAGTTGCACCAGCTGTACAAGATCGATAAGTCACAGACTACCCCTTACCATCCACAGGAGAACGGGGCTTGTGAAAGATTTATCCCCACTCTGATTTAAATGCTGAGGACACTAGAAGAGGACCAGAAGGCGAGGTAAACTGAGTCCGTCCCTGAATTGGCGTGGGCGTATAACAATCGGAAACACGACACCACCGGATTCACTCCCTACTCTTTGTTCTTCGGCCGACCCGGGAAGGGGCCTACAGAGCTGGAGCTGGAGCCTGAGGAGGACTACCCACGGACGGGGGTGTACTCCTGGGTTAAAGAACACCGTTGTCGGCTGCGGACCATTCAACTGCTAGTGCAGAACCGTCTACAAGAATTGGAACACCCCCAGTTAGCTCCTCAAAGGGGGACAGACTGCGGCCTGGAGACCGAGTCTTAGTGAGGGAAAAGCGCCCACACAACAAATTGGGGTACCGGTGGGAGAAGAGTCCTTACCGAGTGAAGCGGCAGCTCGGCAACGGTAGTCACATTTATGAGGTTCAGCCCGAAACGGAAGAGGGGATCCCCACCCACACACTGCACAGGAATATGTTGCGCCCATGTTTGTCTCGAGATCCTGAATTGGTTCAATTGGCCCCAGCGCCCTCACCGGCTGCGCCAGTGATCAATGTTGAGGTGGAAGACGAGGAAGACTCCCAATTTCTCCCAGGGAACCCAGAAACAGAGCTGGTGCATGGAATTACCAACATATCAGAGGAGACCTTGACCCCCACTCTTCCTACAGCAGTTGACATCACCGCCCCTGCTGATTTGAGATGCTCTGAATGTTCATTGGCTGGTGTACCCCCCATTCGCTACAATCAGGACGAGTTCATCTGGCAGCAGATTGTGCAAGGACTGGAAGATTGCCAATAGGAACTTCGGGAACTCTCGCCCGTGGAATGGCGAGGAAAAAGAGGGGGGAATGTAAGGGGGTTACCTTCTCTGCTCCATGCCTGGAACTTAGCTGTGAAGCAGGGGGCAGACTTAGAGACCGGGACAGGAAGGAACCCAGGCTGATGGAGAAAAAGGGCGTGCATTCCAGGGCTAGAGCAGCGTGTACTGGAGAGAGAGCAGCATGTGCAGCAGAGAGAGCAGTGGGTGCAGTCGGGAGAGCAGCGGATACAGTGGCTAAATCAGCACGCAGCTGCACTCCGTGGAAGAGAAAGAGAGCTCCCGGTCGGAGGACTGATACAGGGAGATTGTCCAGAGAGACTGCATCTTGTGAGTACGTGAAAACGGACTCTGCTGTGACTGGAGAGGTGCACCCTGACACCCGTGCAGAAACAGTGACCCGTGCAGAGACAGTGACCCATGCTAAGACAGTGGCCCATGCAGAGACAGTGGCCCCTAGTACCCACGGTATTAGTGCAGAGCCCCTGATTCCTGTTGAGAGACCCAATAATAGACTGAGCATCGTTCTCCTGGGATAGGCTTCACTGTTGAGGCAAAAGACTCAGAGCACAGGGGACCCCGTTTGCCTAGCATCCCCCCTGCCCACCACAGTAACCCTTTAAACCCCAGGTTGGGGGTTCCTAGAGACTACACAGCCCACGGATAACAGAGGGATGACAAGTGCTGCTGTTTCTCAGCGCCTACGTTGGAGAAGACGACCCTACAAGCAAGTCCTCATCAGACTGATAAGTGTTTTCCCAAGAAATTCCGTTTACCACTGTTATACTGTTTGACTGTCTGGGAACGTATACTGCTTCCCATATATTTGCACAGTTATTTTATCAGTTTATATTCTACTGTTTTCTCCCTGCGAGGAGAATATTTCTCCTGTTAATAAACCCCCCTCAACAGTTGGTCTGTCTGTTCCGTGGTGATATACTCTATCCTGCACTCTACTACACACTGAGGAGAGGCTTCCGTCGGGTCACTCTGCCATAAAAGCCCAACTGGTGGAGAGCTGCAGTGATAGTTGACTTTGTGGAACTTTCTCCCATCTGCCAACTGCATCTCTGGAGCTCAGCCACAGTGATCTTGGGGTTCTTCTTTTCCTCTCTCACCAAAGCTCTTCTCCCACGATTGGTCAGTTTGGCTAGATGGCCTGGTCAAGGAAGACTTCGGTTGGTCCCAAACTTCTTCCATTTAAGGATTATGGAGGCCACTGTGCTATTAGGAACCTTGAGGACTGAAGAAATTCTGTTGTAACCTTGGCCAGATCTGTGCCTTGCCACAATTGTGTGTCTGAGCTCTTTAGCCAGTTCCTTTGACATCATGATTCTCATTTGGTCTGACATGCACTGTGAGCGGTGAGGTCTTATATAGACTGGTGTGTGCCTTTCTCAGTGCCTGAGCAAAGGGTCTGAATACTTATGACCATGTGATATTTCAGTTCTTCTTTTTTATTAAATTTGCAAGAAATTCTACATTTCTGTTTTTTTTCAGTCAAGGTGGGGTGCAGAGTGTACATTAATGTGAAAAAGTGAACTTTTTTGAATTTACCAAATGGCTGCAAAGGAACAAAGAGTGAAAATTCATCATTAGGAAAGGCCTAGGAAATTTCCTAGTTTTATGAAAACCTAACTTACTCTAACCTTGTGCCAAAAAACAGCAGCCATCGGTTCTTCTAAGTAGCTGCCTAGCACTCTGAAAATGAAAATGATGGAGGTCCACAAAGCAGAAGAAAGTTATAAGAAAATAGCAAAGCATTTTCAAGTTGCCCTTTCCTCAGTTTGAAATGTAATTAGGAAATGTTGGTTAACAGGAACAGTGAAGGTCAAGATAAGGTTTGAAAGACCAAGCAAAATTTCAGAGAGCTGCTCATAGGATTGCTAGGGATACAAATCACAACCCACGCTTGACTGCAAAATACCTTCAGAAAGATTTAGCAGACTCTGGAGTTGGTCACATTGATCAAAGGTATGTGTGCAGAAAAAAGGGCACAGAATTGCAGGAAAAGAACATGATGCCAACTATTAAGCATGGGGGTGTATCAATCGCGCTTTGGGTTGGTGTTGCAGCCAATGGCGCAAGGAAGAATGGATTCAATGCAATTTAAAAAAATTCTTGATACAAACATAACACAACCTTTAAAAAAAGCTGAAGCTAAATAAATGGATAATGATCCCAAACACATGTCAAAATCCACAATAGACTACCTCAAAAGCTCAAGGTTTTACAATTTTCCTCATATTCCCCTGATCTGAACATCATTGAAAATCTGTGGATAGATTTTTAAATAGAAGTCCATGCAAGACAACCCAGGAATCTCACAGAACTGGAAAAATTTTCCAAGGAAGAATGGATGAAAAACCCTCAAACAAGAATTAAGACCATTGTCTGACTACAAAAAGCATTCATAAGCTGTGATACTCGCAAAAGGGTGTGCTACTAGTTCCTAACCATTGGTATCTGCACAGCAGTAATCTTGAACCCCCTCTAGTTGATTTGATCTTGATGCTCCTGGAGTTTGCAATGAAGCATAACATTTTTACTTTCAATGGGGAGATGTTTTTGCAAACACAAGGCACCACTATGGGGGCCTCCTGTGCCCCTTCAGAACTGAGACTAAGAGCACTTGTGTGTTCGAAACGTGTACAGTTTATACAGGCACTCTCCTTCCGGTATATCTGTTTTTAGTATGTCTTATAGCCTATTTTTATTTTAAATGAATACTATTAAAGTTAAGTGATTTTATCTCTTGGAGCTGGATTGCCTTTTTTCTACATGTGCATCTCTAGGCGTCTGGCAGAGACGCGAATCCGTGCTCAAGATTTCCTGGACTCATAAGGAAATTCATCTAAAGGATGAGCTGAATTTATCTTTTTTATGCGGATAATTACATGCCTTAATGGGCAAACTGAACAATAATGCCCTCAATATTAGACTAACGTACAAATATGGTAGGGACTTGGAGTTTTTGGATCTCAGAATCAAAATATCTCAAGATGGGTTGGTGTGTACTGATTTATATAGAAAGCTGACAGCCACAAACTCTTTACTGCTCACTACATCTTCACACCCCCCAGCGACTATAAAAGCCATCTCCACTGACCAATCCAGAGGGCTGAAAGAATCTGCTCGGATAATTATGTCTTTGAGGAACAGGCAACAGATATAGTGCAAAGATTTACGAGTAGAGGCTACAGCAAGCACTGCATTAGCCAAGGCTATAGATGAGCAAAAAAAGCCTCTAGGGAACAACTTATACATTCGGCCCAGAAAAATCCAGGACAATCGGAAGGACAGGTAAGATTTATCTCTACCTTCAATAGCCAATGGAAGGATCTGAAACATGTTCTAAAAAAACACTGGCACATCCTAATGACAAATCCAATCCTCCGTCAAATTGTCCCTTCTTATCCCTCAATGGTGGCAAAAATGAGCAGAAATCTCAGTGATCTATTAGTATACAGCCACTATGACCCTTCACCTACTTTACAGAGCAAACCATTGCTAGATGTTTTTTTCCCATGTGGCCTATGCAAGGCCTGTGGAAATTTAAAAAATCATACACTTTTCCTAACTCAGAGGGATCCAAGTATTATACTATCAGGAAACACCTCACGTGTTCATCTAAGGGAGTGATTTACCAAACAACATGCCTGCGTAATTTGATTTACGCTGGCCTCACAACACGCGAGTTAAAAATCCGTGTGAGGGAACATATTAGGGACATTGAAAAGTCTAAAACTGTGGATGACCTTTCACTCCTCAAAACCCTACCACGTCATTTTAAAACCCATCATGAATCACACCCTAGGGGCCTTACCTTTATGGGCATAGACCAAATTGTTTTAGGTATACGGGGAGGTGACCTAAGTAAATCTCTAGCCCAACAGGAGAGCAGGTGGATCTACCAGCTAAATACAATTGCTCCCTGCGGTCTTAACGAAAGTCTTGGTTTCGCTTCTTTCTTGTAGTTCTGTACCCTTTGGTCTAGGTTTTAAGGTTTTTTATGTACATTTCTTATGTTTTGCTTTCTTAATTGTTTGTATCTGTTTTGCCTTGTGTACTTACCTCTAAGTGCCATTTGCTAAACAAAACTTTTTCCACTGCTCCTTCTAGTTATGACGTCTATTTACAAATGTACCACCTGTTCATGGATCCCATGAAATCCATTGCAGTTTTTTGATGATATGATGTCTCTTCCTGGGATTGGACTCTCTTTGAAATTTGGAGAAGATCCTTATATGAACTTACTGAGATAACCCAAGACATGTGGGGACTAAGCTTCATCCAATTTGGATCTCGAATTTTGCAACAAGATACGGATATCCTTTGATTGTTACATCAAGCACTTTATTAATATAAATGTATCTTATTATTATAGAATTTGATGACACTATTAACCCCTTCATGACCCAGCCTATTTTGGCCTTAATGACCTTGCCGTTTTTTGCTATTCTGACCAGTGTCCCTTTATGAGGTAATAACTCAGGAACGCTTCAACGGATCCTAGCGATTCTGAGATTGTTTTTTCGTGACATATTGGGCTTCATGTTAGTGGTAAATTTAGGTCGATAATTTCTGAGTTTATTTGTGAAAAAAACGGAAATTTGGCGAAAATTTTGAAAATTTCGCAATTTTCACATTTTGAATTTTTATTCTGTTAAACCAGAGAGTTATGTGACACAAAATAGTTAATAAATAACATTTCACACATGTCTACTTTACATCAGCACAATTTTGGAAACAAATTTTTTTTTTGCTAGGAAGTTATAAGGGTTAAAATTTGACCAGTGATTTCTCATTTTTACAACAAAATTTACAAAACCATTTTTTTTAGGGACCACCTCACATTTGAAGTCAGTTTGAGGGTTCTATATGGCTGAAAATACCCCAAAGTGACACCATTCTAAAAACTGCACCCCTCAAGGTGCTCAAAACCACATTCAAGAAGTTTATTAACCCTTCAGGTGTTTCACAGCAGCAGAAGCAACATGGAAGGAAAAAATGAACATTTAACTTTTTAGTCACAAAAATGATCTTTTAGCAACAATTTTTTTATTTTCCCAAGGGTAAAAGGAAAAACTTGACCACGAACAATGTTGTCCAATTTGTCCTGAGTACGCTGATACCTCATATGTGGGGGTAAACCACTGTTTGGGCATACGGCAGGGCTTGGAAGGAAAGGAGCGCCATTTGACTTTTTGAATGAAAAATTCGCTCCAATCTTTAGCGGACACCATGTCGCGTTTGGAGAGCCCCCGTGTGCCTAAACATTGGAGCTCCCCCACAAGTGACCCCATTTTGGAAACTAGACCCCCCAAGGAACTTATCTAGAAGCATAGTGAGCACTTTAAACCCCTAGGTGCTTCATAAATTGATCCGTAAAAATTAAACAGTACTTTTTTTTCACAAAAAAATTATTTTAGCCTCAATTTTTTCATTTTCACATGAGCAACAGGATAAAATGGATCCTAAAATTTGTTGGACAATTTCTCCTGAGTACACTGATACCTCACATGTGGGGGTAAACCACTGTTTGGGCACATGGTAAGGCTCGGAAGGGAAGGAGCGCCATTTGACTTTTTGAATGAAAAATGATCTCCATCGCTAGCAGAGACCATGTCACGTTTGGAGAGCCCCCGTGTGCCTAAACATTGGAGCGCTCCCACAAGTGACCCCATTTTGGAAATTAGACCCCCCAAGGAACTTATCTAGAAGCATAGTGAGCACTTTAAACTCTCAGGTGCTTCACAAATTGATCCGTAAAAATTAAAAAGTACTTTTTTTTCACACAAAATTTCTTTTAGCCTCAATTTTTTCATTTTCACATGGGCAACAGGATAAAATGGATCCTAAAATTTGTTGGGCAATTTCTGCTGAGTATGTTGATACCTCATATGTGGGGGTAAACCACTGTTTGGGTGCACGGCAAGGCTCGGAAGGGGAGGCGTGCCATTTGACTTTTTGAATGGAAAATTAGCTCCAATCGTTAGCGAACACCATGTCGCGTTTGGAGAGCCCCTGTGTGCCTAAACATTGGAGCTCCCCTACACGTGACCCCATTTTGGAAACTAGACCCCCCAAGGAACTTATCTAGATGCATAGTGAGCACTTATAACCCCCAGGTGCTTCACAGAAGTTTATAACGCAGAGTCGTGAAAATAAAAAAATAATTTTTCTTTCCTCAAAAATGAGTTTTAGCCCAGGATTTTTTAATTTTCCAAGGGTAATAGGAGAAATTGGACCCCAAATGTTGTTGTCCAGTTTGTCCTGAGTACGATGATACCCCATATGTGGGGGTAAACCACTGTTTGGGCACACGGCAGGGCTCGGAAGGGAAGGCACGCCATTTGGCTTTTTGAATGGAAAATTAGCTCCAATCATTAGCGGACACCATGTCACGTTTGGAGAGCCCCTGTGTGCCTAAACATTGGAGCTCCCTAACAAGTGACCACATTTTGGAAACTAGACCTCCCAAGGAACTAATCTAGATGTGTGGTGAGCACTTTGAACCCCCAAGTGCTTCGCAGAAGTTTATAACGCAGAGCCGTGAAAATAATAAATGTGTTTCCTTTCCTCAAAAATATTTTTTTAGCCCAGAATTTTTTATTTTTGCAAGGGTAACAGGAGAAATTGGACCCCAAAAGTTGTTGTCCAGTTTCTCCTGAGTACGGTGATACCCCATATGTGGGGGTAAACCACTGTTTGGGCACATGCCGGGGCTCGGAAGGGAAGTAGTGACGTTTTGGAATGCAGACTTTGATGGAATGCTCTGCGGGCGTCACGTTGCATTTGCAGAGCCCCTGATGTGCCTAAACAGTAGGAACTCCCCACAAGTGACTCCATTTTGGAAACTAGACCCCCCAAGGAACTTATCTAGATGTGTGGTGAGCACTTTGAACCCCCAAGTGCTTCACAGAAGTTTATAACGCAGAGCCGTGAAAATAATAAATGTGTTTCCTTTCCTCAAAAATATTTTTTTAGCCCAGAATTTTTTATTTTTGCAAGGGTAACAGGAGAAATTGGACCCCAAAAGTTGTTGTCCAGTTTCTCCTGAGTACGCTGATACCCCATATGTGGGGGTAAACCACTGTTTGGGCACATGCCGGGGCTCGGAAGGGAAGTAGTGACGTTTTGGAATGCAGACTTTGATGGAATGGTCTGCTGGCGTCACGTTGCATTTGCAGAGCCCCTGATGTGCCTAAACAGTAGAAACACCCCACAAGTGACCCCATTTTGGAAACTAGACCCCCCAAGGAACTTATCTAGATGTGTGATGAGCACATACAACCCCCAAGTGCTTCACAGAAGTTTACAACGCAGAGCCGTGAAAATAAAAAATCATTTTTCTTTCCTCAAAAAAGATGTTTTAGCAAGCAATTTTTTATTTTCACAAGGGTAACAGGAGAAATTGGGCCCCAATGTTTGTTGCCCAGTTTGTTGTGAGTACAGTGATACCCCATATGTGGGGGTAAACCACTGTTTGGGCGCACGTCAGGGCTCGGAAGGGAAGTAGTGACATTTGAAATGCAGACTTTGATGGAATGGTCTGCGGGCGTCACGTTGCATTTGCAGAGCCCCTGATGTGCCTAAACAGTAGAAACACCCCACAAGTGACCCCATTTTGGAAACTAGACCCCCCAAGGAACTTATCTAGATGTGTGATGAGCACATTCAACCCCCAAGTGCTTCACAGAAGTTTACAACGCAGAGCCGTGAAAATAAAAAATCATTTTTCTTTCCTCAAAAAAGATGTTTTAGCAAGCAATTTTTTATTTTCACAAGGGTAACAGGAGAAATTGGGCCCCAATGTTTGTTGCCCAGTTTGTTGTGAGTACAGTGATACCCCATATGTGGGGGTAAACCACTGTTTGGGCGCACGTCAGGGCTCGGAAGAGAAGTAGTGACATTTGAAATGCAGACTTTGATGGAATGGTCTGCGGGCGTCACGTTGCATTTGCAGAGCCCCTGATGTGCCTAAACAGTAGAAACACCCCACAAGTGACCCCATTTTGGAAACTAGACCCCCCAAGGAACTTATCTAGATGTGTGATGAGCACATTCAACCCCCAAGTGCTTCACAGAAGTTTACAACGCAGAGCCGTGAAAATAAAAAATCATTTTTCTTTCCTCAAAAAAGATGTTTTAGCAAGCAATTTTTTATTTTCACAAGGGTAACAGGAGAAATTGGGCCCCAATGTTTGTTGCCCAGTTTGTTGTGAGTACAGTGATACCCCATATGTGGGGGTAAACCACTGTTTGGGCGCACGTCAGGGCTCGGAAGGGAAGTAGTGACATTTGAAATGCAGACTTTGATGGAATGGTCTGCGGGCGTCACGTTGCATTTGCAGAGCCCCTGATGTGCCTAAACAGTAGAAACACCCCACAAGTGACCTAATTTTGGAAACTAGACCCCCCAAGGAACTTATCTAGATGTGTGATGAGCACGTTCAACCTCCAAGTGCTTCACAGAAGTTTACAACGCAGAGCCGTGAAAATAAAAAATAATTCTTCTTTCCTCAAAAATTATGTCTTAGCAAGTAATTTTTTATTTTTGCAAGGGTAACAGGAGAAATTGGACCCCAACAGTTGTTGCCCAGTTTGTCCTGAGTACGCTGGTACCCCAAATGTGGGGGTAAACCACTGTTTGGGCACACGTCGGGGCTTGGAAGGGAGGGAGCACCATTTGACTTTTTGAATGCAAGATTGGCTGGAATCAATGGTGGCGCCATGTTGCGTTTGGAGACCCCTGATGTGCCGTAACAGTGGAAACCCCTCATTTCTAACTTCAACACTAACCCCAACACACCCCTAATCCTAATCCCAACTGTAGCCATAACCCTAATCCCAACCCTAACCCCAACACACCCCTAACCACAACCCTAACCCCAACACACCCGTAACCCTAATTCCAACCCTAGCCCTAATTCCAACCCTAACCCTAAGGGTATGTGCCCACGTAGCGGATTCGTGTGAGATTTTTCCGCACGACTTTTGAAAAATCTGCAAGTAAAAGGCACTGCGTTTTACCTGCGGATTTACAGCAGATTTCCAGTGTTTTTTTGTGCGGATTTCACCTGCGGATTCCTATTGAGGAACAGGTGTAAAACGCTGCGGAATCCGCACAAAGAATTGACATGCTGTGGAAAATACAACGCAGTGTTTCTGCACGGAATTTTCCGCACCATGGGCACAGCGGATTTGGTTTTCCATAGGTGTACACGGTACTGTAAACCTGATGGAAAACTGCTACGAATTCGCAGCGGCCAATCCGCTGCGGATCCGCGGCCGATCCGCTGCGGATCCGCGGCCGATCCGCTGCGGATCCGCGGCCGATCCGCTGCGGATCCGCTGCCAAATCCGCACATGCCATAACCCTAACCCTACCCGTAACCCTAACCCTAGTTCTAACCCTAACCCTAGTTCTAACCCTAACCACAGTGGGAAAAAAAAAAAAAATATTTTCTTTATTTTATTATTGTCCCTATCTATGGGGGTGATAAAGGGGGGGGTTTATTTATTATTTTTTTTATTTTGATCGCTGTGGTAGAACCTACCACAGCGATCAAAATGTACCTGTAAGGAATCTGCCGGCCGGCGGGCGTACTGAGCATGCGCCCGCCATTTTGGAAGATGGCGGCGCCCAGCGAGGAGACGGCCGGACACCGGGAGGATCGGTAAGTATGAAGGGGTGGTGGGGGGGTGGATCTGAGCACAGGGGGGGTGATCGGAGGACGGGGGGAGCGGGCAGGAGCACGGGGCAGCGGAGCACAGGACGGAGGGGACCGGACCCCATAACGGAGCGGTGGGGGGGCGATCGGTGGGGTGGGGGGTGGTCACTTCAGGTTTTCCAGCCATGGCCGATGATATTGCAGCATCGGCCATGGCTGGATTGTAATATTTCACCTGTTTTTTAGGTGAAATATTACAAATCGCTCTGATTGGCAGTTTCACTTTCAACAGCCAATCAGAGCGATCGTAGCCACGGGGGGGGTGAAGCCACCCCCCCTGGGCTGAAGCACCACTCCCCCTCTCCCTGCAGATCGGGTAAAATAGGAGTTAACCCTTTCACCCGATCTGCAGGGACGCGATCATTCCATGACGCCACATAGGCGTCATGGGTCGGATTGGCACGGGTTTTCATGACGCCTATGTGGCGTCATGGGTCAGGAAGGGGTTAAAGGCCTTCACTTTTTTACCTATCCGTCACACCTTGCACATAATTGACTTTTATTATTAATTTGTTTTAAACTTCAACTGGCACTTTATGAGATTTTCATGGCCTTATTGTTATAATTTCTATTTCCATTTATTTGAGAAAATGGCCAATAATAATAGGTATGTGACATGTCCCCCCTTTTTGCCTTTATTCCATTCCCCCCTTTTTCCTCTTTACCCCTTCTTGATTTTACCCTTATCACTTTTCTCCCTTGAGTCACACTATTACTTGCATCATTCATGCTTTGTTTGTCCCAGGAGTCCACCTTAATTTATTCAATATTACACTGTATTGCCAGTAATTCATTATTCTCATTCACCCATGTTTTAGATATTTGTCCTCACATCCCGTTAGGCTGGGGGTGGCAATAGTCCGGATTTTTACTCCCCTTTTTTGCCTCTGCTCTGTTTCCCCATATGTTATGGCTTGCGGGCACATTTTAAATGCACTACCTACTCCATTCAGCCCTCTGACATCTTCGCACATGCGCTGGTTTTGACATCCTCTTTTGACCACCGGAAGCGCTCTACACGTGACCGTGGTGCATTCCACTGCGTGCAACTGAGCGCTCATCCGAAATCCCTTTTGTTATGTAGGCAATATCAGGCCGTATACGCGATCATCAACGCAGTGGAACATGGCTTTTTTGGCAGCACAACCCCCAATGGCACCTCACTATAAATACTTCCATGACCTTAATTCCTGTCACACCCCTCTGGAAGAAGCTCAATTGCGAAACGGCACTTGTCGGGCGCTGGGCAGGATACAGCTTTGTTTCCCAACCGCACTGCACTGCAGCAACTAGATATCCACTTCAGGTAATAGTTACTTTAATACCCAAGTATGGAATTTTCTCTTACATATGTTGGCTGCATGGTACTTTCTAAAAGGGCAGGGATATAGGGTGTTTCACTGTATGGCTATTAGAACTTTAACCCATGCAGGCAGCCTCTTCTACTTTGCACCTTCTGGAACATATTATTTTTAAGCGCTTACTTTATCTGCCTGTTGTGTTCCTTGGTCTTCATGATGCTCTCTGTGCTTCAAACAGAACCCTGAGACTATCACAGAGCAGGTGCATTTATACGGAGACTTGATTATGGAGCGCCCCCGTAGGGCAGTGGGGTACCGGGTCCTTCGGTTCTCAAGGGGGATGTCACGGTGGCTGACCCGGTCCGTGGCCCTCGGGAGGTCCATTGCTAAAAGGGGAAAGGTCTTTAAAGGGGAAATGTTCGTGATGCCACCTTTGGTATTCGGTCAGGGTGACCGACGCTGCTTTAAAGGGTCCGCTGGGGTGATGTTATGGCAGCTAGATGGTATACCTTCCCACAGGTGAAGTGTATCCCCAGGGCTTCCCAGTGTGTAGATGGTGGATGGTGAGAGGCGCAGAGAAGAACGAGGACACAAGGGTGCAGTTTCTTTACCTTTTTACTGATGGCTTCAGCATCCACAGTACAGAGCACTAGATCACAGGGCAGGTAGAGTCCGGCCGTTCTGAAGGAAAATCCAGAGTCCCCTTATCCAGGTGGAATTCAGTAGCCTTCCTCTAGCCCCTGGGTGTTGTAGTACCTTGCTGCTGAGCCTCTCATAAAGTCCTCACAACTGCTGTAGATGTTCTAGATGTTATGTCTCTTTCTATGTCCCCCTGATGGATAGGATAGGACAAACCCATATGACTGGTGGCCTGAGGCTTTGTACAGGGACTCTAGCACGCCCCGGCCCCCACAAGTTGCCACCGTGCCTCCTGGGTATAGGGCGGATCAGTAACTTGAAATTAGCTGTCCTATCAGTATCTAGAGCAAGGCATTTAAGGACTGTTGCTCCCTCTGTGTTCTCCGGCTACCAGATCCTGCACCTCAGAAGGAGGCAGCCTGAGCAGGGCAGAACTCCTTCTGGTTTCCACTACTTTTGCTTTGACTTCGTTTCTCACTTTTCTCACGTTTATTACTGCAACGACCAGGACTCTGGGGCGCTGCAACTACACCCAGGTGGATTATATTTATCATCATTAGGCATTTAGGACAACATTGGATCATTCAGAAATTCACAATGAACTTCTGGAATGAGTTTGCTGCACTGAAAGTAAAAGGGACGAATAATATTGCACGCCCCACTTTTTGAATTTCCACAAAAATTTAAAATAACCAATAAATTTAATTCAACTTCACAATTCTGTTCCACTTGTTGTTGATTCTTCACTAAACATTTACATTTGGTATCTTTATGTTTCAAGCATGATATGTGGAAAAAGGTTGAAAAGTTTCAGGGGGCCAAATACTTTCGCCAGGCACTGTATGTTAAGGAACATCCTTTCCAGGGTAATTACTTCTATATAAGGCAAAATAAATAGCCAAGAAAAAAATGCTCCTCCACACACTAGGCTTTGTTCACATGTAGCGTTTTGGATGCATTTTTGAACTTTAGCATTGCTTTCAACCAAGACAAGAAATTCATGCACTGGGAAATGTCATTTTAACATTTTAAAACCTTATGTTAGGGTTGGGGAACACATCGAGTATAAATAAATGTAATAATAGGTGCGTTCACAACCCGGGGTCCACTGTGCAGGAGAGGAACCCTCTGCTAGCAATTGGCGGCGGTATTAGCGAACTCTGTTACTTCACAGAATTGCTAGGATAGGGAAACGCTGTGCCCTGTTAACCTCACAGAGGAACACAGCTACCGAACAGAGCAAAACTGTTGTCATGCAGTCAGCATAGCACACAAACAACTCCTCACAGGAGGTGCCAGTATTCTAGGGGCTTATTTCAGCCAAGACCTGAATCCAAACACACAAAACTCCTCACTGGAGGTGACGGTATTCTAGGGGCTTATTTCAGCCAACCCTGACCTCATGCAAACATGACTACACAGTAGCAAGGCTCAAAACATAGGTTGATACTAGCGCATGGCCGTGCGGCAATGCGAACCTGTTATAGCTGTAGCAGACAAGGACCTTCCTGGTGGTCCAATAGGAGCTGCTGCAGGACCTGAGCATGTGACCCCAGACCTCCAATGGGAGGTCGTCCCGTGGACATGCTCAGTATGGGAAAAGCGGGACTTAGTCCCAGAAAGACCTGTTCGCTGCTGAACATTGCTGGCTACAATGACAGAGCCTGGAAGGGCAATAGTAAACAGTCATCCAGTATCAGCCTAAGACAGACGCTGGGACCGACGCCTCCACTGAGCAGGCTCCACTGCAGCTGGAGGAGAATGGGAGACCGCAGCAGACATGGTTCGAGATTCCCCATGTACAGTGGTGGGAACTCGACACCTAACACCTTATCTGGCCATGTGATGTGTGACACATAAGGAGACACATCTTGTTTCATTTAGGAAGGAGGGACCCTGAAAGTCACAAAGCCTATTTTTATAGGGCCATCAGGCGGCCTTTACTATTCTTAATGGGCCAGCAGTTGGCCCTCACTATTCTTAGGGAGCCAATAGCTGGCTATGCTTTGTTGTTCCCATTATTATACAGTGGGTCTCCTATACTGTTATTGCGTATGCAGTGAGTGGCAGGGCTGCCCAAAATTTGGATGCACCCCATTACCCCTTTGAAGAAACGTACAGGAGGGCCTCCTAAAAACAATGTTCCCATTATTAGGAAGTAGTTTTACCATACTGTTTGCCTATGCAATGAATGCAAGGGCTGCCAAAAATTAGGACCTACTCCAATGCCCCTTGGAAGAGACGTAGAGGAGGGCCTCATGAAAAAAATGTTCCCATTATTAGGAAGTGGGTCTCCCATACTGTTTGCCTATGCAGTGAAGCAACAGCTGCCAAAAGTTTGGAGGAACTCCAATGCCCCTTTGAAGAGATGTAAAGGTCAGAGGGCCTCCTGAAAACAATGTTCCCATTATTAGGAAGTGAGTCTCCCATAGTGTTTTCCCATGCAGTGAATGAAAGGGCTGCTAAAAATTTGGACGCACCCCAATACCCCTTTGAAGAGACATACAGAAGGGCCTCCTGAAAAAATTTTCCCATTATTAGAAAGTGGTTCTCCCATAGTGCGTGCCTATGCAGTGAATGCAAGGGCTGCCAAAAATTTGGACGCACCACAATACCCCTTTGAAGAGACATACAGGAGGTCCTCCTGAAAACATTGTTCCCATTATTGGGAAGTGGGTCTCCCATAGTGTTTGCCTATGCAGTGAATCAGCCAAAAAGATTCTGTGGATAACCATACAGTCACCAACATAATTATCATCCCAATAGGGTATACATCATAGATTTAAAAAAGGGACTGAATTCGGACCATACTGGACAAACTGCATAGACATAAGTCAACCTAACCAACAGAACTGCAGTCAAAAGTCCAAATATATGAAAATATAGAAAAGACTTTATTTAGGATAATAACAGGCAAATAGATAACAGATAGGAACAATCACCGTGCCACCCACTATGCAGTGAATGCAAGGGCTGCCAAAAATTTGGAGGCACTCCAATGCCCCTTTGAAGAGACATAGAGGAGGGCCTCATGAAAATGCAGCGCCCCAGAGTCCTGGTCATTGCAGTACTGATGCTCCGCCGCTAAGGGGGGCTATGGTACGTCTGATGGCACTGAAGGAGTTCACCTGACCAGGTATCACAGACACCAATACACTTCACAGTCTGGCCTCCAGGGGGAGCTAAGGATGCTATGTATTAGGCCACTCCTCACAATCTGGTAAAACTGGGGGTTAGATAGGAAGATAGTCAGAAGCTGACTGGGTTGGAACCAGGCAACATCCTGTGGCAGAGGGTGTTGCAGGGGAAGATTCAGGGGGGTCCCTGTCAGGGGTGGGATCCTGACAGAAGCCTAGCGAACAGAAAGAACGTTATGGGACCGCGCCTGCACTTCATCGCGGCGGTACCCCAAGAAAAGACAAGGAGCGAAGTTTATTGTGCTGAGTGAGAAACGAGATCAACGCAACAAGGAGAAACACCAGTAGGAGTCGTGCTGTAAGTTGAGGCAACATCCTACAGAGGCACGTAGCCGGTGGCCGGAACGCCGAGGAAGTATTGAGCTCCAGGCCTTACTTCAAACCTACGGCAGGACAGTCAGTTATAGGCGGGCTGTCTCACTCAAATCACCTAAGAAGACATAGGGGGCAACATTTGGAGAGGGGCGACACTAGGGTCCCGGAAGAGCTCCGAGCCTACCCGTCATACGGGTGCGTCCTAGCCATATCATCTGGGGGGGACGAAGAAGAACATCAAAATCGAGTTGTGAGGGAACTTCAGAAACAGACACAACAGTTGTGGGGACTATCCCGTAAGCACAGCAGGGGAGGACCACAACACACAAGCGCTAGAAGGTAGGCACAGATTTCCACCTGCAAAGGGAACTCTGGAGGTGCCATCGGACCGGCCGGACTCACGCAGCCCGGTTAACCGTATTCCGGACTGAGTACCCTGAAGCCTTCAGTAAAGAGGTAAAGAGACTGCAACCTGGTGTCCTCGTTATTCACTGCGACCTGCACCGCACCACAACAACATCACCATCATCCTCACCTCTCATTGGACGCCCCTCAGCAGGGTCACGGACCAGGTCTAGCCACCGTGACAACCCCAGAACCGAGACAGAGAGGCCCGGTACCGGGTACCCCTCGGCCCTGCGGCATAGGGGGTGCTCCAACTTGGCGTCACGAACAGGATCTACTTAAGCCTGAAGAATCAGGTCATGTGTGCCTTGGAACTGTGATTTATTGTGCTTGGTCTGTGACTTATTGCAAAGACTGTGGATTGCCATTTGCCGCCAAAACCAGCCGCCATTACAGCGCTGAGGAGAGCGCAGGAGGAGAAGAGGGGTGTGGAGTAGGCGTGGACAAGCTGAAGAGCGCGAAAGACAATGGCCGCCCAGTCTAAATATTTCTGTACCTTGAGGACGTGTCCGTCAGCAGCCGAGATCCGCCTCCTGATTCTCAATGGTGGGCGGAGGCAGAGAAAACAAAACCGCCCACGAAGGAGAGAGTGGGAAAAAGACCAGGAGGTGACCCATGTGGAGGACGCCATGACCAGTCGCTCAGACCAGAAATGCGGGGTCGGAGCCGAGGACTCCCCCAGCCACCCGGACGAGCACAGTGGTCAGCTCTCCGCGATTGGGACCAGCCTCCTGCAGATTGAAATGGAAGGCCTGATCGAACAACTCCTCCAGCTGCGGATGGAGGCGCCGGTGGAGGACCTTCCAACGTCTGACCCTGCGTCGCTGCCGGAACTCCAGCTGACGTTCCCATCGACCATACCGCCAGCGGAGCCGACCAAGGAGGAGGGGCCTGCACCAACTGGTGAGTCCACCGACCCTGTCCCGCTGGCTGAGGGTCTGTTGATAGGCCCCGTCGCGGCACCCCCTCTCCCCGGGACCCATAGACTCCAGCGCCTGTTACCATGGGAGGAGGCAACGGGTATGGAACACTTCCTGAAAGCCCCGATTCCACCAACTACCCTGCTGTGTGAGGTCCATGCGGAGCGCACAGTGTGCCGATGGGTGAACCCAGGATCCAACCTCATGGGGTTCCCCGGGGTGAAGACACAGGAAGGGAGATGGTGCAGGCCCTGAGCTGGGAGGAATACCAGGCCCAGCTGGAACAGCAGTGGGCAGAGAAGGAAAAGGCGTACCAGGCCGGGCTAGAGGCCCACCACCAAAAAGACTTGGCAGGCAAGGACCGGGCCCGCAAGGACCCCACAGCTCACCAGGCCCCGCGCAGGCAGGGCACCGTCGTCGCCTTCAAGCTCCGCGGAGGCTGGGGCTTTATAAAAGAGCCGGGCTTCTACGCCGATGTCTTCGTCAACCGGCGGGATGTGGAGTCTCATCTCAGAGAAGGCCATCCAGACCGGGATCTCTACCCGGGGGACGAAGTCACTTACATCCGGCATTTTGGGGAAAAGGGGTGGTTCGCCCTGAATGTCCATAAGAAGCGAAACCCCGTGACACCCCCGACTAAGGTGCCGGTGAAGCTGTCCCCCATAGCAAAGGTGCCCCCTTGTGGTCAGCCCACGATCATCACCAAGACCACCCTGGTCACTCCAACGTGCACCATTGTCAAAACCACGACCTGCAGCATCGTCACTTCAACCACCGTCGTGGCCAAGGAGGCGCCTCCTCAGGTGGTCGGTGCCCCTGCTGCCCCAGAACTGAAGACCCATTGTACGCAGACCCCCAGATGGGACAACAAACCCCCTTACGCAGTACCAGGCGGCAGGCAATATCCAAAGAGGTTGCCTCCGCCGGTGCTGCCTCCTGAGTGGTTCAAGTAAATGTCCTAATATTTTGAACATGTAAATAGTTAACTGTTCGTCTCTTTGCTGTTTTGCTGCTACAACCCGACTAGGGTTAACTCTTAAAGGGATCCCTTTGTTTTCCCAGGATCCCTTCTTCTGCTTTTGTTTTTGTTTCTCGTCTTATCATTGTTGAAAGAACTGCTGGATCATGAACACTGCATGATTACAAACTCATTGTAAATAGTTTGCACCTTCTTAAAGGTGCCCTCTACTGGTTTTACAAAGAAAAGGACTCTTTGCGAAGAAACTGTTCCTGGAGACAGTACCGGAGTCCTTGCTGTATACGGACTTGCAGCTTGAGAAGTTGCACTACCTCCGAGAGACTTGGTCCCTTCTTAAAGGGGACGTTCACCAATAGCACTTAACCCCTTCACCCCCAAGGGTGGTTTGCACGTTAATGACCGGGCCAATTTTTACAATTCTGACCACTGTCCCTTTATGAGGCTATAACTCTGGAACGCTTTGACGGATCTTGGCGATTCTGACATTGTTTTCTCATGACATATTGTACTTCATGTTAGTGGTAAAATTTATTCGATATAACTTGCGTTTATTTGTGAAAAAAATGGAAATTTGGCGAAAATTTTGAAAATTTTGCAATTTTCCAACTTTGAATTTTTATGCCCTTAAATCACAGACATATGTCATGCAAAATACTTAATAAGTAACATTTTCCACATGTCTACTTTACATCAGTACAATTTTGGAACAAAATTTTTTTTTTGTGACGGAGTTATAAGGGTTAAAAGTTGACCAGCAATTTCTCATTTTTACAACACCATTTTTTTTTAGGGACCACATCTCATTTGAAGTCATTTTAAGGGGTCTATATGATAGAAAATACCCAAGTGTGACACCATTCTAAAAACTGCACCCCTCAAGGTGCTCAAAACCACATTCAAGAAGTTTATTAACCCTTCAGGTGTTTCACAGGAATTTTTGGAATGTTTAAATAAAAATGAACATTTAACTTTTTTTCACACAAAATTTATTTCAGCTCCAATTTGTTTTATTTTACCAAGGGTAACAGGAGAAAATGGACCCCCAACCTTGTTGTACAATTTGTCCTGAGTACGCCGATACCCCATATGTGGGGGTAAACCACTGTTTGGGCGCATGGCAGAGCTCGGAAGGAAAGGAGCGCCATTTGACTTTTCAATGCAAAATTGACTGGAATTGAGATGGGACGCCATGTTGCGTTTGGAGAGCCCCTGATGTGCCTAAACACTGAAACCCCCTACAAGTGACACCATTTTGGAAAGTAGACCCCCTAAGGAACTTATCTTGATGTGTGGTGAGCACTTTGACCCACCAAGTGCTTCACAGAAGTTTATAATGCAGAGCCGTAAAAAAAAAAATCATATTTTTTCACAAAAATGATCTTTTCGACCCCAATTTTTTATTTTTCCAAGGGTAAGAGAAGAAACTGGACCCCAAAAAATGTTGTGCAATTTGTCCTGAGTACGCTGATACCCCATATGTGGGTGTAAACCATTGTTTGGGCACATGGCAGAGCTTGGAAGGGAAGGAGCGCCATTTGACTTTTCAATGCAAAATTGACTGGAATTGAGATGGGACGCCATGTTGCGTTTGGAGAGCCCCTGATATGCCTAAACATTGAAACTCCCTACAAGTGACACCATTTTGGAAAGTAGACCCCCTAAGGAATTTATCTAGATGTGTGGTGAGCACTTTGACCCACCAAGTGCTTCACAGAAGTTTATAATGCAGAGCCGTAAAAATAAAAAATCATATTTTTTCACAAAAATGATCTTTTCGCCCCCAATTTTTTATTTTCCCAAGGGTAAGAGAAGAAATTGGACCCCAAAAAATGTTGTGCAATTTTTCCTGAGTACGCTGATACCCCATATGTGGGTGTAAACCATTGTTTGGGCGCATGGCAGAGCTTGGAAGGGAAGGAGCGCCATTTGACTTTTCAATGCAAAATTGACTGGAATTGAGATGGGACGCCATGTTGCGTTTGGAGAGCCCCTGATGTGCCTAAACACTGAAACCCCCTACAAGTGACACCATTTTGGAAAGTAGACCCCCTAAGGAACTTATCTTGATGTGTGGTGAGCACTTTGACCCACCAAGTGCTTCACAGAAGTTTATAATGCAGAGCCGTAAAAAAAAAATCATATTTTTTCACAAAAATGATCTTTTCGACCCCAATTTTTTATTTTTCCAAGGGTAAGAGAAGAAACTGGACCCCAAAAAATGTTGTGCAATTTGTCCTGAGTACGCTGATACCCCATATGTGGGTGTAAACCATTGTTTGGGCGCATGGCAGAGCTTGGAAGGGAAGGAGCGCCATTTGACTTTTCAATGCAAAATTGACTGGAATTGAGATGGGACGCCATGTTGCGTTTGGAGAGCCCCTGATATGCCTAAACATTGAAACTCCCTACAAGTGACACCATTTTGGAAAGTAGACCCCCTAAGGAACTTATCTAGATGTGTGGTGAGCACTTTGACCCACCAAGTGCTTCACAGAAGTTTATAATGCAGAGCCGTAAAAATAAAAAATCATATTTTTTCACAAAAATGATCTTTTCGCCCCCAATTTTTTATTTTCCCAAGGGTAAGAGAAGAAATTGGACCCCAAAAAATGTTGTGCAATTTGTCCTGAGTACGCTGATACCCCATATGTGGGTGTAAACCATTGTTTGGGCGCATGGCAGAGCTTGGAAGGGAAGGAGCGCCATTTGACTTTTCAATGCAAAATTGACTGGAATTGAGATGGGACGCCATGTTGCGTTTGGAGAGCCCCTGATATGCCTAAACATTGAAACTCCCTACAAGTGACACCATTTTGGAAAGTAGACCCCCTAAGGAACTTATCTAGATGTGTGGTGAGCACTTTGACCCACCAAGTGCTTCACAGAAGTTTATAATGCAGAGCCGTAAAAATAAAAAATCATATTTTTTCACAAAAATGATTTTTTCACCCCCAATTTTTTATTTTCCCAAGGGTAAGAGAAGAAATTGGACCCCAAAAAATGTTGTGCAATTTGTCCTGAGTACGCTGATACCCCATATGTGGGTGTAAACCATTGTTTAGGCGCATGGCAGAGCTTGGAAGGGAAGGAGCGCCATTTGACTTTTCAATGCAAAATTGACTGGAATTGAGATGGGACGCCATGTTGCGTTTGGAGAGCCCCTGATGTGCCTAAACATTGAAACCCCCCACAAGTGACACCATTTTGGAAAGTAGACCCCCTAAGGAACTTATCTAGATGTGTTTTGAGAGCTTTGAACCCCCAAGTGTTTCACTACAGATTATAACGCAGAGCCGTGAAAATAATTTTTTTTTTTTCCTCAAAAATGATTTTTTAGCCCCCAGCTTTGTATTTTTACAACGGTAACAGAATAAATTGGACCCCAAAATTTGTTTTCCAATTTGTCCTGAGTATGCTGATACCCCATATGTGGGGGGGAACCACTGTTTGGGCGCATGACAGAGCTCGGAAGGGAAGGAGCGCCATTTGGAATGCAGACTTAAATGGATTGGTCAGCAGCCGTCACGTTGCATTTGCAGAGCCCCTGATGTACCCAAACAGTACAAACCCCCCACAAGTGACCCCATATTGGAAACTAGACCTCCCAAGGAACTTATCTAGATGTGTTTTGAGAACTTTGAGCCCCCAAGTGTTTCACTAAAGTTTATAGCGCAAAGCCGTGAAAATAAAAATTCTTTTTTTTTTCACAAAAATGATTTTTTAGCCCCCAGTTTTGTATTTTCACAAGGGTAACAGGATAAATTAGACCCCAAAAGTTGTTGTCCAATTTGTCCTGAGTACGCTGATACCCCATATGTGGGGGGGAACCACTGTTTGGGTGCATGACAGAGCTCGGAAGGGAAGGAGCGCCATTTGGAATGCAGCCTTAAATGGATTGGTCTGCAGGCGTCACGTTGCATTTGCAGAGCCCCTGATGTACCCAAACAGTACAAACCCCCCACAAGTGACCCCATATTGGAAACTAGACCTCCCAAGGTACTTATCTACATGTGTTGTGAGAACTTTGAACCCCCAAGTGTTTCACTACAGTTTATAACGCAGAGCCGTGAAAATAAAACATCTTTTTTTTCCCACAAAAATGATTTTTAGCCCCCCAAATTTTTATTTTCCTAAGGATAACAAGAGAACTTGGACCCCAGAAGTTGTTGTTCAATTTGTCCCGAGTAAGCTGATAACACATATGTTGGGATAAACCCCTTTTTGGGCGCACGGGAGAGCTCGGAAGGGAAGGAGCACTGTTTTACTTTTTCAACGCAGAATTGGCTGGAATTGAGATTGGACGCCATGTCGCGCTTGGAGAGCCCCTGATGTGCCTGGACAGTGGAAACTCCCCAATTCTACCTGAAACCCTAATCCAAGCACACCCCTAACCCTAATCCCAACGGTAACCCTAACCACACCCCTAGCCCTGACACACCCATAATTCTAATCCCAACCCTAATCCAAACCGTAAATGTAATCCAAACCCTAACTTTAGCCCCAACCATAACTTTAGCCCCAACCCTAACCCTAACTTTACCTCCAACCCTAGCCCTAACCCTAACCCTACCCCTACCCCTAACCCTAAACGTGACTGAAATACGTGGCACTGAAATACGTGGCACTGAAATACGTGGCACTGAAATACGTGGCACTGAAATACGTGATACGTGGCACTTAAATACGTGGCACTGAAACACGTGGCACTGAAATACGTGATACGTGGCACTTAAATACGTGGCACTGAAACACGTGGCACTGAAATACGTGATACGTGGCACTGAAATACGTGGCACTGAAATACGTGGCACTGAAATACGTGCAACTGAAATACGTTCAACTGAAATACGTGGCACTTAAATACGTGGCACTTAAATGTGTGGCACTGATATACGTGATACGTGGCACTGAAATACGTGATACGTGGCACTTAAATACGTGGCACTGAAACACGTGGCACTGAAATACGTGATATGTGGCACTTAAATACGTGGCACTGAAATACGTGGCACTGAAATACGTGATACGTGGCTCTGAAATACGTGGCACTGAAATACGTGCCACTGAAATACGTGGCACTGAAATACGTGCAACTGAAATACGTGCAACTGAAATACGTGGCACTAAAATATGTGGCACTGAAATACGTGATACGTGGCACTTAAATACGTGGCACTGAAACACGTGGCACTGAAATACGTGCTACGTGGCACTGAAATACGTGGCACTGAAATACGTGGCACTGAAATACGTGGCACTGAAATACGTGGCACTGAAATATGTGGCACTGAAATACGTGGCACTATGACTGTCAGAAAATGTTCATTAAACGGTTAGGGGTGAGGTTAGGGGTAGAGTTAGGGTTAGGGTTTGGATCTCTTTATCACCTTGATGGTGGTGGGTGGCTTTTCAGTGTGTTTTCTGTTTTTTTTCGATAAAAACGCATGCGTTTTTAACGCAAACGCATGTGCTTAAAAACGCAAGAAAATACTGCAGGTTGTATTTCTGAAAATGAACGCATGCAGAAAAAAAACGCATGCGTTTGAAAACGCGACCAAACCCGTACAAAAAAACGCATGCGTTTTCAATGTTAAATATAGGGAAAAAACGCATGCGTTTTTTTGTGCAAAAAACGCTGCAGACAAAAACGCAAGTGTGAAACCAGCGACGCTTTTTATAGCAAAAAAGTTTTTGCGTCTCCACATTTTGAGACCTAGAATTTTTCCACATTTTGGTCTACAGAGTCATGTGAGGTCTTGTTTTTTGCGGGACGAGTTGACGTTTTTATTGGTAACATTTTCGGACACGTGACCGTTTTTGATCACTTTTTATTCCGATTTTTGTGAGGCAGAATGACCAAAAACCTGCTATTCATGAATTTCTTTTGGGGGAGGCGTTTATACTGTTCCACGTTTGGTAAAATTGATAAAGCAGTTTTATTCGACGGGTCAGTACGATTACAGCGATATCTCATTTATATCATTTTTTTATGTTTTGGCGCTTTTATACGATAAAAACTATTTTATAGAAAAAATAATTATTTTGGTATCGCTTTATTCTCAGGACTATAACTTTTTTATTTTTTTGCTGATGATGCTGTGTGGTGGCTTGTTTTTTGCGGGACAAGATGACGTTTTCAGCGGTACCATGGATATTTATATCAGTCTTTTTGATCGCGTGTTATTCCACTTTTTGTTCGGCGGTATGGTAATAAAGCGTTGTTTTTTGCCTCGTTTTTTTTTTTTTTTCTTACGGTGTTTACTGAAGGGGTTAACTAGTGGGACAGTTTTATAGGTTGGGTCGTTACGGACGCGGCGATACTAAATATGTGTACTTTTATTGTTTTGTTTTTTTTATTTAGATAAAGAAATGTATTTATGGGAATAATATATTTTTTTTTTTTATTATTTATTTAGGAATTTTTTTTATTTTTTTTACACATGTGAAAATTTTTTTTTTTAACTTTTTTACTTTGTCCCAGGGGGGGACATCACAGATCGATGATCTGATAATGTGCACAGCACTCTATCAGATCACCGATCTCACTTACATCGGTGCAGGCTTACCAGCGTCTGCTCTGAGCAGACACTCGGTAAGCCACCTCCTTCCCTGCAGGACCCGGATGCCGCGGCCATCTTGGATCCGGGACCTGCAGCCAGGAAGGAGGTAGGAGACCCTCGCAGCAACGCGATCACATCGCGTTGCTCCGGGGGTCTCAGGGAAGCCCGCAGGGAGCCCCCTCCCTGCGCGATGCTTCCCTATACCGCCGGTACACTGCGATCATGTTTGATCGCGGTGTGCCGGGGGTTAATGTGCCGGGGGCGGTCCGTGACCGCTCCTGGCACATAGTGCCGGATGTCAGCTGCGATATGCAGCTGACACCCGGCCGCGATCGGCCGCGCTCCCCCCGTGAGCGCCGCTGATCGGTGATGACGTACTATCCCGTCGGTGGTCATACGGGCCCACCCCACCTCGACGGGATAGTACGTCCGATGTCAGGAAGGGGTTAAAGTCAAATAATGCTTACATGTCAAAGTTATATGTAGTTAGCTATTTATTTGTAAGAAATGTTTAATAATGTGTTAGAGAATGATGACAGGAAGTTAACCCGTATGGGGTTAGTCGGTGAGTCCACCTAGGAGCCATACCGAGATGGCTCAGTGATCTTGAACTGAGAGATGGATGACACGTTCTATACTTTGTATAGTAGCAGAGAGGCAGAAGGCCCGGGCGGAAAGGGGCGGTCCTGTAACAGAACGAGAGGCAGTAGGCCTGGGGCAGATAGACAGGCGGTCCTGCAGATGTAAAGATGGAAAATGAAGAAAAGTTGATTAGCCTTATAGTGTTTTATAAGAAGGTCTTTAGTGGATTCAGCGTGTACGTCCTTAAAGGCAATGTTAAATTATTGTTCAAAAATTTGCACTTAGTAGAATACCCGGTTGGGTAAGAAAAGTTATTTATAGTATGTTATTTAAAGTATTTAACCATGTTTGTAACGTTCAAGTGTCCTCACCTCCTATAAAGGGAAACTCTGTTCAAATTTGCTTATTGTTATTGCATTTCAAAATTGTATGTCTTTTTGCTGACATGTATTGTTGTTTTCTTCCCAGTCCAGGAGTACTGGATTTAACCGGGGGGGAGTGCAGCGCCCCAGAGTCCTGGTCGTTGCAGTACTGATGCTCCGCCGCTAAGGGGGGCTATGGTACGTCTGATGGCACTGAAGGAGTTCACCTGACCAGGTATCACAGACACCATTACACTTCACAGTCTGACCTCCAGGGGGGAGCTAAGGGTGTTATGTATTAGGCCACTCCTCACAATCTGGTAAAACTGGGGGTTAGATAGGAAGTGAGAGAGAAAGCTGACTGGGTTGGAGCCAGGCAACATCCTGTGGCAGAGGGTGTTGCAGGGGAAGATTCAGGGGGGTCCCTGTCAGGGGTGGGATCCTGATAGAAGCCTAGCGAACAAAAAGAACGTTATGGGACCGCGCCTGCACTTCATCGCGGCGGTACCCCAAGAAAAGACAAGAAGCGAAGTTTATTGTGCTGAGTGAGAAACGAGATCAACGCAACAAGGAGAAACACCAGTAGGAGTCGTGCTGTAAGACGAGGCAACATCCTACAGAGGCACGTAGCCGGTGGCCGGAACGCCGAGGAAGTATTGAGCTCCAGGCCTTACTTCAAACCTATGGCAGGACAGTCAGTTATAGGCGGGCTGTCTCACTCAAATCACCTAAGAAGACATAGGGGGCAACATTTGGAGAGGGGCGACACTAGGGTCCCGGAAGAGCTCCGAGCCTACCCGTCATACGGGTGCGTCCTAGCCATATCATCTGGGGGGGACGAAGAAGAACATCAAAATCGAGTTGTGAGGGAACTTCAGAAACAGACACAACAGTTGTGGGGACTATCCCGTAAGCACAGCAGGGGAGGACCACAACACACAAGCGCTAGAAGGTAGGCACAGATTTCCACCTGCAAAGGGAACTCTGGAGGTGCCATCGGACCGGCCGGACTCACGCAGCCCGGTTAACCGTATTCCGGACTGAGTACCCTGAAGCCTTCAGTAAAGAGGTAAAGAGACTGCAACCTGGTGTCCTCGTTATTCACCGCGACCTGCACCGCACCACAACAACATCACCATCATCCACACCTCTCATTGGACGCCCCTCAGCAGGGTCACGGACCAGGTCTAGCCACCGTGACAACCCCAGAACCGAGACAGAGAGGCCCGGTACCGGGTACCCCTCGGCCCTGCGGCATAGGGGGTGCTCCAACTTGGCGTCACGAACAGGATCTACTTAAGCCTGAAGAATCAGGTCATGTGTGCCTTGGAACTGTGATTTATTGTGCTTGGACTGTGACTTATTGCAAAGACTGTGGATTGCCATTTGCCGCCAAAACCAGCCGCCATTACAGCGCTGAGGAGAGCGCAGGAGGAGAAGAGGGGTGTGGAGTAGGCGTGGACCAGCTGAAGAGCGCGAAAGACAATGGCCGCCCAGTCTAAATATTTCTGTACCTTGAGGACGTGTCCGTCAGCAGCCGAGATCCGCCTCCTGATTCTCAATGGTGGGCGGAGGCAGAGAAAACAAAACCGCCCACGAAGGAGAGAGTGGGAAAAGACCAGGAGGTGACCCATGTGGAGGACGCCATGACCAGTCGCTCAGACCAGAAATGCGGGGTCGGAGCCGAGGACTCCCCCAGCCACCCGGACGAGCACAGTGGTCAGCTCTCCGCGATTGGGACCAGCCTCCTGCAGATTGAAATGGAAGGCCTGATCGAACAACTCCTCCAGCTGCGGATGGAGGCGCCGGTGGAGGACCTTCCAACGTCTGACCCTGCGTCGCTGCCGGAACTCCAGCCGACGTTCCCATCGACCATACCGCCAGCGGAGCCGACCAAGGAGGAGGGGCCTGCACCAACTGGTGAGTCCACTGACCCTGTCCCGCTGGCTGAGGGTCTGTTGATAGGCCCCGTCGCGGCACCCCCTCTCCCCGGGACCCATAGACTCCAGCGCCTGTTACCATGGGAGGAGGCAACGGGTATGGAACACTTCCTGAAAGCCCCGATTCCACCAACTACCCTGCTGTGTGAGGTCCATGCGGAGCGCACAGTGTGCCGATGGGTGAACCCAGGATCCAACCTCATGGGGTTCCCCGGGGTGAAGACACAGGAAGGGAGATGGTGCAGGCCCTGAGCTGGGAGGAATACCAGGCCCAGCTGGAACAGCAGTGGGCGGAGAAGGAAAAGGCATACCAGGCCGGGCTAGAGGCCCACCACCAAAAAGACTTGGCAGTCAAGGACCGGGCCCGCAAGGACCCCACAGCTCACCAGGCCCCGCGCAGGCAGGGCACCATCGTCGCCTTCAAGCTCCGCGGAGGCTGGGGCTTTATAAAAGAGCCGGGCTTCTACGCCGATGTCTTCGTCAACCGGCGGGATGTGGAGTCTCATCTCAGAGAAGGCCATCCAGACCGGGATCTCTACCCGGGGGACGAAGTCACTTACACCCGGCATTTTGGGGAAAAGGGGTGGTTCGCCCTGAATGTCCATAAGAAGCGAAACCCCGTGACACCCCCGACTAAGGTGCCGGTGAAGCTGTCCCCCGTAGCGAAGGTGCCCCCTTGTGGTCAGCCCACGATCATCACCAAGACCACCCTGGTCACTCCAACGTGCACCATTGTCAAAACCACGACCTGCAGCATCGTCACTTCAACCACCGTCGTGGCCAAGGAGGCGCCTCCTCAGGTGGTCGGTGCCCCTGCTGCCCCAGAACTGAAGACCCACTGTACGCAGACCCCCAGATGGGACAACAAACCCCCTTACGCAGTACCAGGCGGCAGGCAATATCCAAAGAGGTTGCCTCCGCCGGTGCTGCCTCCTAAGTGGTTCAAGTAAATGTCCTAATATTTTGAACATGTAAATAGTTAACTGTTCGTCTCTTTGCTGTTTTGCTGCTACAACCCGACTAGGGTTAACTCTTAAAGGGATCCCTTTGTTTTCCCAGGATCCCTTCTTCTGCTTTTGTTTTTGTTTCTCGTCTTATCATTGTTGAAAGAACTGCTGGATCATGAACACTGCATGATTACAAACTCATTGTAAATAGTTTGCACCTTCTTAAAGGTGCCCTCTACTGGTTTTACAAAGAAAAGTACTCTTTGCGAAGAAACTGTTCCTGGAGACAGTACCGGAGTCCTTGCTGTATACGGACTTGCAGCTTGAGAAGTTGCACTACCTCCGAGAGACTTGGTCCCTTCTTAAAGGGGACGTTCACCAATAGCACTTACAGTCGAATAATGCTTACATGTCAAAGTTATATGTAGTTAGCTAGTTATTTGTAAGAAATGTTTAATAATGTGTTAGAGAATGATGACAGGAAGTTAACCCGTACGGGGTTAGTCGGTGAGTCCACCTAGGAGCCATACCGAGATGGCTCAGTGATCTTGAACTGAGAGATGGATGACACGTTCTATACTTTGTATAGTAGCAGAGAGGCAGAAGGCCCGGGCGGAAAGGGGCGGTCCTGTAACAGAACGAGAGGCAGTAGGCCTGGGGCAGATAGACAGGCGGTCCTGCAGATGTAA
The DNA here is from genome assembly GCF_051348905.1 of Ranitomeya variabilis. NCBI lineage: Eukaryota > Metazoa > Chordata > Amphibia > Anura > Dendrobatidae > Ranitomeya > Ranitomeya variabilis. Next base: position 507,402,051 of record NC_135233.1, read on the forward strand.
AGATGGAAAATGAAGAAAAGTTGATTAGCCTTATAGTGTTTTATAAGAAGGTCTTTAGTGGATTCAGCGTGTACGTCCTTAAAGGCAATGTTAAATTATTGTTCAAAAATTTGCACTTAGTAGAATACCCGGTTGGGTAAGAAAAGTTATTTATAGTATGTTATTTAAAGTATTTAACCATGTTTGTAACGTTCAAGTGTCCTCACCTCCCATAAAGGGAAACTCTGTTCAAATTTGCTTATTGTTATTGCATTTCAAAATTGTATGTCTTTTTGCTGACATGTATTGTTGTTTTCTTCCCAGTCCAGGAGTACTGGATTTAACCGGGGGGGAGTGCAGCGCCCCAGAGTCCTGGTCGTTGCAGTACTGATGCTCCGCCGCTAAGGGGGGCTATGGTACGTCTGATGGCACTGAAGGAGTTCACCTGACCAGGTATCACAGACACCATTACACTTCACAGTCTGACCTCCAGGGGGGAGCTAAGGGTGTTATGTATTAGGCCACTCCTCACAATCTGGTAAAACTGGGGGTTAGATAGGAAGTGAGAGAGAAAGCTGACTGGGTTGGAGCCAGGCAACATCCTGTGGCAGAGGGTGTTGCAGGGGAAGATTCAGGGGGGTCCCTGTCAGGGGTGGGATCCTGACAGAAGCCTAGCGAACAAAAAGAACATTATGGGACCGCGCCTGCACTTCATCGCGGCGGTACCCCAAGAAAAGACAAGAAGCGAAGTTTATTGTGCTGAGTGAGAAACGAGATCAACGCAACAAGGAGAAACACCAGTAGGAGTCGTGCTGTAAGACGAGGCAACATCCTACAGAGGCACGTAGCCGGTGGCCGGAACGCCGAGAAAGTATTGAGCTCCAGGCCTTACTTCAAACCTACGGCAGGACAGTCAGTTATAGGGGGGCTGTCTCACTCAAATCACCTAAGAAGACATAGGGGGCAACATTTGGAGAGGGGCGACACTAGGGTCCCGGAAGAGCTCCGAGCCTACCCGTCATACGGGTGCATCCTAGCCATATCATCTGGGGGGGACGAAGAAGAACATCAAAATCGAGTTGTGAGGGAACTTCAGAAACAGACACAACAGTTGTGGGGACTATCCCGTAAGCACAGCAGGGGAGGACCACAACACACAAGCGCTAGAAGGTAGGCACAGATTTCCACCTGCAAAGGGAACTCTGGAGGTGCCATCGGACTGGCCGGACTCACGCTAGAAGGCTAGAAGCTGTAACAGCTTCTAGCCGGGCTCACACTCAGGCTAGAAGCTGTAAATCATTCAGCTGCCGCAATGAAAACTAAATCTCCGAGCAGTCATACTCGGAGGTCACCCGAGTGTGCTTGGGAAAACCCGAGCAATGCATACACTCACTCATCACTAGTTGCTATGCCTCCCTCCCCCTGTGTGCTGCTTTCCTCGCTCTGCATGTCCTCCTGCAAGGTTGGGTCAGTTACTATATCATCCACCACCTCATCTTCCACTTCCACCCCCTGGTCCTCCTGACTTTCTGGCAATTGTGTCTCATCATCATTCACCTCTTGTGACACTTTGCCATCATCGCCTTCCTGTAACTGTGCTTGCTCAAATATTTGGGCATAACTACATGCGATCTCCTCTTGCCTCGCTTCAAGTGGACTGGGCGAGAAGCCCGAATCTGTAAATGGAAAAGTGAACAGCTATTCGGAGTGTCCAAGTGTGAGATCAGTTGTCTCCTGGCACTCGGTATGGTGGGAGGAAGGAGAAATATTGTGAGGAATATGCGGTCCAGACTCACAGCTACTGAGACTTGACCGTGTGGAAGACAGGGTGGTGGTGGTTGTGGCAAAGTGACTGGAAGCATTATCCGCTATCCAACCAACAACATTTTTACACTACTCTGGGTTCAATAGTGGTATGCTGCGGTCCCTTAGTAATTGGGACAGGAAGGTTGGGTGAGAAGATGTGAGTGTTTGTTGTGGCACAATTTCAGCTTGCCCACGGCCTCAGCCTCGACCTCTGCATGCACCATCACCATCACACCCAGTTCCCTGTCCCTTGCCACCAAAATTTAAATGAAGACCAGAAATGGCAGAATTTTGAGTGCACTATGTGATCCGTATGACGGACAAACCACCGTTTGAAATAGCTGGCCTGTAGGTAACTATTTTTAACAGCAAACTGGTGTCAAAAACTTCGCTAACACACTGTAACAATATTTAAATGGAGGCCAGAAATGGCAGAATTTTGAGCACACTATGTCATCCGTGTGATGGACAAACCACAGTTTTAAATAGATGGATTTTTAGGGCTGTACTATAGAAAGGATCTGGCTGTATTCTCCAAATAAAAATTATTCCTGGCCCCTGATAGCTAAGGCTATGTCTAGAATTATTGGTAAAAGCAGCAGCAGTGGACAGAACTGGAATGTACCCTCTTGCTATATGCACTGCAGTCTACCAAATACATTGCCTACCTAGCACTGATATCTATGCAGCTGGATTAGTCCTCAGAAAGACTGAGATGGATATGTGTATGATATATTGTGGTATACCTACACTAACTAAGAAACAAGCAAATCTCTCCCTAGCTCAGCAGCACCTCTCGCTTCCCTGCCAAATTCCGGAGTAGACTGTGACGAGCATGGCGGTGCCAGGTCTGACATAGACCTGATGGCCCTATGCGGCCAGCCAATCACTGTAATGCCACAACCAACATGGCTACGGCAACACAGTGTGCAGCAGACAGACCCTGCATGTTCATTGGCTTTCTAAAGAGCACCAAGCATGCAGGGAGGGGACCCGAGCTCTCGCCGAGCAACCCCGAAAATACGAAAAGGTGGCTACTTTGAAGAACCTAGAATATAAGACATATTTTCAGTTGTTTCACACTTTTTTGTTAAGTATATAATTCCACATGTGTTAATTCATAGTTTTGGTGCCTTCAGTGTGAATTTAGAATTTTCATAGTCATGAAAATACAGAAAAATCTTTAAATGAGAAGGTGTGTCCAAACTTTTGGTCTGTACTGTATGTGTCATTGTGCTCCAACTATTTTTGTTTTCCTTATGCCCAGGGGACGTTATATGATTTAATAACTGCAGTTTATTAAGGTTCAATAATCCTGCCTGGACATTATTTAAGAAAATACATCCCATGTAAAATGCAAACGCTATCGAGTGAGCGGAAATTTTATACAGGTCCTTCTCAAAAAATTAGCATATAGTGTTAAATTTCATTATTTACCATAATGTAATGATTACAATTAAACTTTCATATATTATAGATTCATTATCCACCAACTGAAATTTGTCAGGTCTTTTATTGTTTTAATACTGATGATTTTGGCCTACAACTCCTGATAACCCAAAAAACCTGTCTCAATAAATTAGCATATCAAGAAAAGGTTCTCTAAACGACCTATTACCCTAATCTTCTGAATCAACTAATTAACTCTAAACACATGCAAAAGATACCTGAGGCTTTTAAAAACTCCCTGCCTGGTTCATTACTCAAAACCCCCATCATGGGTAAGACTAGCGACCTGACAGATGTCAAGAAGGCCATCATTGACACCCTCAAGCAAGAGGGTAAGACCCAGAAAGAAATTTCTCAACAAATAGGCTGTTCCCAGAGTGCTGTATCAAGGCACCTCAATGGTAAGTCTGTTGGAAGGCAAAAATGTGGCAGAAAACACTGTACAACGAGAAGAGGTGACCGGACCCTGAGGAAGATTGTGGAGAAGGACCGATTCCAGACCTTGGGGAACCTGAGGAAGCAGTGGACTGAGTCTGGCGTGGAAACATCCAGAGCCACCGTGCACAGGCGTTTGCAGGAAATGGGCTACAGGTGCCGCATTCCCCAGGTAAAGCCACTTTTGAACCATAAACAGCGGCAGAAGCGCCTGACCTGGGCTACAGAGAAGCAGCACTGGACTGTTGCTAAGTGGTCCCAAGTACTTTTTTCTGATGAAAGCAAATTTTGCATGTCATTCGGAAATCAAGGTGCCAGAGTCTGGAGGAAGACTGGGGAGAAGGAAATGCCAAAATGCCTGAAGTCCAGTGTCAAGTACCCACAGTCAGTGATGGTGTGGGGTGCCATGTCAGCTGCTGGTGTTGGTCCACTGTGTTTCATCAAGGGCAGGGTCAATGCAGCTAGCTATCAGGAGATTTTGGAGCACTTCATGCTTCCATCGGCTGAAATGCTTTATGGAGATGAAGATTTCATTTTTCAGCACGACCTGGCACCTGCTCACAGTGCCAAAACCACTGGTAAATGGTTTACTGACCATGGTATTACTGTGCTCAATTGGCCTGCCAACTCTCCTGACCTGAACCCCATAGAGAATCTGTGGGATATTGTGAAGAGAAAGTTGAGAGACGCAAGACCCAACACTCTGGATGAGCTTAAGGCCGCTATTGAAGCATCCTGGGCCTCCATAACATCTCAGCAGTGTCACAGGCTGATTGCCTCCATGCCACGCCGCATTGAAGCAGTCATTTCTGCCAAAGGTTTCCCGACCAAGTATTGAGTGCATAACTGAACATTATTATTTGATGGTTTTTTTGTTTGTTATTAAAAAGCACTTTTATTTGATTGGACGGGTGAAATATGCTAATTTATTGAGACAGGTTTTTTGGGTTATCAGGAGTTGTATGCCAAAATCATCAGTATTAAAACAATAAAAGACCTGACAAATTTCAGTTGGTGGATAATGAATCTATAATATATGAAAGTTTAATTGTAATCATTACATTATGGTAAATAATGAAATTTAACACTATATGCTAATTTTTTGAGAAGGACCTGTAGTGATGCTAGAGGCATAGGCACAATTCCCAAGGCACATGCATGACTACTGTGGGAAACCGCACGTCCTTGCTGAAGACAGCCATAAGAGTCAAAGCATGGTTGGACAAAATGGAGGCAGTGGTCAAACAATTGGTCCAGCAACAACAGGTGCAGCTTGAAACCAACAGGCTTCTGTTCTAGCAGATCAAACAGCAGCAACAGCAACATCACTTATAATGGCAGCAGCACAAGCAGATGGAACTGGTAGCAGATGCGACAAGTTGCAGGGCAACCACCCCACTAACCAAGTCAAGGTGATGATTCACACGTGAGGAAGACGGTAAGGAGAGCCTTGCAAAAGTTGACCCTGGGTGATGATTTTGAGGAGTTCTTGGTGGTGTTTTAAAGGGTCATGGAACAGGAAAAGCTATCTCCGGTGCAGTGGACGAAGGATCTTGTTTCTTTGCTAATGGAGGAATCACAAAGTCCTTTTATGATCTGGCCTTGCAGGACGTAAAAGAGTACCCCAAGTTGAAAACAGAGGTTTTGGGGTGCTTAGGAGGGATTCTGATTGTCAGGGTGCAATGCGTGCACCACTGGGCCTATCAAGGTGACAGATCTCCCAGTTCCCAAATATTTGACCTATTACACCTGGTTCAAAAGAGGCTGTAACCGGAATCCTGCTTCTCAGCACATATGTGGAGCAGGTCGATATGGACAGGTTTATACACTCTCTTTGCAGGCCGGTGCATTCCTGGTTTGCCCAGGGAGATCCCCAGATACCAATGACCTAATGGGCCTTGTGGAAAGGTTCCAGGTGGTCAAGAATTCCTTGGGATAGCATCGGGTCTTAACCTTTCCATACTGGGATTCCCAAAGGAGGGTCACATCTGGGGGCATCCATGGGCTCAGAAAGCATCTCAGTTGTTGTCGAAGGCCCTTCTAGCAATATGATTGGTTGGACGTGTCATGTCTTGGGACACATAGCCCCCCATTGCCCCATGACCACTGAGCCAATGGACTTCTGCGCTGCTCAAATTTTGCATACCCTGAATGCAGTGCTGACCCTTAACTCGCTGAGGGGCCACAGGCATGCCCTGTGTTGGTAAACAGGGTGTCAGTGATTGGTCTATTGGACTCAGGAAGTTTGATAACCCTGGTAAGGGTCACACTTCCTCACCAGCTGGTTCCTGGGAATGTGGTGGGAGTCCAGTGGGATGCTAAAAATTACCTGGTTGCCCATGTGATCATAAACACAAATTCCAGCACCCAGACTCATGACGTTGGAGTCATCCAATACATATTACACTCTATAACAAGGCGGGACAGTGAAAGAGCACCTCCTCAAATCACAAGAGGCTCATCTGAGGGTGTATAATAGATCGGTGAGGGTGAGACACGTTAACCCTGAGGATCGGGTACTGTTGCTGGTACCTACAGTGGAGTTCAAATTTCTGGCCTAATAGCAGGGCCCCTATGGAATGGATGAAAAGTTTGGCAAGGTCAAGTATAAAATCCTCAAACCAGGGAAGCCATGTCAGGTGTACCAAGTCAACCTGATCAAGCCGTGGCAAGATAGGGAACCCATGAAAACCCTTTGTTAGCTGGTGAAGTTCGAAGCCAACACATAAAAAGTCATGATAGCAGAGACTTTGTCACATGCCCAAAACCAGCAGTGCTAAGAGTTACTACATTGGAACAGAGACATGTTCTCAGAATAAACAGGCTGTACTCAGATCATAGAACATGAGGTTCTCATGGAGAGGTGATCTCAAAAGAGGTGAAGCAGATGCTGAGCCTGGCAGTCGTTGAAGAGTCTAAGAGTGGTTGATCCAGTTTTATAGTCTTAGTACAGAAACCAGATGGAGAATGGCAGTTTTGCAAAAACTATAGGAAGCCAAATGAGGTTTCTAAGTTCGATACCTATCCAATGCCCCATGTCAATAAACTGATTGAAAGGATAGGGCTGGCCTGGTACAATACCATCCTTGACCTTACAAAAGGGTATTGGCAAATTCCCAAGTCCAAAGACACCAAGGAGAAGACTGTCTTCTCAAAGTCGTCAAATTGATGATTTCAGTACACAAGGATGCCATTTGGGTTTCAAGGTGCTCCAGTGATCTTCCAAAGAGCCATGGACCGGATCATAGCTCCAAACAAGAAGCACGCAGCAGCCTACCTTGATGACATCGTGATCTTAAGCAAGGATTGTGTAATCGATCTGAGCAAAGTCCAGGCAATACATAATGCTCTAAGGAAGGCAGAGTTTCTGTAAACCCGAAGAAATGTGCCATGGGGATAGAGGAAGCCAATACTTGGGTTACATAGTAAGTAAAGATGGAATCAAGTCCCAAATAAATAAAGTTGACATTATCCACAGTTAGCCACTACCTTTCTCAACGAAGCAGATTAGACCATTTCTGGGCATCGTGGGCTACTACTGCCGGTTTATCCCTAGCTTAACGATGATAGCTGTCCCTCTGACTGACCTCTTTAAAGGTTCGAAGTTGGCTATGGCTAAATGGTCTCCAAAAGCTGAGAAATAAATAATAAACCTTATATATAACTTTACAACTCTTCCCTCCATCTCACCTAACTCCCCAACCTTCTTTATCTATTAGAATAAAATACATCTCACTTTATCCTCTACAGGAAGTCTGCTGCCTCAGAGTGACCCTCGCCTCTGCCCTGTCCTTCGAACTGCACATCCAAGCTCTCGCCACCTTCTGCAGCAACCAACTCAAAAATATTTCCAGAGTCCATCCTTTCAACAACTCTCAATCTGCTAAAATGTTAAGGTACCTTCACATTTAGCGATGCTGCAGCGATACAGACAACGATGCTGATCGCTGCAGCGTCGCTGTTTGGTCGCTGGAGAGCTGTCACACAGACCGCTCTCCAGCGACCAACGATGCCGAGGTCCCCGGGTAACCAGGGTAAACATCGTGTTGCTAAGCGCAGGGCCACGCTTAGTAACCCGATGTTTACCCTGGTTACCAGTGTAAAATGTAAAAAAAAAAAACAGTACATACTCACCTTCGCGTCCCCCGGCGTCCGCTTCCTGCACTGACTGTGAGCGCCGGCCCTAACAGCAGAGCGGTGACGTCACCGCTGTGCTGTACTTTCACTTTACGGCCGGCGCTCAGCCAGTGTGGGAAGCGGACGCGGGGGGACGCGAAGGTGAGTATGTACTGTTTGTTTTTTTTACATTTTACACTGGTAACCAGGGTAAACATTGGGTTACTAAGTCCGGCCCTGCGCTTAGCAACCCGATGTTTATCCTGGTTACCAGTGTAAAACATCGCTGGCATCGTTGCTTTTGGTGTCAAACACGACGATACACGCCGGTCTGACGACCAAATAAAGTTCTGAACTTTCTTCAATGACCAGCGATATCACAGCAGGATCCTGATCGCTGCTGCCTGTCACACTCAACGATATCGCTAGCCAGGACGCTGCAACGTCACGGATCGCTAGCGATATCGTTTAGTGTGAAGGTACCTTTAGTCCATGATCTTATCATCTCCAGCCTCAAGTACTGTAATTTCCTCCTCCGTGGCCTTCCTGCTAAAACACTCTCACCTCTCCAATCTGTCCTTAACTTCGCTACCCGAATAATTCACATCACCCCTTGCTACTCCTCTGCTTCTCCCCTCTGAAAATTCCTTCATTGTCTCCCAATTTCCCAACACATTCAGTTCAAACTACTAACATTAACTTACAAAGTTGTAAATAATCTGATACCTCAGATGTATATCTCTGAACTAATAACCCGATAATCTTCCAACACGTAATCTCCTGTCCTCCCAAGACCTCTTTATCTCCTTCACACTTATACATTCCTCACGGAATCTGTGCCCCAGCACGTCCAATTATTCACCACACTCAGAACTTTCAGATAGAACTTGAAAACGCATCACTTCAAGGAAGCTTAAAGCCTGCAATGACCCTGCTGCCACCTCACCACCTTGGAGCTGCAACCCGCAACCTACTATCTCCTTCCCCATTATTGTGTAGACTGTAAATCTGCAAGGGCAAGGCCCTCTCCCCTCTGCACCAGTCTGTCATTGTTAGTTTCATGACTGTAATTTATATTTGTATTTTGCATGTAACCTCTTCTCATGTACAGCACCATGGACTCAACGGTGCTCTGAAAAAATGATAATAACTTGCATGACTTATCTGTGTAGGTCTCAAAGCTTACATTTTTCAGAATTCTGTGCTTGCCTATAGCCCACACAGATCTTGCCCTGCAGAGCTTACCTCGGTCATCGCATACCACTGCAGTATTGGAGCTCAACCTGTTTTGGTGGTTTTCCAACCAAAAAAAAGTCATCTGAATTACCTGTCAGTCTCTTTATACAGGTCTGTAACAGTGACATTTACTGGTGAAGTCAATCACTGGCTGTAGAAATTACTTCAGTGGTTTCCACTGCAGTCAGTGATTGGATGCAGTGGTCACATGTCCATATGTCAGTAGGATGAAAATGTAGGGAAAAGGCGAGGACCAAATATGATAACCAACAAAATTTTGAATACCTCTCTTGGATATAATTCAGGCTATAACACTGTATACTGCAGTAGAAATGCAATAGATTTGCAAAAGCATCTCTTGGCAGGAAATACGCTGCGTAAAATTGTTTTTTTACGCGCTTTTACATGCATTTTTCCTGCAGATATTTCCTCCCTTCTTAATATGGGTGCAACCTGCAGCAAAAACACTGAAAGACTTGACATTCTGCAGATTTAAATCTGCTGTAGATCTTCAAGGAAAATTAAGCAACGTGTGTATGAGTCTTCAGAAATCTCATTCACTGGGCTGGTGCTAGGAATTCCATCAGGTTTTATTTCAAACCTGTGCAAAGAAAATGTAGAAAAAATGTGACAAAACTGCAATGTGTGCACAGATGCTTAAAGAAGACAACACAACCTCCTAAATTGTAGAGTACAATAAGCCTAAATTTAGCAATCCCAAAAGTACTTACAAATCTGCTTAATTAAGCCATCTGTCAAAGACAAAACCAATAAGGCCAAGAGAAGTGTTGGCTTTTATTAGTTTCAAACAACACTCTTAATGTGATGCTGAGAAGAGCAGCGGTCCTTAGAGAGAGTAACATGACCTTCCTTTTGCTTAACAGGTTCTGCCCCTGCTCTATGGGAATCTTGACTCTTCAAAACCATCTACAAGGGGTTAACCATAACAGTGCAGAATGCGGACATTGGGAAACAGAAGCATGTGGAAGATATCAAGGTCATGATTTTTCAACATAAGCAGCACTAATAGACTTTTCTTATTGCCAGGCACAGCCCCCTGTAGTTCTACAAATTAGCTCTAAGCCCCTGGGAACGAAGGGCCAGCAGCTGCTGCACAGATGCAAAGACCCAGAATGTAGGCTCTACAGCTGTTGCTTGACTACAACCTCCATTAAATAAGATGTCAAACTTTGCAATGGATTATAGGTTCTGTAGTCTCATTTTTCTCTGGTTATTTAACCATGACACACTATAATAAGTTGTGGCTTGCCTAGAGACAAATAGCCATGAAACACGATGGACTCACACAGTCACAATACATTTTTATTGGGATCGTCCAATATTGCCAAACAGTACCTGGGTTAATTTAGATTTAACCCCATGTAAAAAGTTAAGCTTCCCCCTTATGGAGATCATGCCCTGGAAGACAAACCCAGTTTACCGCCCGTGTGGCTCCCTGTACTAGCGCAGTGCGTCTCAATGTGTCACAGTAGTCTTGTACTCTGTAAGAAGGCTGCCCATTACGTGGAATACATTAGACAGTGCCACGAGTCTTATAATCCATTACAAATAACCTCAGTAGAAAAATCCAAAGTTCTAGAAGTCTAGAAGGAACCTGTAGAGTACTATATTTGTGTTCTCTACAGCAGTGTCATAGAGTGGTGCAAACATTAGGGCCATAACTGAGTATTTCTCACCTAAAACTTGTCCTATTACCACTGATGTGTCTCGCTGCATAATTTTTTTTTATTTCGCTATTTTTTTTCTACTTGTAGCCCCATGCAATTTTCTTCATAGCACATGGCATCAGTCGAAATCACTTAGGCTAAACTTTTACCACCTCTATGGTACACTGCCGGCATATTCACTGGAAAAATCTCCGAAACTTTACACCAACAAATCTAAAGGCTCCATTGTTATATGTCCGGATCTACATGCTTAGGTGAGACGTGAGAATAGTAAATTCATTATATTAACCCTTAGTCCATCAGATATCTATAGAACACAAGATCTGAAATCTGCTATTTTTACAACTAAAGTCAAGAGAATAACGATTTCTTCTAGTAGGTGACATCAGGTGTCTTTTTTTGAGGTCCATTAGGCTTTAAATTAGGCTTTTTCTGGAAAAAAAAAGTATTTCCAAAAACAAATAAATTGCAGTTAAACAAATTCATATTTGTCTCTGTAAATATTATAATTTTATTATGAATAAAATAAGAATTATAAATTTTGGGGAAAAATGATTGATCCTAATTTTATTGAACATCTCTCAACATTTCCTAATATTACATTCACACAAGTAAAGTAATTTAATATACAAGATGTATGATACAAAAAAGAGATTAAAAAATTATATGTAATAGAAGAGAATGCAGTAGGAAAGTTAAAGAAGCACTTCCATCAAATTTTGTATCCTCTTAATATATTGCAGTCATCAATTGCTCATTATGCCTTTCTACCCAGCTAATTCTTCTGTTTTCTTCTGTTTTCCATTAGTTCTATGACAACAAGTGATTAAAAACTGACTAGCTGAATCCTGCTCAGCTCTATGTAGAAAAGGGAGGTCAATTTTTCCCTGTATGATTCATATGTCAGCTGTGGCGGGAGTTAAAGAGAGGAATGATAAATGCAGGGACAAGATACTTCCTTTTTCTAAGTGGTGCAGAGAAAAGAGAAGAATAAACAGCATAGAAGGGCAAAATGAGCAATTGTAAGTACACAATGCTGTATAATATGATGACTGCAATATATTAGGAGGATATAATCTTTGATAGGAGGAGTGCTTTTTTGAAATGATCAACAAAACTTTTGAATCAGTTTTTATACCTTACAAATTAGTATCACAAAATGTTATTCAGTTCCATTAATTATGCAAAATGGCCTTTTTATGGCTATCATATGCTCTTTGTCAATTTGGTTTCCGTTCTCCAAATTATCTTCAAATGTTTGATATTTTTTTGAACTGATACTCAAAACTAGGCAACATATTCCTGATGAGACTGCACCAGTGTTGTAAAAAAAAGCCATATCCATACAACATAGATTACAGTGCAGATTGTCATATTTTAATTTCTATATGGTGGCTTGCAAATGTATTCACACCCTTTGCTTTTTATCTCTTTTGTTTCATTATAATATGTGTTTATCTTTTTTTGTAATCTGATTGTTTGGAATGCATCAGCACTAAATAGTCTAAGTTAGTGAAGTGAGAAAAATATAGGCATAAGTTAAATTTGTGGGATCAAATAACTAAGAATTGGCATGTGCATACATATTCAGCCCTTTTGCGATGAAACCCCTAAAGATTTCTGGTGCAAGCAATTTCCTTCATAAGTCACATGCTTAGTGAAAGGAAGTCCACCTGTGTGCAATATAAGTTGCACATGGTCTGTCAGTATATACATACCTTTTCTGAAAGGCCACAGAGGCTACAACACCATTAAGCAAGAGGTACCACTAACCAAACAACACCACGAAGACCAAGGAGATCTGTCCATATGACCACAATAAGCCATACACTCCATAGAGATGGCATTTATGGAAGAGTTGCCAGAAAACGCACTTACTTTCACGCAAAAATTGTAAGGCTCGTCTTAAGTTTGCAAAAAGACATGTGGGATACTCCCCAAATGTATGGAGGAAGGTGCTGTGTTAAGAAGAAACCAACATTGAACTTTTTGGCCACCAAGATAAATCCTATGTCTGGTTCCACACCAACACAGCTCATCACACCAAGAACACCATCCCCACAGTGATACATGGTGGTGGCAGCATCATGCTGTGGAGATGATTTTCAGCAGCAGGGACAAAAAAAAATGGTCCAAGTCAAGTGGAAGATGGATAGTCCGTAATATAGGGATATTGTTGAACAAAATCTGTTTCAGTCTGTCAGTGGGTCAATGATTTGAGATTGGGACGGAGGTTCACCTATCAACAAGATAATAACCCAAAGCATACTGCTAAAGCAAGATTCGAGTGGATTAAGGGGAAATGTGTAAATGTTGCTGCTGGAGCAGTTTCGCCTTGATGAAAGGGTAAAAATTCCAGTGGCAAGACGTGGAAAGTTCATAGAAAATTATTCAAAGTGACTTGCAGCTATAATTGCTGCAAAGGGAGGCTCTACAAAGTACTGACTTTAGGGGATGAATAGTTATGCACACTGAAGTTTTCAGTAATTTTATCCTATTTATTGCTTTCTTCACAATAATAAGAAAACCAAATGTTCACAGTTGTTCTTTACATGAACTGATGCAAACCCTAAAAAAGTGAAATTCCAGGTTATGAGGTAGCACAACACAAAAAATGTAAAGGGGTGTGAATAATTTTTCATGTATAACATTGTCAAAGGAGGCAACAGAAGCCACATTCATAAAGAGACATTTATGTGGTTGACGCTATACTAGATTCTGTAAGTGGCTGCAGAATACTGTAGAAAAAGTTAATTCAGAACAAAATGACGACAATGTGTCCTGAAGCGTCTTCTGTCTGAAAACTTCTATGCACTCACGGATGTCTAAAAGAAGCCATACGCACATATCCTGACAGTGCCTATTCCCTTCAGATTAAGACCGCCATACACATTAGACTAAATTTGGCCAAACTCGCCGATATCAACAGGTTTGAATGGAATGACAGTCCAATGTGTATGGGGGGCTCTGACTGATGACTGTCAGGAACAATAAGAATCCAGCTTGTCCAATTTCAGACTGTAGATCCTTTTTTTTCTTTAAGGCTGTGTGCACATATTGCAGATTTTTTGTGTTTTTTTTGCGTTTTTTTCCCGATAAAAACGCTATAAAACCGCAAAAAATCTGCATACATTATGCATCCCATCATTTTTAATGAATTCCGCAATTTTTGTACACATGATGCATTTTTTTCCACGAAAAAAAACGCATCGCAGTAAAAACGCAGCATGCTCATTAATTCTGCGGATTTTTCGCAGATTTCCCACTATATAATGCATTGGGAAATGTCCGGAAAAATACACAAAAAAAAAGCACCAAAACGCGGTAAAAACGCAAAAAAGCGCAAAAAACGCATGCAGATTTCTTGCGGATTTCTTGCAGAAAATCTCAGGATTTTCTCAGGAATTTTCTGCAAGAAATCCTGAACGTGTGCACATAGCCTAAATGATAAGCTGCAGTCAGCGGCTCCCACAGAGAACACAGGAACGCTCGGCAGAGTGAGCAATCCTGTGCATGGGACAGAGCAAAGTAGCTGACAGACACTTTAGTCAATTTCTGGATCAGGTGACAGACATTCAGACAGCTGTATTTTTAGTCCAGCACACTGACCTTATATTGTTTTTATATCAAGTTTGATAAATTAAAGATTACAACATCTACATGACTACATCACCAGAACCACTGTCAGTACAGTAAAACATCACCAAAACCACCATCAATACAGTAATACATCACAAGAACCTCTATCAGTACATGAATACATTGCCTAGCTTAGTACAGCAATCAATTGTAGTGTCAGGTCAGCCCCAAATACAATTGTATTGCATTAACCTACAAATCCCAGTATGCTCTTAACAATGGTAAGCAGATGCTTGAAGTTGTTACCAGCCATCAACATACTGCGGAGCATACAATAACCATGGTACTGCTTTGTCCTAGGAATAAGCCTTATTAAATATTTAAAGAGTAACTTAGCTTTTGGAAGATATTGTAGATATGTTAGGTACATTAATTCTTAGCAGATTGGAGTGATTCTTAAGTTGGCTAAGTGTGGAGAAGGGGCATAATGGGGTGGGACGTGAGACCCCTACCAATTGCTCAAAAGACCTCTTAGATGTGCATAACACAGGAGACAGGACTGTGACTTTCTACTCACTGGATCCCATCTGAGCAGTGTGCGTGCTCTACTGTCTCCTGAGTGGCGGTCTTCAAGGAGATCTTTGTTTAGTGACTGGTACAGGCCTCAGAACTGGGTGACCCACCGATCTGTTTAGAATGGGCATAAAACATAAATATTCCAAAGGTTTAGATACTCATTAAAGCGGATATATCAAGTTTGAAAGTTATTCCCTATCCACAGGATAGGGAGTATCTTTCCGATCACTTGGAGTCCAAGCGCTGTGATTCCCACCGATCTTGAGGATCGGGGATCTGAAGTGCCTCAGTTGAATGGAGCAAAGGCATCCGCACTACTTCTCAATTCTAATGGGAACGCCAAAGGTCAGCACAGGGCTGCGCTCCGTAATCTCCGGCACTCCCATGAATGGAGCGGTAGTGTGAATGATCCACCTCTTCTCCAGGTGTTGGAAATTCTGAGCATCCGACCTCCAGCAGAGCGGATAATTAAAAAAAAAATCCTTTAAGAAACATTAAGGCTATGTGCACACGATACGTTTTTGATGCGTTTTCGCTGCATTTTTTACTCGCATAAATGCTCCAAAAATGCAATGGAATAGTAAAGCAAAGTAATTCAATGGCAATCCTGAAGTGTTGTGCAAATGATCCATAAATTTCCATCTGTATTTGCAGTATTTTATTTTCTGCAGCATGTCAATTCTTTTTACGTTTTTGCAGCGTTTTTGACTCATTGACTTCACTTGAGTCAGTCAAATCTGCAGCAAAAAAGCAGGTGTAAAAACGTTTCTTATTTCCTGCAGATTTGCTGCCAAAAATGCTGTGATTTGTCAAAGGAAAATGATGTCAGGAGGAAGAGTGTGTGGGTGGAGAATATGTGTGTGTCTCTATGTGTGGTAGGAGAATATATGCGTGTGTCTGCCTGTGTGTTTCTTTCAGTGTGTGTGTACCTATGCACGTTGTGTACCCAGGTGTCATCTGATGAGATTAGTACTCCCATCCGGCCACATGTTTTGTCACATATAACAGAGACAGCATGAGCCGATGATGGGAGAATAGTATCATCATACGGCACCTGTGTTTAATTGTAAAAAAAAATCAAAACATTTACATAATTTCATACAAAATACATACTCACCGAACGCCTAAAGCCCGATGCCCATGTCTCCTGCAACAATCAAAAATAATAAGCCAACATATAGTCACCTTTCTGTCATAGTTAATTTAATACCGAGCGTCCCACGGCGATCTTACCTGGCCTCCGGCGATACACTGACAGGAGGTAATCGCTCCCACAGTGTATCACTGAGCCACCGTGAGAGTTCACCGGAGTTCATCAGCTGATGAGCTCCAGTGCTCTCACTTACAGCACCGCTGCACAGCAGTAGTGCCGTAAGTGAGAGCACCAGAGCTGATAAACTCCGGTGAACTCTGACGGCGGCTCAGTGATACACTGTGGAAGTGATTACCTCCTGTCAGTGTATCGCCAGAGGCCGGGAAGAGCGGTCACATCTCCTGATGTGACTGTTCTACACATGAGATCACCGTGGGACATTCGTTATTAAATGGACTACATTGGACAGGATAGTGTTATATGTTGGTTTATTATTTTTTGATTGTTTGCAGGAGACAAGGGTGTCAGGGATTAGGCCATTAAATATGGTAAACTTAGATTCAGTAAAGGAGTCTGTGTGATTATTTCAATAAAGAACTTTATTCTGGCCATGTCTTTGTTTACCATTCAACTATAGGATTAGTAATAGGTGTCTTATAGATGCCTCTCCATTACTAACCTATGGGCTTGATGTCACCTGACAATACAAAGGTGACATCAACCCCACAAATATGAACCCCACTTGCCACAGCTACAGTGCAAGGGGGAAGAGCAAGACTAAGTGGCAGAATTGGCGTATCTATAAGATCCACCACTTCTGGGGCAGCTGAGAGCTGATGTTTTTAGCCTGGGCGGATGCCAATATCCATGGCCCCTTCCCAGGCTATTAATATCAGCCTGCAGCTGTCTGCCTAGCCTTTACTGGTTCGATTTTATATGGGGACCATATGGTAAATTTTTTTCTTGGGTTCCCCTGTAAACTAGCCAGTAAAGGCTAAGCAAACAGCTGTGAGCTGATATTAATAGCGTGGGAACCTTTGGCTATTGGCTCCTTCCCAGAATATTAACATCTGCCCTCAGCCGTTGGCTTTTCCTCTGCTGGTTATTAAAATTATGCTGGAGCCCACGTAATTTTTTTTTAAAATTCTTTGAAAAATAAACAGATATTGCATTTCACGCAGATTTCTGACAGTTGTTTTTTTGTTACAGCACATGTAGGTTAATTATGTTAATGCTCCTACATAGGCTGGTGACTGTGTGTGTGTGTCTTTATTTAATATTAATGATGGTATCTGGCTGAAGAGGTTGAACAAGGAAATTGCATCACAATTCTTTTTTCTTTTTTTTCAATAATATATCTTTATTAAGCTCTATGGACTTACAAAAATGCATGAAAAAAACGTATTGTGACAGCAAGCATGCAATATGGGATGTGACCCTCCGCTTCTTGATACTGAGGTGGGGAGCGAGTGGGTGGACTGGCTGCAAATTTAGGTCTCGGCTCCATAGTTTTGGACAGAGGTTCACTCACCAGGGAAGTTTCGGCACCTTGTCCCCATTGATTCGGGACCACCGCTGCAATCGCTCCTCGATGGAGAGACTCAGCTGCTGCAGCCACTGCATCATCCAGAACGAGCTTTCTCTTCTGCCAGCTGCCACTTCCACTCCACGTGGCCGACGCCATCACAGTATCTGATGCTGGAGTGTTCCATCACTACTGGTGCCACATCTCGCAATGGTGCTGTGCTGCTCAACCCGAGGTTTTCTTTTTCTGGACTCCACCCATTTGGGGGTGGAGCCACTTCACGTTGCTCCGCCCGTTCAGCATCGGACTCCTCCTGTTACTCAGGAATCTGCTGCAGGGGTCAGGGTGTCTTTTTCCTTTACCATGCCCACCGTGTGAGGGCACCACTTACAGGGGGATGTGACCTAGGCTCAGGCCATTGTCTCTGCCAGGCAGATTTTTTGCCATTGTACCTGTAGAACGCCCACGATGGGTGGAGCTATTGCCAGCCTCTGCGCCATTATCCACCATTTTAAAGTCTCTAACGGCAGCCATCTTTGCCATTTTGGGGGTTCCTACACTTTTTGAACACGAGAAATATAAATCCTGCTAATTATGCCAATTTTGTGAGGTGTGTTATGACCTGGTGGTTAAGGAGCAACATGGGACGAGCTCTGAGGAGATGGTATCTTTACTGTCCGCAGTTCCTGAACCTAACACAACACTAGAAGTAGCCGTGGAATGTTCCTGTCACTCCCTAGACATCTCGTCACAGCCAGAGAACTAACTACCCCTAAAGATGGAAACAGGAAAGCTATCTTGCCTCAGAGAAAATTCCCAAAGGACAGACAGCCCCCCACAAATATGGACTGTGAGTGGAGAGGGAAATGACATACACAGAATGAAACCAGGATTTAGCAAAGGAGGCCACTTCTAACTAGATAGACAGAATAGGAAAGGATACTGTGCGGTCAGGATTAAAAGCTAGAAAAATCCATCACAGAGTTTACAAAAAATCTCCACACCTGACTAACGGTGTGGAGGGCAAATCTGCTTCCCCAGAGCTTCCAGCTAACTGAATATTGAATACTGACAAGCTGGACTAGAGCAAACATAAAATGAGCTGAATGATTAAGTCCACAGCAAGAGGACAAAAAATGAACATGCAAGGACTTATCTTTGCTGAACAGGACCGACTATCAAGGAAATCCAAGGAGAGATCTGAATCCAACCAAGAAACATTGACAGCTGGCACTGGCTGAAGATCAGAGCCAGGCTAAATAGCAGAGCAGGAGAGACGATCAGTGGAAGCAGCTGCTAAGCTAAATCCAAGGAGCAGCAGTTCCACTTAAAACCACCGGAGGGAGCCCAAGGGCAGAATTCACAAAAGTGCCATTTACAACCACCGGAGGGAGCCCAAGAACGGAATTCACAACAGTACCCCCTCCTTGAGGAGGGGTCACCGAACCCTCACCAGAGCCCCCAGGCCGATCAGGGCGAGACAAGTGAAAGGCACGAACCAAATCGGCGGCATGGACATCAGAGGCAACAACCCAAGAATTATCTTCCTGGCCATAACCCTTCCACTTGACAAGATACTGAAGCCTCCGCCTCGAAAAACGAGAATCCAAAATCTTCTCCACCACATATTCCAACTCCCCCTCAACCAATACCGGGGCAGGAGGATCAACAGAGGGAACAACGGGCACCACATATCTCCACAACAAAGATCTATGGAAAGCATTATGGATGGCAAAAGAGGCAGGAAGGGCCAAATGAAAAGATACCGGATTGATAATCTCAGAAATCTTATAGGGACCAATAAAGCGAGGCTTGAACTTAGGGGAAGAAACCTTCATAGGAACATGACGAGAAGATAACCAAACTAAATCCCCAACACAAAGCCGGGGACCAACACACCGATGGCGGTTAGCAAAACGTTGAGCCTTTTCCTGAGACAACGTCAAATTGTCCACCACATGAGTCCAAATCTGCTGTAACCTGTCCACCACAGAATCCACACCAGGACAATCAGAAGGCTCAACCTGCCCTGAAGAAAAATGAGGATGAAAACCAAAATTACAAAAAAAAGGCGAAACCAAAGTAGCCGAACTAGCCCGATTATTAAGGGCAAACTCGGCCAACGGCAAGAAGGCCACCCAATCATCCTGATCAGCAGACACAAAGCATCTCAAATAGGTTTCCAAGGTCTGATTGGTTCGCTCAGTTTGGCCATTTGTCTGAGGATGAAACGCCGAAGAAAAAGACAAATCAATGCCCATCCTAGCACAAAAGGACCACCAAAACCTAGAAACAAACTGAGAACCTCTGTCAGACACAATATTCTCCGGAATGCCATGCAAACGAACCACATGCTGAAAAAACAATGGAACCAAATCAGAGGAGGAAGGCAATTTAGGCACAGGTACCAAATGGACCATCTTAGAAAACCGGTCACAAACCACCCAGATAACAGACATCTTCTGGGAAACAGGAAGATCCGAAATAAATCCATGGAAATATGCGTCCAGGGCCTCTCAGGGACCTGTAAAGGCAAAAGCAACCCACTAGCGCGGGAACAGCAAGGCTTGGCCCGGGCACAAGTCCCACAGGACTGCACAAAAGAACGCACATCCCGCGACAAGGAAGGCCACCAAAAGGACCTAGCAACCAAATCTCTGGTATCAAAAATCCCAGGATGACCAGCCAACACCGAACAATGAACCTCAGAAATTACCTTACTAGTCCATCTATCAGGAACAAACAGTTTCCCCACTGGACAGCGGTCAGGCTTCTCAGCCTGAAATTCCTGAAGCACCCGCTGTAAATCAGGGGAGATGGCAGAAAGAATCACCCCCTCCTTGAGAATACCAACCGGCTCAAGGACTTCCGGAGAATCAGGCAAAAAACTCCTAGAGAGGGCATCAGCCTTAACATTCTTAGATCCCGGAAGATACGAGACCACAAAATCAAAACGGGAGAAAAACAGGGACCATCGAGCCTGTCTAGGATTCAACCGCTTGGCAGACTCGAGGTAAATCAGATTCTTATGGTCGGTCAGGACCACAATGCGGTGCTTGGCTCCCTCAAGCCAATGTCGCCACTCCTCAAATGCCCACTTCATAGCCAACAACTCCCGATTGCCGACATCATAATTACGCTCCGCAGGCAAAAACTTTCTGGGGAAGAAGGCACACGGTTTCGTCAAAGAACCATCAGAACTTCTCTGAGACAAAACGGCCCCTGCCCCAATCTCAGAAGCGTCAACCTCAACCTGGAAAGGAAGAGAAACATCCGGCTGACGCAACACAGGGGCAGAAGTAAATTGACGTTTAAGCTCCTGAAAGGCCTCAACAGCCGCAGAGGACCAATTCGTAACATCAGCGCCTTTCTTCGTCAAATCGGTCAGGGGCTTAACCACACTGGAAAAGTTGGCAATGAAACGGTGATAAAAATTAGCAAAGCCCAAAAATTTCTGAAGGCTCTTCACAGAAGTGGGTTGAATCCAATCATGAATGGCTTGGACCTTGACAGGATCCATTTCTATAGTCGAGGGAGAAAAAATAAAACCCAAAAAAGAAACCTTCTGAACTCCAAATAGGCATTTAGACCCCTTCACAAATAAAGTGTTAGTACGAAGGATCTGAAATACCATCCTGACCTGTTTCACATGAGACTCCCAATCGTCGGCAAAAATCAAAATATCATCCAAATATACAATCATGAATTTATCAAGATAATTCCGGAAGATATCATGCATAAAGGACTGAAACACAGATGGGGCATTAGAGAGCCCGAATGGCATCACAAGATATTCAAAATGGCCTTCGGGCTTATTAAATGCAGTTTTCCATTCGTCACCCTGTTTAAAACGAACAAGATTATACGCCCCTCGAAGGTCAATCCTAGTAAACCAACTAGCCCCCTTAATCCGAGCAAACAAATCAGAAAGCAAAGGTAAAGGGTATTGGAATTTGACCGTGATCTTATTAAGAAGGCGATAATCAATACAGGGTCTCAAGGAGCCATCCTTCTTGGCAACAAAGAAGAATCCGGCTCCCAACGGTGATGAAGAGGGCCGAATATGCCCCTTCTCCAAAGACTCCTTAACATAACTCCGCATGGCGGCATGCTCTGGCACAGACAGATTGAAAAGTCGGCCCTTAGGGAACTTACAGCCAGGAATCAAGTTAATAGCACAATCACAGTCCCTATGAGGAGGAAGGGAACTGGACTTGGGCTCATCAAATACATCCTGGAAATCCGACAAAAACTCAGGAACTTCAGAAGAGGAGGGAGAGGAAATTGACATCAAAGGAACGTCACTATGTACCCCTTGACAACCCCAACTAGTCACAGACATGGATTTCCAATCCAGCACTGGATTATGTACCTGTAACCATGGAAATCCCAGTACAACCACATCATGCAAATTATGCAACACCAGAAAATGACAATCTTCCTGATGTGCTGGAGCCATGCACATGGTCAGCTGAGTCCAGTACTGAGGTTTATTCTTGGCCAATGGTGTAGCATCAATGCCCCTCAAGGGAATAGGGCTCTGCAAAGGCTGTAACGAAAAACCACAGCGTCTGGCGAACTCTAAGTCCATTAAGTTCAGGGCAGCGCCTGAATCCACAAATGCCATGACAGAAAAGGATGATAATGAGCAAATCAGGGTAACAGACAAGAGAAATTTAGGCTGCACAGTACTAATGGTAACAGACCTAGCGACCCTCTTAGTACGCTTAGGGCAATCAGAAATAGCATGAGCAGAATCACCACAGTAAAAACACAGCCTATTCTGACGTCTGAATTCCTGCCATTCTGCTCTAGTCCAAATTCCTATCACATTGCATAGGCTCAGGACTCTGCTCAGAGGACACTGCCATATGGTGCACAACCTTGCGTTCGCGCAGGTGCCGATCAATCTGAATGGCTAGAGACATAGATTCGTTTAAACCAACAGGCGTGGGGAACCCCACCATAACATCTTTAAGGGCTTCAGAAAGACCCTTTCTGAAAATTGCAGCCAGAGCATCTTCATTCCATTTAGTGAGCACAGACCACTTTCTAAATTTGTGGCAGTATAATTCTGCTGCTTCCTGACCCTGACACAGGGCCAACAAGGTTTTTTCTGCCTGATCCACAGAATTAGGTTCATCATACAGTAATCCGAGCGCTTGAAAAAATGCGTCTACATTAAGTAATGCCGGATCCCCTGACTCAAGGGAGAATGCCCAATCCTGAGGGTCTCCACGCAGCAGAGAGATGACAATTTTCACCTGCTGAATGGGGTCACCAGAGGAACGGGGTCTCAAAGCAAAAAACAATCTGCAGTTATTTTTAAAGTTCAAGAACTTAGATCTATCCCCAAAAAACAAATCAGGAGTAGGAATTCTAGGCTCCAAAACCAGAGTCTGAACAACATAATCTTGGATACTCTGTACCCTTGCAGCAAGTTGATCCACACGAGAGAACAAACCCTGAACATCCATGTCAGCGCCAAAATCCTGAACCACCCAGAGATTAAGGGGAAAAAAAAGACAAAACAGGCTGCAGAGAAAAAAAAATGGTTCATTTGGTTTTTTTTTCCCTCTTTTGAGATGCATTCAATACATTGTTGGCCAGCTGTACTGTTATGACCTGGTGGTTAAGGAACAACATGGGACGAGCTCTGAGGAAAAGGTATCTTTACTGTCCGCAGTTCCTGAACCTAACACAACACTAGAAGTAGCCGTGGAATGTTCCTGTCACTCCCTAGACATCTCGTCACAGCCGGAGAACTAACTACCCCTAAAGATGGAAACAGGAAAGCTATCTTGCCTCAGAGAAAATTCCCAAAGGACAGACAGCCCCCCACAAATATGGACTGTGAGTGGAGAGGGAAATGACATACACAGAATGAAACCAGGATTTAGCAAAGGAGGCCACTTCTAACTAGATAGACAGAATAGGAAAGGATACTGTGCGGTCAGGATTAAAAGCTAGAAAAATCCATCACAGAGTTTACAAAAAATCTCCACACCTGACTAACGGTGTGGAGGGCAAATCTGCTTCCCCAGAGCTTCCAGCTAACTGAATATTGAATACTGACAAGCTGGACTAGAGCAAACATAAAATGAGCTGAATGATTAAGTCCACAGCAAGAGGACAAAAAATGAACATGCAAGGACTTATCTTTGCTGAACAGGACCGACTATCAAGGAAATCCAAGGAGAGATCTGAATCCAACCAAGAAACATTGACAGCTGGCACTGGCTGAAGATCAGAGCCAGGCTAAATAGCAGAGCAGGAGAGACGATCAGTGGAAGCAGCTGCTAAGCTAAATCCAAGGAGCAGCAGTTCCACTTAAAACCACCGGAGGGAGCCCAAGGGCAGAATTCACAAAAGTGCCATTTACAACCACCAGAGGGAGCCCAAGAACGGAATTCACAACAGAGGTGGCCAGGGTAGTAGTCATTGCGAGGGGTTGTTGTTCTAGCACACCCTGGCACCCCGCAAAGAAATTCTAAGGTCCCAACTGCTGTGTAATGTGTGTACAGTACAAATCACTCACTTTTAGGTTAGAGCCCTCCTCAGGTTGCAGAGTCCCAGTTTTGGACATCTTCAAACACTGAATGACAAAGTCCAAGTTCATTTTTTTACAAAACAACTTTACTTAATATATTCAGTTCAGTCATAGGCATTGCACAGTAGTCTTCAACAATCCTAAATCCTTTCCTCTGTGCTGTTCGTTTTTCTCCGCATGCTCACTACTGAACTTTATTCTGCTCTCAGCAGGGAAGAGAGAAGTGCGTCTGTGAAGGACCGCGATGGGGACACAGTGATGAGGACGTACGTAGGACATGCCATCCACATGAAGCAGGTAAGGAGGCCACAGGCACCATCTGTGGGTGTCATAAAAGCTATTTTTTGTACCTTGCATAGGGATGGGGGACACACAGACAGCATACCAGAATACTGTAATAGAGGCTTATAGGTGCTGTCCGCACTTTATATGGGGAAAACCTGGTGACAGTGTAGGTAGGAGAGCCAAGCTAACAGTCTCTTTTGCGTGTCTGGGCCGAAACTGTCGGGGCTGTCACCATTGTTGCAGGGGGAAGAGATTTCTGACCGGAGTAATTCAGGACACCTGACTGATGGGGGCGGGTCTGATATAAATAGCTTTCTGAGCGGGAAGACGGGACACTTGGCAGGGGATGCGCTTGTGAGCAGTGAGACGGTTGACTCCTTCTCGACGGACCCACACCAGCTAGCTGCGCCTGTATTCTCAGCTAGTGAGACTGCCGACATGTCCTACCCTCAGCCCAGAGAGACTTCCGCACTGGGTAGTGACCTGGATAGAGTGCATACCTTTGCTCCACTCGCCATTGCAGTGGCACCGCTTAGTCCCATCCTTGCGGTGCCTGCTGAGGACCGGACCCTACCTGTGGCTGTGTCCGCTGGAATGTGTGCTTCTACTGCGGCCTTGCCAACTGAACTTTCTGCTTCTTTCACTGTGCTGCTGACCATCATCTCTACCCCACCGTGTGCCCGGATCAGGAGACCACATGCCGAAGGACCCGGAGGATTCGTCATTGCAAGAAGACAGAGCATCACCCTTCTGCGGGACCGTATCGGAGACATCTCATGTCGCTTGCAGCGCCACTGAGGGATCTTCCAGCCACCTTCCTCCATCGCACAGAGACTGATAAGTTAACCTGTACATTTGACTTTCCCCATCCACAAGTTCACACCCTTTACCCCCCTGCTTGTAATATCTCTGTTTGATATAAAGAACCTGTTAACCCTTGCTCTGCCTCCTGTGTGTCACTGCATCCTTCGCACCTGCTAGCATACTACAATAGGTTCCCTTTAGAGCCAGTCACTGGTCTTGATAGTGATCCATTGGTAAGAACGAGCACATCAGTGGAATGGCGCCTAATCCCTAATCCCTAGCCCCTTTCCTTATATTCTCCACTATTTTGAGGACTCCATTACATTGAATACTTTTGACCTCTGTTATCAATTTCTCTTCCCTTCCCTCTACCTAATTTGAGCCTTATTTATTGTTTAATGTCTTTAAATTACATTGGATAGGAACATAGGTCTTGGTTTATGGGATTTATTGTGCTGATTATTTTTAATGACTAAATTATCCAATCTAACAATTATAACATTAATTAGGTATTATGATTACGGTACCTGATAGGGATCTGCACTGTGAGTTTTTTCTCAACTACAAATGCTCGGCACCCACAGGGCGGTACACAAAAAAAATATATATATATATTTTTTTTAATTGTACTGTGTAGCAAAGTGCAAAGTAAAGTGCATACATGGGATGGTGTTTTACATATAGAAGCCAGCATTTGGATTGTGCAAGCGCGGTTCACTTATATCAGGTACATGAAGGGCGCCCAGTCTTAGTGCATTGGCGCGTTCCACTGTGGAGCGCACTGCGGACCGGGCATGCGCAGTTCACGGTCCTCGGAAGTCGTTTAGCTTCACTGTCGCTAATGAATGACGAGATGCGTTCCATTGTGAAGTGCATTATTGTACTCATTGGCATGCAGTCCTGTTTATATACATTGAAGGGGGTTTCTGTACATGCTATATGCTCCAATATGCCACTTTTTTTTTGGTAGCTGCAGCTCCAGAGAACGTGGCATGTATAAGCCATGATTGGGTACATCAGAGACCACCCACCGCAGCAATTCTGTGAGTCCTGTAAATTGATGCATTTTATATTAGCCAACTAATCTAAGATGATGGACATGGACAGAAAATGGCCTTTTGTAGCTCGATAGCTCATCAATTCCACCAGTGTCCACTGGTGTCCACACTTCACTAATCCCCAGACTGACTTGGTGTTTGCAGCAGATGTCAGCAATTCCTGATAACTTCATCCTGTGGGGTGCGGAGCAAATAACATGCACTGAAACCTAATTCTGTAGTTATCACTGTTAATGGATGGTCACTGGGCTGGTGTCATCTGGAAATAAAGATAATCTATACTGTCACTGCTATATTGTTGCATTCCCTTTTTAATTAACCCTTATCTCCGACCACCACTAGACATACAGGTGCTTCTCACAAATATAGAATATCATCTAAAAGTTACTGTAATTTATTTCAGTTCTTCAATTAAATAGAGTCATGACAGAGTGATCTATTTTAAGTGTTTATTTCTGTTAATGTTGATGATTATGGCTTACAGCCAATGAAAACCCAAAAGTGATTTTCTCAGTAAATTAGATTACTTTATAACACCAGCTTGAAAAATGATTTTAAAATCCGAAATGTTTGCCTATTGAAATGTATGATCAGTAAATGCACTCAATACTTGGTTGGGGCTCTGTTTGCATCAATTACTGCATGAATGCAGTATGGCATGGAGGTGATCAGCCTGTGGCACTGCTGAGGTGCTATGGAAGCCCAGGTTGCTTTCATAGCAGCCTTCAGCTCATCTGCAATGTTGGGTCTGTTATCTCTTATCTTCCTCTTAACAATACTCCATAGATTCTGTATGGTGTTAAGGTCAGGCGAGTTTGCTGGCGAATCACAAGAAAAAGTGATATAGCGGGCACCACATCAATATCAGCAACAGGGATCTACCACGTGCATATAAAACAACACAGAGAAAAGACAAGAAAAGGATATGCTCCTGTAGCGCCCCCACTGCCACAGGGCCGAGGGGTACCCGGTACCGGGCCTCTGAGTCTCTGCTCTGGGGTTGTCACGGTGGCTAGACCCGGTCCGTGACCCTGCTGAGGGGCGTACAGTAATAGATGTGGTGGGTGGTAGTGGTGCGGTGTAGTGCCGGTCGCAGTTAATAACGAGGACACAAGGTTGCAGTCTCTTTACCTCTTTAATGAAGGCTTCTGGGTCCTCAGTCCGGAATACGGTTAACCGGGCTGCGCAAGTCCGGCCGGTCCGATGGCACCTCCTATCGTTCCCGTTGCAGGTGGAAATCTGTGCCTTCCTTCTAGCGCTTGTGTGTTGTGGTCCTCCCCTGCTGTGCTTACGGGATAGTACCCCACAACTGTTGTGTCTGTTTCTCGTGTTCCCTCACAACTCGATTCTGATGTTCTTCTTCTTCTCGCCCCCCAGATCTTATGATAGGACGCACCCGTATGACGGGAAGGCTCGGAGCTCTTCCGGGACCCTAGAGTCGCCCCTCTCCAAAGGTTACCCCTATGTCTGCGTAGGTGATGTAGGTGAGACAGCCAGCCTATAGCTCTCTGCCCTGCCGTTGGTTTGAAGTAATGCTTAGAGCTCTGTACTTCCTCGGCGTTCCGGCCACCGGTTATTTACGCCTCAGTAGGATGTTGCCTCGGTCTAACAGCACGACTCCTACTGGTATTTCTCCCTGTTGCGTTGATCTCGTTTCTCACTCAGCACAATAAATCTCGCTTCTTATCCTTTCTTAGGGCACCGCCACTATGAAGTGCAGGCGCGGTCCCGTAGCTTTCTCTCCGTTTGCCAGGCCTCTGTCAGGATCCCACCCCTGACAGGGACCCTACCGAATCTTCCCCTACAACACCCTCTGCCACAAGGTGTTGCCTGGTTCCAACCCAGTCAGCTTTCTCTCTAACTTCCTGCCTAACCCACAGTTTTACCAGACTGTGAGGAGTGGCCTAATGAATAGTACCCTTAGCTCCCCCTGGAGGCCAGACTGTGAAATGTATTGGTGTCTGTGATACCTGGTCAGATGAACTCCTTCAGTGCCATCAGATGTACCATAGCCCCCCTTAGCGGCGGAGCCACAGTACTGCAACGACCAGGACTCTGGGGCGCTGCACTCCCCAAAGGGATCAACCTGAATATTAGACTTTATTATAATAACTATACAAACAGGGCAAGAAAAGTAACAAATTTAAAAACATTTAAAAGCCGGAAAGGCTAAGTAGCCCAGACATGGTCACCCAAAACGGACAAAGAAACACATTAATGGTAGTGCTTGCATATGAAGAAATACATGGTACAAACATATTAGGTACAGGCGTCAAATATCTCTCCTTGACTAAATATTAAAGCACTATATAATATGCTGCCAGCTGACCCAATACGTACCACTAATGGTACCATACAGGTTATGATGCAAGGACATGGGAAATGTGACAATAGATATCCTGTTCACATAGAGTGCAACACCCATGCATCTTGCCAACCTTCTATTATGTACAATTAAAGTGCATTACCAAAAACGCCACCTAGTATCAAGTAACAATAAAACATGCTGACCCCATCCATTACACAAATAGTGCCAAGCCTAAACAGAGTATCCTGGATAATACCACTGGACCTCTATGAACGGCCGGCATATAGAGTCCATGATGGTGGTCAGATGTGTAAGTGCAATAGCGCTTTACCAGGAGTAGTCCGTAGGGGAACCAAAGCCCCACGCGTATCGATGCTGCTAGTGCGTCTTCCTCAGGGGAAATTTTGACCATGTCTGGGCTATTTAGCCTTTCCGGCTTTTCAATGTTTTTAAATTTGTTACTTTTCTTGCCCTGTTTGTATAGTTATTATAATAAAGTCTAATATTCAGGTTGATCCCTTTGGTGTGCATATCCTTTTCTTGTCTTTTCTCTTTGCTGGCGAATCAAGCACAGTGACACTGTTGTTTTTAATCCAGCTATTGGTACTTTTGGCAGTGTGGTCAGGTGCCAAGTCCTGCTGGAGAATAAAATTTCCATCTCCAGAAAGCTTGTCGGCAAAGGGAAGTATGAAGTGCTCTAAGATTTTCTGGCAGACGGCTGCGCTGACTTTGGTCTTGATAAAACATACACCAGCAAATGACATGGCTCCCCAAACCATCACTAATTGTGGAAACTTCACACTAGACCTCAAACAGCTTGGATTGCGGCTTCTTCACTCTTCCTCCAGACTCTGGGACCTTGATTTCCAATTGAAATGCAAAATTTACTTTCATCTGAAAACAACACATTGGACCACTGAGCAACAGTCCAGTTCTTTTTCTCCTTGGCCTAGGTAAAATGCTTCTGGTGTTGTGTATTGGTCATGAGTGGCTTGACACAAGGAATGCGACACTTGTAGCCAGGGCCGATTTTAGGTAAAGTAGGGCCCTAGGCAAAAGTTTAACCCCTTCACCCCCGGAGCTTTTTCCGTTTTTCCGTTTTCGTTTTTCGCTCCCCTCCTTCCCAGAGCCATAACTTTTTTATTTTTCCGTCAATTTGACCATGTGAGGGCTTATTTTTTGCGGGACGAGTTGTACTTTTGAACGACATCATTGGTTTTAGCATGTCGTGTACTAGAAAACGGGAAAAAAATTCCAAGTGCAGTGAAATTGCAAAAAAAGTGCAATCCCACACTTGTTTTTTGCTTGCCTATTTTGCTAGGTTCACTAAATGCTAAAACTGACCTGCCATTATGATTCTCCAGGTCACTACGAGTTCATAGACACCTAACATGACTAGGTTATTTTTCACCTAAGTGGTGAAAAAAAATTCCAAACTTTGCAAAAAACAAAACAAAACAAAATTGCGCCATTTTCCGATACTCGTAGCGTCTCCATTTTTCGTGATCTGGGGTCAGGTGAGGGCTTATTTTTTGCGTGCCGAGCTGGCGTTTTTAATGATAGCATTTTGGTGTAGATACGTTCTTTTGATCGCCCGTTATTGCATTTTAATGCAATGTCGTGGCGACCAAAAAAACGTAAATCTGGCGTTTCGAATTTTTTTCTCATTACGCCATTTAGCGATCAGGTTAATGCTTTTTTTTTATTGATAGATCGGGCGATTCTGAACGCGGCGATACCAAATATGTGTAGGTTGGGGGTTTTTTTTATTGATTTATTTTGATTGGGGCGAAAGGGGGGTGATTTAAACTTTTATATTTTTTTTATTTTTTTCACATTTTTAAAAACTTTTTTTTTTTACTTTTGCCATGCTTCTATAGCCTCCATGGGAGGCTAGAAGCAGGCACAGCCCGATCGGCTCTGCTACATAACAGCGATCATCAGATCGCTGTTATGTAGCTAAAATGCAGGTGTGCTGTGAGCGCCGACCACAGGGGGGCGCTCACAGCCACCGGCAATCAGTAACCATAGAGGTCTCAAGGACCTCTATGGTTACAATGGAGGAGCATCGCCGACCCCCGATCATGTGACAGGGGTCGGCGATGCGCTCATATCCGGCCGCACGGCCGGATGCGGTAGTTAAATGCCGCTGTCTGCGTTTGACAGCGGCATTTAACTAGTTAATAGCGGCGGGTGATCGCGATTTCACCCGCCGCTATTGCGCGCACATGTCAGCTGTAAAAAACAGCTGACATGTCGCGACTTTGATGTGCGCTCACCGCCGGAGCGCACATCAAAGCGGGGGTCCCGACATGTGACGTACTATTCCGTCACATGTCGGGAAGGGGTTAAAATGGGGCCCCAAATGCTAACATATTGCACATCACACAGAAGCATTTCTGTTGTTTTTACATGCGTTCAGGCCACTAAACGAGTGTGATTGTGATCGACAATATTGAAGTTGTTCACTTGTTTCCTGGCCTCTTTACACCAACTGAGAAAGAATGATGGGAACAGAACAATCACTATTAGATCAATCTGTCCCTATACAGTATCATGTTATCAGCAGCACATCTACAGTATACACCGGCGATGTGCTGCTGTGAACAATGATTTTTGTTCCCACATAAACAATCCAATCACTCAATGAATAAGCAGCATTTTGCTTGTTTAGTATAATGCACCCCATAGTTCTCCGCATAGCATAATGTTCACCACAGTCCTCCATATTGTAAAATGCACACCCCATAATCCTCCATATAATATAATGTGCCCCATAGTCCTCCATATAGAATAATACACTCCTCATAGTCCTCCATATGGTATAATACACTCCTCATAGTCCTCCATATATTAAAATACACTCAGTCCTCCATATAGTGTAATACATTCCTCAGTCCTCCATATAGTATAATACACTCCTCAGTCATGCATATATTAAAATACACTGCTCAGTCCTCCATTTAGTATAATACACTCCTCAGTCCTCCATATAGTATAATACACTCCTCAGTCCTCCATATAGTATAATACACTCCTCAGTTCTCCATATAGTATAATACACTCCTCAGTCCTCCATATAGTAAAATACACTCCTCAGTCCTCCATATACTAAAATATACTGCTCAGTCCTCCATATAGTATAATACACTCCTCGGTCCTCCATATAGTATAATACACTCCTCATAGTCCTCCATATATCACAATACACTGCTCAGTCCTCCATATAGTATAATACAATCCTCATTGTGCTCCATATAGTATAATGCACCGCCATAGTCATCCATGTAGTAAAATTCACTCCCATAGTATAATGCACCCCATAGTTCTTCATATAGTATAATGTATTCCCCATAGTCCTCGATACAGTATAATGCAGCCCACATATAGTATAATGCTGCCACCCCACAGAGTATAATGCAGCCACCCCACAGAATATAATGTAGCCCTTTGAGTTTACTGCAGCCCCACCATACAATATAATGTAGGCCCCCATAGGATGTAAAACAGCCCACCTCCCCATAGAATATAACGTAGCCCCATCAAAGAGTATGATGCAATCCTCCCTCTTAGAATATAATTCAGCCCCCACAGAATATAATGTAGGCCCCCATAGAATATAATACAATACAGCCCACCTCCCCACAGAATATAATGTAGCACCATCAAGGAGTATGATGCAATCATCCCTCATAGAATACAATACAGCCCCCCATAGAATATAATGTAGGCCCTTATAGAATATAATACAGCCCACCTCCCCATAGAATATAATTTAGCCCCCCATAGAATATAATACAGCCCACCTCCCCATAGAATATAATGTAGCCCCATCAAAGAGTATGATGCAATCCTCCCTCATAAAATCTAATACAGCCCTCCCCCATAGAATATGATGTGGCCAACCCCCCCCACCTACAGTCCAGTACTCACTCAATGATATATAAAAAAAACACAATCCTCACCTCTCCTCATGCCCCAAGCTGCTCCGGCTCGGCTCTGGTCTCAGCGGCTGCAGTCTGCCCAGCACACAGCAGTTACATGATGAAGTGATGGCATCACGCACCCGCAGTGTCAGAGACTGGCTGCCTGGTATGCCTGCCGCTAACGCCGGCCCTGCTTGTAGCCCAAGTCCTGAATACGTCTGTGAGTGGTGGCTCTTGAAGCAATGACTCCAGCCGCAGTGTCCACTTCTTGTGAATCTCCCCCAAATATTTGAATGGCCTTTTCTTGAAAAACCCTTTCAATGGTGTGGTTATTCCAGTTGCTTGTGCACCTTTTTCTACCACACTTTTTCCTTCCACTCAACTTTCCATTAATATTCTTGGTAACAGCACTCTGTGAACAGCCAGCTTCTTTAGCAATGACCTTTTGTAGCTTCCTCTCCTTTTGGAGTGTGTCAAAGACTGCCCTCTGGACATCTGTCAAGTCAGCTGTCTTCCCCATGATTGTGGAGCCTATTGAAACAGACTAAGGCTGGGGTCAGACCTAACGTATAAAAATATGGTCCGTTTTTTACGGCCGGGATATGCAGAAAAGTTCCTGAACAGTGATCCGTATTCAATGCGAGGATGCAATTTTTTCTCCAAAAATTATCCTTGTGTTATCCGTATGGCAGCCGTACGGTGAGATTTGGATTCAGCGTACAACAAAGATATTAAAACCCCATGTGTTTATTTATTTCATTCAAATACTTTCTTCATAATGTGTGAGTGTGTGTATTTTTAACCCTTTATTACTATTGGATTAATAATGTATAGTTGGCTTATTGACATCTCTCCATTATTAACATGGCTTAATGTCACTTTATATTAGAAAGGTGACATTAACCCCTGAACAGTGATCCTGAACAGTGATCCGTATTCAATGCGAGGATGCAATTTTTTCTCCAAAAATTATCCTTGTGTTATCCGTATGGCAGCCGTACGGCGAGATTTGGATTGAGCGTACAACAAAGATATTAAAACCCCATGTGTTTATTTATTTCATTCAAATACTTTCTTCATAATGTGTGAGTGTGTGTATTTTTAACCCTTTATTACTATTGGATTAATAATGTATAGGTGGCTTATTGACATCTCTCCATTATTAACAAGGCTTAATGTCACTTTATATTAGAAAGGTGACATTAACCCCTTATTACCCCATATCCCACCGCTACTCGAGAGTGGCAATGTGCCAGAGTAGGTGCATCTTACAGATGTGCCTTTTCTGAGGTGGCTGGGGGCAGATGTTTTTAGCCGGGGGGGCCAATAACCATGGTCCATCTCTAGGCTATTAATATCTGCCCTTAGTCACTGGCTTTCCCACTCTGGCAGAGAAAATTGCACGGGAGCCCACGCCAGTTTTTTCCGTGATTTAACCCTTTATTTTAACACCTAGAGCTCCCAAATTTTGGACACACAAACTGCTAACATTATTTGTGAGGACGATGTAAAAATATAACGGATATGAAATGGCTTACTGTATCTAAACCATGTCTCATAAACTGTCGGGTTTGATAAGGAGATAGCAAAAGCCGGCAATTGAATTACCGACTTTTATGCTATCTAGCTCTGTATTAAATATAAATATATATATATATATGTATATGTGTGTGTGTCAATGACATATATATATATATATATATATATATATATATATATATATACCTATTCTATGTGTAGACATTAACTTTATCTATTGTATTCTAACCTGTCAGTGTGATTTTACTGTACACCGCACTGAATTACTGGCTTTTCTATAGGACACCGGTGCGTATTTCTCGCAAGTCACATGCATGGTCCGTGCGCAATCCATATTTTTCTCACCCCCATAGACTTGCATTGTCATATTATTGTAGGAATACGCTGACAATCGCAGCATGCTGCTATTTTCTCAGCCCGTAAAATACGGCTGAGAAATAGACGGCTGATGGAAGCTGCCCCATAGAGAAACATTGGTCCGTGTGCAATGCGTTGTTTTTGCACCTCTCCCTCGTCCGTATTTCTCTCTAGTGTAAACCCGGCCTAATGTACCTTTTTAAACGCTTAGGAAGCCTTTGCAGTATTTTTTGTTAATTATTCTAATTTATTGAGATAATGACTTTTGGGTTTTCATTGGCTGTAAGCCATAATCATCAACATTAACAGAAATAAGCGCTTGAAATATATCACTCTGTTTCTAATGACTCTATGCAATATACGAGTTTCTCTTTTTGTATTGAAGAACTGAAATAAATTAACTTTTTGATGATATTCTAATTTTGTGAGAAGCGCATGTATGTTGCCCAATTAGGTGGAGATCAAGTATAGTGTAAAATAAAGTCTATGGAGAAATGTTTGTGACGCCACTTGTGGTACTCGGCCAGGGATGGCCGACGCTGCTTAAAGGGATCCACTGGGGCTGCTGGTGATGCAGCTTAGAAGGTTTTGCTCCCCACAGGTGGAGCGGAGACCCCAGGGCTACCAGGACAGTCTATGAGGGGTTGTAGATGTTGGGGTGCAGGAAATAATTGGAAGACACAGAGTTTGCAGCTTCTTTACCTTTTAATTGCCAGTGAAGTCCGGAATGCTGGTGACAGGCAGGCCCAGATTTAGGGGGGCCCGAGGGGCCCGGGCCCTGGGCCACCCACCAAGCGGGGGCCCCCCACCAATATAGGGATAAATATCTCAAAACATGTAAAATACACATCTCTTTGCTGTGAACCGTTTCTAATGATAAGGAACATTTAACAAAAGAGAAACTATTGAAAGTGTAGGGACCTTGCTACAGTCCTACTGTACATCTCAGTGGCTGGCGCAGAGCGGCAGAGTCATGGCACCTGACCTGCGTCAGCATCCACTGACCTGGCTAGCCTAGCCAGACTTCTTTAGTACCCTCCCTGTACCTAATGCTTAGCTTATGGCATGCAGCAGCCTTCTCCGATCCCAAAAGAAGCTTCTAGGCGCTACCTATTCAGCTATATGATCGCTCCATCAGATTAGATCAGATGAGAGTTTGTTCAGCTACCTTCGAGGAAGGAGGTGAAGCCACGATGTCGGCGCGAGAAGAGGATTCTCCACCACGGAGTGCGGCAGGACTTTACTCTGGATCTTCAGTCACTGAAAATCCAGAGGTGAAGTGGTTCAGTCTTCACAGTGTCGCAGTGGGTGAGTATGATCTCTGTCTGTCTGTGTGTGTCTGTGTGTATCTGTGCGTGTCTGTGTGTGTTTCTTTCTTGCAGCTCCTGTCCTACATAGTACCATACTGTATATACAAGTCCACACTATACCCTGCATTACAGTGTGTCTGTGTATACTGTATGTTTATAGTGTGGACCTGTTTACAGTATAGTGCTGTGTATACACTTTATACAGCCCCTCACCCTCTATTCTATATACAGCCAGCACAGCAACAGCCTCTGATATATACAGGTAAACAGCCTCTGATATATACAGCCCGGCAGCAGTCCATTATATATCTACAGCCCAGCAGCAGCTTCTAATATATACAGCCCAGCAGCAGCCCCTCATATATAAATACAGCCCAGCAGCAGCCCCTCATTTATATACAGCCCGCTAAAGTCCAATTCATACAGTATATCTGAATCAGATATACTGCGTAAATTGGACTTTAGTAACATCATTAGTGATTTTGCAGCACGAAAATCTAGGAAAGTGCTTGGTTTGTAAAAAATGAATGATTTTACCTGAATTACTCTTCGTAAATGATTTTTGTAAATAAACTTGTGTTCGTTTCATTTTGTGTTTTTGCATTACATATTGCAACACCTTGTAAAATGGGCCTCCCTCCAAAATGGACACCTGGCCACCCACCTCTTAAATCCGGCCCTGGTGACAGGTGATCTTGGAAATACGGGCAGCCTGGAAGCGGTTCAGAATCCCCCTAGCCAGGTGGGGTTAGAAGCCTTCCTTCTGCTCTGAATTCTGGGTTCTTGATGCCTTAGCTTTCCTCAAGTCCCTCTCTCAATCTGTCCCTCAGGTGGAACACTACCGGCATGGCAGGCAGCTCGAGCCTTTTTCAGGTGTCCCTCTCTCATGGTGACTACGGGCTCTAGTCTGCTGCTGTGCCTTCGTGTGTCAGTTGTGGCCAGGAGACCTGCAATCTCCTGCCCTCTGGTTTCAGTTGTGGGGCATACAGCTCCCACACAACCTCAGACCCCGGTCTCTGGTTTCCTGCGCTCAATCCTGGGGTGAGCTCAATCGCAGCTCCATTCCCAGTTTCTCTTCCACTTGCTTCCTCTCCCTTCACTCTCTCGCACAGACTGACTTCTAACTCCTCCTCCAAGCCACAACTTATAGGGAAGCTACCCTGAAACTGAGTTTAGAGCTCCCCCTGCTGGCCTGGAGTCAGGAAAGTGTTGTATGCCAGTGTTACCTGCCTAAAATCCTCTGCCTCAGTCTTTGGTTCTAGTAGAGTTCAATGACCAATCTATCAATCAAGCACATATAATACCTAGTTCAGGGACTAAAAGGCTCTCAAGTATGGAAAAGTCTAGGAAAGGGAGCACACACACAGTTTTGTTTTATTTTTTTATTGTCATTACAGTTTTAATAAATTTTTTGAGCCAACACCAGCAATGGATCTAGCAAATAGGATATCTCCTTACTTTATATTTCCCATTGTTTTACATCCATTTCTAACTTCAGCTCAGAAAATTCCCTCTTTACACACAGCAGGTTTTTTGAAAAATGTTACTGCAGTTTTGATGCAGTTTTTTGAGTCACCTCAATAAGTGTATTGAAAAGAATGGGAACTCTAAGTGAAGGAT
This sequence comes from Ranitomeya variabilis, assembly GCF_051348905.1. Taxonomy (NCBI): domain Eukaryota; kingdom Metazoa; phylum Chordata; class Amphibia; order Anura; family Dendrobatidae; genus Ranitomeya; species Ranitomeya variabilis. The sequence goes on from NC_135233.1 coordinate 507,439,290, forward strand.
TTACACCCCCCCACCACCCCCCATCCTGCTGAATCCACTTCTGGCTTTGACTTAAAACAAACTGTACCAAAAACTGAAATGTGCATGTGTGCGTCCAACACTGAGCCGAGGGCTAATAGCAGCCAAATTTACTATCCATTTTTTTTAGAGCAGATTAAAAGCGTTATCTAGCTTTCAAAAACTCCCATTTGCTGTCTGCGGTCTGTTTTGCAAAAACAAACTTCGCATTGCTCACCATTAGTGTTGAGCGATACCGTCCGATACTTGAAAGTATCGGTATCGGAAAGTATCGGCCGATACCGGCAAAGTATCGGATCCAATCCGATACCGATACCCGATACCAATACAAGTCAATGGGACTCAAGTATCGGACGGTATTCCTGATGGTTCCCAGGGTCTGAAGGAGAGGAAACTCTCCTTCAGGCCCTGGGATCCATATTAATGTGTAAAAGAAAGAATTAAAATAAAAAATATTGCTATACTCACCTCTCCGACGCAGCCTGGACCTCACCGAGGGAACCGGCAGCGTTGTTTGCTTAAAATTCGCGCTTTTCCTTCCTTACGTGAAGTCCCGGCTTGTGATTGGTCGCGTGCCGCCCATGTGGCCGCGACGCGACCAATCACAGCAAGCCGTGACGTAATTTCAGGTCCTTCAGGATTTTAAAATTACGTTCCGGCTTGTGATTGGTCGCGTCGCGGCCACATGGGCGACGCGACCAATCACAAGCCGTGACGTCACGGGAGGCTGGACACGCGCGCATTTTAAAATGCGCGCTTGTCCTGCCTCCCGTGACGTCACGGCTTGTGATTGGTCGCATCGCCCATGTGACCGCGACGCGACCAATCACAAAGCCGGAACGTAATTTTAAAATCCTGAAGGACCTAAAATTACGTCACGGCTTGCTGTGATTGGTCGCGTCGCGGCCACATGGGCGGCACGCGACCAATCAGAAGCCGTGACGTCACGGAAGGAAGGAAAAGCGCGCATTTTAAGCAAAGAAGGCTCCGGGTTCCCTCGGTGAGGTCCAGGCTGCGTCGGAGAGGTGAGTATAGCAGTATTTTTTATTTTAATTCTTTATTTTACACATTAATGTTGTTTCGATACCGATACCCGATACCACAAAAATATCGGATCTCGGTATCGGAATTCCGATACAGCAAATATCGGCCGATACCCGATACTTGCGGTATCGGAATGCTCAACACTACTCACCATCCCTTGGTCCAGTGCTGCTTCCAGTGTCTGCTATTGTCTACAGTGCTTATGCTGCATCAACAGCACTGCAGCCAATCAGTGACCTTAGAGGCTCTAAGTGGCTCATGCTATCTACCCAGGCAGAACCGCTGAGATTACTGATTGGCTGCAGCGCTGTTGATGTAACGATAGCACTGCAAACAATAGCAGACACCAAGAGTAGCAATGGAGACCCAAGGTTTGATCTAGGATGGGTGAGAAAAGCACAATTTGGTGTTTTAAAAGAAACTGCGTTGGAGGACCATATTTTTATGAAACATATAGATGTTACATGGTGAACAATACAGCAGCGTTATAATATGTACAGGTTACAGGGTGGGGGGAATAATGTTATCTGTCCCTTGCAGTTTTTCTTATGCAACTTAGAAACTGAAATGTTATTTTAGAAAGTGATACAAATATTAGCAGAATTCACTTGTTATCTGGCTAATATGAAATTAAAACAAGCAAGACTGTTTGTGACATGGCAACATTTCACACATAGGTAATTTGTGCCCCTCACAAAACACACATTGCACACACTCCTATTAAACACATCAAAGCAAGTGACATAAGGTTCTTGGGTTTTGTCCCATAAGGAAAGCCAACATTTCTTTCATCACCTCGGAAAAGTGAAAGGTCTTACTGCTTTGAGTAAATAAATGAAGCAAGTTGCCTGTGTGAGCTGATCTTCATGTCTCAGCGTGCTCTGCATTCAGAGATTATGATACATGCTATCATGGAATGCTTTTAATTCCAGCCATGTGACCGAAGCGATGTATCTGAGCAAATGACCACCATTACATTGCTGATTACCGGGCACTGCCAGCATCATTCACGTTATTCTTCAATGTGTGAAGCCCCAATGATATTGCCCATATGTCCATGGGACACTATGGTTAGAGTTCGACCAAAAGCAACATCTGTACAGAGTTTGATCTTGCTGTGTTTGCATAGGTTCTCCTCACTCTCAAAACATACCAACTGGTTACCTGGCGGCTAATGAAATTGTCTCTTATCTGATGTCTATTGACAACAGTGTCTTAAATCATAATGATCTCTATTCAGCACTGCAGGAAATGTTGGCATTATATATGCAAAAGATAATTGTCACACACATGTCCCAGGTATCCTTGTCTCTGCTCCCTTATCCTGGGTCCCCTGCTCTGTGCTGTGCTCCACATTGGGTTTCGCAAGTTGCCTGGCTTGGAGCTATGAATTCATCTCCCTTAAGCTATTAAAGCCTCATTGACACATTTGAGATTGAGACTCTAGTCTTAAGTTTGGTGTGCACCACCATCTGTGCTTTTCGTGTTTGTGCTTGCATTCACCCATGCTGGATTCTACTTAATCCTTCCTATTGCTCTTGAGATTCTTGGAGGACCTTTTCAGTCCTCACTGAACATGTGTCTTCCTGCTTGCTGCATCAACTGTTGTGATTCGGTTCGTGGGCTCCCCCGGTGGTCTCTTGTGGTACTGGTGTCCTGCAAGCTTTGCCTTCAGTTCACCTGTTCCTATCAGGATGTGGGAGTATCCTATTTAACCTTGCTCCTCAGTCATTCTAATGCTGGCCATCAATGTATCCAGAGTGATTCTGTTGCATGTTCCTGCTCCCAGTTTTCTGCTCAGCTAAGTTGGACACTTTAGTCCTTAAGTCTATTTTTGTATGTTTTGTCCAGTTTGCACTTATGTGAATCTCTGCAGCTGGAAGCTCTTGTTGGGCTGAAATTACCACTCCAGTGGCATGAGTTGTCACATGAGTTAAGGTAATTTCAGGATGGTGTTTTGAAGGGTTTTGCAGCTGACCGCGAAGTCCTCTGTTGTATCTTTCTGCTATTTAGTTAGCGGGCCTCTCTGTGCTAAATCTGCTTTCATACTACGTGTGTCTTTTCATCTGCTCTCACCGTTATTATATGTGGGGGGCTGCTATCTCCTGTGGGGACATTCACTGGAGGCAAGCCAGGACTGTGTTTTCTTCTACCAGGGGTAGTTAGTTCTCCGGCTGGCGCGCGGCATCTAGAGACAACGCAGGAATGCCCCCTGGCTACTTCTAGTGTGGTGTGTAGGTTTAGCATCGCGGTCAGCTCTAGTTTCCATCACCCGAGAGCTTGTCCGTTTATTCTATGCTTCTGATGTTTCCTTGCCATTGGAAACCATAACAATCAACATCCAGGGTCTGTGTGGCCACCTGAGAGTAAGGTTTAGAGGATCCACCTCTCCTGGTGAGCCCTGACAATAATACAATCATGGCCAAAAGTGGTAGCACCCTTGAAATTGTTCCAGAAATGAAGTATTTTTCCCAGAAAATTATTGCAATTACACATATTTTGTTATACACATGTTTATTTTCTTTGTGTGTATTGGAACAACACAAGAAAACAGAAGAAAAAAGGCAATTTGGACATATTTTTACACAAAACCCCAAAAATGAGCTGGACAAAATTGTTGGCACCTTTCCATAAATGTGGATAAACAACTTTGTTTCAAGCATAGTGTTGGCGGTATGAAAATCACACCTGAAACCAGATAAAAAGGGAAGAAGTTGACTCGATCTTTGCATTGTGAGTCTCTGTGTGCCACACTAAGCATGGAAAACAGAAAGAGGAGAAAAGAACTGTCTGAGGACTAGAAAAAAACTAAATTATTGAAAAATATCAACAAACTTAAGGTTACAAGTCCATCTCCAAAGATCTTGATGTTCCTTTGTCCACAGTTCGCAACATAATCAATAAGTTTATGACCCATGGCACTGTAGCTAATCTGGACATGGACAGCAGAGAAAAATTGATGAAAGGTTTCAAAGCAAGATAGTCCAGATAGTGAATAGACAGCCCAAATCAGGTTCCAAAGAAATTCAAGCTGTCCTGCAGGCTCAGGGTGCTTCAGTGCAAACTATCAGTCGACATTTGAAAAATATAAACGCTATGGGAGGAGACCCAGGAGGACCCCACTGCTTACACAGAGACATAAAAAAAGCTAGATTGCAGTTTGCCAAAATGTACATGAGTAAGCCGAAATCCTACTGGGAAAGCATCTTGTTAACAGATGAGACCAAGATAGAGCTTTTTGGTACAGCACATTACTGTACTACTGTTTACCGAAAAACTGAATAAGGCCTACCTAGAAAAGAACACAGTACCTACAGTCAAATGTGATGGAGGTTCAAAGATGTTTTGGGGTTGTTTTGCTGCCTCTGGCACTGGGTGCCTTGGCTGTGTGCAAGGCATCATGAAATCTGAAGATTACCAAAGGATTTTGGGTCGCAATCTAGTGCCCAGTGTCAGAAAGCTGGCTTTTTGTCCTAGGTCATGGATCTTCTAGCAGGACAATTACCCCAAACATACTTCAAGAAGCATCCAGAAATAGATGGAAACAAAGCACTGGAGAGTTCAGAAGTGGCCAGCAATGAGTCTGGATCTAAATCCCATTGAACAGCTGTGCAGAGGTCTTAAATTTACTGTTGGGAGAAGGCGCCTTGAAATATGAGAGACCTGGAGCAGTTTGCAAAATGAAGAGTGGTCCAAAATTCCAGTTGAGAGGTGTAAGAAGCTTGTTGATGGCCATAGGAAGTGATTGATTTCAATTCCAAAGGGTGTGCAAACAAATATTAAGTTGAGCGTGCCAACAATTTTGTGCTACCAATTTTGGAGGGTTTGTGTGATATTATGTCCAATTTTCCTTTTTTTTCTGTTTTCTTGTGTTGTTCCAATGCACACAAAGGAAATAAACATGTGTGTAACCAAACATGAAATATTTCTCCCAGAAAATTATTGAAAATACACATTTTCTGGAACAATTTCAAGGATTCCAACACTTTCGGACATGAATATAAATGATAATACAATGAAAACACCAGTGATGCAATGCTGATGTGGGAAGGGAAATCCCACTCTAGTTCTGGAATCTTGTGTTGTCTCGGATCAATTCACCAAGGTTGTGCTGACCTTCATGATTGCCAGGTATGATATCAAGGACTCAGCCACAGGATCTGAATGACTTCAGACAATACACCACTGAACTATTGGAGTCCTTATCCAAGGATATGATGGCACATGTCTGAACCAAACCAGACTTCCGCCTATTCATCTGCTGTGTCACCAATGGAAATCAATTTGATCATTTATAGATAGATTTATAGATGCTGTCCCCAGTCAGGGTGCTGTGTCCTCCAGGTCTATGGTCCAGCCAACTCTCAGGTAATTCGGGGTACACTTTGCCAGAACCTCCTTCTTATGTTCTTTTCCTGGCCGTCTCGCTGTGCTGGCTCCCACCTCTCCTGCCCTGTGCCTTCACACACAGTGCCCCAAGCCAGCAGCCTTGAATCTTGTCAGGAGATGTCTGTCTAGTCTCCTTGGTCCTATGTGGCTGCCTTTTCAGCGAATGTGTGTGGATGTGGCTGTGGCACATACAAATACCACAGTGTCCAGCTTGCTAGCTGAGCCTTGTAGTCCTCCACTAGTCTTGGGGGGCCGGTTCCCCCACTGTGACCTGGTCCCTCCACCTGGCAATTGTCAGTGTGGATGCGGGCTCCACGGGTGGATTCCTCACTACCCGTACCCCTAGGACCCCTTCTTTCTCTTGAAGTCTCTTTCTCTCCTCCTTTTTGTCCTGTCACCTTTCTCTAGCTCCCTCTCTCTGGGATTTCCTTTCTGCACGTCTTACTCCATCTACTTTCTATCACAATCTGACTAACTTTCCCTCCAACTGTCACTACTCTTCCCGCCTGAGTGAGATCCCGCCCCTTTCTCTAGGGTCTGCCCATGTTGCTAGGCTAAAGTGATATGATGTTGGATGCGAGTGTGTGGGTCCTAGGTAGTGCCCCCTCCTTACCTGAGAGCGGAGTGCCACACCTCTGGATAAGGTGCAGTACCTCTGTGGTGATCGGACCTCAGGGGTGCCACATATTCTTTATGCAATAAACTTGGTTGATAAAGCCTTATTGTTTGTATTATTGGATACTCTTATCAATATTGTTTTCTTTTTGTGGTCTATTGGCTCTAAAATGCAGTATAGATGTATGGATTCCTTTTGTCAATCATGTATTCCTAAGCGCCGATATTTAAAGTCCTCCTACACAACTCCTCTGCACATGCTGATCTCCATAGGCACAGCGCGGGAGACCCGCCATCACCTTCCTAAAACAGAACACTGCACATGTTCCATGAAATCTAGGATTATAAAGCTTTTAATATACAGTTGTAGCCAAAAGTATTGACACCCCTGCAATTCTGTCAGATAATACTCAGTTTCTTCCTGAAAATGATTGCAATCACAAATTCTTTGTGATCTTCATTTAATTTGTCTTAAATGAAAAAAACACAAAAAGAATTGTCCTAAAGCCAAATTGGATATAATTCCACACCAAACATAAAAAGGGGGTGGACAAAAGTATTGGCACTGTTCGAAAAATCATGTGATGCTTCTCTAATTTGTGTAATTAACAGCACCTGTAACTTACCTTTGGCACCTAACAGGTGTTGGCAATAACTAAATCCCACTTACAGCCAGTTGACATGGATTAAACTTGACTCAACCTCTGTCCTGTGTCCTTGTGTGTACCACATTGAGCATGGAGAAAAGAAAGAAGACCAAAGAACTGTCTGAGGACTTGAGAAACCAAATTGTGAGGAAGCATGAGCAATCTCAAGGCTACAAGTCCATCTCCAAAGACCTGAATGTTCCTGTGTCTACCGTGCGCAGTGTCATCAAGAAGTTTAAAGCCCATGGCACTGTGGCTAACCTCCCTAGATGTGGACGTAAAAGAAAATTTGACAAGAGATTTCAACGCAAGATTGTGCGGATGTTGGATAAAGAACCTCGACTAACACCCAAACAAGTTCAAGCTGCCCTGCAGTCCGAGGTTATAACAGTGTCAACCCATACTATCCGTCGACGTCTGAATGAAAAGGGACTGTATGGTAGGAGATCCAGGAAGACCCCACTTCTTACCCCGAGACATAAAAAAGCCAGGCTGGAGTTTGCCAAAACTTACCTGAAAAAGCCTAGAATGTTTTGGAAGAATGTTCTCTGGTCAGATGAGACAAAAGTAGAGCTTTTTGGGCAAAGGCATCAACAGAGTTTACAGGAGAAAAAAGAGGCATTCAAAGAAAAGAACATGGTCCCTACAGTCAAACATGGCGGAGGTTCCCTGATGTTTTGGGGTTGCTTTGCTGCCTCTGGCACTGGACTGCTTGACCGTGTGCATGGCATTATGAAGTCTGAAGACTACCAACAAATTTTGCAGCAGAATGTAGGGCCCAGTGTGAGAAAGCTGGGCCTCCCTCAGAGGTCATGAGTCTTCCAGCAGGACAATAACCCAAAACACACTTCAAAAAGCACTAGAAAATGGTTTGAGAGAAAGCACTGGAGACTTTTAAGGTGGCCAGCAATGAGTCCAGACCTGAATCCCATAGAACACCTGTGGAGAGATCTAAAAATGGCAGTTTGGAGAAGGCACCCTTCAAATATCAGGGACCTGGAGCAGTTTGCCAAAGAAGAATGGTCTAAAATTCCAGCAGAGCATTGTAAGAAACTCATTGATGGTTACCGAGAGCGGTTGGGCGCAGTTATTTTGGCTAAAGGTTGTGCAACCAAGTATTAGGCTGAGGGTGCCAATACTTTTGTCTGGCCCATTTTTGGCGTTTTGTGTGAAATGATCAATGTTTTGCTTTTTGCTTCATTCTCTTTTGTGTTTTTTAATTTAAGACAAGTAAAATGATGATAATAATACCGAAGAATTTGTGATTGCAATCATTTTCAGGAAGAAACTGAGTATTATCTGACAGAATTCCAGGGGTGTCAATACTTTTGGCCACAACTGTACCCTCGCACTCAGGGGACTGCCCCGTCTTTCTATTTATGAGTCATCTTCATACAACGACATAATGAATAAGGCCTAGATAGGCCGAATCGTCTACACTTGATTATTGTCGCTTTTGAAACGCATTCTGATTTTCCTGCGATTTGCCCATTTTTTTGTTTTCTTCACTGACTTTAATAAATGTCTTCTTGTGCATCACCAAAATTGAGGGTGCAGTGAATTCTAACTGCATAGACTAGGGGTCTATCGACCCATTGCACCGGCACTATTGGACAGAGTGCAGGTCAATACCCTTTTCTCAACATTTGTTCCATTCTTCAGGGATGTTCCTCAAACAAAGCAGCATAAATAATGATATCGTCCAAATAAATGAGAGTGGCCTCGAAGTTTAGGTCGCCTAAGCACCTCTACATTAGTTGTTGAAACGTACCCGGAGCGTTAGCCAGACCGAAAGGCATCCGATTGAACTTGTATAATCCCATAGGAAGTATAAAGGCCGTCTTTGCTCGATCCTGCTCGGACATTGGAACTTGCCAGTAGCCACTGGCTAGATCTAATGTGGAGAAATATTTGGCATTTCCCAGGGCAGACAGGGACTCTTCAATCCTTGGTAGCGGATAGGAATCTCATACAGTGCAAGCGTTCAGTTTACGGTAGTCCACATAAAAACGCAGTGTACCATCTTTCTTCTGCACCAAGACGATAGGGGCAGCCCATGGGCTCTGACTTTCTCGGATTACACCATTTTGTAGCATCTGAGACAGCATTCCTTTCACCTCCTGATACATTTGTGGTACAATTTGGAAGTATGGTTCTCTTATGGGTGCGGTGTTCTCTGTTGGAATCTCGTGCGTGATCACTGTGGTGTAACCAAGATCATCTTCATAATGCGCAAACACACCCTGATATCGCCCTAACAGAGCTTCCACTTGCTGGACCTGCTGTGACGTGAGTTTGGTGAGTTCGGCCCGCATTTATTCTAAAATTTGCCGGCCCTCTCGCAGGTGTTGAGGCTCGGGCACCAGAGTAGTATCGACGGTCACTGTCCAAGGGTCTCCCTGTTTTACTGTCAATTGCACGGCCTGTGGTGATATCAATTCTTCTGGCATTTTCACGACTTGGGCCACTTCACTTCTGGGTGGGAGTGTGATGTCACTTTCCCCCAAATTGACACATTGTACAAGGACCATTCCGTCGTGCACAGTAACTAACGTCCACACCATTAGTAACCCCAGGGGTAGTTGTTCTGCATTGGCCAGGTCAATCTGTACCTCGACTCTTTTCAGAAGGGTACAGGCGTGGACAGGCAGGGTAAGCACTGTTTGTCCTGGTGGCAAAACTCGAGTTATAAAAGCTGGGGCAATTACTTTCCCCAGTGTTTTCCCACCACTGGAGGTCCTTGGGCTCGGATTAGCTGCTGAAAAACTCTCCTTTACAGGGTGCGAGGGCTCCACTGTCTTAGAAACATGTCTGGGGACTCGTTGATAAGAAGACTCCCGAATTATTTTAACACGTTCATGCCTAACATGACAGTGTGTCCTTTACCCGCATCTTCAGCCGTCAGCACTAGTGATGAGCGAACGTGCTCGCCACTACTCACTACTCGCCCGAGTATCACTATGCTTGATGTACTCGGCGAGCAGCGAGCATTTCCGGGATTATTCGGTGGTAAGTGGTGTCTCCACCCAGCGTTTTTGGCAGACTTTAGAGACCCAATCACGGTGCAGGGATTGTCTGCCAGGCCATGAAATGCCGCAGCCATCTTTGTTGTGGTCGTGCAGTGATTGACTTGGCCGCACAGCATCATCCCGAGTATAAGAGACCTGGCGCCGCCCTGCTCGCCGCATTCTGTTCCTGATTCAGTGACAGTAGGGAGATCAGGTGCCGAGATAGAGTCAGAATCATGGTTTCTAGAGTTAGGGCTCCTTTTCACTTGCGAGAAATGCATGCGAGTCTCGCATGTTAAAACCAAGCTCTGGCGCCGGCACTTGGGAGCGGAGCGTGCGGCTCCATGTATTGCTATTGCAGCCGCACGCTCCGCTCTGGAGTACCGGCACCAGAGCTTGATTTTAACATGCGAGACTCGCACGTATTTCTCGCAAGTGAAAAGGAGCCCTTAGTGTAGGTCTGCAGCTCGTAAATCCACAACTCCTCAGAAACCAAAAGTTCTTTTTAGGGCTAATTCGTGGGTCCCGATATTGCAGAGCTAGGTAGGCAGGGCACAGCATATCCACATCAGTGCAAGGACTGCAGGCACTGTATGTGCGTCCATTGCTCCCACTGCATCCCTCCCAAAGCTCATTAAGGCTACGTTCACATTTGCGTTGTGTGCCGCAGCGTCGGCGCCGCAACGCACAACGCAAACAAAAACGCAGCAAAACGCATGCACAACGCTGCGTTTTGCGCTGCATGCGTCCTTTTTTTGATTGATTTTGGACGCAGCAAAAATGCAACTTGCTGCGTCCTCTGCGCCCGGACGCGGGCGCCGCAGGGACGCATGCGGCGCAAAACGCAAGTGCGACGCATGTCCATGCGCCCCCATGTTAAATATAGGGGCGCATGACGCATGCGGCGACGCTGCGGCGCCCGACGCTGCGGCGCAGACCGCAAATGTGAACGTAGACTAACTGTCTCCTGCTGCTGCAGCTTTTTTACTATATACCTAGTTGGATTTTTTATTTTTTTTTTCCAAAAATTCACCCCCAAAAAAATAAAATATACAGTCTGTTCTGTCAGACTGAGGCCTGTTGAAAAATCATAGTTTGTCAGGCATACGTAGCATAGTTGTGTGTGCTAGCCTTGTGCCACTTTTTTTTTTCTTTTGTGTTTTAAATTCACTGAAAAAGGCCTCATATATCTGCGTGCTCCAACTTTGGGCATTGTAGGCAGGTGGACCACTTTTTTTGCTGTCTGTTACTGAAATTATATACAGCACCCAAACATGGAAGGTGAAAATGGAAGGGAGAGTAAATCCCCCCACCCACCAACCACAAGGTGGCACATCACGACCAAAAGCCCATTTTTGCACAAAATATTCCTTGCCATTAAACAATTGATATGCAATGTTTAATTGATGTGCATTTATTTAATCATGCTTTGTAACATATATATACCTATATAGAGATTATGTTTAATGTATCGGTGTCAATAACAACAGATTATTACATTTACTGTTTACCAATTAATATTCTAAACCACAATAATGCAAGTTCCAAAGACTATTCCTCCTCAATCCAAAAGGAATTTTTTAATCAGAATAAACAGAAAAACATAGTAGAGATATGATATCCCAGGCTAAGGATTACAAACAAGTGCCATAATTAAAAAAAAATAAATAAATAAAAAAATACAAAAAACCCCCTTCAGTATAACGAAACAGAAAATAATGAAGATGTCAATGCGGCCGTCCCATGGCATGCAAAGCCTGAAACATAAAAAAAGAGAGAAAACAGATTAATCAAATTAGTTACATAACATGATCCCAAACTGTTAATTTGATGAGGTTATAAAAATCTTTATACATCATTATGTGATCAAACTCAGCTTGAAATCAACATTGAGGTCATGTGGCCTCAAAGTATTCAATTTTGTTATCCATTCAAGTTCTTTTTTCTTTAGCAATGGAACTTGATCTCCCCCTCTCCTCATCATTGGTATAGTATCAATAATACGAAAGCGTAATTGTTTTTTCCATATGGTATTTTTCGGTGAAATGTTTTGAGACTGGCAAATCCATTCTCTTCTTCCTTATGGTATGTCGGTGCTGATTAATTCTAGTTTTGAAATCACATGTAGTCTCGCCGACATACCATAAGGAACAAGGACACTGCAACAGGTAAACTACATGGTCGGAGTCACACGTTAGATAGTGTTTGATATGGAATTCCTCATTAGTGATTGGATGGGAGAATTTTGACCCTTTGATTATCAGACTGCAATTGACACACGACAGGCAAGGGAAACATCCTTTCCTATCAATACCTGTCAATGTCATCTGGCCACATTTTTTAAAAGACCCAATGTCAGACCTCATTATACTTGTACCTATTGTCCGATTTCTTTTATAAGAAAAAATAGGGGGTAGTTAAAATTCCTCAACATGAGGTAAACACTTATTCAGCATACCCCAATGTTTACGAATCACATTAGTAATTTTTCGACTTTTTTCACAATAAGCAGTAACAAACGGAATCCGATTGAGTCTCTTAACCTCTGTTTTTTTATGTAGTAATTTTTCTCTCTCAATTTGGTCAGCTCTATATTTCTGGCTTTCCAGTAGATTTCTGGCTGCCACCTAGTAGTTCCCCCGCTATTGAAGCATTTATAACTGTAGTCAATAGGGATATAGAACTTCTAAAACATTATTGTAATGAACATTTTGAGTACCCTAATATGTCAAATGGTGAAATTAAAGCTTTGTATGATTTATCACACCGTGAAGAAATCATGATAAAAAGTGCCGACAAAGGTGGTGCATTGGTAGTTATGGATCGCAATAAATACGTTGGTGAAGTCCTGAAGCAGTTGGGGGACCTGGAAGTATATGAGAGACTACCATTTGACCCCAAATTCGAGATTGCTAGAAAAATTAAGCCTATTGTGGGAGAAGCTTTAGAAAAACAGATTATTGATAAAGATTTATCAGAATTTTTGATTATTGAACATCCGACTATACCTGTCATGTATATTTTACCAAAAATTCATAAGTAGATCCTACGAGTAGACCAATTGTCTCCGGATGTAACTCCATTCTGCCTAATATTGGAGTCTATCTGGATAGGATATTGAATCCGATTGCCGAATCTACAGATTCTTTTGTCAGAGATACAATTGACTTTCTGCAGAAAATTGATCAGGTGAGAATATCGGGAGAAATAATTGTTGCGTCTTTCGATGTCACTTCATTGTACACATCTATTGACCACTCTAGAGGTTTATATGCAGTTGGTAAAAAGCTAATTTCCACTAATCTCTCAGAAGAAACCCGAAAATTTATTTTACAGCTTCTAGAACTAGTATTGACCAAAAATTATTTTCTGTTTGGTGATGACTATTATTTGCAATTGCGTGGAGTCGCCATGGGTGCCAATATGGCGCCCGCTTACGCAAATTTAGTTATGAGTGTTCTTGAGGAGGACTATGCACAACGATGACAAAAGTATTTTCAGAGAGATACCTTTATAGGCTAACCAGAAAAAAAATGTTTTTTTCTGGTTAGCCAATAAAGGTATCTCTCTGAAAATACTTTTGTATGATTGATTTTTATGGCTATCAGGGTACCACAATATAATTTGTTATTGTACATCATTTTTAAATAGTAATTTACAGGGCTTGAAATTACTGTAACTTCCTGCCTCAACAGTAACTAGAAGTCCAACAATTGTTTTATATTTAGGTTACAATTACATGTTTGGAAGCATAGACTTTACATTAAATTACTGCACAGAGAGATCCCCATTCATTAAAATAGTGTGGCTGCCCACTGCTGTGGCATAAAGTTAAAATAAAAGCCATGTAGAAAATAAACCTACATCTCTGCAGATTACAGAGGCGACATAAGCCATGTGATCACATTTTAATTTTGCAAAATAGAGTTGTTCATACAAGTCCAGATAAAATGTGAAGAGAGCGGTACGGGTATCTGCACACGATAAGTATTTGCTGGTTTTGTCTTGTTTTTTTACTCACAGTTTTCCTAGTGCCAGTAAAGAGAATAAGATTCCTGAAGTCTCATACACACGTTGCTTACTGTTTCTTGCTGATGAATCCCGCTTTAACGTTAGAGGATATCCGCGTAAAATGGTGGCATGCGTTTTTCAGTTTTCCACACAGGTGAACCGTAGGGATTTATTGATACCATGGTCTTGTCAACATTTGGATAAAATTAGCGTTATTACTCCCTCCAACAACCAGTGGAATGACATTTACAAAATTCTACAAAAGAACTGGGTATCCTTCTTAATGAACCGAGACTGAGCCATTTCATCAATGACTCCCCAAAGCTCATTGCAAAGAGAGCATGGAACCTTCGGGACTTGCTCTGTTCAAGCCACTTCACCTGGCCTTCAACGAATTTGGTAAGAGGTACAAGACTGGTTGGCACGTACCTGTGCAGTAACTACACTATTTGTCTCTATGTGGTCTCCAACAGGTCGGATTCTATTCTATTCCATCCGGGTTTAATCCAAGCAAGACAATATTCTAACTGCCGTACCAGAAACATTATCGATCTTCTCATCTGTGATTGCCCGAAATTGCATGTGGGCCAGACCAGTCAAGAACTACGATGGAGAGTACAGCAACACACATCGAACATTGCATAAGCCAGGAAGAACAAAGCACTGGGTAAGCCCATCACCTCAGTAGCTTCCCATTTTTTGGATTTCCACAATGGCTCTTGCGGACGTTTGCAGGTCATGGTTGTGGGCAGGGTCTGTACTTCTATCAGAGGTGGGAGTGTCATGGATGAACTGCTCAGGCGTGAATATAGATGGATTCATGACCTGGGTAGTTTAGCACCCAGAGGTCTCAATGAAGAGCTTATCTTCACAGGTTTTTACAAGAAATAAGCTTTCTTGATTTTGTGAGTTCATTCACATCTTTCACATTTAGAATTATTTATTATATATTTATTTTTTCCCCTCTTCATTTTCAGGTCCCACTTGTTGTAATCTCATCACCAAGCTTTTACTCATCACTTCACCTGCTCCTCATCGGAAATATTTTCATCGCTTTGTTGCTGCATACTCATGCTGCATGGGTTGTTTACCCCTTCATCCTTATGAACATTTATACTGTTTTTTGCCCCTTTTGTAAAGGGAATGACTCCTCAACTATGTGCAAAATATTTAACCACTTTTGGATTTATTCCATTTCACATTCACATCTAATGCATGGAGTTCTTGAGACCTAACAATCTGTTGGTTTATTACTTATGTTCTATTAAACCCTTCCCCCTTGGTTCATTCCTCCACTGTGTGCATCATGTGGAGCCCTTCGGACAGACACTGTTTTCTAATAAGTTATGTGGACTTTTGAGAGCTTCCTTATCGAACTCTGGCTCTTAATAATTTATGCGAGCCTTTATGAGCTTTCTTATCATCCAGTCAAACTAATAAATTAATATCTTTCTATTTTTGTAAATCAACATGACTCTTATGTTGTGCATACTCTGTCTTCTAGTAAGTTATGCGGACCTTTATGAGCTTTCTAATCATCTAGTCTGTATTTAACCCTACAACGACTGCTGATATGCCTTTTAACGGTGGCAGTTAAGGGTACTTATTCCTCAGCGATGCTTTTTAACGGCGCTGAGAAATAAAGGTATAGCTCCTCCCAGCATTGCAAACTTTCTTGGGTCTTAGCTATCAGCGGTAGTCAAGACCACGAAGAACATGATTTGGATAGTTTTTTTACCAACCTTAGAAGAAAATAGCGGGCACATGCGCAGTGCACCCACCGAGATCTGCCTGCCGGCACCCGGCAAATATAGGAAATTTTTCCTATTGGTTCATTTTGATCACTGTGGTGGACCCTATCACAGTGATCAAAATGTAAAAAATAGTAAATCGAACCCCCCCTTATCACCTCCTTAGTTAGGTAAAAATAATAAAATAAAAAAAATTATTTCCATTTTTCCATTAGGGTTAGGGTTGGGGCTAGGGCTATAGTTAGGGTTGGGGATAGAGCTAGGGTTAGGGTTGGGCAAGAGTTAGGGTTGGCTAGGGTTAGGGATGGGCTAGAGTTAGGTTTGGGGCTAGGGTTAGGGTTGGGCTAAAGTTATGGTTGGCTAAAGTTAGGGTTGGGTTAGGGTTATGGTTGGAAATATGGTTATGGTTGGGATTATGGTTAGGGCTGGGATTAGGGTTAGGGGTGTGTTATGGTTAGGTTGGTGGTTAGGGTTATAGTTGATGTTGGGATTAAGGTTGGGGTGTGTTGGGGTTAGGGTTGTGGTTAGGGTTATGGTTAGGGTTGGGAATAGGGTTAGGGGTGTGTTGGGGTTAGAGTTGGAGTTAGAATTGGGGGGTTCCTCTGTTTAGTTACATCAGGGGGTCTCCAAACACGACATGGAAATTTTGTGGTCCATTTTCTCCTCATAACCTTGTGAAAATAAGAAAATTTGGTTCCAAAATAATTTTTCTGCGAAAAAAGTAAAATGTTCATTTTTTTCCTTCCACTTTGCTTTAGTTCTCGTGAAGCACCTGAAGGGTTAATAAACTTCTTGAATGAGGATTTGCACAATTTGGGGGATGCAGTTTTAAGAATGGTGTCACTTTTGGGTATTTTCTGTTATATTGACACCCAAACTCACTTTAAATGTGAAGTGGTCCCTAAGAAAATGGTTTTGTTAATTTTGTTGGAAAAATTAGAAATTGCTGGTCAACATTTAATCCTTATAACTTCCTAACAAAAAAATTATGTTTCCAAAATTGTGCTGATGTAAAGTAGACTTGTGGAAAATCTTATTTATTAACCATTTTGTGTGACATATCTCTCTGATTTAAGGGTACAAAAATTAAAATTTAGAAAATTGCTAAATTTTTTAACTTTTTGCCAAATTTCTGTTTTTTTCAAAAATAGACGCAAGTCATATCGAAGAAACTTTACCACTAACATGAAGTACAATATGTCATGAAAAAACAGTCTCAGAATTAGTGGGATGTGTTGAAATGTTCCAGAGCTATAACTTCATAAAAGGACAGTGGTCAGAATTGTACAAATTAGCTTGGTCATTAAGTACCAAATTGGCTCTGTCACTAAGGGGTTAAATCCAATAAATAAATATTCTTCTATCTTTGTAAATCAACATGACTTCTATGTTGTGCTTACTCTTGTCCCTAGAAATGAAACTTGATAGATTTACAGCTCTGGCAAATATTAAGAGACTACCACATCAAAACCCTGTCATGGGCAGCCCAATCTCCAGACCTGAACCCCATTGAAAACCTCTAGAATGTAATCAAGAGGATGATGGATAGTCACAAGCCATCAAACAAAGAAGAACTGCTTACATTTTTGCGCCAGAAGCAGTGTGAAAAACTGGTGGAAAGCATGCCAAGACGCATGAAAGCTGTGATTAAAAATCATGGTTATTCCACAAAATATTGATTTCTGAACTCTTCCCGAGTTAAAATATTAGTATTGTTGTTTCTAAATGATTATTAACTTCTTTTCTTTTCATTATTTGAGGTCTGAAAGCACTGGGGTTTTTGCAATTTGGACCATTTCTCGTTTTCAGAAAAAAAACCTAAATTTATTGCTTGGAAATTCGGACACATGTTGTCAGAAGTTTATAGACTAAAAGAACAATTTACATTTTTCTCAAAAATAAACCTATGAAGAGAGAAATCAGACAAACTGAACATTTTGCAGTGGTCTCTTAATTTTTGCCAGAGCTGTATATTTTTCTTTACATCACCTATAGAAACATGATGATTGATGATGATTTTCAGGATCTACTTTTGTCAATAAAGTCTAAATCCTTAAGTTTATAGTATGGACAAATGTAGTTTTATTACCTGCTACTTGTCCATCTGAAACAATCACTAATTTCTTGGGAGCTATTCAAATCTTGATTTATATACTGGTGGTTTTACAAGAAAACCTGACATTCTTTTGCTATCTTTTCCTTTTTCCCTTATTCACTGGTGAGTTTGCTCAGTAAGTAAAATCCTTCTTTTTCCATAATTTACTTCACTATACCTGCACAGTATTAATTTACATTTGTATTGCTAGTTTTGTACGATCCATGGACCATATCACCAACCGGCCATGTTTTCTTGTGCTTTGCTTATGTGTCATGATGCTTTGGTGTATATATGTGGTTTTTACTATGCCACCATTATTTATGCACCGTATAGGTTCCCTTAATTGTTTCTTAACTCATTTAACATGCATTGTTTTGTGCAACTGTGGACTTGCCACATTTCAATATGTTTCCTTCTGCACAGTTATGGATGTATTACCTATGAGTCCTGTTTTGCTCAGTGCTTGCCCTGTTTTGCTGTTCTGACCGCCAGCGCATGCGCATTGGTGCAATAAAGTTTACATATGTCCGTACTAGACTATTCATTCTGCACTACGCAGGCGCGGTCATGTGACCCGCAGGTCCTGTGAGTTACTTTACAATAATAATTTTCTATCTGAGTAGCCACGGACATGTCACCTATGGGTCTTGAGCACTGTGCCACTTTGCGCGCATGCGCCATCTTACCATTCTGACTGGCCGCACATGGCACTGCATGGACTATATGGGCCCTGATGGTTGACTTAACCTACAGGAGCAATCATGTGATCCACAGGTCCGGCAAGCTGCAGTGTGCACTTCCTCTATACCGGTCTCACATGGATATTTATAGTAATTAGCTGATCTCTTTGCCCTGTGTGTCTCCTTTCTCTGAACGCTGAATCACCTGACAACAGCTGCTACATAGGTAAATCAAATTATATTGAATATATAAGCTTGACATTTGACAATTACACCTCACTTAACCCTGAGGAAGCCACTCTGTGGCGATACGCGTGATGTTCCTTCCTCCACGTTCAATGCTATGACTGGGTGATACTCATTTATCTCATTCACCAACAGGTCTATTATATAGCCTTCTCCTGGGACCTCTCCCTTTGTCTTTTTACCACAGGTGTTATCTCCTTTATACATAGGACACCACTGTATTTGCCTCTGTTCTTATACTGCTTCAGGAGGCTCTTTTGCTTAGGGCTATCTTATATGTTCAAGCTTATATGTATGTAGCCTTTTACCTCATATTTGACTTGCTGCTTTGTTTCTTGAACTGTTTTGTCCCTTTATTATCATTTTGTTCTATGGTGATCATTTGTTGAGCACTATTCGGTCTGTTCAAGTTTACGGATACATGCATTTAGCCTGTTACTTTGTATTGGACTAACTGCCATGTTACTTGTACCTTTTGTTTTCCAGGATTTTTGGTGTGCTAAATTTATCACATTCTTAGTGTATCATTTCCCAGGTGCACACAATGGAGGAGTCTGGTTGGTCCTTATTTGGTCCTTCAGCTGGTACTCACATTAGCTTTTAATGGCTTTTAACTGTTTTTAAACTTGTCTTTTTTGTCTTGCATACATATTTATATCAAAATAAAATGATTGATGTTATGTGCAACGGTGATCCAAGCCTTATCTATGCACACTCCTTTTTCTCTTATGTCTTCTGTACTTCACTAGGAGTGTGGCTAGTGATCCTGTAAATTATTTTGCAGTGCCCTCATTATTTTGTTCAATAACTCTCATACACACGTTCCTTACTGTTTCCTTGTAGATGAATCTACAGCATGTCACTTCTTTCAGCATTTTTGTTGCATTTTTCACCTATTCTAATGAATCGGAAAAAAATGTATAAAAATTTGCTCAATTTATACTACATTTTTCCATTTTAGAGCTTTTTTTAATTCAAATTAAAAACTGTTTATCTCAGTAGTAGTAAAAGCTATGAGATTTCAGAAATATCATGTTTTGTGACTAAAACTAACTTTATTAATACTGTCACGCCGTAGTCCTTTCTCTATTTTGCGTTTCAATTTTTCGCTCCCCTTCTTCCCAGAGCCATAACTTTTACATTTTTCCATCAATATTGCCATGTGAGTGCTTGTTTTGTGTGGGACGAGTTGTGCTTTTGGTACAAAACCATTGGTTTTACCATGACATGTACTCAGAAATGGGAAAAAAAATTCCAAGTGTGGTGAAATTGCAAAAAAAAGTGCAATTTGACAACTGGTTTTGGAATTTTTTTTTACCATGTTCACCCAATGCTGAAACTGACCTGCCATTATGATTCTCCAGGTCATTATAAGTTCAGAGACACCAAATATTAAGGGATGGGGGTCACTTGGGTAACAGTGATCACAAAATAAAAAGTTTTCATGTATCCTTTAACCCCTCTAACCCCAAGGGTGGTTTACATGTTAATGACCAGGCCAATTTTTACAATTCAGACCACTGTCCCTTTATGAGGTTATAACTCTGGAACACTTCAATGCTCTTCATGGTAGTAGTAAAATTTCCTTGACATTACTTGAGTTTATTTGTGAAAAAAATGGAAATTTGGTGAAAATTTTTAAATTTTTAAATTTTTCAATTTTGAATTTTCATGCCCTTAAATCACAGAGATATGTCACACAAAATACTTAATAGGTAACATTTCCCACATGTGTACTTTACATCAACATAATTTTGGAAACAACATTTTTTTTGTTAGGGAGTTATAAGGGTTAAAAGTTGACCAGCAATTTCTCATTTTAACAACACCATTTTTTTTAGGGACCACATCACATTTGAAGTCACTTTGAGGGGTCTATATGATAGAAAATACCCATTTGTGACACCATTCTATAAACGGCACCCCTTAAGGTGCTCAAAACCACATTCAAGAAGTTTATTAACCCTTCAGGTGTTTCACAGGAATTTTTGGAATGCTTAAAAAAAATGAACATTTAACTTTCTTTTTACAAAAAATTTACTTCTGATCCAATTTGTTTTATTTTACCAAGGGTAACAGGAGAAATTGTACCCCAAAACTTGTTGTACAATTTGGCCTCAGTACGCTGATACCCCATATGTGGGGGTAAACCACTGTTTGGGTGCATGGCAGAGCTCAGAAGGGAAGGAACGCCATTAGACTTTTCAATGCAAAATTGACTGGAATTGAGATGGGACGCCATGTCTCGTTTGGAGAGCCCCTGATGTGCCTAAACAGTGGAAACCCCCCACAAGTGTCCATTTTGGAAAGTAGACCCAATACGGAATTTATCTAGGTGTGTGCTGAGCACTTTGAACCCCCAAGTGCTTCACAAAAGTTTAAAATATAGAGCCGCAAAAATAAAAAATCTTATTTTTTTTCACAAAAATGATTTTTACCCCCAATTTAGTATTTTCCCAAGGGTATCTGGAGAAATTGGGCCCCAACAGTTGATGTGCAATTTGTTCTGAGTACGCTGATACCCCATATGTGGGAGAAAACTATTGTTTGGGCACATGGCAGAGCTTGGAAGGGAAGAAGTTTTGTTTTGGAATGCAGACTTTGATGGAATGGTCTGCAGGCGTCACGTTGTGTTTGCAGAGCCCCTGATGTACCCTAAACAGTAGAAACCCCCCAAGTGACCGCATTGTGGAAACTAGATCCCCCAAGGAACTTATCTAGATGTGTGGTGAGCACTTTGAACCCCCAAGTGTTTCACTAAAGTTTATAAGGCAGAGCCGTGAAAATAAAAAATCTTTTTTTTTTCCACAAAAATGATTTTTTAGCCCCCAGTTTTGAGTACACTGATACCCCATATGTGGGAGTAAACCAATTTTTGGGCGCACGGCAGAGCTCGCAAGGGAAGGAGCACCGTTTTACTTTTTCAACGCAGAATTTTATGGATTGAGATTGGACGTCATGTTGCGTTTGCAGAGCCCCTGGTGTGCCTAAACAGTGGAAACCTCCCAATTCTAACTCCAACCCTAACCCAAAACACCCCTAAGCCTAATCCCAACCCTAACCTATACTTTTTCCATATTTTGGTCCACAGAGTCATGTAAGGTCATGTTTTTTGCGGGATGAGTTGACGTTTTTATTGGTATCATTTTTGGGCACATGACTTTTTTTATCGCTTTTTATTCAGATTTTTGTTAGGCAGAAAGAGCAAAAAACAGCAATTCGGGAATTTCTTTTGTGGGGCGTTTATACCGTTCTGCGTTTGGTAAAATTGATAAAGCAATTTTATTCTTTGGGTCAGTATGATTACAGCGATACCTCATTTACCGTATATACTCGAGTATAAGACGACCCGAGTATAAGCCGACCCCCCTTATTTTGCCACAAAAAACTGGGAAAACTTATTGACTCGAGTATAAGCCTAGGGTAGGAAATGCAGCAGCTACTGGTGAATTTCAAAAATAAAAATAGATGCTCCATACCGTTCATTATTGCCCCATAGATGCTCCATATAAAGTTGTGCCACATATAATGCTCCATACCGTTGATTACTGCCCCATAGATGCTCCATATAAAGCTGTGCCATATATAATGCTCTGCACCGTTCATTATGGCCCCATAGATGCTCCATATAAAGCTGTGCCATATATAATGCTCTGCACCGTTCATTATGGCCCCATAGATGCTCCATAGAAAGCTGTGCCATATATAATGCTCTACACCGTTCATTATGGCCCCATAGATGCTCCATATAAAGCTGTGCCATATATAATGCTCTATATAAACAAACAAAGAATAGACCATGAATGGGGATCACCCAAGGCAATGGACTAAATATGAAAAAAGTACAATCTTTATTAAAGTATCATATGCGGACATACAGAAAAACCACATGGAGCACACACATTTAAAAACATTTAAAAATGGTCACACATGGGACCTATATACATAATCACTCGGCTCACAATAGAACCTTCCCCCTCAAACGACACCTCCCATGCCTTTTTCTATGATGAAAGGCTATAATTGTGTGGAGTGTGGGACATCTGCATGAACAGCACCAAATATAAAAGATGGAATATCTCTATCTTAGGGCAACAATATCGCCCAAAAGAGGAAATGCACCAGCAAACAAAATACCTTGCCTCAACAGGCTGATTTATGACATGCATGAACAGATGCGTGTGGAACAAAAAGGCCCCGCTAGCAATGTGCAGACAATATGGACAAAAAACCATGTCATATCGGCATAAGTACATAAACAATAAATTGGGTTCTGAACCACAATGATGATAGTCAACACTACTTGCTATAGGACATAACAATATGTAATCAAATGCACTATATAACGAATCCACTTAAAAGATGAAATCATGCAGTGAGACCTTGCTTATGCAATGCCCCAGCCCCTGTTATAGGGCTCATAGACAACCTGCTGGCAGATGAAAACTTGTTACATGGCCAAAAAGGCATAAAACTGGTGTGCAAACCCAAGTGCTGTTCAGGCCCCATACACAGTGGGGGGTGCCGACAGGAGGAGCAAGACCCGACGCGTGTCGCCACAACAGTGGCTTCGTCAGGGGTAGCTCCTGTGGAACTCCGGCGTCCTTATCTAGTCTAATGATTGCTTCTTACGCAGCTGCAGCTGTGTTGCCTAATAGAGGCGGACATGTACAAAGATCCCAGGGGCGGCGCTGCACAAACTCACAGCCAATGAACATACACAACTCCACCACTCCTCCCACCTTTATCCTAATACATATGCTGCGGTAACCATGGTGCCCTAAGGATGTGACAGTCTCTCATTTGTCCGCCGCATATAACACAGGAGTTTCCTCCTACCAATTGCCGTCACATTTCCCGTATCCATAGTAACCGGCTGTATGCAATCACAGCCAATGAGCTGGTAGAGCTTCATCACTCCTATCTCTATCTTAATATACGTACTGCAGTTGTCCTAGTGCTCTGAGGACGCGGCGATCTCTTGATCATTCACCTCGATACCATACATACATAAGACTCCACCTGCTCCTTGCCGTCACACTTCCGGTCTGGTATCCATAGTTGCCGGCTGTGTACGGCAGCTAGATGGCACCTCAGAGAGTACATGAGACTCCTCCTATCCCTTGCCGTCACACTTCCGGTCTGGTATCCATGGTCACCGGCTGTGTACGGCAGCTGAGTGTTACTGCGACGCGTGCACACACAATAACTTGTACTCAATGGCACCTCAACAGTGTGCCTATAATCCGGAGCATTGCTATCCCGCAGTCATTTGCTATTACTATGAAGCTCCCCGGACGCAACACCTTCTAGCTCAGCCACATCAGCTGATGAGCCCTAAAGCTCACACACCCCTCCTGCCTACCTCTTGCCATTTATACATTAATCACCATGCCCGATGGGCATGACAGTACACGACCAAAACAAAAGGCACATGAGGGAGGGCTTCTCCTACTATTCGTCGTCGCTCAGCCGGTTTGTGTAACCATAGCTACCAGTCGTGTGCAACAGTTATAGAGCACTTCGATACTCGTATACATAGGCTCCTGTTCAATTTTAGCCAAATCTGATAATCCCCATCACAGTACAGTGGCAACATATTTCTGTGCAAGGAAGATGACATAAGAGGCCGCTCCCAACTATAAATAAACACAATTCCTGCACCAAATACTTCAACCAGCAGGAAGATATCTAGTGAAAATTCACTTAACTACAAAATGCAAATCTCCCATGCTCTGCACCATTCATTATGGCCCCATAGATGCTCCATAGAAAGCTGTGCCATATATAATGCTCTGCACCGTTCATTATGGCCCCATAGATGATCCATATATAGCTGTGCCATATATAATGCTCTGCACCGTTCATTATGGCCCCATAGATGCTCCATATAAAGCTGTGCCATATATAAAGCTCTGCATCGTTCATTATGGCCCCATAGATGCTCCATAGAAAGCTGTGCCATATATAATGCTCTGCACAGTTCATTATGGCCCCATAGATGCTCCATAGAAAGCTGTGCCATATATAATGCTCTGCACCGTTCATTATGGCCCCATAGATGCTCCATATAAAGCTGTGCCATATATAAAGCTCTGCATCGTTCATTATGGCCCCATAGATGCTCCATAGAAAGCTGTGCCGTATATAATGCTCTGCACCGTTCATTATGGCCCCATAGATGATCCATATATAGCTGTGCCATATATAATGCTCTGCACCGTTCATTATGGCCCCATAGATGCTCCACAGAAAGCTGTGCCATATATAATGCTCTGCACCATTGATTATTGCCCCATAGATACTCCATATAAAGCTGTGCAATATATAATGCTGCTGCTGCTGCAATTAAAAAAAAAAATCACATACTCACCTCTCTTCGCTCAGGACGCCGGCACTTTCAATTTTTACCTGCTCCTCGTGCAGGCTCCGTCTCCAGCACTGACGGTCAGCAGAGGGCGCGCAATGACTACGTCACCGCGCCCTCTGACCTGAGCGTCACAGCCAGAGGACGCTGATGACTGAGCCGCACCGGAACGAGGAGCGGTAAATATCGTGCAGCGCTCCCCTCCCCGTATACTTACCTGCTCCTGGCGCAGTCCCTGCTTCTTCCACCGCTGCATCTTCTTCCTGTATTGATCGGTCACTGTTACCGCTCATTGCAGTCATGAATATGCGGCTCCACCTCTATGGGAGGTGGAGCCGCATATTCATGACTGTAATGAGCTGGACCATGTGACCGCTCAGTACAGGAAGAAGATGCAGCACTTAAAGAAGCAGGGACTGCAGGGACCGCGCCGGGAGTAGGTGAGTATAACTAGACAGCCCCCACTCCCCCTCCCCTGCCGACCCCCGGGTATGACTCGAGTATAAGCCGAGAGGGGGACTTTCAGCCCAAAAAATTGGGCTGAAAATCTCGGCTTATACTCGAGTATATACGGTATGTCTTTTTTATGTTTTGGCACTTTTATACAATAAAAACTATTTTATAGAAAAAAAAAATTATTTTTGCATCGCTTTATTCTGAGGGCTATAACTTTTTTATTTTTTTGCTGATGATGCTTTATGGTGGCTCGTTTTTTGCGGGACAAGATAATGTTATCGGCGGTACAAAGTTTATTTATATCCGTCTTTTTGATCGCGTGTTATTCCACTTTTTTTCGACAGTATGATGATAAAGCATTGTTTTTTTGCCTATTTTTTTTTTTTTTTTACTTTTTTAGGGGTTAACTAGTGGGACAGTTTTATAGGTCGGGTCATTACGGACACGGTGATATTAAATATGTGTACTTTTATTGTTTGTTTGTTTTTTTATTTACATAAAGAAATGTATTTATAGGAACAACATATTTTTTATTATTATTTATTTAGGATTTTTTGTACACATGTAAATATTTTTTTTTTACTTTTTTTATTTTGTCCCGGGGGGGGGGGGCATTACTATATATTATCAGATCGCTGATCTAACACTTTGCAGTGCACTGTGTCAGATCAGCGATCTGACAGGCACTGCAGGAGGCTTGCAGGCGCTTGCAAGCCACCTCCCTGAAGGAGCCCCGTGGCTATTTTGGATCTGGGGCCTGCAGGGAGGAGGACGGAGGAGACCCTTGGAGCAATGCAATCACATTGCGTCGCTCCGAGTGTCTCAGGGAAGCACGCAGGGAGCCCCCTCCCTGCGCGATGCTTCCCTATGCCACCAGAATGCTGCGATCGTGAGCACGGCTGATCGCGTTAGACGTACTATCACCTCGGTGGTCATACGGGCCCATACCACCTCAACGGGATAGTACGTCTAATGTCAGAAAGTGGTTAATAAGGTGTGTAATAGAGGTGTTAGAAGGACACTAAACTTCAGGAGGGCAAATTTCCAACGGATGAGAGATGATCTTGGTGCAATTAACTGGGACAATATCCTGAGACATAAAAATACACAAAGAAAATGGGAGACGTTTATTAGCATCCTGGATAGGACCTGTGCACAGTATATACCATATGGGAATAAACATACTAGAAAAAGGAGGAAACCAATATGGCTAAATAGAGCTGTAAGGGGCACAATAAGTGACAAAAGGAAAGCATTTAGAGAATTAAAGGAAGTAAGTAGTGATGAGGCATTAAATAAATATAGAAAATTAAATAAATTCTGTAAAAAGCAAATCAAGGCAGCAAAAGTTAAGACAGAGAGATTCATTGCCAGAGAGAGTAAAAATAAATATTAAATAAAAAAATATTCTTTAAATTTAAATAAATTTAAATAAATGGTAAGAAACTAAAAAATGATTGTGTTGGTCCCCTTAAAAATAGTCTGGGTGAAATGGTGGATGAGGATGAGGAAAAAGCCAATATGCTAAATGACTTTTTTCATCATTATTTACACAAGAAAATCCCATGGCAGACAATATGATCAGTGATAACCAAAATTCCCCATTAAGTGTCAACGACATGCGAAATGCACCATGCGACGGCATGCACCATGCGACATGTACCATGCGACATGTACCATGCGACATGCACCATGCTATAGCATGAACCATGCACCATGTGACGACATGCGACATGCGGCGACATGCAACGGCATGCACCTTGCGACATGCACCATGCGACGACATGCGACCTGCAACATATGACATGCAACATGCGATGACATGCAACATGCGATGACATGCAGCATGCAATGACATGCGACAACATGCAACATGTGACATGCGACATGCAACATGCGACGACATGCAACATGCGATGACATGCAGCATGCAATGACATGCGACATGCGATGACATGCGACATGCGATGACATGCGACAACATGCAACATGTGACATGCGACGTGAAACATACGACGACATGCACCATGCGATGACATGCACCATGCGATGACATGCACCATGCAATGACTTGTGACATGCGATGACTTGCACCATGCGACATGCACCATGCAACGACATGCAGCGACTTGCAACATGCGGAGACATGCACCATGCGACATGCACCATATGACGACATGCGACATGCAACATGACATGCAGCATGCAATGACATGCGACATGCAGCAACATGTGATATGCGACATGCACCATGCGGCGACATGCAACATGCGACGGCATGCAACATGCGATGACATACAGCATGCGATGACATGCACCATGCAACATGCAACATACGACATGCGATGACATGTGTCATGCTGCATGCGACATGCAATGACATGCGATGACATGCAACATGTGACATGCGACATGCACCATGCGGCAACATGCAACATGCGACGACATGCAACATGCGATGACATGCAGCATGCGATAACTTGCACCATGTGACATGCACCATGCGACGACATGCAGCGACTTGCAACATGCGGCGACATGCACCATGCTACATGCACCATACGACGACATGCGACATGCAACATATGACATGCAGCATGCAATGACATGCGACATGCAGCAACATGTGATATGCGACATGCACCATGCGGCGACATGCAACATGCGACGGCATGCAACATGCGATGACATGCAGCATGCGATGACATGCACCATGCAACATATGACATGCGATGACATGCGTCATGCTGCATGGGACATGCAATGACATGCGACGACATGCAACATGCAACATGCCACATACAGTACATACATACATTCAACATACATACAGTACATTTAACATAGAGTACATACTCACCATCACTTGTCACCTTGATTCCGAAGCCATTGTCATCTGTAAAAAATATTAAAATAATAAACAAACAATATACCCCCTGATCCGCAGAAATCCAATTAAAATGAGTGTCCCTCGATGATCTCCCGTGGAGAGCAGGAGGATCTGCTGATACGACCGCTCTCCAGGGGCTCCAGGAATACAATGATGGAAGGTATCCTTCCACAATGTATTTCTCGCAATGTATTCCTACGCCCCTGTGAGAAAATAGTCCCTAGTCTCACTTTATGCCATTGCTGTGTGAGAAATTTTCCCAGGCAGCAATTGCCATAAAGTGAGACTTTGTCCTAAGGTAACCTCTCAGTAATGCACTGCAGGAGCCATTGTCTACTGTCAGTGTGTCACTGAGGGTCCTATAGAGCAGTGACATCACCCGATGTCACTGTTCTATAGGGAAGATCGTCGTGGGACACTCGTTATTAATTGGACTACGGCAGACAGGTAGTATACGGTTTATTATTTTACGTTTTTTGCAGGCGCTGAAGTATGGTAAGTATGGTTAAATGAAGAAAATTAAAATACTTTTTTCCTAATGTGTGTGTTTTATTAACCTTTTATTAGTATTGGATTACTAATGGATAGCTGTTATGGTCTGGTGATTAAGGAGCGACATGCGACTAGCTCTGAGCAGGTGGTAACTATACCGACTGCAGTTCCTGATCTTAACACAGACACTAGCAGTAGCCGTGGGATGTTTCTGTCACTCCCTGGACACCTCGTCACAGCCGGAGATCTAGCTACCCCTAAAGGTAACACAACCGAAAAAAGAACCTTCACTCAGAGACCAAATTATTAAAGAATGTATGAATATTTATTAAAGACAAACATATACGGAAGTAAAAACATAATGGATGCCACCAGTGCAGAAACAACGGTGGGACCAACATGGGCCTGACCTCAATACAAATATACACAGCAGTAATATAGAACAATAATAAAATACAGCCTCAGAAAGTGTATATAAATACATATATCATAAATAAGTACCATAAAAGTAAATACAATAAAGTGCTGATATGCAAAAGTGCAATACATATTTACTATGTTGTGCCAATGTGCACTAGTGCAGGAAATGCTGCTGCACACAATAGACTCAGAAGATTAAGCAGCTAGGCTGAAATGAATAATAGAACAAACATATTGTAAGTGTATATTCGGCACAAGTGTGCCATATATATGGGTATAGTTACCAAGAGGATGAGAACCGGGGACCCACCACACCCGACGCGCGTTTCGCACAGAAATGCTTCGTCCAGGGGTGGTTGGGTACTGGCCAGGTAGGGTTTTTATGTTGGTCATGACCAATGGGAGAAGAGAGGTAGTATAAAGTAAAATACTGACACCTGAGGTAAGAACGGAGCGCCATGTGAAAGTGAAACAAAAAAGAAGACACCGGAAGTGAAGGACGAAATCTCGTGAGAAGAGAACACAGTTCAGTGATAGAAGAGCAACCGTTGCTACAACAATAAGCTTAGAAAAGTAAAATGAGAAATAGAAAACCAGAAGTAAGAGTGGAATACGGAGAGAAACAGGTTGCGGAGGCGCACATATAAACAGACAGGGCTAAAAGTATACAACATTCCCGGCACATGCCCACTGAGAAGCGCGGACATAGCAAAAATTGCTACAACAATAAACTTTGAAAAGCCAAATGGAACAAAAAGAACCAGAAGTGAAGATAACATACAGAAAAATACATGTTGCGCGGGCGCACATGTAAATACAGGAGAAACTAAAGGTGTATGACATTACCGGCGCATGTCCGCTGAGAGGCGTGGACGTAGCAACAGTTGCTACAACAATAAACTAAGTAAGGCCCGATGAGGCAATAGAAATACAAAAAGAAAATTGCGTATAATATTATGAAAACACGCCATAAAAAGTGAAGTGCAGTATGATCCATAAAAAAGAAAATAAAGAGTACGTGCAGAAAAATCCAAAGTGCACGTGCACACATGCAATGACAGACAGGAGTAAAGGTATGCCGTGCTGACAGCGCATGCTCAATAGAAAGCATAGACGTAATCATCTATAGCGTGAGTCGTGCGTGCGCAGATCAACGAAGAGTGCTGTGCCTATCACAGAGGCAGAATAGGTGCGGGGAAACAAAGAACGAAGCGGTAAGAAATATAAAAAAAATATAAAAAAGGCCGCGTATTATGTCAAAATACTGATGGTGATAATATAGAGAGAGACTAGGTAGAAGGGTAAGCAAATTAGACATAAGCACCTGTAAAAGCAAAACTCCAATCAATAAAACTGGCATTTAGAGCGAAACATAATAATGCAAAAAATAACAGTGAATTAGCAATTACAAATATAAAGTAAAAGGACCCGACAAAGAGTAGTCAGATACTAAAGTATATACCCCAAGAACCACTAAAGTTAAATTAAATACCCTCAGGTATTCGGAAAAGGATGGACAACAGAAATGCTGAATAGGAGTATAAAATGCAATAAAAGAAAAGAAATAATATGGTGACAGAACCATGGTGGATGGTGTATAATAAATATATAAATATATATATATATAACATAATATATAAAAGTGAAAAAATGGTAACAAGACAACTGAGAGATGTGACACAAAAAAATGCCAGTAAGACAACAACAATACTATGGAAAATGGTGTAAGGCGCATCAAGGAGAGAAGTTCCTGCAGACTTGGCACTTAGAAGAACACTCCATATGAGCAAAAGAATATTTAATGGCCGCATAAATTGAAATAAACTCGGACTACCATTGGACAGAGGACCACCTGAAAAAATAATAATAGAAGTAAAGAATAAGAAACAACTAGGATAAAACCAACTTTATTAAAAACAGCCAGAATAAAAACAGCAGAAGACAGTAAAAATCTACATAGGTAAAAATGGAACAAAACTATTGTGGTCATTAAGACCATGTGGAGAAATAGTGTTAAGTCTATATATCCATCTTGTTTCTTTTTGGGTTAAAAGCCTCTTCCAATTGCCTCCACGAGGTCCAATGAAAACACGGTCAATGCCTTTAACCACCAACCCAGTCGCGTCACAATCATGTGAGGCCTTAAAATGGCGTGGTATTGGTTTTAATTTTTGAGGATCCTTTTCGGTGGAGGCATTCTCGATGTCCAAGACATGTTCATGCACTCTGCGGCAAAGCTCCGGAGATCTAGCTACCCCTAAAGGTAGAAGCAGGAAAGCTATCGTGCCTCAGAGAAAATCCCCAAAGGATAGGACAGCCCCCCACAAATAATGACTGTGAGAGGAGAAGGAAATGACATACGTAGTATGAAACAAGATTTAGCAAAGGAGGCCACTACTAGCTAGAAAGAATTAGTACTGAACAGAACACTGTGCGGTCAGTAATAAAAACTAGAAAAAGTCCACCGCAGAGAAATGCAAAAATCTCCACACCTGACTAAAGGTGTGGAGGGCAAACTCTGCTGCCCAGAGCTTCCAGCTTAGCTGACTAGATACATACTGATAAGCTGGACAAATGAGCAAAACATAGAAAGTGCTAAACAACAAAGTCCACAACAAGTGAACTGCAAAAAGACAAGCAAGGACTTAGCTTTGCTGAAATGGTCAGAGTGACAGGGAAATCCTCAGAGAGCCATGACTCCAAGCTCAACAATTGACAACTGGCATTGAATTAGGGAAAAGGCCAGACTAATATAGCAGAGCCAGAAAGACGATCAGTGAAAACAGCTGCTGATGCTAAATCCAAGAAGCAGCCATACCACTCAAAACCACAGGAGGGAGCCCAAGAGCAGAACTCAAACAAATGCTACTTATAACCACCGGAGGGAGCCCAAGAGCGGAATTCACAACAGTACCCCCCCCCTTGAGGAGGGGTCACCTAACCCTCACCAGAGCCCCCAGGCCGATCAGGACGAGCCAAATGAAAAGCACGAACCAAATCGGCGGCATGGACATCGGAGGCAACCACCCAAGAATTATCCTCCTGGCCATAACCCTTCCACTTGACAAGATACTGAAGCCTCCGCCTCGAAAAACGAGAATCCAAAATTTTCTCAACCACATATTCCAACTCCCCCTCAACCAACACCGGGGCAGGAGGATCAACAGATGGAACAACGGGTACCACATATCTCCGCAACAAAGATCTATGGAAAATATTGTGGATGGCAAAAGAGGCTGGAAGGGCCAAACGAAAAGACACTGGATTGATAATCTCAGAAATCTTATAAGGACCAATAAACCGAGGCTTGAACTTAGGGGAAGAAACCTTCATAGGAACATGACGAGAGGATAACCAGACCAAATCCCCCACACGAAGCCAAAGACCAACATACAGACGGCGGTTAGCAAAACGCTGAGCCTTTTCCTGAGACAACGTCAAATTGTCTACCACATGAGTCCAAATCTGCTGCAACCTGTCCATCACAGAATCCACACCAGGACAATCAGAAGGCTCAACCTGCCCTGAAGAAAAACGAGGATGGAAACCAAAATTACAAAAGAAAGGCGAAACCAAAGTAGCCGAACTGGCCCGATTATTAAGGGCAAACTCGGCCAACGGCAAGAAAGCCACCCAATCATCCTGATCATAAGACACAAAGCATCTCAAATAAGTTTCCAAGGTTTGGTTAGTTCGCTCAGTTTGGCCATTTGTCTGAGGATGGAACGCCGAAGAAAAAGACAAATTAATGCCCATCTTAGCACAAAAGGCCCGCCAAAACCTGGAAACAAACTGGGAACCTCTGTCAGACACAATATTCTCTGGAATGCCATGCAAACGAACCACATGCTGAAAAAATAATGGAACCAAATCAGAGGAGGAAGGCAATTTAGGCAAAGGTACCAAATGGACCATTTTAGAGAACCGGTCACAAACCACCCAGATAACAGACATCCTCTGGGACACAGGTAGATCTGAAATAAAATCCATGGAAATATGCGTCCAAGGCCTCTCCGGGACAGGCAAAGGCAAAAGCAACCCACTAGCGCGGGAACAGCAAGGCTTAGCCCAGGCACAAGTCCCACAGGACTGCACAAAAGAACGCACATCCCGCGACAAGGAAGGCCACCAAAAGGACCTAGCAACCAAATCTCTGGTACCAAAAATCCCAGGATGACCAGCCAACACAGAACAATGGACCTCAGAAATTACCTTACTTGTCCATCTATCAGGAACAAACAGTTCCCCACAGGACAGCGGTCCGGTTTATCAGCCTGAAATTCCTGAAGCGCCCGCCGCAAATCAGGGGAGATGGCAAACAGAATCACCCCTTCCCTAAGAATGCCAACCGGCTCAAGGACTGCAGGAGAATCAGGCAAAAAACTCCTAGAGAGGGCATCCGCTTTAACATTCTTAGATCCTGGAAGATATGAGACCACAAAATCAAAACGGGAGAAAAACAGGGACCACCGAGCCTGTCTAGAGTTCAGCCGCTTGGCCGACTCGAGGTAAATCAGATTCTTATGATCGGTCAAGACCACAATGCGGTACTTGGCTCCCTCAAGCCAATGTCGCCACTCCTCAAATGCCCACTTCATAGCCAACAACTCCCGATTGCCGACATCATAATTGCGTTCCGCAGGCGAAAACTTTCGGGAAAAGAAGGCACATGGCTTCATCAAGGAACCATCAGAATTCCTCTGTGACAAAACAGCCCCTGCCCCAATCTCAGAAGCGTCAACCTCAACCTGAAAAGGAAGAGAAACATCCGGCTGACGCAAGACAGGGGCAGAAGTAAATCGGCGTTTAAGCTCCTGAAAGGCTTCAACAGCCTCAGAGGACCAATTAGTCACATCAGCGCCTTTCTTCGTCAAATCGGTCAGGGGTTTAACCACACTAGAGAAGTTGGCAATGAAACGGCGATAAAAATTAGCAAAGCCCAAAAATTTCTGAAGGTTCTTCACAGATGTGGGTTGAATCCAGTCATGAATGGCTTGGACCTTAACAGGATCTATTTCTATAGACGAAGGAGAAAAAATAAACCCCAAAAAAGAGACCTTCTGAACTCCAAATAGGCACTTAGACCCCTTCACAAATAGAGCATTATCACGAAGGATCTGGAATACCATCCTGACCTGCTTCACATGAGACTCCCAATCATTTGAAAAAATCAAAATATCATCCAAATACACAATCAAGAATTTGTCAAGATAATTGCGGAAAATATCATGCATAAAGGACTGAAACACAGAAGGAGCATTAGAAAGCCCGAAAGGCATCACCAGGTATTCAAAATGGTCTTCGGGCGTATTAAATGCAGTTTTCCATTCGTCACCCTGTTTAATACGAACAAGATTATATGCCCCTCGAAGGTCAATCTTGGTAAACCAACTAGCCCCCTTAATCCGAGCAAACAAATCAGAGAGCAAAGGTAAAGGGTATTGGAATTTGACCGTGATCTTATTAAGAAGGCGATAATCAATACAGGGTCTCAAGGAGCCATCCTTCTTGGCAACAAAAAAGAATCCCGCTCCCAATGGTGACGAAGACGGCCGAATATGCCCCTTCTCTAAAGACTCCTTTACATAGCTCCGCATGGTGGTATGTTCAGGCACAGACAGGTTGAAAAGTCGGCCCTTAGGGAACTTACAGCCAGGAATCAAGTCAATAGCACAATCACAGTTCCTATGTGGAGGAAGGGAACTGGACTTGGGCTCATCAAATACATCCTGGAAATCTGACAAAAATTCAGGAACATCAGAAGAGGGGGAAGAGGAAATTGACATTAAAGGAACGTCACTATGTACCCCTTGACAACCCCAACTAGTCACAGACATTGATCTCCAATCCAGCACTGGATTGTGTACTTGTAACCATGGAAAACCCAGTACAACAACATCATGTAAATTTTGCAACACCAGAAAACGGCAATCTTCCTGATGTGCTGGAGCCATGCACATAGTCAGCGGAGTCCAATACTGAGGTTTATTCTTGGCCAACGGTGTAGCATCAATACCCCTTAAGGGTATGGGACTCTGCAAAGGCTGCAAAGAAAAACCACAGCGCCTAGCGAATTCTAAGTTCATTAAGTTCAGAGCAGCGCCCGAATCCACAAATGCCATGACAGAAAAAGATGACAATGAGCAAATCAGGGTCACAGACAGGAGAAACTTAGGCTGCACAGTACTAATGGTAACAGATCTAGCGACCCTCTTAATATGCTTAGGGCAATCAGAAATAGCATGAGCAGAATCCCCACAGTAAAAACACAGCCCATTCTGACGTCTGTATCCCCTCTGTTCCGCTCTAGTCAAAATCCTATCACATTGCATGGGCTCAGGACTCTGCTCCGAGGACGCTGCCATATGGTGCACCACTTTGCGTTCGCGCAGGCGCCGATCAATCTGAATGGCCAGAGACATAGATTCGCTCAAACCAACAGGCGTGGGGAACCCCACCATAACATCTTTAAGGGCTTCAGAAAGACCCTTTCTGAAAATTGCTGCCTCATTCCATTTAGTGAGCACAGACCATTTTCTAAATTTCTGGCAGTATAATTCTGCCGCTTCCTAACCCTGACACAGGGCCAACAGTGTTTTCTCAGCATGCTCCACAGAGTTAGGTTTGTCATACAATAATCCAAGCGATTGAAAAAATGCATCTACATTAAGCAATGCCGGATCCCCTGACTCAAAGGAGAATGCCCCGTCCTGAGGGTCACCACGCAGCAGAGAAATAACTATTTTTACTTGCTGAATGGGGTCACCATAGGAACGGGGTTTCAGAGCAAAAAACAATTTGCAGTTATTTTCAAAGTTCAAAAACTTAGATCTATCCCCATAAAACAAATCTGGAGTAGGAATTCTAGGCTCTAAGGCCGGAGTCTGAGCAACATAATCTTGAATACTCTGTACTCTTGCAGCAGGCTGATCCACACGAGAAAACAACCCCTGAACATCCATGCCCGCATCCAAATCCTGAATCACCCAGAGATTAAGAGGAAGGAAAAAGACAAAACAGACTAAAGAAAAAAAAATGGCTCAGAACTCTTTTTCTTTTCCTTCTTTTGAGATGCATTCAGCTCATTTTGGGCCAGTTGTACTGTTATGGTCTGGTGATTAAGGAGCGACATGCGACTAGCTCTGAGCAGGTGGTAACTATACCGACCGCAGTTCCTGATCTTAACACAGACACTAGCAGTAGCCGTGGGATGTTCCTGTCACTCCCTGGACACCTCGTCACAGCCGGAGATCTAGCTACCCCTAAAGGTAGAAGCAGGAAAGCTGTCTTGCCTCAGAGAAAATCCCCAAAGGATAGGACAGCCCCCCACAAATAATGACTGTGAGAGGAGAAGGAAATGACATACGTAGTATGAAACAAGATTTAGCAAAGGAGGCCACTACTAGCTAGAAAGAATTAGTACAGGACAGAACAGTGTGCGGTCAGTAATAAAAACTAGAAAAAGTCCACCGCAGAGAAATGCAAAAATCTCCACACCTGACTAAAGGTGTGGAGGGCAAACTCTGCTGCCCAGAGCTTCCAGCTTAGCTGACTAGATACATACTGATAAGCTGGACAAATGAGCAAAACATAGAAAGTGCTAAACAACAAAGTCCACAACAAGTGAACTGCAAAAAGACAAGCAAGGACTTAGCTTTGCTGAAATGGTCAGAGTGACAGGGAAATCCTCAGAGAGCCATGACTCCAAGCTCAACAATTGACAACTGGCATTGAATTAGGGAAAAGGCCAGACTAATATAGCAGAGCCAGAAAGACGATCAGTGAAAACAGCTGCTGATGCTAAATCCAAGAAGCAGTCATACCACTCAAAACCACAGGAGGGAGCCCAAGAGCAGAACTCACAAAAATGCTACTTATAACCACTGGAGGGAGCCCAAGAGCGGAATTCACAACAGATAGGCGTCTTATTGACGCTCTCCGTTATTAACCAGGCTTAATGTCACCTTACAATAGCAAGGTTACATTAACCCCTTATTACCCCATATCCCACCGCTACACGGGAGTGGGAAGAGAGGGGCTAAGTGCCGCAATTGGCGCATCTTACAGATGCGCCATTTCCGGGTCAGCTGCGGACTGGTATTTGTAGCCGGGGGGGACCAATATCCATGACCCCTCTCTAGGCTATGAATATCAGCCCACAGCTGTCTGCGTAACCTTTCTGGCTATAAAATATAGGGGGACCCCACGGCATTTTTTTGGGGTCCCCCTATTTTAATATTTTAATAGCCAGTAAAGGCTACGCAGACAGCTGCGGGCTGATATTCATAGCAGGCTACAAATATTGGCCCCCGGCCGTCGGCTTTCTCCCTCTGGTGCAGAAAATTGTGCGGGAGCCCACGCCATTTTTTTCCGTTTTTTAATTAAATTAAACGCTCATTAAGGCCTCTTTCACACTTGCGTCAGTACGGGTCCGTCGCTATGCGTCGGGCCTACCTACTGACGCACGTTGTGAAATTTGTGCACGTCATGGGCAGGGAAAGCAGTTTTTCAATGCATCTGCTGCCCATTCGGAAGTCCGGGGAAGAGGGGGCGGAGTTTTGGCCGCGCATGCGCGGTAGAGCATGGCGGACGCGATGGACAAAAAAAGTTCACTTGAACATTTTTTCGTGCCAACGGTCCGCCAAAACACGACGCATCCGTTGCACGACAGACGCGACGTGTGGCCATCCGTCGCCATCCGTCATTAATACAAGTCTATGGGTAAAAAACGCATCCTGCGAGCACATTTGCAGGATCCCTTTTTTTCCCAAAAAGACAGATTGCTAAAAACGCAAGTGTGAAAGTAGTCTTAGAAACATTGGCCTTTCTATTATATAACTATGGATATATCTATCCGCAGTTTTTGGTGCGGTTTTGATGCAGTTTTTGGTGCAGTTTTGATGCGTTTTGATGCAGTTTTTTGCACGTTTTGATGCATTTTTAAATTCGTTTTTGGTGCGGTTTTTGCGCAGTTGTTATGCGTTTTGGTGCGTTTTTGAAAGCTAAATAAAGATGTATTATTGAACAAAAAAAAAGATTTGTGATGTCATTATTGTCCAACCTCCTCTTTTACATTTGTGCAACCCACACTCCATTACACACACAGATAGACAGATAGATGATAGGTGAAATGGATAGACAGATCTACATATAGATAGATCTATAGATGCATACATCTATCTATTCCTATATCTATCTATAGATATATCTGGATAGATATATCTATTGATAGATGTATGGATAGCGTAGGGTGTGTGTCCACTGTCCAGATTACACCCGAATTAGCTGCAGATTGGATGCTGCGTACTTGTAGTCCCATCAGATAATGCCTGCACACACACTCCAAAAGACCCCCCGCACAGCCCCGCACACACCCGAACAGCCAGGCACCCACCCGAAAAGCCCCACACACACCCGAACAGTCCCGCACACACACGCACAGCCCCGCACACACCCGAACAGTCCTGCACACATCCGAACAGCCCGCAGACCCCGCCCAGCACACACATACACGCACACCGTCACCGCCCATACACTTCCCTCCTCCCAAACTGCAGTGTTTCTCGGACCCACATCCGCATCTAAACTGCAGATCTTTTTTACATCTGCGGTTTTGCTGCGGATGTGCCCGACTCAAAGCAAGTCTATGGGTGCAGAAAAGCTGCAGTTCCGCACAAAAGAAGTGACATGCTGCGAGAGAAAAAAGCTGCGTTTCGGTGTGGCTTTTTCCGCAGTATGTGCACAACAAGTCTGCGGCTCCCATAGACTTACATTGGTTGTTGTGCACTACACTGTGGATTTGATGCAATTCTGTGCAGCAAAAAACCCTGCGGATCTGCAATCAAATCCGCAACGTGTGCACACAGCCTTAGCATTTAGTGAACCTAGCAAAAAAGCCAAGCAAAAAACAAGTGTGGGATTGCACTTTTTTTCAATTTCATCGCACTTTGACTTTTTTCACATTTTCTGTTACACGACATGGTAAAACCAATGGTGTCGTTCAAAAGTAGAACTTGTCCCGCAAAAGATAAGCCCCCACATGGCCATATTGACGGAAAAATTATGGCTCTGGAAAGAAGGGGAGCGATAAACGAAAAAAGCTCCAGGGGTGAAGGGGTTTAGAAACATGGATTTGGACATATATATGGAAATAGACATATATATATAGATATATCTGTATGTATTCATCAATCTATCTCTTTGTTATCTATCTATCTATCTATATCTATCTATCTGTGTGTAATGGAGTGTGGGTTGGACAAATGTAAAAGAGGAGGTTGGACATTAATAACATCACAAATCTTTTTGAAGATAGAGGAGGGAGAGGAGGGAGGGGTTGGGGTGTGTTTTGGAGTGGGTGTGCCAGGTGCAGAGTTACAGGCGAGTGCAATGCATCATGGAACTTGTAGTATTAGAGCACAGTAAGTCAGGAGAAAGGAAGTTGTTGATTAACCCCATGAGAGCTGGATCCAGCACTGAAGATGTGCTGCTACAGCATGCTAAAAGGTAATATTGCTAAAATAAACACAGTAGATGTTTTCAGTGGCACATAATAGCAAGATTTATGAAAAAAAAAAGTTATAGTAGTGGACAACTTCTTTAAGTTTATTACTCCCTTACATTTCCCGGCTTTGTAGTGCTACTTTGACTCAATATATTTTTTATGTTTAATGGATTTAATAAATTTAATTTTTTAGTTTAATAAATATACTTTTTGACCTCCTTTTTGCTTTAACTATGCTCAGCGGGGTTTTTAGTGTTATTAGCCACTAATAACATGCATGGATAGCATGCCAAGGCATGTAAGTGTGTGTTTAGTACTTGGAACTCATAAAAGCAATACCAGTGATTCCGAAGAAATGTATATCGACCAATTCAGCTATATTTGGGGTATTCATTCTTTATTTTACTGTCTACACACAGTTTAACATCTATAGGTTTCACAATATGGCATTACCCAATTCTATTAGGGTCCATTCATGTATAAGAAATTGCACATCTCATTATCCTGCACTGTGCACTGATGAGGGCAAATAAGGTTGAAACAGCTGCATACAAATAGGACATATGGCTCTAGTATTCTGCATAGTTGGCTGTTCCTTGGCTATAAACTGGTGGTTCTGG
This sequence comes from Ranitomeya variabilis, assembly GCF_051348905.1. Taxonomy (NCBI): domain Eukaryota; kingdom Metazoa; phylum Chordata; class Amphibia; order Anura; family Dendrobatidae; genus Ranitomeya; species Ranitomeya variabilis. Next base: position 507,479,546 of record NC_135233.1, read on the forward strand.
ATGCATTACAGGACTATGGGGACATATAAGAAATGATTTGTATGTTCTTGTCTGTACTTTCCCGAAAGTAAATTCCTATTTTTTTAAAGTTTATAAAAGTAATGTCCAAAAATGCTATGTAATTAACAAGATGTTGTGTAATTTTCAAGTAAAGGTTCTCATTTCCTTTAAGCTCATCCAACCCTAAATCTAAAGGGATAGTGAACTTAAATCTCTCTTATTTACATATGTTGTACAGTCAAAAGGAATTTTTTTTTGTCCGTTATCAAATATCTGAGACTGTGGAGGTTAAATGTATAAGGTTAATTAATGTTAAGTTTTCAATAGGATTACTCACTAACACAACTCCACAAAAAAGTCTCCCCACAATATCTCAATTTTATCCCACATGTAATTGAAACTAAGTTTTCATACACTACATAAGAATACATATATGCATGTTATTCTCAATATCTGACACGAAATCAGAATAAACCTTTGCCGTTTTAGGTCAATTAGGATTATCATAATCTATATATATAATTGTCTAAGGGGTACTTCCGTCTTTCTGTCGGCAACTTCCGTCACGGAAATCCCACGTCGCTGATTGGTCTCGCCAGCTGCCTGTCATGGCTGCCGCGACCAATCAGAGATGGGCACAGTCCGATTAGTCCATCCCTACTCCTCTGCAATCAGTGCCCAGCGCCAGCATACTCCCCTCCAGTCGCCGCTCACACAGGGTTAATACCAGCGGTAACGGACCGCGTTATGCCGCGGGTAACGTGGAGCGCCCCCACCGTCGCAGGGCCGAGGGGTACTCGGTACCGGGCCTCTCTGTCTCGGTTCTGGGATTGTCACGGTGGCTAGACCCGGTCCGTGACCCTGCTAAGGGGCGTCCAGTAAAAGTTGAGAGTGATGATGTGTGGTGCAGGGTGCGATGAATAACGAGGACACAGGGTTGCAGTCTCTTTACCTCTTTACTGAAGGTTTCGAGATACTCAATCCAGAGCACTGCTAACAGGGCTGGCTGAGACCGGCCGGTCCAAAGGCACATCCGGAGTTCCCTTAGCAGGTGGGAATCAGTGTCTACCTTCTAGCGCCTGTGTGTTGTAGTCCTTCCCTGCTGAGCACCCCGGGATAGTCCTCACAACTGTTGTGTCTGTCTCTGATGTTCGTTTTCTCCATCCCCCAGATCATATGGCTAGGACGCACCCGTATGACGGGGTAGGCCTGGAGTTCTTCCGGGACCCTAGAGTCGCCCCTCTCCCACAGCTGCCTCCATTGTCTGCTTAGGTGTTTAAGTGAGACAGCCAACCTATAATTGGCTGTCCTGCCGTGGTTTGAAGTAATGCTTAGAGTCTCTTACTTTCTCGACATTCCGTCCACCGACTTTGCGCCTCAGAAGGATGTTGCCTCGATCTTACAGCACGACTCCTTCTGGTCCAATCACCTCTGCGCTGTATTCCCGTTTCTCACTCCTTCACAATACCCCTCGCTTCTTGTCCTTTCCTAGGAGACTGCCGCTGTAAGCACAGGCACGGCTCCGTAACGTTCTTTCCTGTTCACTAGGGCTCTGCCAGGATCCCACCTCTGACAGGTCCTCTCTCGAGCTCTTCCCAGCTCCTTTCTCTCTGATTTCCTATCCAACCCCCAGTTTTACCCAAGTGTGAGGAGTGGTCTAATAGATAGAACCACCCCCCCTGTTGGCCGGAGTGTGAGGTGTAGTGTGTGTCTGCGATACCTGGTCAGGTGAACTCCTTTAGTGCAATCAGACGTACCATCACTCCCCTTAGTGGTGGAGCAACAGTACTGCAACGACCAGGACTCTGGGGCGCTGCATAACGCACTCCGTAACCGCTGCTATTAACCCTGTGTGACCAAGTTTTTACTATTGATGCTGCCTATGCAGCATCAATAGTAAAAATATCTAATGTTAAAAATAATAACAATTATATGCAAGTCCAAACAAGATGGGAATGTCCAGTCATCATACTGCTCAGGAAGGAGATGGATTCTGTGTCCCAGACACCAACATGCTTTGGTCCAACGTGCATATCAACCCAAGGACAAAAGCAAAAGACCTTGTGAAGATGATGGCAGAAGCTGGTAGGATTGTGTCAATATTTACAGTGAAACGATTACTGTATCAACATGGGCTGAAAGGCCACTCTGCCAGGAAGAAGACATTACTCCAAAAGAAACATAAAAAAGACAGATTAATGTTTGTAAATGCAATCAGGAACAAAGAGAAGCTTGGAAGCTTAAGAACACCATCCCAACTGTGAAACACGGGTGTGCCAGCATCATGTTATGGGATTGTTTTGCTGCAGGAAGGACTGGTGCACTTCACAAAATAGATAACATCATGACAACAGAAGATTATGTGGCAATACTGAAACAACATCCCAAGTCATCAGCCAGGAAGTTAAACCTTGGGAGGAAATGGGTCTTCCAAATGGACAATGACCGGAAGCATACTGCCAAAATCGTAACAAAGTGGCTTAAGGACAACAAAGTCAATGTTTTGGAGTAGCCATCACAATGCCCTGATCTCAATCCTAGTGAAAATTTATGGGGAAAGTTGAAAAGGTAGGTGCGAGCAAGGCAACCTACAAACCTGGATCAGTAACACCAGTTTTATCAGGAGGAATGGGCCCAAATTCCGACCAAGTATTGTGAGAAGTTTGTGGAAGAATATCCCAAACGTGTGACCCGAGTCATTCAGTTTAAGGGCAATGGTACCAAATACTAATGAAATGTATGTAAACTTTTCACTTTCAGCAAATAATAAAAAAGCCTTGAAACATTTTCTCTCATTATTCTGGCATTTGCCAAATATTAATAATTATGGTAATCCTAATTGACCTAAGACAGGAAAGAATTATTATGATTTCATGTCATATATTGAGAAAAACATGCATGTGTGTCTTTTTATATAGTGTAAGTAAACTTCCAGTTTCAACTGTATCTCCTGTTCTGAAGCCATCCAGAAATAGTTACATAAATATCTGTGAATAATATAGAAGGCTTTTCTTGTCAAATTCAATTAGAGCTTTGCTATTAAGTAAATAAAAATATATGTACATAAGTAGGTATGTAAATCTTATACATATACTGTATATATATATCATATATATATATATATATATATATATATATATATATATATATATATATATATATATATATATATATAGTATATTTCTGTTAATGTTGATGACTATGGCTTAAAGCCAATGAAAACCCAAAATTCATTATCTCAGTGAATTAGAATACTTTATAACACCAGCTTGAAAAATGTGTTTAACTTATTCACCCTGAAGCCTGTTTTCACCTTCCTGACCGGGCCAATATTTACAATTCTGACCAGTGTCAATTTATGAGGTCATAACTCTGGAACGCTTCAATGGATCCCACTGATTCTGAGATTGTTGTCTTGTGACATATTGTACTTCATGATAGAGGTAATATTTATTTGATATGACTTGCAATTATTTGTGAAAAAAATGGATATTTTGGCGAAAATTTAGAAAATTTAGCAATTTTCAAACTTTTAATTTTTATGCCCTTAAATCAGAGAGTCATATCACACAAAATAGTTAATAAGTAATATTTCCCACATGTTTACTTTACATCAGCACAATTTTTTAAACATTATGTTTTTGTTAGGAAGTCATAAGGGTTAAAAGTTGACCAGCGATTTCTTATTTTTACAACACAATTTGCAAAACCATTTTATTTAGGGACCACCTCACATTTGAGGTCACTTTGAGGGGCCTACATGATAGAAAACACCCAAGTGTGACACCATTCTAAAAACTGCACCCCTCAACGTGCTCAAAACCACATTCAAGAAGTTTATTAGCCCTTCAAGTGCTTAACAGTAATTTTTGGAATTTGGAAGGAAAAAATAACATTTACTTTTCTTTTACAAAAAATTTCCTTTAGACCTATTTTTTTTTTGCTTTCACAAAGGTAACAGTAGAAAATAGACCATACAATTTGACTTTTTGAATGTAAAATATGCTGGAATAATTAGCGGTTGCCATGTCGCGTTTGAAGAGCCCTTGATGTTTCTAAACAGTGGAAACTCCCAAAAAAGTGACAACATTTTGGAAACTAGACCCCTTTGGGAACTTATCTAGATGTGTGGTGAGCACCTTGAACCCCCAGGTGCTTCACATTAGTTTATAACGTAGAGCCATGAAAATAAAAAATAAACACATTTTTTCCGCAAAAATCTTTTTTAGCTCCAAATTTTGCATTTTCATAAGGGTAAAAGGATAAATTGCTCCATACAATTTGTTGTGCAATTTCTCCTGAGTGCACAGATACCTAATATGTGGAGGAAAATAACTGTTTGGGTGCACGGCAGAGCTTGGAAGGGAAGGAGCGTTATTTGACTTTTTGAATGTAAAATTTACTGGAATAATTAGCGGTTGCCATGTCGCGTTTGGAGAGCCCCTGATGTGCCTAAACAGAGGAGACCCCCAACAAGTGACCCCATATTGGAAACTAGACTCATTTGGAAACCTAAGTAATTGTGTATTGAGCACCTTAAACCCATAGGTGCTTCACAGAAATTTATAATGTTAAACTGTGAAAATAAAAAAATCTAATTTTTCCAGCAAAAATCTTTTTTAGCTCTAAATTTTGTATTTTCACAAGGGCAACAGGAGAAAATAGACCCAAAGTTTGTTGCACACTTTCTCCTGGGTTCACAGATACCCCATATGTCGTTGAAAACTACTTTTGAGGCACAGTGCAAAGCTCAGAAGGAAAGTAGCGCCATACTACAGTGCAGATTTTGCTGCACTGGTTGGAGGGTGCCAAGTCACATTGGCAGAGCCCCTGAAGTGCCAGATCAGCAGAACACCCCATAAGTGACCCCATTTTACAAACTAAACCTCTCAATGAATTCATCTAGGGGTGCAATGATTATATTGACACCACAGGTGTGTCACAGAATTTTATATCATTGGGCACTGAAAAAATACTAATTTACATTTTTACAACCAAGATTGTGATACTGGGAAATGGGTAAAAATGGCACCAAACTTTGTCCCACAATTTCTGCTGAAGGTAGAAATACCCCATAAGTGGCTGTACAGTACTGAAGAGCAATACTTAGAGACTCGGGAGGGACGGAGCGCTATTTGCCTCCTGGAGCGCAAATTTTCCTAGAATAGTTTGCAGACTCCATATACAGAGCCCCTAAGTGCTAAAAAAGCAGAATCACCTGTCGATTGACCCCATTTTGGAAAATATACCCCTTTGGGAATTTATCTACAGGTGTAGTGATGATTTTGACTCCATGGGTGTTTTCCAGAAACAAGCAGCAGTGGATGTTGCTGAGTGGAAATTGCAAACTACAGAAATGCCAAATATGTGGGCGCTAAATGTGGTTTAGGCACACTGGGGTTCAGAAGGGAGGAGGGCATTTGGATTTAGGAGAGGAGAACTTGCTGAATTTCTTTTGGGAGGCGAGGAGCCATTTCACTTTTCCAGAGCCTTTGTGCTACCAGTAATGCGGAAGCCCCTATATTTACGTTAACAGATGACAGATCTGAGTGGGGACTTGCTTTTTTGTGGATTGAGTTGAAGCTTTTAATTGGAACATTTTACATAACTTATGATCACATTTACTCTACACTGACCACTTACATTGGGGTTTCCATCTAAATCTCCAAGTGACGTGACAGATGAAACCCCCGATGGATCCATTCACTATAATGAGGCAGCATAGTTACTCTGAAGTCCGTCTGGCCTCTGTTCAGTGGTGGGTTTTTTTTTTGGAAGTGCACAAAACTGTAGCCGACGGCACTTTTATGCAATCCTAAAAAGATGGACACCGCCGGATCACAGGTCTTATGGTGTTCACACTGCCTCCATCTTCTTCATTATAAGGAATCTTCCGCCAGAGGTTCCATCTGAATCATGTATTTCAGAGGTTTACCGCACAGGATAAATGTGCGCCGAGCGCAGGATAAATGCATGGTATTAGTGATTAGGCGACTTTATTCTTCGGGTCGGTGCGATTACAGCAATACCAGATTTATAGCGGGTTTTTATGTTTGGCTGTTGTCACACACTAAAAGATGCTTTTTATTGCGAAAACTAGTTTTTGCATCACCATATATTGAGACCTTTAATTTTTCCATATTTCATCCGACAGAGTCTATGTGGCCTTAATAAATACAACTGGATTGAGTGAGGCCAGACATGTCTATTCGGAATGGGGCTGGAAGTATGCAAATCGCATACTTGCAGTCACACACCCCCACCCTGCCGTCCACTTCCGACACAGGCTCCAGAGATTTCTGGCAGTGAGGCTCCAGAGATTTCTGGCAGTGCATTTTTATAATGATTTTAGTTTGCTTTTTGACAAGAAGAAAATTGAACCTGGAGACTTTCCAGGGGCCTACACCAATATTAATGGAGGTGCAATCATTTCTAGCAACTATTGGTTGTGTACTGCATGTGATAACAATTTCCCATATTCTTCTATGTCTGGCCTATGGAGTAGGGTGGTAAGCCAGAAGCTGTTTTTTTTTACAAAAACATTCAAAAAACATTCAAACCTTGCAGTGTTTTGCAAAAGCCCACATCAAGTTTGCCAAAGGTATATGGAAAACGTGTGATAATCTGATAAAATCAAGGTTGAACCTTTTGACCATAATGACAAAACGTATGTTTGGCACAAAGCCATCACCAAAAGAGCACCATACCCACAGTAAAGCATGGTGGGGCAACATTATGCTTTAAGGCTGATTTTCAGCAGCTAGTAATGGGGCTTTAGTCAAGATGGAGGAAATTATGAGCATTTCCAAGTATCAGTCAGTTCTGCAACAAAACCTTCAGGATACAGCTATAAAGCTGGAGATATAGAGAAATTTCACCTTTTATCACAACAACAACCCTAAGCATACATCCAAATCGCCAAAAAGTTTTGGAATGTCCCAGCCAAAATATGTGGTTGACCTGAAAAGGGCACTGTGCACAGGAGATACCCTCGCAATCTGATAGATTTGGAGCACTGCAAAGAAGAATAGGCAAAGACTGCCAATTATAGATATGCCATGCTAATAGTCTCCTATCAAAAATACTGAGTGCTGTCATAAATTCAAAGGATACTGTAATAAATTAGTTTAAAGATGTAAATATTTATGCAACCACATTATTTTAATTTTCATTTTTACTCTCAAAAAGATTTCAGTTTATTTTTCAACTGAATTGTACAGATTATGGGTGGCATTAAAGGTGGAAAAAAATCAGAAATTCTTCTTGGTATAATTTTTTTTTACATGACAAAAACCTGAAATTTTAAGGGAGGGGGATATACAATGAAGAGCAAAAGCGTAACAATGTTTTGAACTTTTGACTTTCAGGCTCCATATCTCACGATCCACTACTGTTTCAAATGTGAGACTACCATAAGTTTAAAGACAGTTATCTTGGCTATCTCATACATAAATTTGACTTGCAACTATTTAGCATATGATAAAATTATGCAGATTATTGTCATGTCACTGCATTGCATTGCATCCTGGTGGAGGAAAAAATATTTTTCTTCCTGAATACTACAAAATACAACGTGTTAACACATTCCCTAATAGTCCAGTGTGTTATTAGGTTGATTCCCAAGTGAAAGATCATTGGTTCGAATCGAGGAGCAGCCATGAAGATGATTTCCCAAGAAAAGAGAAACCGCGTCATCCAGCTCATCGATAGCGGTCTCTTGGCTAAGAAAATTGCCTAACTGTATCATGTGAGTGCCATGGTAGTTGGAAGAATATGAAATGAAGTCCATCCATCCATTCAAAAGCCAAAAGGTTTACATCCAGGCAAAATATCGGAGTCAACAAGTCGGCGGATCACAAGGTCTATCAGTTCTTGCGCGACAAATGACGCTATGGGGGAGGTCAAGGGCTGTGATTCGTTTCTGTGGCCCTGGCCATGTCATAAAATGGAGGATAATTATGTGGTGTTTGGTCGTGATGCCACCTGTGGTGTTCGACAATGGATGGCCGATGCTGCGGTTTAGGTCCACTGGGGCTGATGGTAACGCAGCAAAGATGGTTCAGCTCCCCACGGATAGAGCGGGGCCCCAGGGCAAATATATTTGATTGTTCAGATGGTGGTGAACGTTGGGGTGCAGAGAATAAGTGAAGGACACAGAGAGGTGCAGTTATCTTTACCTTTTACTTGAAAGTAGATGCTATCTGGGGTACCAATTACAGATGACGGATTGAGTCTGGCTTGCCTGGAGGCTTTCAGGGGATCCACCCTGCCAGGTGGGCTTGGGCACTTTCCTTCTGCATTCTCTTTTAGGGTCCCTGCTGCTTGCAGCTAAGCTGCGGCCCTCTCCTGCGTGATGATTTCTAACCTGTATGGCAGACAGCATGAGCCTATTTCACGTCACTGTCTTTTTCACTGTCAGCCCCGGGCTCCTGGTCTGCTACCGTGCCTTCAGCTGTTTGGTGTGGCCAGGGAGCTTACAGTCCCCTGCCCTCCAGATTCGTCTGTCAGGGCGTACAGCACCCGCCCAGCCAAGGACTCTGGTGTCCCTTTTTATCAGTGCTCCGCTCTAGGGTCAGCGATACGCAGTTTTTATTCCCCTGAGCTGTTGTATCTGCTCCTGCCCCTTCCCACTCCACAAACCAACTGCCAACTCTCCTCTCACTGTCCTGTCAGGAGCTCCTGATGGCTCCTTTTACCATGACAACTCTCCTGTTTACTCTCTCAGCTGACTTCTTTCTGACTAACCCCACCTGCTGGCCAGAATTTATAAGGAAGCTCCCCTTTCTGGCCTAGAGCAGGAATTGACATGTACACTGTTACCTGGCATGTGGACCTTCCTTCTTGCCTCCAGGCATGACATCACCCCTTAGAGGGAGGCAATGTCACCATGGCAACCGGACTCTTCGGTGCCACACAAACACGGCAGTGGAGGTGGCTTGTATGCCTCATAATAGTGAGATCACAGACATCAATGCAAGCACCATGCAAAACACATGACATATGTCTGGAATGGTGGCCCGAAAAAAAGTGAAGCCTCTACTTCAATATCGTCATAAGAAGCATCGGCTTGAGTTTGCAAAAAAGTACGAAAAGTGGACATTGGAAATGGATGATTTGGAACGATTACATGAAAGTCAATAGACTAGTTTCTGATTGGTACAAATGGGTCTGAAAGAAACAAGGGAAAAAGGACTAACAGATTGAGCAATTGAAGGAAATGTCAAGTTCAGTAGGGGAATCCTGATTATATAGGGTTGTTTCACATTCAAAGGCATTGGGTTCTTGACCAGGATGGATGGTGGTCTCAATACTGAGCCATATGTGAGTGTCCTACAAGATGAGCTACTTCGTACGCTCAAGTACTATGGGTATGAAAAGGACGACATAGTGTTCAAAAAAATGGTCAAATGACAATGATGTATAGGTGCTGGTCCCATAGTCCCCAGTACTCAAATCAATCAAACACTTGTGGGTAGAATTGAAGAAAAAACTGTATACATACTCAAGCGAGTTGACCAGTTTGTGCCAACTTTGGGAACGTGTAGAAGAGACCTGAGATCAAATTTCCATCGACAAATGTTTGAATATGATCGAGAGCATGCCCAGAAGTAGGGTTGAGCAAAACGGATCGGACATTTTCAAAAATCGCCGACTTTCAGCAAAGTCGTGTTTCATGAAACCCGACCTGATCCCAGTGTGGGATCGGCCATGCTGTCGGCGATCTTCGTGCCAAAGTCGCGTTTCATATGACGCTTTCAGCGCCATTTCTCAGCCAATGAAGGTGGACACAGAGTGTGGGCAGCGTGATGACATAGGTCTCGGTCCCCACCATCTTAGAGAAGGGCATGACAGTGATTGGCTTGCTTTCTGTGGCATCACAGGGGCTATAAAGGGGCATGCACGCCGACCGCCATCTTACTTCTGCCGATCTGAGCATAGGGAGAGGTTGCTGCAGCTTCGTCAGAAGCAGGGATATTGTTAGGGAGGAAAGATTAACCCCCAAACCGCTTGTGCTGTAGCGATTTCCACTGTCCAACACCACCTTTTCTTTGCAGGGACAGTGGAGGCTAGATTTCTGTGCATCAGCTCTGTAGCTTATAAGGCTCCCTGATAGCTGCATTGCTGTTTGTACGCCGCTGTGCAAACCAACTGCTTTTTTAAAAACAAAAGTCCTGTTGCTCCTTTCTGCACAGTTCTATTGTTTATTTGTCCACACTTTTGTGTGCAGCAGTCCTTTTTATTGCTGCCATACTTGTCCTGAGATCATTGTAGGGAGATTGTTATTGTAGTACAGTCCCTTTTTTTATATATATATCTTCCAGCCACTTTCTGCCACTTATACTGTGTAGTGTAATACAGTGGGCCTGAATTTTGCAGCAGTGTCCCACACATAAAAAGGGAGATTTATATTGCCACTAAGTGCATCTGTCTCCGTTCTGTTTGGCGTATATCTGCCAGCCACTTTCTGCCACTTATACTGTGTAGTGTAATACAGTGGGCCTGTTTTCGATTGGCAGCAGTCTCCCACACATAAAAAGGGAAATTTATATTGTCACTAAGTGCATCTGCGTCAGTTCTGTTTGGCGTATATCTGCCAGCCACTTTCTGCCACTTATACTTTGTAGTGTAATACAGTGGGCCTGTTTTTTATTTGCAGCAGTGTCCCACACATAAAAAGGGAGATTTATATTGCCACTACGTGCATCTGCGTCCATTCTGTTTGGCGTATATCTGCCAGCCACTTTCTGCCACTTATACTGTGTAGTGTAATACAGTGGGCCTGTTTTTTATTTGCAGGAGTCTCCCACACATTAAAAGGGAGATTTATATTGCCACTAAGTGCATCTGCGTCCGTTCTGTTTGGCGTATAGCTGCCAGCTACTTTCTGCCATGTACACTGTGTAGTGTAATACAGTGGGCCTGATTTTTGCAGCAGTCTCCCACACATATAGAAAGGGAGATTTAAATTCACAAAAAGTTTACATACACCTTCTACCTTGTTTTACAGTACCATAAAACGGTTATTTTGGTTACATTTTCCCAAGAATGAGGAAGTCTGGTGGAAGAGGTCGTGGCCGTGGGCGATCATTGCCAGCTGGTAATGATGGTGGTGGTGGTGGTGGAGCATCTGGTGGTAGTGGGAAAAGCAAAATAGCACTTAAGGCTCGAGTTGTTGAGCCAGCGTCATCGTCTGGCTACACAAGGCCTCGAACGCTCCCTTTTCTGGGAGTAGGAAAACCGCTTTTAAACCTGGAGCAGCAGGAAAGAGTTTTGGCTTTCCTTGCTGACTCAGCCTCTAGCTCTTTCGCCTCCTCTTCGGAAAGTTCAAAATTTAAAAGCAGCGAGTCGTCAGTGGATGCTCCCGGTCAGGAACAAGTCGCTTCCTTGTCTCCTTCACCCAGAACAACAGTGAGGAATGCGTCAGGCGACACAACAGGTTACTCCATGGAGCTCTTTACACATACCGTGCCTGGGTTAGAAAGGGAAATTGTTAACAGGCCATTACAAGATGAATCAGACATGGAGTGCATAGATGCACAGCCACAGCTAGATTATTATGCTGTTCCATTGACTCAGATCACAACATTGCCCTCGCAGTGTACTGAGCCAGAACCTGACCCTGATGAGACTATGGTGCCCCGTCCCGAACGCTATAGCACCTTACACGGTGACACAGTGGAAGGTGCACAGGACATTGAAGGGGAGGTGATAGATGACCCAGTTGTTGACCCCGATTGGCAGCCATTGGGGGAACAGGGTGCCGCTGGCAGTAGCTCTGAAGCGGAGGAGTATGAGCTGCAGCAGGCATCAACATCGCAACAGCTTTCATCTGGCAGGCCCGTATCTGGCCAAAACCATGTGTCAAAACCAAAAACAGTTTTAGGACAGCATGGCCATCCGGTGAAAGTAGCACAGCGTGCAATGCCTGAAAAGGTATTCGATAGTAGGAAGAGTGCAGTCTGGCAATTTTTTAACCAAGATCCGAATGATCAGTGCAAAGTTATCTGTAAGAAATGCTCAAGGACCTTTAGCAGAGGGCAGAATGTAAAAAATTTAAATACAACTTGCATGCGTAGACATTTAACCAGTATGCACTTGCAAGCCTGGACTAACTACCAAACGTCCCGTAACGTAGGTGCACCCGCTCTGCATGAAGCTAGTCAGCAACGCTACATTGCTTCCCTCACTGTAAGCCCACCGTTTAGGACACCACCTGCAGCAAATGTGGAGGTATCGTCACAAGGCCAAAGCAGTCAGGGAATCACCAGGTTGTTGGTAGGAAACACTGTGTGTAGGCCAACAGCAAGAATACCCTCACCAACGCTCTCTCAATCTGCCATGTCCATCACCACCCCCCGCTAGTTCCACTATATGCAGCTCTCCAGTCCAGCTCACCCTACAAGAGACTCTCGTTAGGAAAAGGAAGTACTCATCCTCTCATCCGCGTACACAGGGTTTGAACGCCCACATTGGTAGACTAATCTCGTTAGAGATGATGCCCTACAGGTTGGTTGAAAGTGAAGCTTTCAAAGCCCTGATGGCCTACGCAGTACCACGCTATGACCTACCCAGTCGACACTTCTTTGCGAGAAAAGCCATCCCAGCCCTCCACCAGCATGTCAAAGACTGCATTGTCCATGCACTCAGGCAATCAGTCAGTAGAAAGGTGCACCTCACAACAGATGCATGGACCAGTAGGCATGGCCAGGGACGTTACGTGTCCATCATGGCACACTGGATTCATGTGGTGGATGCGGGGTCCACAAGGGACAGCCATAGTGGGACAGTTCTGCCTAGCCCACGGTCTAGGAAACAGTTGGCTGTAGGTGTTTGCCACCCCTCTGTCACGGGGAGACTAGGTGGGCAAGAGCTAATAACCCGGGCCCCTGCAATTTCCCTCAGACTAGGGAAATCCTGACTGACCCTCTACCTGGAATTTATACTGATGGTGTGCATGTCCAGGCCTCGAACCTCACCCTGTCTCCTGTTTCAACCCTAGGCTGAAACCTCCGCCCACCACCCAGTGAAGAGGTAATACACCAATACCCACAGTTAGCACAGACAAGGATAACGGAAAATATACACCACGCCGCAGTCACTCAGGAATACACTATAATTGTGCAGGGCAAAATAAATACAAATATAGGAAGAAGTAAATAAGACAAAGGAAAATACACCCCCAGCAACGAATCTCCAACTACCAGCTCACCACTCCAGACCGAGATAACAACGCACAAGACAGAAGCTATAATCGGCGATGCCCAATGTTCAGGAGAACTATTTAAAGGCAATGGGCATGGCCCAGCTTCCAATCCGAGCATCAGGTAAATTAACCCCGGAACAGCTAGATAAAATCTAGCCGACGCCAATGAGCACATAGTGGTCAAAAGCGGAATTACCGCTGTCTGTCGAACGACCTGGTCTGAACAGCGTCCGACATGACAGTACCCCGCCTTCTACGAGGGACCCCAGGGCCCTCACGGCTCATAGGACCCGGCTTGTCTGGATGGCGACGATGAAAAAACCTGACCAGCCGATCCGCATAAATGTCCGAGGCTGGTACCCAGGACCTCTCCTCAGGCCAATAACCACGCCAGTGTACCAAGTACTGTAAAGTGGGGCGCACTACACGAGAGTCAACCACCTTGGAGCCTTCAAACTCCAAATTACCATCCACCAAGACTGGAGGTGGCATAGGCGCCGCATCCACAGAACCCACCACCCTCTTTAGAAGAGACCTGTGGAACACGTTGTGTATCTTATACACCGTAGGGAGCTCCAGTCGGTACGCTACTGGGTTAATGTCGGCGGTGACCCTAAATGGACCAATAAACCGTGGACCCAATTTAAGGGACGATATTTTGAGTCTTATGTTTTTTGTGGATAACCACACCCAGTCATCCACACTCAGGTCTGGACCTGGCACACGCCTACTGTCAGCCACACGTTTGTACCTAGCACCCACACTCAACAGGCGTTGTTTAACTCTCCTCCAGACTGATGACAATTGTGCTCCTAACTGGTCCTCCTCCGGAATGCCGGAAGAACCCCTCTGACTCAAGTACAAAATTGAGGATGTAGCCCGTAAACACAAAAAAAAGGAGACTCCCCAGATGACTCCTGGCGGTGATTATTGATGGCAAACTCAGCCAAAGGAAGAAAGGTAGACCACTCCTCCTGGTTATCAGAGACAAAGCAGCGTAGGTACTGTTCCAAATTTTGGTTCATACGCTCAGTCTGACCATTTGACTGAGGATTAAACTCCGAAGAATGAGACAACTTGATCCCCAGCCGTGAGCAAAATGCTTTCCAAAATTTTGCCACAAGCTGAGACCCCCTATCAGACACGATGTCAGACAGAACCCCATGAAGTCTGACCACCTCCTGCACAAATACCTGAGCCAGAGTCTTAGCGTTAGGCAACGAAGGCAAAGACAGAAAGTGCGACATTTTTGAAAACCGATCAACAATCACCAAGATGACGGTGTTCCCAGCTGATGAGGGCAAATCAGTGATGAAATCCATGGAGATTTCCGTCCATGGCTTACTAGGTACCTCAAGAGGAAGTAGTGTGCCAACAGGACGGGAGCGGGGCGTCTTAGCCCCCTAGCGCACGTGGTACAAGCTAACACATATAAGACCACGTCATGTCGGACCTTGGGCCACCAAAACCGACGTGACACCAACTCCAAGGTACCTCTAACCCCTGGGTGGCCAGCCAGGACAGCATCATGATGCTCCACCAAAACCTTTTAGCGGAGATGAAGCGGTACAAAAGATTTGTTGATGGGAAGCTCAGATGGTACCTCCTCCTGAGCCTCGGCAATCTCAGCCTCAACCTCGGTAGTGAGAGCCGAAACCACAACACCCTTTTGGAGGATGGGTACTGGATCCTCCCGAGGTTCTCCCCCCGGAAAACACCTGGACAGAGCATCCGCCTTAGTGTTTTTAGACCCCGGTCTGTAAGTGACAACAAAATTGAACCGTGTGAAAAACAATGCCCAGCGAGCCTGCCTGGGGGACAGACGCTTGGCTGACTCCAAATACAGCAGATTCTTATGATCGGTAATAACAGTAACCTGATGTACCGACCCCTCCAAGAAGTGTTGCCATTCCTCAAAGGCCAACTTAATTGCCAACAACTCCCTGTTGCCGATATCGTAGTTACGTTCTGCGGACGACAGTTTCTTGGAGAAATAGGCGCACGGACGCAAACCACTCAAAGATGAGCCTTGAGATAGTACCACCCCCACACCAACCTCAGACGCATCGACTTCCACAACAAAAGGTTTTGATACGTCTGGCTGCACAAGAATGGGGGCTTAAACAAAACTGTTCTTAAGAAATTCAAATGCGCGCACAGCAGCCTCAGGCCAAATGGAGAAATTGGTACCCTTTTTAGTCATGTCAGTTAGCGGTTTAGCAATGATGGAAAAATCCTTGATAAATTTCCTACAGTAGTTAGAAAACCCAAGGAACCGCTGAAGTGCTTTCAGGTTATCAGGACGTTCCCAATGCAGCACCGCTTGGACCTTAGCGGCGTCTATTTTAAAACCAGAAGTAGACACAATATAACCCAAGAAAGGCAACTCTTGAACAGAAAATACACATTTCTCAAGTTTAGCATACAGCTTATTCTCTCTGAGAAGCTGTAACACCTGCCTGACATGATCTAAATGAGCATCACGGTCGCAAGAATATATGAGAATGTCATCTAGGTACACGATAACGAATTTCCCCAAAACATGCGAGAACACATCATTAATGAAATGTTGGAACACTGCAGGTGCGTTAGTCAACCCAAATGGCATCACCAAATTTTCAAAATGACCCTCAGGGGTATTAAAAGCCGTCTTCCACTCATCACCTTGACGGACTCTTATGAGGTTGTACGCCCCCCTGAGGTCAAGCTTGGTAAACCACTTAGCACCTGCCACCTGGTTGAACAAATCTGGTATCAGTGGCATAGGGTATGGATCACGAACCGTAATATGGTTCAACTCCCTGAAATCCAAACACGGGCGTAATCCGTCATCTTTCCTCTTCACGAAGAAGAACCCTGCTGCCACAGGCAAGGATGAAGGCCTGATGTGCCCTTTGCTCAAGCTTTCAGCAATGTAATCTTTTAACGCTTGTCTCTCCGGACCGGAGATGTTAAACATCCTTGCTTTAGGCAATTTGGCCCCTGGTTTAAACCTGATAGAACAGTCATAGGGACGATGTGGCGGCAACTCTGAACAACCCTTCTCAGAGAACACATCCACAAAATCCAGAAGTGACTCCGGAACGCTTGAAGTCACAGCAGCCACACATGTGGCCAGGCAATTCTCCTGGCAGAACTCGCTCCACTGAATTATGTCCTGAGTTTTCCAGTCAATTACCGGGTTGTGCATAGACAACCAAGGAAAACCCAAAACCACCTGAGCAGGAAGATTCCTGAGCACCTTACATGTAACCCACTCGGAATGTAGAACCCCAATGTGGAGTTTCACCTCAGCCACAAACTCAGTAATCTCCCCCTGAGAGAGAGGAGCAGCATTGATGGTGACCACGCGGATAGGATGAGGCAGTTTTTCAATCCTAAAACCTGCTGTGCGCGCAAACTCCTCATCAATGAGATTTGTGGCTGAACCACTATCCACAAAAACAGTAATTGGCAGCTCACTGCCAGCGATAAAAACCTTAGCAGGGAGAATGCATTGAGAAACCACCATGGAGGATATACATAAGCTCAGATTGGTCTCCTCCACACCCTCTGAGCTTAGAAGTTTTCCACCGTTGCGTTTTTCTTAGACAGCAGAGGACAGATGTTAATAAAATGACCAGTTTTACCGCAGTAAAAACAGGCTCCCTGCTTCCTGAGCTCAGGGGCTCGACGCTTCACATGTGACACCCTTGCGATTTGCATAGGCTCTGTGGGCTCACCTGCAGCAACCTCACGTGAACCTAAACCCTCTCCCATAGGCGGTGTTCCATGCTCCCCCTGACGCAAACGGCGATCAATGCAGACAACCAGACTCATAGCGGAATCTAGAGAAGCAGGAGTCTCGTACATCAGAAGGGCTTTTTTAACCCTTCCAGAAATCCCATGAATAAACTGACTCCGCAATGCTGGATCATTCCATTGTGTATCGATCGCCCAATGACAAAATTCAGAACAGTAATCCTCAGCAACTCGGTCCCCCTGGCAAATAGTGCGTATCTTAGATTCTGCTAGAGCAATTCTGTCAGGTTCATCGTAAATTTTTCCAAGAGAGGAAAAAAAACTCTCCACAGAGTCAAATGCAGCAGAATCAGATGGCAAAGAAAACGCCCATGCTTGGGGATCCCCGCTTAACAATACAACACCAGGCCCACACGCTGAGCCTCATTACCCGAGGAGATCGGGCGCATACGGAAATATAGTTTGCAAGCTTCACGAAAAGAAACAAATTTACTGCGTTCCCCAGCAAATTTTTCAGGCAAAGGAAATTTAGGCTCAGCAACTCTACCTATCGCTCCAGCTTGCACATTAGATACTGCTAGTCTGTTATGACCCCAATGGCGAGGGTCTCAGAGGAACGTGGAAGTCTGCAGAATACAAAAATCCAGCTCATAGGGCAGTGGTAACTGGGTTGACCATATATCTACTCCTAACGCCAACACTAGAAGTAGCCGGGGATCATTCCTACGTTGATTCTAGATGACACGCGCCAGCCGGAGAATCTAGCTACCCCTAGTAGAGGAAAACAAAGACCTTTCTTGCCTCCAGAGAAGGGGACCCCAAAGCTGGATAGAAGCCCCCCACAAATAATGACGGTGAGGTAAGAGGAAATGACAAACACAGAAATGAACCAGGTTTAGCACAGAGAGGCCCGCTTACTAATAGCAGAATAAAGAAAGGTAACTTATATGGTCAACAAAAACCCTATCAAAATCCACACTGGAAATTCAAGAACCCCCGAACCGTCTAACGGTCCGGGGGGAGAACACCAGCCCCCCTAGAGCTTCCAGCAAAGGTCAGGATATAGATTAGGAACAAGCTGGACAAAAATACAAAACCAAAACAAATAGCAAAAAGCAAAAGGCAGACTTAGCTGATATAACTGGAACCAGGATCAGTAGACAAGAGCACAGCAGACTAGCTCTGATAACTACGTTGCCAGGCATAGAACTGAAGGTCCAGGGAGCTTATATAGCAACACCCCTAACTAACGACCCAGGTGCGGATAAAAGGAATGACAGAAAAACCAGAGTCAAAAAACTAGTAACCACTAGAGGGAGCAAAAAGCAAATTCACAACAGTACCCCCCCCTTAGTGAGGGGTCACCGAACCCTCACCACGACCACCAGGGCGATCAGGATGAGCGGCATGAAAGGCACGAACTAAATCGGCCGCATGAACATCAGAGGCGACCACCCAGGAATTATCCTCCTGACCATAGCCCTTCCACTTGACCAGGTACTGAAGCCTCCGCCTGGAGAGGCGAGAATCCAAGATCTTCTCCACCACGTACTCCAACTCGCCCTCAACCAACACCGGAGCAGGAGGCTCAGCAGAAGGAACTACAGGCACAATGTACCGCCGCAACAAGGACCTATGAAATACATTGTGAATAGCAAACGACACAGGAAGATCCAGACGAAAAGATACAGGATTAAGGATTTCCAATATCTTGTAAGGCCCAATAAAACGAGGTTTAAATTTGGGAGAGGAGACCTTCATAGGAACAAAGCGGGAAGAAAGCCATACCAAATCCCCAACGCGTAGTCGGGGACCCACACCGCGGCGGCGGTTGGCAAAGCGCTGAGCCTTCTCCTGTGACAACTTCAAGTTGTCCACCACATGATTCCAGATCTGCTGCAACCTATCCACCACAGAATCCACCCCAGGACAGTCAGAAGGCTCCACATGACCCGAAGAAAAACGAGGATGGAAACCAGAGTTGCAGAAAAAAGGCGAAACCAAGGTGGCGGAACTAGCCCGATTATTAAGGGCAAACTCAGCCAACGGCAAGAATGTCACCCAATCGTCCTGATCAGCAGAGACAAAACACCTCAAATAAGCCTCCAAAGTCTGATTAGTTCGCTCCGTCTGTCCATTAGTCTGAGGATGGAAAGCAGACGAAAACGACAAATCAATGCCCATCCTACTACAAAAGGATCGCCAGAACCTGGAAACGAACTGGGATCCTCTGTCTGACACAATATTCTCAGGGATGCCGTGCAAACGAACCACGTTCTGAAAAAACACAGGAACCAGATCGGAAGAGGAAGGCAGCTTAGGCAAAGGAACCAAATGGACCATCTTGGAAAAGCGATCACATATCACCCAGATAACGGACATGCCCTGAGATAGCGGAAGATCAGAAATGAAATCCATGGAGATATGTGTCCAAGGTCTCTTCGGGACAGGCAAGGGCAAGAGCAAACCGCTGGCACGAGAACAGCAAGGCTTAGCTCGAGCACAAGTCCCACAGGACTGCACAAATGACCGCACATCCCTTGACAAGGAAGGCCACCAAAAGGACCTGGCCACCAGATCTCTGGTGCCAAAAATTCCCGGGTGACCTGCCAACACCGAGGAATGAACCTCGGAAATGACTCTGCTGGTCCACTTATCCGGGACAAACAGTCTGTCAGGTGGACAAGACTCAGGCCTATCAGCCTGAAATCTCTGCAACACACGTCGCAGATCCGGAGAAATAGCTGACAAGATAACTCCATCTTTAAGAATACCAACAGGATCAGCGACTCCAGGAGCATCAGGCACAAAGCTCCTAGAAAGAGCATCGGCCTTCACATTCTTTGAACCTGGTAAATACGAGACAACAAAATCAAAGCGGGAGAAAAACAATGACCAGCGGGCCTGTCTCGGATTAAGGCGTTTAGCAGACTCGAGATACATCAGATTTTTGTGATCAGTCAAGACCACCACACGATGCTTAGCACCCTCAAGCCAATGACGCCACTCCTCAAATGCCCATTTCATGGCCAACAACTCCCGATTGCCCACATCATAATTTCGCTCGGCAGGCGAAAACTTCCTAGAGAAAAAGGCACAAGGTTTCATAACAGAGCAACCAGGGCCTCTCTGCGACAAAACGGCCCCTGCCCCAATCTCCGAAGCATCCACCTCAACCTGAAAGGGAAGTGAGACGTCAGGCTGGCACAAAACAGGCGCCGAAGTAAACCGGCGTTTCAACTCCTGGAAAGCCTCCACGGCAGCAGGAGCCCAGTTAGCTACATCGGAGCCCTTCTTGGTCATATCCGTCAAAGGTTTCACAATGCTAGAAAAATTAGCGATAAAACGACGGTAGAAGTTAGCGATGCCCAAGAGCTTCTGAAGACTCTTAACTGACGAGGGCTGAGTCCAATCAAGAATAGCTCGGACCTTGACTGGGTCCATCTCCACAGCAGAAGGGGAAAAAATGAACCCCAAAAAGGGAACCTTCTGTACACCAAAGAGACACTTTGAGCCCTTGACAAACAAAGAATTTTCACGCAAAATTTTAAAGACCAACCTGACCTGCTCCACATGCGAATCCCAATTATCAGAAAAAACCAAAATATCATCCAGATAAACAATCAAAAATTTATCCAGATACTTCCGGAAAATGTCATGCATAAAGGACTGAAAAACTGAAGACGCATTGGAGAGCCCAAAAGGCATCACCAAGTACTCAAAATGACCTTCGGGCGTATTGAATGCGGTTTTCCATTCATCACCTTGCTTAATGCGCACAAGGTTGTACGCACCACGAAGGTCTATCTTGGTGAACCACTTGGCACCCTTAATCCGGGCAAACAAGTCAGACAACAGCGGTAAAGGATACTGAAACTTGACAGTGATCTTATTTAACCCCTTAAGCCCGTATGACGTACTATCCCGTCGAGGTGGGGTGGGCCTTAATTCCCGGTGACGGGATAGTACGTCATACGCGATCGGCCGCGCTCACGGGGGGAGCGCGGCCGATCGCGGCCGGGTGTCGGCTGCATATCGCAGCTGACATCCGGCACTATGTGCCAGGAGCGGTCACGGACCGCCCCCGGCACATTAACCCCCGGCACACCGCGATCAAACATGATCGCGGTGTACCGGCGGTACAGGGAAGCATCGCGCAGGGAGGGGGCTCCCTGCGGGCTTCCCTGAGACGATCGGTACAAGGTGATGTACTCACCTCGTACCGAACGTCTTCTCCCTGCAGGCCCCGGATCCAAAATGGCCGAGGGGCTGTATCCGGGTCCTGCAGGGAGCACTTCCGGGTCGGAGCAGGCTGCAGATGAAAGCTGCAGCCTGCTCCGATGAAAGTATGATCGCGGATCTGATAGAGTGCTGTGCACACTATCAGATCTGCGATCTGTGATGTCCCCCCCTGGGACAAAGTAAAAAAGTAAAAAAAAAAATTTCCACATGTGTAAAAAAAAAAAAAAAAAAATTCCTAAATAAATAATAATAAAAAAAAAAAATATTATTCCCATAAATACATTTCTTTATCTAAAAAAAACAAACAAAAACAATAAAAGTACACATATTTAGTATCGCCGCGTCCGTAACGACCCAACCTATAAAACTGGCCCACTAGTTAACCCCTTCAGTAAACACCGTAAGAAAAAAAAAAAAAAAACGAGGCAAAAAACAACGCTTTATTACCATACCGCCGAACAAAAAGTGGAATAACACGCGATCAAAAAGACGGATATAAATAACCATGGTACCACTGAAAACGTCATATTGTCCCGCAAAAAACGAGCCGCCATACAGCATCATCAGCAAAAAAATTAAAAAGTTATAGTCCTCAGAATAAAGCGATGCCAAAATAATTATTTTTTCTATAAAATAGTTTTTATCGTATAAAAGCGTCAAAACATAAAAAAATGATATAAATGAGGTATCGCTGTAATCGTACTGACCCGAAGAATAAAACTGCTTTATCAATTTTACCAAACGCGGAACGGTATAAACGCCTCCCCCAAAAGAAATTCATGAATAGCTGGTTTTTGGTCTTTCTGCCTCACAAAAATCGGAATAAAAAGCGATCAAAAACTGTCACGTGTCCGAAAATGTTACCAATAAAAACGTCAACTCGTCCCGCAAAAAACAAGACCTCACATGACTCTGTGGACCAAAATGTGGAAAAATTATAGGTCTCAAAATGTGGAGACGCAAAAACTTTTTTGCTATAAAAAGCGTCTTTTAGTCTGGTTTCACACTTGCGTTTTTATCTGCATGCGTTTTTTAAAAAAACCGCATGTGTGAAAAAATGCATGTAAACGCAGTAAAACGCATGCGTTTTTATAGAAAAACACAAGAAAACAAGAAAAAAACAAAAAACCCTAACCCTACCCCTAACCCTACCCCTAACCTGAAATACATGGCACTGAAATACGTGGCACTGAAATATACGTTTATATACGTATATACGTATATAAGTGCCACGATATTTCAGTGGCCACGTATATAAGTGCCACGTATTTAAGTGCCACGTATTTCAGTGCCACGTATTTCAGTGCCACGTATTTCAGTGCCACGTATTTCAGTGCCACTTATTTCAGTGCCACGTATTTCAGTGCCACGTATTTCAGTGCCACGTATTTCAGTGCCACGTATTTCAGTGCCACGTATTTCAGTGCCACGTATTTACGTGCCACGTATTTCAGTGCCACGTATTTCAGTTCCACGTATTTACGTGCCACGTATTTTTCAGTGCCTGAAATACGTGGCACTGAAATACGTGGCACTGAAATTCGTGGCACTGAAATTCGTGGCACTGAAATATCGTGGCACTGAAATATCGTGGCACTGAAGTATTTACGTGCCATGTATTTTTCAGTGCCTGAAATACGTGGCACTGAAATACGTGGCACTGAAATACGTGGCACTGAAATATCGTGGCACTGAAATACGTGGCACTGAAATACGTGGCACTGAAATACGTGGCACTTAAATACGTGGCTCTTAAATACGTGGCACTTATATACGTGGCACTTATGACTGTCAGAAAATGTTCAGTAAACGGTTAGGGGTGAGGTTAGGGGTAGGGTTTCAGGTAGAATTGGGGAGCTTCCACTGTTCAGGCACATCAGGGGCTCTCCAAACGCGACATGGCGTCCAATCTCAATTCCAGCCAATTCTGCGTTGAAAAAGTAAAACAGTGCTCCTTCCCTTCCGAGCTCTCCCGTGCGTCCAAAAAGGGGTTTACCCCAACATATGGGGTATCAGCGTACTAGGGACAAATTGAACAACAACTTCTGGGGTCCAAGTTCTCTTGTTATCCTTGGGAAAATAAAAATTTGGGGGGCTAAAAATCATTTTTGTGGGAAAAAAAATATGTTTTATTTTCACGGCTCTGCGTTGTAAACTGTAGTGAAACACTTGGGGGTTCAAAGTTCTCACAACACATCTAGATAAGTTCCTTGGGAGGTCTAGTTTCCAATATGGGGTCACTTGTGGGGGGTTTGTACTGTTTGGGTACATCAGGGGCTCTGCAAATGCAACGTGACGCCTGCAGACCAATCCATTTAAGTCTGCATTCCAAATGGCGCTCCTTCCCTTCCGAGCTCTGTCATGCGCCCAAACAGTGGTTCCCCCCCACATAGGGGGTATCAGCGTACTCAGGACAAATTGGACAACAACTTTTAGGGTCCAATTTATCCTGATACCCTTGTGAAAATACAAAACTGGGGGCTAAATTTCATTTTTGTGAAAAAAAAATAATAATAATATTTTCACGGCTCTGCGTTATAAACTGTAGTGAAACACTTGGGGGTTCAAAGTTCTCACAACACATCTAGATAAGTTCCTTGGGGGGTCTAGTTTCCAATATGGGGTCACTTGTGGGGGGTTTGTACTGTTTGGGTACATCAGGGGCTCTGCAAATGCAACGTGACGCCTGCAGACCAATCCATTTAAGTCTGCATTCCAAATGGCGCTCCTTCACTTCCGAGCTCTGTCATGCGCCCAAACAGTGGTTCCCCCCACATAGGGGGTATCAGCGTACTCAGGACAAATTGGACAACAACTTTTATGGTCCAATTTATCCTGATACCCTTGTGAAAATACAAAACTTGGGGGCTAAAAAATCATTTTTGTGAAAAAAAAAAATATTTTTATTTTCACGGCTCTGCGTTATAAACTGTAGTGAAACACTTGGGGGTTCAAAGCTCTCAAAACACATCTAGATAAGTTCCTTAGGGGGTCTACTTTCCAAAATGGTGTCACGTGTGGGGGGGTTTAATGTTTAGGCACATCAGGGGCTCTCCAAACGCAACATGGCATCCCATCTTAATTCCAGTCAATTTTGCATTGAAAAGTAAAATAGCGCTTCTTCCCTTCTGAGCTCTGCTATGCACCCAAACAATGGTTTACACCCACATATGGGGTATCGTCGTACTCAGGACAAATTGCACAACAACTTTTGTGGTCTAATTTCTTTTCTTACCCTTGGGGAAATAAAAAAATGGGGGTGAAAAGATCATTTTTGTGAAAAAATATGATTTTTTATTTTTACGGCTCTGCATTATAAACTTCTGTGAAGCACTTGTTGGGTCAAAGTGCTCAACACACATCTAGATAAGTTCCTTAAGGGGTTTACTTTCCAAAATGGTTTCACTCGTGGGGGGTTTCAATGTTTAGGCACATTAGGGGCTCTCCAAACGCAACATGGCGTCCCATCTCAATTCCAGTCAATTTTGCATTGAAAAGTCAAATGGCGCTCCTTCCCTTCCGAGCTCTGCCCTGCGCCCAAACAATGGTTTACACCCACATATGGGGTATCAGCGTACTCAGGACAAATTGCACAACAATTTTTGGGGTCCAATTTCTTCTCTCACCCTTGGGAAAATAAAAAATTGGGGGTGAAAAGATCATTTTTGTGAAAAAATATGATTTTTTATTTTTACGGCTTTGCATTATAAACTTCTGTAAAGCACTTGTTGGGTCAAAGTGCTCACCACACATCTAGATAAGTTCCTTAGGGGGTCTACTTTCCAAAATGGTGTCACTTGTTAGGGGTTTCAATGTTTAGGCACATCAGGGGCTCTCCAAATGCAACATGGCGTCCCATCTCAATTCCAGTCAATTTTGCATTGAAAAGTCAAATGGCGCTCCTTTGCTTCCAAGCTCTGCCATGCGCCCAAACTGTGGTTTACCCCCACATATGGGGTATCAGCGTACTCAGGACAAATTGTACAACAACTTTTGGGGTCTATTTTCTCCTGTTACCCTTGGTAAAATAAAACAAATTGGAGCTGAAATAAATTTTGTGTGAAAAAAAGTTAAATGTTCATTTTTATTTAAACATTCCAAAAATTCCTGTGAAACACCTGAAGGGTTAATAAACTTCTTGAAAGTGGTTTTGAGTACCTTGAGGGGTGCAGTTTTTAGAATGGTGTCACACTTGGGTATTTTCTATCATATAGACCCGTCAAAATGACTTCAAATGAGATGTGGTCCCTAAAAAAAAATGGTGTTGTAAAAATGAGAAATTGCTGGTCAACTTTTAACCCTTATAACTCCGTCACAAAAAAAAATTTTGGTTCCAAAATTGTGCTGATGTAAAGTAGACATGTGGAAAATGTTATTTATTAAGTATTTTGTGTGACATATGTCTGTGATTTAAGGGCATAAAAATTCAAAGTTGGAAAATTGCGAAATTTTCCAAATTTTCGCCAAATATTCGTTTTTTTCACAAATAAACGCAAGTTATATCGAACAAATTTTACCACTAACATGAAGTACAATATGTCACGAGAAAACAATGTCAGAATCGCCAAGATCCGTTGAAGCGTTCCAGAGTTATAACCTCATAAAGGGACAGTGGTCAGAATTGTAAAAATTGGCCTGGTCATTAACGTGCAAACCACCCTCGGGGCTTAAGGGGTTAAAAGCCGATAATCAATACAAGGTCTCAAAGATCCGTCCTTTTTTGCCACAAAAAAGAATCCCGCACCAAGAGGGGAAGAAGACGGACGAATATGTCCTTTCTCCAGAGACTCCTTGATATATGAACGCATAGCGGTATGTTCAGGTACCGACAGATTAAACAGTCTTCCCTTAGGAAATTTACTGCCTGGGATCAAATCTATAGCACAGTCACAGTCCCTATGAGGAGGCAGTGCACTGGACTCAGACTCACTGAAGACATCCTGATAATCAGACAAATACTCCGGAACTTCCGAAGGCGTAGAGGAAGCAATAGACACAGGCAGGGAATCCCCATGAATACCACGACAGCCCCAACTTGAGACTGACATAGCCTTCCAGTCCAGGACTGGATTATGGGTCTGTAACCATGGCAGCCCTAAAACAACCAAATCATGCATTTTATGTAAAACCAGGAAACGTATCACCTCGCGGTGTTCAGGAGTCATGCACATGGTAACCTGTGTCCAATACTGCGGTTTATTTGCTGCCAATGGTGTAGCATCAATACCCCTAAGAGGAATAGGATTTTCTAATGGTTCAAGAGTAAAACCACAGCGCTTAGCAAATGAGAGATCCATGAGACTCAGGGCAGCACCTGAATCTACAAACGCCATGACAGGATAAGATGACAGTGAGCAAATCAAAGTTACAGACAGAATAAATTTAGGTTGCAAATTACCAACGGTGACAGGACTAACAACCTTAGCTATACGTTTAGAGCATGCTGAGATAACATGTGTAGAATCACCACAGTAGTAGCACAAGCCATTCCGGCGTCTATGAATTTTCCGCTCATTTCTAGTCAGGATTCCATCACATTGCATTAAATCAGGTGTCTGTTCAGACAACACCATGAGGGAATTTGCGGTTTTTCTATCACATTGCACCGAATTAGGTGTCTGTTCCGACAACACCATGAGGGAATTTGCGGTTTTGCGCTCCCGCAACCGCCGGTCAATTTGAATAGCCAGTGCCATAGTATCATTCAGACCTGTGGGAATGGGAAAACCCACCATAACATTCTTAATGGCTTCAGAAAGGCCATTTCTAAAATTAGCGGCCAGTGCACACTCGTTCCAATGTGTCAGCACGGACCATTTCCGAAATTTTTGGCAATACACTTCAGCCTCGTCCTGCCCCTGAGACATAGCCAGCAAGGCCTTTTCTGCCTGAATCTCAAGATTGGGTTCCTCATAAAGTAAACCGAGCGCCAGAAAAAACGCATCAAGATCAGCCAATGCCGGATCTCCTGGCGCCAGCGAAAAAGCCCAATCCTGAGGGTCGCCCCGTAAGAACGAAATAACAATTTTTACTTGCTGAGCAGAATCTCCAGATGAACAGGGTCTCAGGGACAAAAACAATTTACAATTATTCACGAAATTCCTAAACTTAAACCTGTCTCCGGAAAACAGTTCAGGAATCGGTATTTTAGGTTCTGACCTAGGATTTCTGATAACATAATCTTGTATGCCCTGCACACGAGTAGCCAGCTGGTCCACACTTGTAATCAAGGTCTGGACATTCATGTCTGCAGCAAGCATAGCCACTCTGAGGTAAAGGGGAAAAAGAGAAAAAAAAAAAAAACCTCAGAATCTTCTTTCTTATAATCCCTCTTCTGCAATGCATTAAACATTTAATACTGGCCTGGCAAACTGTTATGACCCCAATGGCGAGGGTCTCAGAGGAACGTGGAAGTCTGCAGAATACAAAAATCCAGCTCATAGGGCAGTGGTAACTGGGTTGACCATATATCTACTCCTAACGCCAACACTAGAAGTAGCCGGGGATCATTCCTACGTTGATTCTAGATGACACGCGCCAGCCGGAGAATCTAGCTACCCCTAGTAGAGGAAAACAAAGACCTTTCTTGCCTCCAGAGAAGGGGACCCCAAAGCTGGATAGAAGCCCCCCACAAATAATGACGGTGAGGTAAGAGGAAATGACAAACACAGAAATGAACCAGGTTTAGCACAGAGAGGCCCGCTTACTAATAGCAGAATAAAGAAAGGTAACTTATATGGTCAACAAAAACCCTATCAAAATCCACACTGGAAATTCAAGAACCCCCGAACCGTCTAACGGTCCGGGGGGAGAACACCAGCCCCCCTAGAGCTTCCAGCAAAGGTCAGGATATAGATTAGGAACAAGCTGGACAAAAATACAAAACCAAAACAAATAGCAAAAAGCAAAAGGCAGACTTAGCTGATATAACTGGAACCAGGATCAGTAGACAAGAGCACAGCAGACTAGCTCTGATAACTACGTTGCCAGGCATAGAACTGAAGGTCCAGGGAGCTTATATAGCAACACCCCTAACTAACGACCCAGGTGCGGATAAAAGGAATGACAGAAAAACCAGAGTCAAAAAACTAGTAACCACTAGAGGGAGCAAAAAGCAAATTCACAACACTAGTCCCTGTTGCTGTACTGCCCCCTCAACTCAGTGACCTGTAGGGACAGCGCCTACAAATGGCGGGTTATGAAAGTCAGTCATGGGATCCATGACAAAGCAAAAAAAAAGGAAACCCCTTTTTTTTTTCTTTTTTTTTGTTGGGCCGATTATAATGTCACGGGGAGACTAGGTGGGCAAGAGCTAATAACCCGTGCCCCTGCAATTTCCCTCAGACTAGGGAAATCCTGACTGACCCTTTACCTGGAGTTTACACTGATGGTGTGCATGTCCAGGCCTCGAACCTCACCGTGTCTCGTCTCCTGTTTCAACCCTAGGCTGAAACCTCCGCCCACCACCCAGTGAAGAGGTAATACACCAATACCCACAGTTAGCACAGACAAGGATAACGGAAAATATACACCACGCCGCAGTCACTCAGGAATACACTATAAATGTGCAGGGCAAAATAAATACAAATATAGGAAGGAGTAAATAAGACAAAGGAAAATACACCACCAGCAACGAATCTCCAACTACCAGCTCACCACTCCAGACCGACATAACAACGCACAAGACAGAAGCTATAAACGGCGATGCCCAATGTTCAGGAGAACTATTTAAAGGCAATGGGCATGGCCCAGCTTCCAATCCGAGCATCAGGTAAATTAACCCCGGAACAGCTAGATAAAATCTAGCCGACGCCAATGAGCACATAGTGGTCAAAAGCGGAATTACCGCTGTCTGTCGAACGACCTGGTCTGAACAGCATCGGACATGACACCCTCCTCCTCCTCCTCCTCCTCCAGCAGAAGTGAAAGCTCATCCACAGGGCACAGTCGCACGACCACTCCATCCGCAGCTGCCAGTGTGGCACACGAGGTGTCCCATTATGGAACAGCTAGTGGTAAGTGTCAGCAGGCTGTGTTGGAAATGAAGTGTTTGGGCGACAACAGACACACCACGGAAGTTCTGGCCGAGTTCTTGCAGCAAGAAACTCATTCATGGCTGGGCAGTGTACATCTTGAGGCAGGCAAGGTAGTCAGTGATAACGGAAGGAATTTTATGGCTGCCATAGCCCTTTCAGAACTGAAACACATACCTTACCTGGCTCACACCTTGAACCTAGTGGTGCAGTGCTTCCTGAAAAGTTATCCGGGGTTACCAGCTCTGCTCCTGAAGGTGCGAAGACTTTGCTCGCACATCCGCCGGTCGCCTGTACACTCCAGCCATATGCAGAACCATCAGCGATCGTTGAAGCTTCCCCAGCACCGCCTAATAATCGACGTTGCAACAAGGTGGAACTCCACACTGCACATGCTTCAGAGGCTGTGCGAACAGAGGCGTGCTGTAATGTATTTGTGGGAGGATACACATACACGGGCATGCAGTTGGATGGCAGACATGGAGTTGTCAGGTGTTCAGTGGTCGAAGCTACAAGACCTCTGTCAAGTCCTTCAGTGTCTTGAGGAATGCACATGGCTGGTAAGTGTAGACGACGCCATCATAAGCATGAGCATCCCACTAATGCGTCTACTGATGCAAAGTTTGACGCACATTAAGGAGCAGGCGTCTGCAGCCGTGGATGAGGGAAGCCTTCATGACAGTCAGCCATTGACTGCTCAGGGAACTCTCCTGGACGAGGTGGCGGACGAAGAGGAGGAGGAGGAGGAGGATGATGGGGATGAATATTTATGGGAGGAGGAAGCTTCTCAGGGGGCAATAGAAACTGGTGGCATTGCAAGGTCAGGTACAGGGTTTTTGCGGGAGACAAGTGATGTTGATTTGCCAGAAAGTGCTCCTCAACCCAGCACAAACAGTGATTTGACACCTGGAACATTGGCCCACATGGCTGATTATGCCTTGCGTATCCTAAAAAGGGACCCTCGCATTATCAAAATGATGACCAATGACGATTACTGGTTGGCCTGCCTCCTGTATCCACGCTATAAAGGGAAATTGCAAAATATCATGCCACATGAGAACCTTGAGCAAGTATTGGCTACCAAACAAGCAACTCTTGTAGACCGTTTGGTTCAGGCATTCCCAGCACACAGCGGCGGTGATATTTCTCCCATGAGCTGCAGGGGGCAACATGGCAGAGGTGTTAGAGGTGCACAAATCAGAAGTGGCGTTGGACAGAGGGGTTTTATGACCAGGTTGTGGAGTGATTTTGCAATGACTGCAGACACGACAGGTACTGCTGCATCAATTCAAAGTGACAGGAGACAACATTTGTGCAGTATGGTTACGAACTATTTTTCCTCCCTTATCGATGTTCTCCCTCACAAGTCATTCCCCTTTGATTACTGGGCATCTAAAATAGACACCTGGCCTGAATTGGCAGAATATGCATTGCAGGAGCTCGCTTGCCCAGCTGCTAGTGTGCTATCAGAAAGAGTATTCAGTGCTGCTGGTTCAATACTGACCGAAAAAAGGACTCGTCTGGCGACCCAAAATGTTGATGATCTAACCTTCATTAAAATGAACCAATCATGGATTTCTAATTATTTTGCCCCACCTTCCCCTGCTGACACGTAGCTTTCCTGTAAAAAGGTCTTGCTTTTGGCCTCCTCTTACTGACTGCTCCAATTCCTCCATTTGCAGCTGCTGAATGTCCACCATAGGCCATTTTTACACCTCCCTAAATGGGCTGACTCCCCCCATGGGGCCGTGGTCACCACTTGGAGCAAGCACCCGTGCGAGTGCCGTTTGCCTGGACAGGTGGGTGTGCCCACTTTTGGCTGACGGCACTGGCACAGGGTCCCTCATAGTACAATGAAGTGTCTCTGGCGGTGGTGGTGCACACCCAACCAGTACCGCCGCCTCACGAGAGAGTGTTCCCCCCCTCCTTAAACAGTGCTCTTCCACTTGCGAAACTTACCTCTCACTGCTCCACCACTGTGTAGTCCATGCTGTTAAATCCTTCAATGGCACTGCCAATACAAATTTGTTGAAATGATAGATGATAGTAAAAATATACTGGTGCCCTGCCCTCCATTTAGACCTGTGAATACTGTGCGCGAACTACCACTGTCTGCTACTCAGCAGAGGAACCCACCCCTGTACCTAGCTTTGCCACCTGTTTATTTAGGAACATTTTTTTTGCAGACATTTAGCCCACTTTACTATTTTGGCCAACTTACTGTGTCAGCCACTTTTTCCAGTTGTCCTCCACCGAACAAAGCAGTGCTGCCAGTTTACTCCTGTTACCAGTTTAGAACTGCATTGAGCCTACTTTTTATTTTAGGCCTACTAAGTCTGTCTGCGCCACTCCTTGCAATCGTCCTCCGCTGACCAAACCAATGCTGCCTGTGTACCCCTGTAACCTATTTTAAACTGCATAGAGCCTACTTTTTTATTTTAGGCCTAGTAAGTCTTCACCACTCCTTGCAATCGTCCTCCGCTGACCAAACCAATGGTGCCTGTGTACCCCTGTAACCTATTTTAAACTGCATTGAGCCTACTTTTTTATTTTACATTTCAAAAAACTGACTGTCACATCCAAACATAGACTAAGTGTGAACAGGTGATGAACCTTAGAGTCACCAACTCCTATACAGTCAAGCAAATAAGGCAGCACACTGCAGCGCTAAAACATGCAAACATGAAACACGAAAATTGAACTGCATTCAGATGGAGACGTTTATTCTCAGCGAGGAAAGGAAAGCGTAGGACCTGGTATAAGAGAGATGCCGTAAAGTGGCTACCAGGTACACATAAAATTGGCCTTTTTTATGCGCTAAACGCTCTTATTTTTCATATTTCTAGTGCAGTAATGCAGTTCAATTTTCGTGTTTCATGTTTGCATGTTTTAGCGCTGCAGTGTGCTGCCTTATTTACTTTTTTATTTTAGGCCTACTACCTGTGTCTGTCTGTGCCACTCAATACAGCTGTCCTCCACTGAACAAAGCTTGAGCTTCAATCTTCAGGCTTTCAGCCTATATTTTGAATATGAAACTGCATTTGGCCTACTAGTTTGGTTGGGCCTACTAACGGTGTCTGCCGCTCCTTGTTTGTTTTCCTCCACTGAACAAAGCTGAGTTTCAATTTTCAGGCTATATCAGATATTAAACTGCATTTGGCCTACTTGTTTGGTTGGGCCTACTAACAGTGTCTGCTGCTGCTTGTTGTTCTCCTCCACTGAACAAAGCTGAGCTTCAATTTTCAGGCTATATCAGATATTAAACTGCATTTGGCCTACTTGTTTGGTTGGGCCTACTAACGGTGTCTGCCGCTCCTTGCTTTTCTCCTCCACTGAACAAAGCTGAGCTTCAATCTTCAGGCTTTCGACCTATATTTACAATATGAAACTGTATTTGGCCTACTAGGTTGGTTGGGCCCTACTAACGGTGTCTGCCGCTCCTTGGTGTTCTCCTCCACTGAACAAAGCTGAGCTTCAATCTTCAGGCTTTCGGCCTATATTTTGAATATGAAACTGCATTTGGCCTACTAGTTTGGTTGGGCCTTCTAACGGTGTCTGCCGCTCCTTGTTGTTCTCCACTGAACAAAGCTGAGCTTCAATTTTCAGGCTATATCAGATATTAAACTGCATTTGGCCTACTTGTTTGGTTGGGCCTACTAACGGTGTCTGCCGCTGCTTGTTGTTCTCCTCCAATGAACAAAGCTGAGCTTCAATTTTCAGGCTATATCAGATATTAAACTGCATTTGGCCTACTTGTCTGGTTGGGCCTACTAACGGTGTCTGCCGCTCCTTGCTTTTCTCCTCCACTGAACAAAGCTGAGCTTTAATCTTCAGGCTTTCGGCCTATATTTACAATATGAAACTGTATTTGGCCTACTAGGTTGGTTGGGCCCTACTAACGGTGTCTGCCGCTCCTTGGTGTTCTCCTCCACTGAACAAAGCTGAGCTTCAATCTTCAGGCTTTCGGCCTATATTTTGAATATAAAACTGCATTTGGCCTACTAGTTTGGTTGGGCCCTACTAACGGTGTCTGCCGCTCCTTGGTGTTCTCCTCCACTGAACAAAGCTGAGCTTCAATCTTCAGGCTTTCGGCCTATATTTTGAATATGAAACTGCATTTGGCCTACTAGTTTGGTTGGGCCCTACTAACGGTGTCTGCCGCTCCTTGCTTTTCTCCTCCACTGAACAAAGCTGAGCTTCAATCTTCAGGCTTTCGGCCTATATTTTGAATATGAAACTGCATTTGGCCTACTAGTTTGGTTGGGCCTACTAACGGTGTCTGCCGCTCCTTGTTGTTCTCCTCCACTGAAAAAAGCTGAGCTTCAATTTTCAGGCTATATCAGATATTAAACTGCATTTGGCCTACTTGTTTGGTTGGGCCTACTAACGGTGTCTGCCGCTCCTTGCTTTTCTCCTCCACTGAACAAAGCTGAGCTTCAGTTTTTAGGCTTTCAGCCTATATCAGATATTTAACTGCATTTGGCCTACTTGTTTGGTTGGGCCTACTAACAGTGTCTGCCACTGCTTGTGGTTCTCCTCCACTGAACAAAGCTGAGCCGCAATTTTCATCCTGTTTCGAATATTAAACTGCATTTGGCCTACTTGTTTGGTTGGGCCTACTAACAGTGTCTGCCGCTGCTTGTTGTTCTCCTCCACTGAACAAAGCAGTGCCGCCTGTTTACTCCTGTTACCAATTTTGATCTGCATTTGGCCCACTTTATTATTTGTGCATACTAACTGTGCCTGCCACTCATTACAGTTGTCTTCCACTGAACAAAGCAATGCCGCCTGTTTAGTCCTGTTACCACATTTGAACTGCATTTAGCCTACTTTATTATTTGGGCCTACTAACTGTGTTTCCTTCTCATCCTGCCCATTGCCGAGCCACTGCTAGATGAGTCTGCTGGTACATTGACCCAGGCCACTACATTCCCCTTGCACTCTACACAGCCAGAATCTGACCCTGCTGAAAGTCAGGTTCCCCTTCCCACATACTATACCACCTTACACGGGGACAAAGAGGAAGGTGCAGATGAAAGTGCAGGTTCCTTCATCGGGTTGGGGGGCATACTCGATGGTGACGTCACTGGCACAGGGCCCCTCATAGTACGCAAAAGTGTCTCTGCCGGTGGGAGGCGCCCCTGCTGTCCAACACACCGCCGTACTTTGAGGGGCCCTGTGCCAGTGCCAATGCGAACGAGTGTGCCCCCCCCCCCGCTTGCTCAGGATCACAGCACTTGCAAAGTTGAAATACTTACCTCTCCCTGCTCCACCGCCGTAGTCCGCGTTTCCTGGGCCCACGGAAAACTTGAGCCAGCCCTACCCCCCACAACTTTAGCCAAATGACCCCCAATTTTCAATGCCTCACTATTATTATAAGGCAAATTAAGATTGACAAGCTTAAGTAACAAGAACTGATGTTTTTGGCATTAAAATGGGCACTGTAGGTGTTTTCCTGTCCTTCACTCATTGCCGACTTTGCTTCCCCATTGACTTGCATTGGGTTTCGTGTTTCAGTCGGATGCCCGACTTTTCGCAATAATCGGCCGATTTCACCCGACCCGACTTTTGACAAAGTCGGGTTTCGCAAAACCCGACTCGATCCTAAAAAAGTAAAAGTCGCTCAACTCTACCCAGAAGGTTTCAGGCAGTGTTGAACGTCAAAGGTTGATTTCCAAAATACTAACAAAATTATAAAAATTTAAATTTAGATCTTTAGGAGCAGAACAGTAACAATGTAGTGACATGACAATAACCTGCATAACTAATAATACACTAAATAGTTGTAAGTTAAATTTAAGTATGAGATAGCCAATATGATTGTCTATAAAGTTATGGTAGTCTCAAATTCAAAGCAGAAATGGATAATGAGTAGTGTTGAGCGATACCTTCCGATATGCAAAGGTATCGGTATCAGATTGGATCGGCCGATATCCAAAAAGTATCGGATATCGCCGATACCGATACCCGATACCAATGCATATCAATGGGACACAAAATATCGGAATGGTTCCCAGGGTCTGAAGGAGAGGAAACTCTCCTTCAGGCCCTGGGATCCATATTCATGTATAAAATAAAGAATAAAAATAAAAAATATTGATATACTCACCCCTCTGACGGCCCCGGCTCTCACCGGTCCAAGCGTCTGCCTCCGTTCCTAAGAATGCAGAGTGAAGGACCTTCGATGACGTCGCGGCTTGTGATTGGTCGCGTGACCGCTCATGTGACCGCTCACGCGACCAATCACAAGCCGCGACGTCATCGAAGGTCATTCACTCCCTGCATTCTTAGGAACGGAGGCACCGCTAAGCGCCAGGGTCCGCCGGAGGGGTGAATATATCAATATTTTTTATTTTTATTATTTATTTTTTACATGAATATGGATCCCAGGCCCTGAAGGAGAGTCTCCTCTCCTCCAGACCCTGGGAACCATACGCACCGCACACTTCCGATTCCGATTTCCGATATCGCAAAAATATCGGAACTCGGTATCGGAATTCTGATACCCGATATTTGCAGTATTGGAATGCTCAACACTAATAATGAGATATGGAGCTTGAAAATCAAATATTCAAAATATTGTTATTCTTTTGCTCTTCACTGTATATATACTGTATATAGCACATATGAGACCCCTAAATTAGCTAATCACATGCTAGTTTTAAACAGTCTTATTTTTGTTGGCGGACCCTCATTACCACTGGTCCAAGCATAGCAGGTATTTTCTGATATCATAATAGGCTTAGACATAATAGACATAATGAAGCTCTCCAAAGCAAAACTCTTTGCTAGGCACTATATAACACAGTGAGTCAGTTTTGTCCAAAATGTCCCTCTATTATTTTTCCTCCTGTAGAAGGTAATGTGATTGTACAGCATCAACTACCATATTAGGGGCAAAAGCCTTGGAGATAGCATGGACCATGGCCAGTCTGTATTGCTATTTAGAAGGAAAATCACTATTATCCCACCAAGGACAACATCTACAAGGACTTTGCATGTTCTCTTCATGTTTGCGTGAGTTTCCTCCGGTTTCCTTCCACACTCCATAGGCATACTGATAGGGAATTTAGATTGTGAGCCCCAATGGGGACAGTGATGATGATCTCTGTAAAGAGCTGTGGAATATATTGTTCGACAAAAATTAGCTTAAATAAATTAAAATATACTATTTATATAACTATACTGTATATAACTATACTATACTAATTCAAGAAATTTAGAAAAGTGATTTTCGTATATACTCCTGGACTTTTAGCTATACACTTTTATAAAGTTGTTGTTCAGGGTTTAAAAAATAAGTGACAGCTGAGACTATTCTGAAATAAACGAATTACCAATTAATCGCCCGTTGAATCCCCCTTTGCTTCAGCACAACACTTATGCTCAAATGGTTCCTGCAGGGGGTGTGGTTTGCCAAGGGACAGGAGTGGACGTGCTTTTGCAGGGCTCCTGTTAATCCCTTAATAGCTACTAATTTAGCCTACATATTTCTGGACTATTCTAATCCTCAACTTATATAAACATGCCAGGATCAAGTGGGAAGAGGAAAATCGCTGGCACACCTAAGAATTCTCCCTCATTTGGGCAGAGAAGTACCCGGGAGAAAAACAATGGCGGCAGCAGGCTTCCCCCTGGTGGGGAAGAAAGAAGTCCCGTGATCCAAAGCAGAGGAGCTGCCGGCCGAAAACCAACGGTCCTGCGGACCCAAGGCACACAGAAATTCACCCAAACAGCAGCTGCTCCGAGGTCCCCTGCCCCTGCACCAACTCTGACAAAGACCGCAGGTACATCGGTGGGAGGCAGAGGGACCGCGGAGATCCGCGATGCAGCGTTGCGGCGGAAGGACACCTTGGACGGCGAGGAGGTGCCTGTTACAAGAATCCCGGCGCCTGTCAAGTCAGCGACGCCGGGCAAGTCAGCGACGCTGAGCGGTGAGGAAAGGAGAGGGAGCCAGGGATCCATGTCAGCAGCGCCAGCCACCGTGCCGCTATGGGAGCCAGGAGCGGAGACTCGGACGGAGCGACAGACCGGCCGCGGAGTGATCCAGCCGATGCAGTGCGGCTCACTGAGGTACGATGCGAAGGAGTTCGTACCCGGAAGTGACAGGAGCAGGAGACGCCAGTCCCCGGGAGCCGCAGCAGGGGACAGAGAATCTGCAGAGGAGTGGCAGGTATCGCCTGTTAATGCATCGGTTTATGAAGGAGAGTGCTTGGGGAGACGATCGCCCCCCCAGAGCAAGGGGAGGAGGTTGCTCCCTAATAAAAGTAATAATGGTATTGTGAATGACATTCAAAAAGGGGGCAGGTCTATAAAGGATGGGGCAGAGCCATATTTCAAGCAGGAACTCAGCCACAGTTATGGCTCCTTGTCACCCCCATTGATGAGCTATGATGGGAAGGAGGCAATGGGGATGAAACTGGGCAACCAAATGGACACCACCAATAAGTGCCTATCATCATTAAGGAATTCTAATCTGCATGATATTGAATCCACTTCATTTGCAAAAATAGCAGAACATGCTGCTTTGCTGCCCAAATCACTTATTAAATCTCTGGCCACAAGGCTTGAAGAGAAACTCAAAGAAAAGATTGACTTTGATAACCCTTACTTGACCCCTGACCTTTCTATGACATCTTTGGTAGAGAAGGGTGCACAATCAGACAATCACACAGTTTCTTCAGCTTTCTCTGACCGTGATTATAACGATCTTATGGATGACTGTGACAAGGAGGGGCTAACAGATTTAGAGAGGTACTCAGAGGAGTCTAGTGATATGGAGGACTTAAGTGGCTCAGATGGCACCTCAGATGTGAGCGACATGGAGCAGGAGCAGCCTTGCACCGAAGTCCCTAATTACTCCCCGATTGATAAAATTGTGGCCTCTGACGAGTATCCCTCTATGAAATTCATGGTAAACCTGTGTAAGGCTCTTCTGTCATCTATGGAGCTAAAGGGAACCAGGTCATCTGAAAAAATATTCAAAAAACTATTCAGAGAAGTTTTTTCGCAAATTGGCGGTGCCCCATTCTCTAACGTCAACACGACCTCTGATGATTCCCCCAACATCCCGAATAAATCCTACTCTCCAAGCAAACACCAAAGGTTGGCGTTTTGTAATAATGCCGAGGGCGAGCCTGCACGTCCAGATCCCCTGGTCAATCTAAAAAACGACATAGACTCCTTCAGGGCCAAATTAACTGATTTTGAAAATTACAAAAGAAAAAACAACTTGAAAGTCCGTGGTATCCCGGAATCGGTGGGGAAACTTCAGTTAGAAAAGTATATTTCATCTATGATATCTTATATGCTCCCCGAGACTAAAGGTAAAAACCTAATAGTGAAAGCATTTAGGATACGGAGACCTCCCTTTCTCCCGCCTAATACTGCCGCGGATGTCATCGTCTCACTATACCCCAATTGGCTAAGAGACTCGCTGCTAGTCGCCGCAAGAGAGCCAAGGTTTCTCTCGTCTCAGTATGGACACTTGACCTTGTACAGGGATCTGTGCAAGGACACTATGCAAAAACGTAAACTGTTTCAGCTCGCCACCAATAGACTGCAACAGACTGGAATGCAATATAACTGGCACCAATTCTCTAGTCTAAGATTCCTCTTCGCGGCAAAATGGCGTACTTTTACTTCTCCAGCAGAGGCGTTGGACTTCCTAGATCGTGCGGGTATAGGATATCCCGGATCTTCTTCTGACCCTACTTCCAAACCAAAAATTAACTCCTGAATGTTTCTCTTCTCTTTTTATAGTCCAGGTCACAACTTGTGATTGAACCGAACTTGTTGCCCAATTAGTCCTGGACCATTAACGATGGTCCTACTTTGACAGGCTGTCATTTTTCCCATCAGTTACGCAATTTTAGTTACCAAATTTTCGCAAGACTATTAAGTGATGCTATTTATTTTAATATGATTCAAGTCTACTGGACAGCTTTGGAATATTATTGCATTACGTATGTCATTGAATTCTTTAACCATCTCCTTTTATTCTAGGTTTTGCTCTTAGTTAAGCTACAGCGTATTGCCAAAGCGGATTTAACAAGTTTATACACAGTTTTCATACATTCCTTACATACATGGTGAATCATAGCAAATAATGGTATACTAATATTTTATAGGGCCTACTATTGTGTTTCAGCCATACTAAGCTATAGTATTACATATAGGCTAGATTCTATTGCCTATTACAACTATAAAGTGAATACTTTTCTGGTTTAAGAGAGCTACTCATATAATTTCCTAGAATGACGTTTATCCTACTTAAAATCTACTTTGTATTATTGTATTATGCCACATCTATTTTGTAAATTTTTACAGTACTATGATTGCCTGTATCCCCTATCTTCATAGGGGATCCTTCCCTATCTTCATATCCCTCCCTCCCTTCCTTCCCTCCCTTGTTTACCCTTCCCAGTTAAATACAAAATTTAATAAAACGTTTGGAAAACAAATGGTTCCTGCAGCCCTTTCCCTACTTGTCCTGCAGCGATGTTGTTATGTACATCCATGTGACTGCTGCAGCCAGTCATTAGGCTAAGAAGTCTTGTACATACAGGCAGGCATCACCTCTAAATGATCCCACAAATGTGCAACGTCATCGCTGCACCAAAGTGAAGTCTGGCTGGCACCATTGCATCAGCTACGTTAGAGAAGTGAGGACTTAGGAAGCTATGTTTCGAATAATGGACAACCCTTTCACTGGGTTTGTAGAAATTGTGTGCCATCATTAGCATGAAACATTTTGTTATTTTCTCATTTTCACAGAATTGTGGACCAAAAAAATAATCATAATAATCATAATGTTCAGGTTTTTTGCAGCTAGTCTTCTTTGATTGGGGACAACGTCCACGAGCAAAACCATGCGAATACATCACTGTCAATTTTAAAAATGACATACAGTTGTGCTCAAAAGTTTACATAGCCCAGCTGAATTTTTGCTTTCTTTGCCTTTTTTCAGAGAATATGAATGGTAAAACCAAAACTTTTTCTCCACTCATGATTAGTGGTTGGGTGAAGCCATTTATTGTCAAACTACTGTGTTTTCTCTTTTTAAATCATAATGACAACCCGAAACATCCAAATGACCCTGATCAAAAGTTCACATACCCTGGTGATTTTGGCCTGATAACATGAACAGAAGTTGACACAAATGTGTTTGAATGGCTACTAAAGGTAACATCCTCACCTGTGACCTGTTTGCTTGCAATAAGTGTGTGTGCATAAAAGCTGTGTGAGTTTTTGGGACCCAGACAGACTCTTGTATCTTTCAACCAGCTACTGACATTTCTGGATTATGAGTCATGGGAAAAGCAAAATAATTGTCAATAGATCTACCGGAAAATGTAGTTGAACTGTATAAAACAGGAAAGGGATACAAAAAGATATCCAAGGAATTGATAATGCCAGTCATCAGCGTTCAAACTATAATTAACAAATGGAAAATCAGGGGCTCTGTATAAACAAAACCACATTCAGGCAGACCAACAAAAATTATGTCCACAACTGCAAGGAAAATTATTCAGGATGCAAAGAAAAACCCACAAATTACATTAGCTAAAATACAGGACTCTCTGAAAACTAGTGATGTGACTGTTTTCAGATGCTCAATAAGGAGGCACTTGAAGAAAAATGGGCAGCATGGTCGAGTCGCCAGAAGAAAGCCATTACTGCGCAAATGCCATAAAGTATCTCGCCTGCAATACGCAAAACAGCACAGAGACAAGCCTCAAAACTTCTAGAACAAGGTTATTTGGAGTGATGAGACCAAAATGTAACTTTTTGTCCACAACCATAAACGTTACATTTGGAGAGATGTCAACAAGGCCTATAATGAAAGGAACACTATTCCTATTGTAAAGTACGGAGGTGGATTGCTGATGTTTTGGGAATGTGTGAGCTACAAAGGCACAGGAAACTTGGCCAAAGTTGAAGGAAAGATGAATGCAGCATGCTATCATCTAATACTGGAGGTAAATTTACAATCATCAGCCCAGAAGTTGCGCATGGGATTTTCTTGGACATTCCAACATGACAACGACCCAAAACACAAGGCCAAGTCGACCTGTCATTGGGTACAGCAGAACAAAGTGAAGGTTCTGGAGTGGCCATCTCAGTCTCCTGACCTCAATATCATTGAGCCACTCTGGGGACATCTCAAGCACGCAGTTCATGCTACACAGCCCAGGAATTTACCCGAACTGGAGGCTTTTTGCCAATAAGAATGGGCTGATTTACCATCTGAGAAAATAAAGAACCTCATCCACAACTACCACGAAAGACTTCAAGCTGTCGTTGATGTTACAGGGGGCAGTACATGGTATTAAGAAATGGGGTATTTAAACATTTGATCAGGGTCGTTTGCATATTTTGGTTTGTCATTATGATTTAAAATGAGAAAACACAGTAGTTTGACAATAAATCCATGAGTGGAGAAAAACTTTTGTTGTTATCATTCATATTCTCTGAAAAAAGGCCAAGAAAGCAAAAATTCTGCCATGGTATATAAACGTTTGAGCAAAACTGTATATGGCTATCTATAGTCTCTCAGCCTGTTAGGGCTAGCAGAATGCACCGAGTAAATAGAGATGTTTTTATTGATATTTGTGCGTTCGCAGCCCGGGGTCCACCGTGCAGGAGTACCTGCTGCTAGCAAACGGCGGCACTATATGGCGGTATGGACTAACTCAGTTAATTCACCGAGTAGCCGTGAAAGCAAAGCACTGTGCCCTGTAAGACTTCACAGAGGCACAGGCTAACTGCCCAAATAGAGAGCAGTCAGTGGTTACGCATGCACACAAAACTCCTCGCCAGAGGTGCCAGCATTCTAGGGGCTTATTTCAGCCAGGTCCCTGAATACATACACACACAAACTCCTCGCCGGAGGTGCCAGCATTCTAGGGGCTTATTTCAGCCGGGTCCCTGAACACAAACTCACGTGACCACACTGGCGCAAAGCACATAACAAAGAACAGTACTAGCGCATGGCCGTGCGGCCATGCGAGCCTGAAATAGTTGCAGCACATATAGGACCTTCCTAGAAGGACCAATGAGAGGCTGCCACAGAGCGTGAGCACCTACAGGACCTTCCTGAAGGACCAATGACCTTAGCTGCAGTATCTGATCATGTGACCCTCGATCTCCACTGAGAGATCTTACTCTGGGCATGCTCAGAACGAGGAAAGCAGGACTTAGTCCCAGAAGCGTCTGCTCGCCGCCGCCCAGCACTGACTTCAATAGCAGAAGCAGGAAAGGCAGCAGTAACTCTTTGTACAGAGTCAGACTGAGCGAGATGCTGGGACCGACGTCTCCGCTGAGCAGGCTCCACTGCGGCAGGAGAAGAATGGGAGACCGCAGCGGAGATGGCCTGAGATTCCCCCTGTGTAGAGGTGGGAACTTGACCCCTAACACAGCCCTAGTCAGAGAATTAGTGACGTACTGTTAGGCAGCATTCAAACATCCATGTGACATGTCCGTGTGTTGTCCATTTTTTTCTCAGAGATCACACAGACTCATAGATAGATGTTTCATTGAACCATAAACACATTTGGTATTGTGGATCAGACTTGGTCATTAAGATCTATGAAAATCTGGGTAAAACAGATGGAACATGGAAGGTATACTTCAGAGTTCCATCTGAGCATCCCTGTTCCATTGCTAAGAGTCAATGGATAAATAAAAGTTCAGTCTACAGACTTCACTTTCTAAAAACAGCTGAGAAAAAAATGGATGCAACATGGATGCAATACAGATAGCATATGTGTGAACGTAGCATTACAGAGATCTTTCATCTCTGGTAAGCAGGTCCTAGAGAATGCTCTGGCTTTTACCCATTCATCCCTATATAGGGATTTGGCTTTCATTGCAGAGGCCCTTGGGTTGTGTGTCCATGAAGAAGCTGCTGTCCGATGGAGCAAGTTTACAGTAGTATGATAAAAAAGAGACAGGTGAGTGTCAAACACTTAGATGCAATGACAGAATCACTTGGCATGGACGTGGTCAGGAGGATAGCCAAGTTCACCTCTAGGGTTCAGGCAGAGACATTAGGTAAAAGAGGTATCAAGGAGCCCAGAGTCCAATCTAAAAAAGAGTCTGAGGTATTAAACAGCAGATTACTGGTAAAAAATCTGGGCCAGCAATACAGGAGGCCAATCGGGAATAAACACAGCAAGACAAATATACCATTGGTTTGGCTGGCATTGGACAGGTGTCACAGAGGGTTGATGGAGGACCAGGAGGAGACACAAAGAATCTTGGCT
The DNA here is from genome assembly GCF_051348905.1 of Ranitomeya variabilis. Taxonomy (NCBI): domain Eukaryota; kingdom Metazoa; phylum Chordata; class Amphibia; order Anura; family Dendrobatidae; genus Ranitomeya; species Ranitomeya variabilis. The sequence continues at coordinate 507,523,033 of NC_135233.1, forward strand.
GGGCAGTGAACCCGCTGCCCAATGACCATTTCATCGCTACTTCCCCACTGTGCACACAGCCATCCAAATAAGATCGGCAGCGTCAGACAGCAGAGGCAGAGAGTGCTGGAGCATTTTGAGGAATTTTACAATAATTCTTTTGTACAGTTTGGTGTTAATAAACAGAGGGGCTTTCGGGATCACTGATTAACTGGGCTCTGGGTGCAACTGTTGCCCCTAGACATATGTTTGTCTTTATCTATAAAATAACTTTGTGGCTATTGTAGGGAAATATATGATAATGTGTGTAAAAAAATTACTTTTTGGCAATAGTAAATTGGAAAAATTATGTATTGTACAACACCTGGCAAAATGTCATGTCCGTCCATGAGAAAATTCCTATTCATCTCACCAAACAAAGCGAACATTGTCTTCTGCAGTAGATGAGGACAGAGCCATAAATTATGTTCATTTAATAGGGTGTCAGCACAAAATTAATTTTTTTGACACTTGTCCAAACAATTCTGCTGCACTAAAACTGATATAAAGTCCAGCGAAGAAAGCGTTTGCTTCCTGCACGGTGCGAGCGATAACTCATTGCTGACACAATAGATTTGTTTCATATTTTCACTGGTTTAGGGGACAGCGAACAGCTGAAGAATGCCTCATTGTGTTCCCTTCCCCGGCTCACAATGTGCAGCCATCATATTAATGTGCATCAGCTTTTTTGGAGCGAGCTCAAAAATGTGCATGTGGAATGTGGTTAAACAATGCAAATAAACGACATTCTAATGGTGTTGTAAGTAGCGTGTTAACATTGTTCTGTGGGAAACCAGTCACATCCCTCATTTCTTCCACTTCCAATACTAGTTAATAAATGTGGCCTTAATTCATTGAATGGATCCCCCAAGGAGAACCCTCCATCATCTAATATTCATTATTAATTATTAGCGCTAGTAGTAGATTTATTGATTTATGAGGTGCTAACAGCTTCTTCTGTAGTGTGTACAGGGAGAATGACAAATAGGGTAATTACATACACTTAACATTCAGCATGGAGGGTTCAGCTGCAGAAATACTGTATAAGTCACTATAGTCTATGTATTTATTAATGGGTGGACACAGGAGGCAATTGTAAAGGTGCCTAAGAGATAGCTCAGTTCCTCCAAGTACTTTCCAGCTACACCGTGTCTGCGAATTGAGATACTGATTTGGCTTTTATCCTAAGTCATATTGCACGACTCGTTAATGGGTTGATTGTGACTTGTAGGATCGCTGCTTCCAACAGGTGGTGCTATAGTGTTCAAGTCCTCTATTTCTCTGAAGAGGCAATTTGCATATTATATTTCCCAGAGGAGCATTGCACGGCGAATAAGCCTCCTTACCTTGACAAGCCAGATGGTATGTCACTGTCCACAAGGAGAAGCCTTACCCCTTAGACCCCAGTCCAGAGCCTCTCACCTAGCCAATTCAGTTCTCATGCTTCACGCTGATGAGGGCCAACAGCCCGAAACACCGTGTCTGCGAATTGAGATACTGATTTGGCTGTTATTCTAAGTCATATTGCACGACTCGTTAAAGGGTTGATTGTGACTTGTAGGATCGCTACTTCCAAAAGGTGGCGCTATAGAGCTTAAGTCCTCTTTTTCTCTGAAGAGGCAATTTGCAACTACTTCCAGACATACAACTCTATACCCTTTTTCTTTATTTTAAGATGAGCGAGCCTGAACTGTAAAATATGGGGTTCATACTGGACACCCACAGTTCAGTGCTGAACTCCGAACATGGACTTCTCCTTGATGTCCATTTTACAGTTTGGTAATTCAGGGAGGGGAGAGAGAGAGATTTTCTAGCTCCAAAGTTCAGGTTACCACTGATTTCTATTGTGTTCAGGTACTGGTTCAAGTTCGGGTCAAACTTTGGACAAAAGTTTGGTCGGACCCAACGAACCTGAACTTCTATGGGTCCGCTCATCCCTAGTTCTGAGCTCAGATGATGCACTTTTCTGTGCAGGGAAAAAAGAAAGCTGTCTGCTTCCTAATCTGAGAGCAGCATGATGTAGGGGCAGAGATCCTTATTCCAGCGATATGTCACTTACCTAGCTGCTTAGTGTAGTTTTTTAAAATCTCTGTTTTATAAGCAGATTATCAGTAGAGGACTACTTGACCTGCTGCCAGGTAGTCCAACCACGTCTCCTCCACTGATTGGCAGGTTTCTGAACAGTGTACACAGAAAGCTGCTAATCACTGGTGCGGGCAGGGATACAGTATATAGAGCTCAGAATTCAGAGAACTGCTATATCTGCAGCAGAAGAAATGTTTTTAATCAAAACTTCAGCATCCAGTAAAGTAACTAACATATTGCTGTAATCATTGTCTCTACCCCTACATTATGCTGCGCTCAGATGGGGTAGCAAAAACCTGGTGACAGAATCCCTTTAAGCACAATTCAGAGCTGCATTTAAAATGAATGAACTTTCAGAGCTTACATTTCCCAACTTGCTGGCTCAATGTGGTAACAAGATTTGCTCTAGAGAATTCAGCATGAAAAAAGCTATAGATACGTTGACATGCAAAAATATTGCTTGTTTTTGTTAGTGAGACCTTTTAACCTTGAGTTATAAAAATGCTCTAATTTTCAGCTGAAATTATCCAGTGATCATTTAATTTCAGATCACCTAATATTCAGTCTTTAACCTGCTTGTTGTTCCCATTTTTCTCATTTAGATATGCCTTTTCCAGAAATACATGCTGGATGTGAGGTCTAGGTTTCTAGGATGTTGATGCCGTCACTAGCTCTCATGTATCAGCACAGTTTCATTCCTGGCCCAATGAAACCTTCTACAGTTTATGAGAGATCTCATCTCCCTCATGTTGACTGATACTGACATAGAGACGTGTGTTGTCTTCCCATCTCCTCCAGACTACCATGTGCTTGCTTTCCTCCCTTCCCACATTCTGATTCAATACAGCCTATGTGGTCTGCTCACCCCAAACACTTGAATGCTTTCCCCCTCTCCAAACTCCAATCCTCTATGCATGACCTCTTCCCCTCTCTACAGCTATCTCTAACAGTGAAAGATGAGATTATTTAGAAAAGAAAATCAATGAAAGATTGGTATAGCTGTAATTCCACTGACCTGAACAATTATATTTTATAGGTCATTTTTAATGTACAATGAACGCTAAAACCCCACCCCCCAAATATGGAATTGCATTTATATCACCCTTTCATCCCACTGGGATTTTTTCGATTTCTCGGTACATTAGACATCTGTATTCAGTAATGTGATTTACACAAACTTAAAATGATTAAGAAAATTATTATTTTTAGTATTAATAATATCTTCTTAACAAAATGGTTGAAAATGATAAATGTTACTATTTGATAGCTTGGTTGGTTGCTGGAGTGAAAAGTTCATGGTATATAAACATGACTACATTTATCACATTTTTATACAGGCGCTTGATATTTACTTTTTACAATGACTATATCATGGTTGGCACATGGAGAGGAACACCTGAAATAACAGAGTAACAGCGTAACCTGTAATTGCAGATTATATAGTAAGGGAAACAGGTCTGATTGAGAACAGTTGGTTTGGTTTTTACCTTCTAAATTGATTTCTGAAGCCTTGACTGGAACCCTCAATGATATTTGGGATTAATAGCAGCTCATCAAGGATTGCTCCACTTTGGAAGAGTAAAGGTACCTTCACACTAAACGATATCGCTAGCGATCCGTGACGTTGCAGTGTCCTGGATAGCGATATCGTTGTGTTTGACACGCAGCAGCGATCAGGATCCTGCTGTGATATCGCTGGTCGTTGAACAAAGTTCAGAACTTTATTTGGTCGTCAGACCGGCGTGTATCGTCGTGTTTGACACCAAAAGCAACGATACCAGCGATGTTTTACACTGGTAACCAGGGTAAACATCGGGTTACTAAGTGCAGGGCCGCGCTTAGTAACCCGATGTTTACCCTGGTTACCAGTGTAAAATGTAAAAAAAACAAACACTACATACTCACCTTCGCATCCCCCGGTGTCCGCTTCCCACACTGACTGAGCGCCGTAAAGTGAAAGTGAAAGTACAGCACAGCGGTGACGTCACCGCTCTGCTGTTAGCGCCGGCGCTCAGTCAGTGCAGGAAGCGGACGCCGGGGGACGCGAATGTAAGTATGTAGTGTTTGTTTTTTTTACATTTTACGCTGGTAACCAGGGTAAACATCGGGTTACTAAGCGCGGCCCTGCGCTTAGCAACCCGATGTTTACCCTGGTTACCCGGGGGCCTCGGCATCGTTGGTCGCTGGAGAGCTGTCTGTGTGACAGCGATCAAACAGCGACGCTGCAGCGATCGGCATCGTTGTCGCTATCACTGCAGCATCGCTTAATGTGAAGGTACCTTAGTTTTTCATTTAGAGCCTTCTGGTCTTACTATAAAGGGCACTGTAGTTGCAGGGAGGAGAGTCAAGCTAACGGTCTCTCTTGCATGTCTGGGCCGGAACTGTCTGGACTGTTACCATTGTTTCAGGGGGAAGAGATTTCTGACTGGAGCAGTTCAGGACACCTGACTGATGGGGCGGGTCAGACATAAATAGCAATCTGAGTGGGAAGATGGGGAACGAGCTTGTGAGCAGTGAGACGGTTGACTCCCTCTCCATGGACCCACGCCAGCTAGCTTCGCCTGTATTCCCGGCTAGCAAGACTGCTGACACATTCTATCCTCAGCCCGGAGAGACTTCCACACTGGGAAGTGACCAGGATAGAGTATACCTTGGCTCCGCTCACCACCGTGGTGGTATTACTTAGTCCCATCCTTGCGGTGCCTGCTAAGGACCGGCTCGTGCCTGTGGCTGTGTTCGCTGGACTGTGTGCTTCTAGTGCGGCCATGCCTACTGAACTTTCTGCTTCTTCCACTGTGCCATCGACCTTCATCTCTACCCCACCGAGTGCCCGGATCAGGAGATCACGTGCCGAAGGACCCGGAGGATTCGTCATCTCAACGAGACAGTGCATCACCCTTCTGCAGGATAGGATCAGAGATATCTCACGCCGCCTGAGGTGCTGCCGAGGGATCTTCCAGCTACCTTCCTCCACCACACAGAGACTGATAAGTTAACCTGTTATTATCTTCTGCGTTTGACTTTTACCATCCGCAAGTTCACACCCTTTACCCCTTGCTTGTACTATCACTGTTTGATATAAAGAACATGTTAACCCTTGCTCTGCCTCTTGTGTGTCACTGCATCCTACCCACCTGCTAACATACTACATAGTCATAAAGATATGTTCGGAATTATCCCAGTAGTCCCAGGTGTATAGATCACTTACAAAAAATTTTTTGGTTGTCTTGAAGGTAGTTATCTTAAGAAGACTTATTGTGTCTGGAAGATAGTAGGGCATATGATCATTACAGATGGAGGCCCCTGATCGTGACTCTTTCTTGGCCTCGTTGGAATATCATCGCACAATGGCATTTTTGCTTTGTAGATACATATTACATGCATGTATTAAATGGTCAACCACCGAATACAAAGAGGGGCCTCACGCAATGAACACATCAGAAGTTTGGACTGACTTGCCAGGACTTGAGTCCATTGTCAAGGTTGCTGTCTTTATGGAACAGCCCCTATATTTGAAGGTTGGGATTATTCTGGATGATGACGGTACAAGAGGTGAAAAATGTAAGATTTGTATACTTACACATGATGTTACAAAAGAATGAAGACATTTGAAAAGTTGCAATTCCCAATGTCATAAAGCAACATCCTAAAGTCGTCCTTGTAAAAATAATGCAAGACATTTCCCTTAGAATTGAGAAGGCAACTTGTCTCTGGTTCAAGAATCAACAGATGTTTTTCCTAAATTTAAACTAGCTTGGTTGTTTTTCCAGCATGCGAGCACTAAATATGTTCTGGTATAGCATTTAACTTGAATTATTATGCTTGGTGGAATTATATTGATATTTTTACTTGCTGTCACTAAACCAAAGGGAAAATAACTGCATGTGCCTGACCAGCAAGACACCAGGGCCAACTTAAACACACTGCATTTGTTTAGTAACATAACATTTTAGTCTGTGAAAACACTTTTATGTTTTTTTTATTTTTTTACTTTTTTGAACTTTTGAAATTGAAAGGCAGCACATAGCAAAATCTGCTTGGGTTTACTATCCTTATGTTAGTCTGTACTAGCTAGAGATAGGCGGATGGATGCAAGGGACTCCAGTTCAGCGTCCAGGTCAGTGGTGTAACTACAATGGCATGTAAAGTTTAGGCACCCCTGGTCAACATTACTGTTATTGTGAACAGTTAAGCAAGTCGAAGATGAAATGATCTCTAAAACGCCAAAAGTTAAAGATGACACATTCCCTTTGTATTCTATCAGAAAAAAATATTTTCATCTTGTACAATTTAAAAATTACAAAAAGGAAAATGGGCCAATGCAAAGGTTTGGGCACCTTGCTTTGTTAGTACCTGGTAGTACCCCCTTTTGAAAGTATCACAGCTTGTAAATGCTTTTTCTAGCCAGCCACGTGTTTCAATTCTTGTTTGAGGGATTTTGATAGGGTCTTTCTTGGAAAATTCTTCCAGTTCTGTGAGATTCCTGGTTTGTCTTGTATGCACTGCTATTTTGATGTCTAGCCACAGATTTTCAATGATGTTCAGATCAGGGGAGTGGGACTGTGAGGGCCATTGTAAAACCTTCAGCTTGGGCCTTTTGAGGTAGCCTTTTGTGGATTTAGATGTGAGTTTAGGATCATTATCCATTTGTATAAAGCATCCTCTTTTTAGCTCTAGCTTTTCTACAGATGGTGTTATGTTTGCATCAAGAATTTGTTGAAAATTAATTGAATCCTTTCTTCTCTCTACCCATGAAATGTTCCCTGTGCCATTGGCTGCAACGCAACCCCAAAGCATGATTGATCCACCCATACACTTAATGGTTGGTGAGATGTTCTGTTCCTGAAATTCTGGGCCCTTTTTTCTCCACACATGCCTTTGATCATTGTGGACAAAGTTCTATTTTAACCTCATCGGTCCACAGGACTTGTTTCCAAAATGCATCAGGCTTGTTTAGTTGTTCTTTTGTATACTTCTGACGCTGATTTTTATGGTGAGGACACAAGAGATTATCCTCTGATGACTCTTCCGTGAAGGCAATATTTGTGCAGGTGTCTCTGAACAGCAGAGCAATGTACCACCACTCCAGAGTCTGCTAAATCTTTCTGAAGGTCTTTTGCACTCAAAGGGGGGGTTCTGATTTGCTTCTCTAGCAATCCTACAAGCAGCTCTCACTGAAATTTTGTTTAATCTTCCATAACTTATCTTGACCTCCATTGTTGCTGTTAACTGCCATTTCTTAATTACATTGCAAACTGAGGAAAAGGCAACTTGAAAACGCTTTGCTATCTTCTTAAAACCTTCTCCTGCTTTGTGGGCCACAACCATTTTCATTTTCAGAGGGCTAGGCAGCTGTTTAGAAAAACCCATGGCTGTTGTTTTTTGGCACAAGGCTAGAATAGGCTGGGTTTTTATAATGCTGAGAAATTTGCATCACCTGGCCTTTCCTAATCATGATAGTGAACAAGCCATAACCATAGCAGGCTAATTAAGGTATGAAACCTTGGTCAAAGTTATCTGAGCACTCAAATCTCTAAGGGTGCCCAAATTTTTGCATCTGCTCATTTTCCTTTGGAAATTTTTAAAATGCAAAAAATTACAATATATATATTTTTTGCCTAAAATACAAAGAAAATGCATAATCTTTAACCTTAGACACTTTAGCTGTTCATAATAATAGAAATTTTGACCATAGGTGTGTAAGGGGTATACCAGGACTGTCTTGTACACCTCTCCTTTTTCTAGTTAATGCAATGTATATATAGTCATGTTCCGGTATGCTGCTATATGTATATGTTTTCTATTGTACAGGTAGGAAAAGTGCAGTACCAAAGATAGTCCACTAGATGGGGACACATTAGTATACAGTGTAGAGTATATAGTTAATCTAGGAGGGGCCTGCTGTGGGTAAGAAAGGGAATTTCCTGTTTTCTAGTCAGTGGAGCCTGGGAGCCGACTCAGCTGAGACAGGCTAGGAGGGCCAGAGAGCCCAGGCAGTCCCGTAGGGCCCTAGAGCCCAGGGCAACATAGTTGGCCCTGCAACGTTTCAAGAAAGAAGCCCATCTGTCCAGGATCAGCAAGTCAGAAGTTCAGCAGAGACAGCAGCAGTGAAAAGAAGCAATGATGGTGGTAGAGAGAGAGCAGGAGCTATCACAGAAGTCACAGCAGGACAGTCCGCAGGTCGCTCCAAAAATGTGGCAGTTTACTACTTGGGCAGATGCCCTCATGTCTGGGATGAAATAGATGAGGGACATCCTAAAGGTAGTCAAGCTGGACAGGAAGGACGCTGTGATACTGTGCGGGACGGAACATCACGGGAACACCCTTAAGCACGCAGGGAAAAAGCACAGGTAAAGAGAAGGAAATATGCTGTGTGGAACCTAATGTTGATGCTGAAAAAGACATAGATGTGCTGAGAGAAAAAAACAGTAAAGTTATCTGTTTTAAGTTAACGTGAACTCTGTCTCTATTTGTGCAACAACACCAGCAGGAGAACTTCGGCTGCTCAGATGGGACCCTGACAGTGCAGATGATGTAGCTGAAGGTACGCTAAAAAGGGGACATTGTTTTCATGTGGCGGGAGGCCAGGGCGCGGATAAGCAAATTCTCTCAGCCACGACTACGGCTCTGGCCCTCCCTCACACTTAACATAGTCGGCAGGATGCCGCAGCCTTGCAAAGCGGGGATGCCGTGAAGAAAGAAGATATTGATACCCCGAAAGTGACTTGTTTATTGGATGTGACAGAATCACAGGAACTGACTGACACTTTGTTTGTGACCAAGATGGCGGCCATGAAGTTGGCGGAAAATGGTGCAAAACAGAATGATGACTGTGATCTCACCCTTCGTGGGCGTTCCGATACTGAGATGGCGCAAAAAGCTGTCTGGCGACACCCTTCGGCCCGCCCATGGTGGGTGTGTTTGAGAAAGAGAAGTTCTTGACCCTCCCTGCAGAATACCAGAAAATGGGTGGAGTGGTCGGAAGTGGCCACATCCTGGAATGGTTGGGTCCAGAACAAAACCCTGAGTGCAGCTGCACGGCGCCATTGTGCGACATGGAAGCGGCCACGATGGAGCATGCTTGCACTTGGCACTGCAGGGGCATAGGCCGCGTGGAGCGGAGATGGCGACAGGAGGAAGAGAAGACTCAAACCAGATGGCTGAGGGGAGTCGAGGACAAGTGTTGGACTCACCAGTTCCCTGTGTCACTGGAGGAGCGGTACTGGCAGCAGCTGGAGCTGGGACATCATCCACCGGAGCCGCAACACCATCGGGAGCCGGAACCTTTTCATCGGGATCCTTGGGAGCTGGAGGCAAGAGGACCAGAAGCAATGACTGCCCCCGGAGGAGTTCGTGTCAGGGATGGAGGCTGAGCCGGACCTTTATCAACACATGCCGGAGTGCGCAGGTGCAGCTGCGGAGGGATGCGGCGGTCCCGGGGCAGGTGCGGCCGATGTCTTGGAGCAAGAGAGGATGAGTGTGCCTCGTCCCTTGTCCCCAGAGGGTTGGTTCATGCATTGACCCTTCAGTTCTGGAGTTGTTGTTCGGTCCTGGACCCCGGAACCCAGGTCCACATCCCATGGGAGTGTCCCCATATTCATTTGTGTTAGCGTCTTTAAGACGCTAATACAAATGAAACTCCATGCACTCTGGCCAGTTCCAGGATCAGTGGACCTCCAACCTGCTCCCTGACCCAGCATGTGGTCGCATGCCAATTCTCTGGATGTCACAGCAGCATGATGAGTTTACCTAATCATGCTGTTAATGTTACTGCAGATGCCGCCGTACCTGGGAGCAGCCAGGTAAGCGCTCATTTAACTAAAGCTACAAGAGGGAAGCCTGGGGTGGGGCTCAATGTACGTAAGACACAGCTCAGTATGTAAAAAAGCATGCAGAATGCAAAAAGGGGGCTGTATGAGGAGGGATGTCTCTGGAAAAGGGGGCTGCATGGGGTGGGATGTCTCTGGAAAAGGGCGCCGCATGGGGTGAGATTTCTCTGGAAAAGGGAGCTGCATGGGGTGGCATGTCTCTGGAAAAGGGGCAGCGTGGCATCACTATGAAGAAGGGTCAGCGTGGGATGGGATGACTATTTAATAAGAGCAGCGTGGGGTGATATCACTATGGAAAAGTGGCAACGTAAGGTGGGATCACTATAGAAAAGAGGGCAGTGTGGGGTGTGATGACTATGGAAAAATGGCCAGTGTGGGTTGAGATCACTAGGGAGAAGGGTCTGCGTTGGGTGGGATCACTAAGGAAAAGGGGCAGTGTGGGGTAGGATCACTGTGCAGAAGGTGCAACGTGGAATCACTATGAAACAGGGGGCAGTGTGGGGTGGAATCACTACTCAGAAGGGGCAGCATGACTATGGAGAAGAGGAAGCATGGGGTGGCATCACTGTGGAAAAAGGGGAAGCCTGGGGTGGGCTCACTATGGAGAGTGGGCAGCATGGGGTGGGATCACGATGGAATAGGGGCAGCGTGGGGTGGGATCACTATGGAATAGGGGCAGCATAGAGTGATATCACTGTGGAGAAGAAGAAGTGAGGTGGGATCACTATGCAGAAGGGGCAGCATGGGGTGGGATCACTATGGAGAAGGGGCAGTGTGAGTTGGGATCACTATACAGAAGGGGCAGCGTGAGGTGGGATCACAATGCAGAAGGAGCAGCGAGAGGTGGGATTACTATGCAGAAGTGGCAGCGTGAGGTGGGCTCAGTATATAGGAGAAGTATTGGGGGTTCAGTATGGGGAAGTGGGCTCAGTATTTAGAAGGCTATGGTAAAGCAGACAGTTCAAAGAGGAGGCGGCATAGGATGGGGAAAGTGTGGAGATCGTAGTTCGTAAGTGAGGAGGGTGTGAAGAGGTGATAGCGTGCTGCTCATAGTATATAAATGGGGATGGCGTAGTGCTTATAGTATGTATGGGGGAGTGGCGTGGTGCTTATTGTATATAAAGGGGGATGGTGTGGTGGCATTAGTATATAAGGGGGACAGTGTGGTAGTTATACCGTGTTTCCCCGATAGTAAGACAGCGTCTTACTTTCTTTTACCACTCAAAAGTCCCACTATGTCTTACTTTCGGGGGGGTGTCTTACATTAGGAAAAAAAGGTTCGTTTTTTGTTTTTATTATAAAATTAACATTTATTAACAACCTGAACAGTATGGTATTCACCACAAAACAGTTTTATAAAAGCAAATGCCAAGAATGTCTTGTTACAACCGTATCATGACGGTATTTCCATGTATAACATGTAAAACAATGAAAAACGGTAAGAACAAACAGTCTGAATATGTTATACTGGAAGATAAAACAGATTTATTCCATGACAACCATGTCATCATCTTCAGGAACATCATCATAAACATCCACACTCTGAGGTTCCTGTGGATTTTCTTGGGACTCTCGGGACTCCATTTCCTGATGAATCATTGGCCCATATCTCTCATGGGTAGCAACGGCACTGTCCTGAAATGAGCAGGTCTTGTCCAGGTAGCCAGCTCTTAGTGCATTTGCAACGCAGGTGTCAGTGATCTTACCCCATGAATTCTTAACCCAGTTCACAATCTCTGGCAGTCTGGGGCTGGGCTTCACAAAGTTCCCACGTACATTTCTCTCCATTCGGTTTTCAATGTAGTCATTGATTTCCGCACGCAGATAGTCCTTGAACGGCTTGTTAATGGCGATATCCAGAGTCTGGAGATAAGCCGTCATCCCTGCAGGAATCATGATTTGGTCGATTCTCCGCTCATGAAGGAAGTTTTTCATGGTTTTGGCGCGGTGTGTGCTGGCTGCATCCCAGATCAGCATCCCTCTTTTGTTCCCTCACATAACAAGCGGCAGCATTAAATCAAGCCACTTCCTAATAACAGCTTGTGTGGCCCAGGCTTTTTCAGTTTCCAGCACATAAATGCCAGAAACCCGCTCAATCTTGTCCTTCTTGCCCTTTGCAATGAGTAGCGGTGTTACTTTAGTGCCATCCAGGCGAATCGCCAAAATGCAGGTGACACGTGCACTTTCATAAGCGGTGGAGGGAACGTACACTGAGGAGGCACCTCGTTGATCAATGGTGGTTTGAGCTGCTTGGCCCATGAACACGGCAGTTTCATCCATGGCGATCATGTTGCAAAGACTGTATTTAGAGAAGTCAATGTCATCCACAAATTTCTTGTAGGCAAATGCACGTTTAACAATCTCAGCATCTTCCAGCCTAAAGAGGGTTGTGGATCTTCTCAAAGACAGGTCATTGCGTTCAAGAAAGCTATCCACCCAGTGCTGTGATGCTTTGAATTGTTCAGGGGAAATGTTAAACTGTGGTGCCACTGCAAGAGCATACTCCTGAATCAGAGCCCTGGTCACCACCAATGTCTTTGCTCTCCTGTCTGCAACCCACTCAGAGACCAGGCTTTCCAGCCCTGTATACATTGGTTGCCGACCACATCCAATCTTGCGCTTTTTAGCCATTCCGCTCTCCACTTTTTCACTCAGGTTAGTGTAGTCTGCACGCCATTTTTGGACCAGTCGGTGATCCAACATTTTCTCCTTGCAGAACTCCACTACATTTTTGCCCCAAGATTCTTCGACAATCGCTTTTTTATATTCCACGGTGTAGCTCTTCCTTTTACCACTGGAACCGGAAGCGCTCATGTCTAGGGGCAAAAATATAGCGTATAAGCACTGCTTATGGTTCTGTATCACAGTCTCCCATAGGGTTACAGCCCCATACAGTATCCCATACAGCCTCCCATAGGGTAACAGCCCCATACCCTATGGGAGGCTGTATGGGATACTGTATGGGGCTGTTACCCTATGGGAGGCTGTATGGGATACTGTATGGGGCTGTTACCCTATGGGAGGCTGTATGGGATACTGTAACAGCCCCATACAGTATCCCACACAGCCTCCCATAGGGTAACAGCCCCATACCCTATGGGAGGCTGTATGGGATACTGTATGGGGCTGTCACCCTATGGGAGGCTGTATGGGATACTGTATGGGGCTGTTACCCAATGGGAGGCTGTATGGGATACTGTATGGGGCTGTTACCCTATGGGAGGCTGTATGGGATACTGTAACAGCCCCATACAGTATCCCACACAGCCTCCCATAGGGTAACAGCCCCATACCCTATGGGAGGCTGTATGGGATACTGTATGGGGCTGTTACCCTATGGGAGGCTGTATGGGATACATACGGTAGGGGTAACAGGTGCATTTTACGGTATGAATTGCTTACTTGGTACCGTAATGGCGATCAATTCCTCTGGGTAGAGGTGTGGCTTCTTCCTCATGCAGGAGCCGCTGGGCCAAAAAGAGGGGCCACCAGTGGCTGCACATGAGGGCACTGAGGCTGCGTGTTTTTGTACCGTTATGTTGTCTGATGGACCACGGACAACATTACAGCCCCATACCCTATGGGAGGCTGCTCCCGGGGCCTCCACATCCCTCCGCTCCAGATCTGTCCGTCTAAGGGCTCCTTCTCACTTGCAAAGAAATACGGCCGAGGTTAAAACCCAGCGCTGGCGCCGGCACTTGGGAGCGGAGCGTGCAGCTCCATGTAATGCTGTGCGGCCGTACGCTCCACTCTGGAGTGCTGGTGCGCTGAGCTCTGGCACCGGCACTCCAGAGCGTAGCGTGCGGCCGCACGGCATTACATGGAGCTGCACGCTCCGCTCCCAAGTGCCGGCGCCAACGCTAGGTTTTAACCTGCGAGCCTCGGCTGTATTGCTTGCAAGTGAGGAGGAGCCGGCACAGGCACTATGGCTTATATTTTCCCACAGTTTACTACCGTACGTCTTACTTTCGAGGGTGCGTCTTACATTAGCTGCCCCCGCCAAAACCCCCACTACGTCTTACTATCGGGGGTGTCTTACTATCGGGGAAACACGGTAGTATAGGAGGGGGGTTGGTGTGGTGGTCATAGTATATAAAGGGGGATGGCGTGGTGGTCATAGTATATAAGGAGAAAAGGTGTGGTGGCAATTATAGGAATTGACAGTGTGGAGGCCATGTACCATAAAAGGGACAGTGTGGAGTAATTTTCTGTGCAGAGATTGTAAGGTACTAGCAGGAACACGGATGCAGTGATGAGCAAGAGGCAGAGCAAGAGTTAACTTTTTTTATATATAGTTATCACAGCAGTAAATACTCCAGGCAGGGAGTAAGGGGGTGGAAGTAAACAGGCCCACAATGTGTATACGGCAATAAAGTAATAACAAAGGGACAAATAACGGGTTAACTTATCAGGCTCTCATTCTTGAACGATGGTGGCTGGAAAATCCCACGATGGCGCCGTAGGTGGCGCGAGAAGTCTCTGAGCCGGTCCTGGAGAAAAGTGAAGCACTGTCTCTGTACCGCGACAAAGTATCCTGGTCTTCCTACACGTGGTCTTGTGATCCTTTAACAAGGTGCTGATCAGGGAAATGCCTGCTGTACAGCTAATGATGTACAAAGCCCTAGAGTGGAGGCCGCAGTCTCACCGCTGCGAACTGCGTGCAACGCCGGATCAGCGTTGCAAAGAGAGTGAGCAGATGTCATATGCACCGACTAGTTAATACTGTAGGGGTCGGAGAGTAACAGGGAGTTGGGCTCAGGGGATGCACAGTCTGTAGGCGCGAGGGATGGAACTATGCAATGTGGGCCTGGCAGTTGGTGTCTGTCACCGGAGAGGTAGTCAACCTTCTCCTGTAGCACACGCTGGGTACCCGCCAAACGCCCCGTTCCCGCATGCTAAGTCTCTTTTATATCACACCTGCCCCCAACAGTCAGGTGCAAAGGTCTACTCCGGTCAGAAAGTGCTTCCCCTGGCAACAATGGTGACAGCCCCGACAGTCCCGGCCCGGACACGCAAGAGAGACCACTATTCTGGTCCATCTTCCTACAGGATCACAGCAAGGGACAATTTTTTATTTGGAGGCACAGCGTTAGGTTTGTTTAAGGCACAGTGTGGGTGTTTTTTTTTATTCAGGAGCATTATAATGACACTGTTTATTTTTAAATGCACCGCACCGTGTTGAGATGTGCTGCGCAAGACCGGAGAAGAGGGAGGTCTGCAGAGATGAGCTGTGGAAGGGAAAAGTCATCGTGGCACCAGGACCTGTGGGGTACCTAAATCTAAGAGTGGCTAAATACATTGGCTAAATGCAGATTTTAAATGACTGCTGATATGCTTTATGAAGCATATGGTCAGTCGTTTAAAAGCCTGTTTAGACAGTCTGTGACTAGTGTTGAGCGATACCGTCCGATACTTGAAAGTATCGGTATCGGAAAGTATCGGCCGATACCGGCAAAGAATCGGATCTGATCCGATACCGATACCCGATACCAATACAAGTCAATGGGACTCAAGTATCGGAAGGTATCCCTGATGGTTCCCAGGGTCTGAAGGAGAGGAAACTCTCCTTCAGGCCCTGGGATCCGTATTAATGTGTAAAATAAAGAATTAAAATAAAAAATATTTCTATACTCACCTTTCCGACGCAGCCTGGACCTTACCGCTGTGAACCGGCAGCCTTCTTTGCTTAAAATGAGCGCGTTCAGCACCTTCCATGATGTCACGGCTTCTGATTGGTCGCGTGCCGCTCATGTGACCGCCACGCGACCAATCGCAAGCCGCGACGTCATTCCTCAGGTCCTAAATTCCGAAGGGAATTTAGGACCTGAGGGATGACGTCGCGGCTTGCGATTGGTCGCGTGGCGGTCACATGAGCGGCACGCGACCAATCAGAAGCCGTGACGTCATGGAAGGTGCTGACGCGCTCATTTTAAACAAAGAAGGCTGCCGGTTACCAGCGGTGATGTCCAGGGGCCTCCGGACAGGTGAGTATATCAATATTTTTTATTTTAATTCTTTATTTTACACATTCATATGGATCCCAGGGCCTGAAGGAGAGTTTCCTCTCCTTCAGACCCTGGGAACCATACACTGGAAACTTCCGATTCCGATTCCCGATACCACAAAAGTATCGGATCTCGGTATCGGAATTCCGATACCGCAAGTATCGGCCGATACCCGATTCTTGCGGTATCGGAATGCTCAACACTATCTGTGACCGCAATTTCATGTGCACAGGACGATCTTTACATGATCGTCCTGTGCACATAGAGTAGCCTTGTTCTTGGCAGCATGTGCTCACAGGACAATACGTTGCCAAGAAACATAACATTAAAAGGGCGTCTGTCACCCCCAAATGACAATTAAACTGCATAAACATTTATTTAGGGAATGTAGCCCATAAAAAATCATACCAGACATATACAGTTTAACATAATAATGAAAAATTGCAGCTTTTTTATGTAAATGAGGGCACATTGGTGCTCCTTTGACAAGACCTATGCCTTGGTGCACCATTACACCCTTCTATTTGCATGTTAAAGTGAGTCCCCTCCAAACCTGGGTGTCCGGTTGGGACCCGGCAACTCTCTGCCACTGTTGACACTATATAGGTTTATAACATTAGAGAGTGTAGGGACTGTCCCAATTGGGTATACCTTGTCGCGATGGAACAGCTTTATGCTTTTTTTGATCAAAAACAGTGTTTACTAAATACTCTATGTTAATTATTTAATGTAATTGCTTTTTTACTTATGTATTTTCATTTGGGTATATGCACACATTGTCTTTTCTTTGGTTTTGTTTGTTTCCATGGCCAGTGTGAACATGCCTTTACATCATGCATGTTTTCAAGTTAGGCCGGGGTCACACTTGCGAGTACAATGCGAGAAACTGACACAAGTCTCTCGCATCAATACCGGGCACTGCCGCCGACACTTGGGAATGGAGCGTTCAGATGCAGAGAAATACATGCAGCCGCACGCTCCGGTCCCGAGTGCTGGCAGCTGTGCTGTGTATTGATGCGAGAGACTTGTGTGAGTTTCTCGCATTGTACTCGCAAGTGTGACCCCTGCCTTATACTCCAGCTCAGTTTCCTTTTTTTCCCATCGTGATCGACAGTGATCTATTGGTCAGAGTGAGCGCTGCCTAAAATCACTGCGTTCCAAGTGTAAGTATGGCTGTGCACACAGTGTGGCTGCATTCTTATTTCTGGTTCCTTCCTGTCTTTGGCCACCACCGAGGGCTGTTTAAGTGAACAGACAGCATGTAGAGGTCACATGGTGCTGTCCTCCCTGAAGTCACTTGCTACGCTTCCAGGTGCATCAAGGGGCGACAGGGACAGGCAGGATATATGCATCACAGCATGTCCGTAGCTACATTATATGCACACCACCCACACTGTCACTTGGAGCACTCTCTGTCAATCAATACCCATGCCAAGGGTGCACTGAAGCACCCTACTTTGCATATTGAATAAATATAGACTTTTCAGCAAATGTTAATATAAACTGAATACACCTGGTACGATTTTTGTATGGGCTACATTACCTATTATAAATGTTAATGCAGCGCCCCCACTGCCGCAGGGCCGGGGGTACCCGGTACCGGGCCTCTGGGTCTCTGCTCTGGGGTTGTCACGGTGGCTAGGCCCGGTTCGTGACCCTGCTGAGGGGCGTACAATGAAGGTGGTGGTATGGGATGTCGTTATGGTGTGGTGAAGTGCCGGTCGCGGTAAATAACGAGGACACCAGGTTGCAGTCTCTTTACCTCTTTACTGAAGGCTTCAGGATCCTCAGTCCGGAATACGGTTAACCAGGCTGCGCAAGTCCGGCCAGTCCGATGGCACCTCCAGAGTTCCCTTTGCAGGTGGAAATCTGTGCCTACCTTCTAGCGCTTGTGTGTTGCGGTCCTCCCCTGCTGTGCTCACGGGATAGTCCCCACAACTGTTGTGTCTGTTTCTCGTGTTCCCTCACAACTCGATTCTGATGTTCTTCCACGTCCCCCAGATCTTATGGTAGGACGCACCCGTATGACGGGGAGGCTCGGAGCTCTTCCGGGACTCTAGCGTCGCCCCACTCCTGTTGTTACCCCCCTTGTGTCTTCCTAGGTCAATTGGATGAGACAGCCCGCCTATAACTGACTGTCCTGCCGTAGGTTTGAAGTTTGGCCTGGAGCTCTATACTTCCTCGGCGTTCCGGCCACCGGTTATGCGCCTCAGTAGGATGTTGCCTCGTCTTACAGCACGACTCCTACTGGTATTCTCCTTGTTGCGTTGATCTCGTTTCTCACTCAGCACAATAAACCTCGCTTCTTGTCCTTTCTTGGGGTACCGCCGCTATATCGTGCAGGCGTGGTCCCGTAACGTTCTCTCTGGTTGCTAGGCCTCTGTCAGGATCCCACCCCTGACAGGGACCCCTCTGAGTCTCTCCCCACAACGCCCCCTGCCACAGGGTGTTGCCTGTTCGATTCCCAGTCAGCTTTCTCATCTAACTTCCTGCCTAACCCCCAGTTTTACCAGATTGTGAGGAGTGGCCTAATACATAGAACCCTTAGCTCCCCCTGGAGGCCAGACTGTGAAGTGTATTGGTGTCTGTGATACCTGGTCAGATGAACTCCTTCAGTGCCATCAGACGTACCATAGCCCCCCTTAGCGGCGGAGCAACAGTACTGCAACGACCAGGACTCTGGGGCGCTGCACTCCCCCCCGGTTAAATCCAGTACTCCTGGACTGGGAAGAAAACAACAATAAATGTCAGCAAAAAGACATACAATTTTGAAAATGCAAGTACAAGTAAACTTTTTTAACAGAGCTTCCCTTTATGGGAGGTGAGGACACTTGAACGTTACAAACATGGTTAAATACTTTAAATAACATACTATAAATACTTTTCTTACCCAACCGGGTATTCTACTAAGTGCAAAATTTTTGAACAATAATTTAACATTGCCTTTAAGGACGTACTCGCTGAATCCACTAAAGACCTTCTTATAAAACATTATAAAGCTAATCAACTTTTCTGCATTCTCCTTCTTTACATCTGCAGGACCGCCTGTCCTAACTGCTCCAGGCCTACTGCCTCTCCTTTCTGTTACAGGACCGCCCCTTTCCGCCCGGGCCTACTGCCTTTCTACTACTATACACGGTATAGAACTTATCATCCATCTTTCAGTTCGGATTACTGAGCCAGCTCTGTATGGCTCCTAGGAGGACTCACTGACTAACCCCGTACGGGTTCACTTTCTGTCCTCATTCTTCTATCAATATCATTAAACATTTCTCACAATGAACTAGTTAGCTACATTTAACTTCTTCTTTCAAAACATTATTGCCATTTAACCATCTTAAGGCAACACGGTCCATAAGTGCAATATGTGAACATTCCCTTTAAGAGGGGACCAAGTCTCTATGAGGTAGTGCAACTTCTCAAGCTGCAAGTCTGTTCGCAGTAAGGACTCCGATGCTGGTTCCAAAACCAGTATCTTCGCAAAGAGTCCTTTCCTTGTGTAAAACCAGTAGAGAGCACCTTTAAGAAGGTGCAAACTATGTACAAAAAGTTTGTAATCATGCATTGTTCATGATTCAGCAGTTCTTTCAATGATGAATAAACAGGAAACAAAAACAAAAAGCAGAGGAAGGGATCCCGAGTAAACAAAGGGATCCCTTTAAGAGTTAACCCTAGTCGGGTTGTAGCAGCAAAACATCAGAAGGATAAACAGTTAACTATATACATATGATGAAGCATTCTTGCTTACTCAGTTTGTGGCTGTGCAGGAAGTGGTCTCCTTCCGGGCCTCACCCGGCCAACGGGTCGCGTTGATGTGACAAGGACCGGTCCCGTCTCCAGCAACGACAGGATCCCTCGCCGGGATGCCCTCCTTACTTGTGGGCGAGCGCGACCCAGAGGTACGTGGTGGGCCCGGACCTCCTGAGGTTCCGCGGGGACGGGCTCCGGCACCTTCCCTGCAGGAGGCTCGTCCTCCGACGTTCCGGCAATAGCCTGGAGGGCGACGCACCGTTGGACGCCTCTAGCTACCCAGCCAGTTTCACCAGCTTCCCTCCTCCACCGGGTATAGGTCACGGCGTCGCCAGGTTCCAGGTCGCAATCGTACCTTCCCCCGCAGGGCTCCACTTCTTCTCGATCAACACGGACCTGTAGTGGCTCCCCGATCTCCTGAATAACTCCCCTTCCTTGCCGGGAGTTGAAGGACACCACAACACCCCAGTGTGACGGTGGGGTCTCTTCGACGCTCATCAGATCGACCTGGGCCGCAGGCTGGGGTCTATTCCGCCATGCTGTCATCAGGCACCGCAGGTGTTCTGCCTCCGGCAGGATCCTCAGGCCCTGTGCCTGCAGCTCACACTCTGCCGCGGCCGGAATGGAGGAAGCAGGGGCCACCGGAGATAGGCGGACCTCCGTAGGCTGACCCAGCCGAGCGATCACCCGAGTGTCGGCCTCAAGGCGGCGTGCTATCTGCCAGGCCTCGACTGCGGCCACACACTCCTCAGACGGCGGCCAGTTGGGTCTGCCCGTAGGTAACTCCGTAAGGGCCAGTCCCTGCAACGATGGGGCATCTGGGGCTGTGTCGGGTGGTGCAGCCTCATGCTGGGTCGGGTCGTTCCCACGCAGTACTCCCGGCGTCGCCATCTTTGCTCCTTCTCCAGTGTCTTCTTCCCGCGGTCTCTTTCGTGGGCGGCCCCGTCTCCATGGTCTCCACCCTCCAAAGAGGATGAGAAGGCGGACCTCAGCTGTTGACGGGCACATCCTCAGGATGCAAAAATGTTTAGACTGGGCGGCCATTGTCTTTCGCGCTCTTCAGCTGGTCCACGCCTACTCCACGCCCCTCTTCTTCTCCTGCGCTCTCCTCAGCGCTGCAATGGCGGCGGTTTTTGGCGGCAAGTGGCACTGCACAGTCTTTGCAATAAGTCACAGTCCAAGAATAATAAATCACAGTTCCAAGGCACACATGACCCGATTCTTCAGGCTTAAGTAGATCCTGTTCGTGACGCCAAATTGCAGCGCCCCCACTGCCGCAGGGCCGAGGGGTACCCGGTACCGGGCCTCTGGGTCTCTGCTCTGGGGTTGTCACGGTGGCTAGGCCCGGTCTGTGACCCTGCTGAGGGGCGTACAATGAAGGTGGTGGTATGGGATGTCGTTATGGTGTGGTGAAGTGCCGGTCACGGTAAATAACGAGGACACCAGGTTGCAGTCTCTTTACCTCTTTACTGAAGGCTTCAGGATCCTCAGTCCGGAATACGGTTAACCAGGCTGCGCAAGTCCGGCCGGTCCGATGGCACCTCCAGAGTTCCCTTTGCAGGTGGAAATCTGTGCCTACCTTCTAGCGCTTGTGTGTTGCGGTCCTCCCCTGCTGTGCTCACGGGATAGTCCCCACAACTGTTGTGTCTGTTTTTCGTGTTCCCTCACAACTCGATTCTGATGTTCTTCCACGTCCCCCAGATCTTATGGTAGGACGCACCCGTATGACGGGGAGGCTCGGAGCTCTTCCAGGACTCTAGCGTCACCCCACTCCTGTTGTTACCCCCCTTGTGTCTTCCTAGGTCAATTGGATGAGACAGCCCGCCTATAACTGACTGTCCTGCCGTAGGTTTGAAGTTTGGCCTGGAGCTCTATACTTCCTCGGCGTTCCTGCCACCGGTTATGCGCCTCAGTAGGATGTTGCCTCGTCTTACAGCACGACTCCTACTGGTATTCTCCTTGTTGCGTTGATCTCGTTTCTCACTCAGCACAATAAACCTCGCTTCTTGTCCTTTCTTGGGGTACCGCCGCTATATCGTGCAGGCGCAGTCCCGTAACGTTCTCTCTGGTTGCTAGGCCTCTGTCAGGATCCCACCCCTGACAGGGACCCCTCTGAGTCTCTCCCCGCAACACCCCCTGCCACAGGGTGTTGCCTGTTCGATTCCCAGTCAGCTTTCTCATCTAACTTCCTGCCTAACCCCCAGTTTTACCAGATTGTGAGGAGTGGCCTAATACATAGAACCCTTAGCTCCCCCTGGAGGCCAGACTGTGAAGTGTATTGGTGTCTGTGATACCTGGTCAGATGAACTCCTTCAGTGCCATCAGACGTACCATAGCCCCCCTTAGCGGCGGAGCAACAGTACTGCAACGACCAGGACTCTGGGGCGCTGCATTAACCCCTTCATGACCCAGCCTATTTTAACCTTAATGACCTGGCCGTTTTTTGAAATTCTGACCAGTGTCCATTTATGAGGTAATAACTCAGGAAAATTTCGCAATTTTCAAATTTTGAATTTTTATTCTGTTAAACGAGAGTTATGTGACACAAATAGTTAATAAATAACATTACCCACATGTCTACTTTACATCAGCACAATTTTGGAAACAACATTTTTTTTGCTAGGAAGTTATAAGGGTTAAAATTTGACAAGCGATTTCTCATTTTTACAACAAAATTTACAAAACCATTTTTTTTAGGGACCACCTCACATTTGAACTCAGTTTGAGGAGTCTATATGGCTGAAAATACCCAAAAGTGACACCATTCTAAAAACTGCACCCCTCAAGGTACTCAAAACCACATTCAAGAAGTTTATTAACCCTTCAGGTGCTTCACAGCAGCAGAAGCAACATGGAAGGAAAAAATGAACATTTAACTTTAGTCACAAAAATGATGTTTTGGCAACAATTTTTTTATTTTCCCAAGGGTAAAAAGAGAAACTGGACCCCAAAAGTTATTGTACAATTTGTCCTGAGTACGCTGATACCCCATATGTGGGGGGGAACCACTGTTTGGGCGCACGACAGGGCTCGGAAGGGAAGGAGCGCCATTTGACTTTTTCAATGAAAAATTGGCTCCAATCTTTAGCGGACCCCATGTCGCGTTTGGAGAGCCCCTGTGTGCCTAAACATTGGAGCTCCCCCACAAGTGACCCCATTTTGGAAACTATACCCCCCAAGGAGCTTACCTAGATGCATAGTGACCACTTTGAACCCCAGGTGCTTCACAAATTGATCCTTAAAAATGAAAAAGTACTTTTTTTTCACAAAAAATTTCTTTTAACCTCAATTTTTTCATTTTTACATGGGCAACAGGATGAAATGGATCTTAAAATGTGTTGGGCAATTTCCCCTGAGTACACCGATACCTCATATGTGGTTACAAACCACTGTTTGTGCACACGGCAAGGCTCGGAAAGGAAGGAGCACCATTTGACTTTTGAATGAAAAATTAGCTCCAATCGTTAGCGGACACCATGTTGCGTTTGGAGAGCCCCTGTGTGCCTAAGCATTGGAGCTCATCCACATGTGACCCCATTTTGGAAACTAGACCCCCAGAGGAACTTATCTAGATGCATAGTGAGCACTTTGAACCCCAAGGTGCTTCACAAATTGATCTGTAAAAATGAAAAAGTACTTTTTTTTCACAAAAAATTTCTTTTAGCCTCAATTTGTTCATTTCCACATGGGCAACAGGATAAAATGGATCCTAAAATTTATTGGGCAATTTCTCCTGAGTACACTGATAGCTCACATGTGGGGGTAAACCACTGTTTGGGCACACGGCAAAGCTCGGAAGGGAAGGAGCGCCATTTGACTTTTTGAATGAAAAATTAGCTCCAATCGTTAGCAGACACCATGTCGCGTTTGGAGAGCCGCTGTGTGCCTAAACATTGGAGCTCCCCCACATGTGACCCCATTTTGGAAACTAGACCTCCCATGGAACTAATCTAGATGTGCGGTGACCACTTTAAACCCCCAAGTGCTTCACAGAAGTTTATAACGCAGAGCCATGAAAATAAAAAATAATTTTTCTTTCCTCAAAAATTATTTTTCAGCCCGCAATTTTTTAATTTCACAAAAGTAACAGGTGAAATTGGACCCCAAAAGTTGTTCCTCAGTTTGTCCTGAGTACACTGATACCCCATATGTGGGGGTAAACCACTGTTTGGGCACATGTCAGGGCTCGGAAGGGAAGTAGTGACTTTTGAAATGCAGACTTTGATGGAATGGTCTGGGGGCGTCATGTTGCGTTTGCAGAGCCCCTGATGTGCCTAAACAGTAGAAACCCCCCACAATTGACCCCATTTTGGAAACTAGACCCCCCAAGGAACTTATCTAGATATGTGGTGAGCACTTTGAACCCCCAAGTGCTTCACAGAAGTTTACAACGCATAGCTGTAAAAATAAAAAATCATTTTTCTTTCCTCAAAAATGATGTTTTAGCAAGCAAGTTTTTATTTTCACAAGGGTAACAGGAGAAATTTGACCCCAATAGTTGTTTCCCAGCTTGTCCTGAGTACGCCGATACCCCATATGTGGGGGTAAACCACTGTTTGGGCACACGTCGGGGCTCGAAAGGGAAGTAGTGACTTTTGAAATGCAGACTTTGATGTAATGGTCTGCGGGCGTCATGTTGCGTTTGCAGAGCCCCTGATGTGCCTAAACAGTAGAAACCCCCCACAAGTGATCCCATTGTGGAAACTAGACCCCCCAAGGATCTTATCTAGATATGTGGTGAGCACTTTGAACCCCAAAGTGCTTCACAGAAGATTACAACGCAGAACCGTGAAAATAAAAAATCATTTTTCTTTCCTCAAAAATGATGTTTTAGCAAGCAATTTTTTATTTTCACAAGGGTAACAGGAGAAATTGAACCCCAATAATTGTTGCCCAGTTTGTCCTGAGCATGCTGGTACCCCATATATGGGGGTAAACCACTATTTTGGGTGCACGTCGGTGCTCGGAATGGAGGGAGCACCATTTGACTTTTTGAATACAAGATTGACTGGAATCAATGGTGGCGCCATGTTGCGTTTGGAGACCCCTGATGTGCCTAAACAGTGGAAACCCCTCAATTCTATCGCCAACACTAACCCCAACACACCCCTAACCCTAACCCCAGCTCTAGCCATAACCCTAATCACAACCCTAACCCCAACACACCCCTAACCACAACCCCAACCCACCCCTAACCCTAATCCCAACCCTAACCCAACCCTAACCCCAACCTTAACCCCAACACACCCCTAACCCTAACCATAACCCTAACCACAGCCTAATCTTAACCCTATTTCCAACCCTAGCCCTAATTCCAACCCTAACTCTAATTCCAACACTAACCCTAAGGCTATGTGCCCACGTTGCGGATTCATGTGAGATTTTTCCGCACCATTTTTGAAAAATCCGCAGGAAAAAGGCACTGCGTTTTACCTGCGGATTTACCGCGGATTTCCAGTGTTTTTTGTGCGGATTTCACCTGCGGATTCCTATTGAGGAACAGGTGTAAAACGCTGCGGAATCCGCACAAAGAATTGACATGCTGCGGAAAATACAGCACAACGTTTCCGCGCTGTATTTGGAAAAACTGATGGAAAACTGCTACGAATCCGCAGCAGCCAATCTGCTGCGGATCCGCAGCCAAATCCGCACCGTGTGCACATACCCTAATTCTAACCCTAACCCTAGTTCTAACCCTAACTCTAGCCCTAACCCTAACCCTAGCCCTAACCCTAGTGTAAAAAAAATATATATATATATTTTCTTTATTTTATTATTGTCCCTACCTATGGGGGTGATAAAGGGGGGGGGGGTTATTTATTATTTTTTTATTCTGATCGCTGTGATAGAACCTATCACAGCGATCAAAATGTACCTGTAACGAATCTGCCAAGATGGCGGCGCCCATGGAGCACACGGACGAACACGGGAGGGACACCGGAGGTCGGTAAGTATGAGGGGGGGGATCGGACAGCGGGGGGAGGGATCGGACTGCGGGGGGAGCGGACAGGAGGACGGAGGGGAGCGGAGGACAGCAATTACAGGACAGAGGACCGTGTGGACAAGATCGGTGGCGGTGGAGGGGGGCAGATCGCGATCTCCAGCCATGGCTGATGCTATTGCAGCATCAGCCATGGCTGGATTGTAATATTTCACCAATTTTCATTGGTGAAATATTACTATCGCTCTGATTGAAAGTGAAAGTGAAATGTCACTTTCAACAGCCAATCAGAGCGATCGTAGCCACGGGGAGGCGAAGCCACCCCCCCTGGGCTCAAGTACCACTCCCCCTGTCCCTGCAGGTCGGGTGAAATGACAGTTAACCCTTTCACCCGGCCTGCAGGAGCGCGATTCGACCATGACGCATATGCTGCGTCACAGGTCGGATTGGCACAGGTTTTCATGACGCATACACTGCGTCAAAGGTCGGGAAGGGGTTAATGCAGTATAATTGTAATTTTGAGGGTGACAGTCTCCCTTTAAGTAAGCTTAAAAATGTCACCCTACGAACAATTTTTTTACTCCTGTATCTGGTGAGTGACAGCCTGTTTCGGTAGACTGGTAATCGGCTGCAGTGTAAATGCACCTTAAAAAGTAAAAGTTTGAGAGATTATTTTATATATTTTATGATCATTAATTCTGAGTAGATCTGTGGGGAACATTGTCTCGAGTCCCCCACCAATCACTCAAAATACCTTAATAAGACAGGAGACAGGAGGGCACACCGAGCAGAAAAGATGCAGTAGAAAGTCATAGTCCTGTCTCCTGAGCTGTGCACTTCTAAGGGTATGTGCACACGTTGCAGATTTGCCTGTGGAATTTTGAATTCTGCATCTCTTGGCAGAAAACGCAGGTAAAAATTCGCATGGATTTGATGCATTTTTTACACGGATTTTCACGCATTTTTTTCATGCGGATTTGTATGCGTTTTTGTAAGCTAAATAAAGACCTATTATTTAACAAAAAAAAAAGAATTGTGATGTCATTTCTTGTCCAACCTCTTCATTTACATAATCCATTGAAGAATAATATTTACACGCACAGAAAGATAGATAGATCTATAGATCTATAGATAATAGATAGCTAATAGATAGATAATAGACAGATCTATAGGTACTAGATAGATAGATAATAGATAGATAGATAGATAGATAGATAGATAGATAGATAGATAGATAGATAGATAGATAGATAGATAGATAGATAGATAGGTAAAAAAGAAAAGGAACAGCACACTTTCTACTTATCTTCGGGTGCAGGCCCCCAGGATAATAGTCCATATATCCAAGCTGGTCAATATACAGAAAAAACGAGGCAGCACTCCATCTTTGCAATGTTAGATGTGCAGGATTTTAATCAACCCACTGGTTTGGGCGACGTTTCGGCTCAGACTGAGCCTTTCTCAAGCCTTGAGATGGAGTGCTGCCTCGTTTTTTCTGTATGTAGATAGATAGATAGATAGATAGATAGATAGATAGATAGATAGATAGATAGATAGATAGATAGATAGATAGATAGATCTATTGATAGATCTATTTATAGATAGATCTATAGATCTATCTGTCTATAGATAGATCTATAGATAGATCTATCTATTGTGAGATCGCGCTTACTGCATGTGTTGGGGACACTCGCTTGGCAACAGGATAAACGTAGACAGGCAAGGTTTTTCACATAAACAGTCTATTTGGTTTATTTACCCTTCATAAACCACTTGAGGCCATGTTACATATCACAGGTTTAACACATACTCCACAGCACTTCATACTATACGGCTTTAACTCGCAGTTCCTAAACACGCCGGACCTAATGGTCCAGTTACCATGGGCGACCGCACTCTGAACAGTTCATTAATGTCGATGGAACACAATAGGCACCAACACACGACATTAGGTTGCAGTCTCTAAACATGCTGGACCTCTTTCTGTCTAGTTACCATGGGTGACTGCACAGTTCATTAACTGACCCCCTGTCAGTGCACACAGTTCCCCATACTCTGGGTTCCCTTCCAGGAGCTCCTGCTTCACACGCTGATTCCTGTCAGTACTCTCTCTCTCTCAGGGAAGCTGCCAAACTGGGATCACCGTCCCAGACAATGCCTTGCTCACCAGGCCACCTGACAGTCCAGATCCTCAGACGGACGGTAGCTCCCCCAATGCAGTGCTGTCACAGACTCTGCATACATGGCCTCTCCTTGCGCTATTCAGGAAGTCCTACTCCCAGGATCTACCAACATAGGATGTGCTATTCAGGAAAACCTACTCCCAGGATCTTTCAACACAGGTCCAAGGATTCATCATGTGCTTTTCAGGAAGTCCGTCCCAACCTGGGACCTTCCAACACATAGACCTTCCAGGACCTTACACATTCTCCATGTGACCACACCATGGTCAGATTATATACTTGTAACCAGTCACATAGGTGGGAGGTGTGTGTGGT
This sequence comes from Ranitomeya variabilis, assembly GCF_051348905.1. NCBI lineage: Eukaryota > Metazoa > Chordata > Amphibia > Anura > Dendrobatidae > Ranitomeya > Ranitomeya variabilis. The sequence goes on from NC_135233.1 coordinate 507,551,159, forward strand.
TAGTCAGACCCGCCCAGCTCTCTGACTAACCCAGAAAGCCTCCCTTTAAAGCTACACAAACACAACTCTTATGGAACTACAAGTCCCAGAACAACAATACTGGCTTACAGCGCAGACTCCCTCTGCGACACATACCGACCTTTTACAATCATGCCGGACCCTGTTTCACAAACCCATTTATGCCTCCATGCGTATCCTGAGGAGCCCACATAGTGCCCCCTAGCTGCAGCACAGGTCACTGCATCACACTATCTATTATCTATCTATCTATAGATCTATCTATTTATAGATCTATCTATTATCTATCTACAGTATCTATCTATAGATATAAGTGCAGCGCCCCAGAGTCCTGGTCGTTGCAGTACTGTGGCTCCGCCACTATGGGGAGCTATGGTGCGTCTGATGGCACTGAAGGAGTTCATCTGATCAGGTATCACAGACACCAATACATTTCACAGTCGGGCCTCCGGGGGGAGCTAAGGGTTCTATTCACTAGGCCACTCCCCACCATAGGGGGTAAACTGGGGGTCAGGCAGGAAGTTAGAGCAGAAAGCTGACTGGGTTGGAACCAGGCAACACCTTGTGGCAGAGGGTGTTGTGGGGGAAGATACAGTAGGGTCTCTGTCAGGGGTGGGATCCTGACAGGGGCTTGGCAACTTGAACGAACGTAACGGGACCGTGCCTGCTCCGGGTAGCGGCGGTGCCCAAGGAAGGATAAGAAGCGAGATAGATTGTGCTGAGTGAGAAACGAGATCAAGCAAAAGGAGAAATACCAGTAGGGGTCGTGCTGTAAGACCGAAGCAACACCCTACTGAGGCGCACTACCGGTGGCCGGAACGCCGAGGGAGTATAATAACATTCAGCTTCAAGCAATACTCCAAACAGCGGCAGGACAGTCAGTCTAAGGCGGGCTGTCTAACTTAAATCACCTATGCAGTCTTGGGGGGCAACTTGTGGAGAGGGGCGACTCTAGGGTCCCGGAAGAGCTCCGAGCCTACCCGTCAAAAGGGTGCCGTCCCAACCAGAACACCAGGGAGGGACGGAGGATTAGCAGAACATCATCTAATCGAGTTGTGAGGGAACTTAAGAAACAGACACAACAGTTGTGGGGACTTTCTGTAAGCACAGCAGGGAAGGACCGCAACACATAGCGCTAGCAGGAAGGCACAGATTTCCACCTGCTAGGAGAACTCTGGAGGTGCCATTGGACCGGCCGGACTTGCGCAGCCTGGTTATCCGGATTCCGGACTGAGGACCCAGAGATCTTCAGTAAAGAGGTAAAAAGACTGCAACCTGGTGTCCTCGTTATTTACTGCACCGCACCACCACAGCCTCATCACTACCATCACCCGTCACATCATTCACTGCGCGCCCCTCGGCAGGGTCACGGACCGGGCCTAGCCACCGTGACAAACCCAGAGCAGAGACTCACAGGCCCGGTACCGGGTACCCCTCGGCCCTGCGGCAGTGGGGGCGCTGCATATCTATCTATCTATAGATATATCTATCCATCTAGCTATATATATATATATATATCTATAGATTTATTTATCTATAGATAGATATATCTATAGATAGATGGATATATACTGTATATATATATAATACCAAGCCCGATGTTTAGTAACAAACGTAATAAAATGGTACATAAAGAGTTAAATAAAGACACACACACACAATCTGCGTTAGGCCGGGGTCACACTTGCGAGAAACTCACACGAGTCTCGCACCTTAGTACCTGGCACTGCCACCGGCACTTAGGCTGGAGCGTTCAGTTACATAGAAATACATGCAGCCACACACTCAGGTCCCGAGTGCAGGCTGCAGTGCCGGGTATTGATGCGAGAGACTCGTGCAAGTTCCTCGCAAGTGTAAACCCGGCCTTAAACGGAATATCTCTTTAATTTCCCCACAGCTGTATATTTGGCCTTTACTGGCTAATAAAATAGGGGGATGACCCCAAAAAATTATGTGGGGTCCCCTTATAATTAATAGCCAGAAAAGGTTATGCAGACAGCTGCAGGCTGATATTCATAGCCTAGGAAGGGACCTTGGATATTGGCCCCCCGGCTACAAACTCCAGCACACACCCACCCCAGCCTCTCTCTTCCCACTGCCCTATAGCAGTGGCATATGGGGTAATAGGGGGTTAATGTCACCATTGTATTGTAAGGTGACATCAAGCCGACTTAGGAATGGAGAGGTGTCAAGAAGACACCTATTCATTACTAATTCTATAGATGTTAAAGGGTTAAATAAAGACACAGCCAGAATAAAGTATTTTAATGAAATAAAACACAACACAGTTTTCCCATATTTATTGTTACGCCTAATTCATGTGATGCCCACGATCTCCTGTAAAAAAAGAAAAATAAACCAACACAAATACTCCCTGGTCTGATGTAGTCCATTTAATATGACTGTCCCACAACGATCTCCCCTATAGAGCTGTAACATCAGGAGATGTGACTGCTCTATAGGCCTCCAGTGACACACTGACAGAAGACAATAGCTTCTGCAGTGTTATCACTGAGGGTTCAATGAGTTCATGTTCTCAATTTACGGCACTGCTGCGTGAGAATTTTCCCATGCAGCGGTGCTGCAAGTGACAGTATGAACTCTGCTGAACTCTGTGTTTTACCTGCGGATTCCCCGCAGATTTTGTGCAGATTTCACCTGCGGTTTTACACCTGCGGATTCCTATTATAGAATAGGAGTAAAACGCTGCGGAATCCGCACAAAGAATTGACATGCTGTGGAAAAAAAACCACAGCGTTTCCGCATGGAATTTTCCGCAGCATTGGTTTTCCACAGGTTGGATTTGGTTTTCCATAGGTTTACATGGTACTGTATACCGCATGGAAAACTGCTGTGGATCCACAGGGCCAAATCCGCTGTGAATCTGCAGCCAAATCCGCAATGTGTGCACATACCCTTAGAGTTTATTTATCGCTTTTTCAGGTGTGTAACAAAGTGGATCCGCATAAAAAAAATGTTATGTGTACATACCCTTAGTCTGACTTACCAGTAGGGGGCATGAGCACCAAATAGGGTCCGGCATATAATTAGTAACTTACTAAACGTCACTATAAAATTGAGAAGCAATATTCAATCTCTTTATAAAAAACAACTTCCATAGTATCTACAAAATTCATTCTATGTGTGTGTGTAATGTTTTAATAAAAATGTGCAGCAGAAGAGATAAATATGAGCCTGGATCATCTATTTGTAACCCCATCTACATGGTCTACATGAAGAAAAGATTCCTCTATCAGCGGTTGAGTTATCTTTACCTCCAAAGTAATCTTTTCACAGACTCTGTAATACCTCATCATTTGATATGTTGAGATGCAAAAGTGCATTTACCAGAGGGCAAAGCGTCTTAATGGTTTTCTGTAACTAGTGTTTATCCGCCTGGATTTGGTGAGCAGGCAGTGATGTATAGTGGGCCTTGTTTGAAACCGATGAGAGATTATGCCTGGCTAATATCCAAGGCTACAAATTCCCCCCTATTGCAGCAGGCATAAACAGCAATGGGACATGTTCTTCATATTCCATCACAGCAGGTATCCCATCAGCTGTAGAAATACTCCAGCTGCCAGAAAGGAAAGCTTTCCTCCAATATACTATTTTTTTCTGAACAAATTCCAGCCATATACTGCTAAATAGAAGCCTTGATTGAAACCTATTTCTCTCCACAAGCAACATTGATGACATTTTTTTATCCAAAGACATGTGACATTAACCAGACAACACTACATATATTTTTCTTTTGTGCCAGGCTAAAGTTTGGGTTATACACATGGAAAAAGGGTCAGATGCATAGGGGCCTTCGAGGCATAGGGTCTTCTACCACCCAGACTTTCCCAGACACTTTGAGGAGTCTTGCTTCTTTACAGTCGGTACGAAAAGTATTCAGACCCCTGTAAATTTTTCACTCTTTGTTTCATTGCAGCCATTTGGTAAATTCAAAAAAGTTAATTTTTTTCTTATTAATGTACTCTCTGCACCCCATCTTGACTGAACAAAAACAGAAATCTAGAAATCTTTGAAAATGTATTAAAAAAGAAAAACTGAAATATCACATGGTCATAAGTATTCAGACCCTTTGCTCAGTATTGAGTAGAAGCACCCTTTTACGCTAGTACAGCCATGAGTCTTCTTCGGAATGATGCAACAAGTTTTTCACACCTGGATTTAGGGATCCTATGCCATTCTTCCTTGCAAATCCTCTCCAGTTCCATCAGGTTGGATGGTGAACGTTGGTGGAAAGCCATTTTCAGGTCTTTCCGGAGATGCTCAATTGGGTTTAGGTCAGGGCTCTTAAACGTTTCGGCCTTTGTTGGCCTTCTTCAGTAACTATGTACAGAAAATAACAATAATATAACACATTTGTTATTTTCTGTACATAGTTACTGAAGAAGGCCAACAAAGGCCGAAACGTTTAACTTCTCTTTTGCTAATAAATCCAAAAGAGATTCACCATAAGTTGAGTGCCGGGTTTATTTTATATTGATATATGGTGTGGGATCCTACCCGGGCACCCTCACGGGGTAGTGCATGCGGTTCTTTTTTCTTAGGTCAGGGCTCTGGCTGGGCCAGTCAAGAATGGTCACAGAGTTGTTCTGAAGCTACTCCTTTGTTATTTTAGCTGTGTGCTTAGGGTCATTGTCTTGTTGGAAGGTGAACCTTCAGCCAAGTCTGAGTTCCAGAGCACTCTGGAAGAGGTTTTCATCCAGGATATCTCTGTACTTGGCCGCATTCATGTTTCATTCAATGACAACCAGTCATCCTGTCCCTGCAGCTGAAAAACACCCACATAGCATGATGCTGCCACCACCATGTTTCACTCTTGGGATTGTATTGGGCAGGTGATGAGCAGTGCCTGATTTTCTCCACACATACCACTTAGAATTATCACCAAAAAGGTCTATCTTCGTCTCATCAAGGCCTGATTGGTGGAGGGTTGCAGTGATAGTTGACTTTGTGGAACTTTCTCCCATCTCCCTACTGCATCTCTGGAGCTCAGCCACAGTGATCTTGTGATTCTTCTATACCTCTCTCACCAAGGCTCTTCTCCTATGATTGCTCAGTTTGGTTGGACATCCAGGTCTAGGAAGACTTCTGGTGGTCCCAAACTTCTTCCATTTAAGGATTATGGAGGCCACTGTGCTCTTTGGAACCTTCAGTACTGCTGAAATTCTGTTGTAACCTTGGTCAGATCTATGCCTTGCCACAATTCTGTCTCTGAGCTCCTTGGCCAGTCCCTTTGACCTCATGATTCTCATTTGATCTGACATGCACTGAGAGCCATTGGTCTTATATAGACAGGTGTGTGCCTTTCCAAATCAAGTCCTATCAGTTTAGTTAAACACAGCCGGACTCCAATGAAGGAGTAGAACCATCTCAATGAGGATCACAAGGAAATGGACAGCATGTGACTTAAATATGAGTGTCTAAGCAAAGGGCCTGAATACTTATGACCATGTGATATTTCAGTTTTTCTTTTTTATTAAATTTGCAAAAACTACCACATTTCTGTTTTTTTTTTTCATGCAAGATGGGGTGCAGAGTGTACATTAATGAGAAAAAAATAACTTTTTTAATTTACCAAATGACTGCAATGAAACAAAGAGTGAAAAATGTAAAGGGGTCTGAATGCTTTCCATACCCACGGCATGTCTCCATTTAGAGCATAGATACCCATACACCATAATCAAAAAAGTACAGAGTTTGAGCATTCTTGTTTATTGCCTAGGGAGAAGGCGAAAGGCACTTCATAGACAAAATACAATAATCTTTATCTTTTTTTTTTAAATCCAGTATTATACATTAGGGATCAGTTATTTTGCCCCCATGCTGTAGACCATATCAACATTAGTGGCATCTGCCATCAGGTGGCATACTTTAAAGTGTATTTCCATCTTTACTTAGGAAAGCATTATATTAAACTGTTAATGGGCACATTTTTTGCCCAGGGGCCTCTAGCAGCCTTGATCAGACCCTGCCAGAGATAGAATCGAGATAAAGGACCAAGTCTAAGTCTGAAGTTTTCTACCAAGTTTGAGGGCATCATTGTCAGGAAACATCTGACTTTACATCTTGCATCTCCAGCAAGTCTAGTAATTATCACAGTTAGCCACCAAATCCCTTTTTTTGCTCCTGGCAAAAATGTTTAATGGATGTCTAACATTTAGAAATATTCTTTTCAATGTTTCCCGGACTATGCCACACTGTCTACAGTTGCCCAGAGTTGTATGACTGCGTCTTTGTGAGGGATTCTAATGTTTCAGTAAATTAATATTATTTACTCTGCAACCAAATGAACAGGATATTCCCCTCCATCTGTTGGAGTATTCATAATTGTTGGTGTATGTGTAGGACACAGTTCTTCTTAGAATGACTAGTCTGTAAATGGAGTTGTACTTTTCTGAGAATTCATCGCTGTCCTGGAAGCAATCTGCTCCTTTCATAAGTCTAAACAAAAATTGGATTGTGGTGGAGGCCAAGCTGAGGACCAGCGGAACCGATGGAGTTTACTCTGAGCTGGGTGTTTACAGCTGAACTCTGAGTAAACATTTATTACCCTTTTGGAATTTAATGCTAATCGACACTCATGTTTAATGGTTTTATAACGGAATATTAAAGTTTATGATCTTGCTGGCCCATGAGTTGGACAACCAAATGTGCTTAACAAATCATGTCATTTCAGATGATCTGGATGTCTGCCACTTTCAGGATAAACAATTTTCTATCCATCTGTGTTTTTATGATTTTTAATAAGTTAAAGGGGTGTAGATATAAGGTCTTCATTTTCTTTTTCAGAAATAGTGCGAATCTTGTCCATGGGTCTACTGAGATTAACTTGGGAACAACATTTATGACCTATTTCCAGGATAAAATAGAAATGAATTAAAGGGGTTGTCCAGGACATTTATAATTTTTATGTTTGGGGTTAGGAACTACCTGGCAGTCTGAAGATCTGTGGGTGAAGCTGCATTGAGCTCCTTGAAGGAAATCATCAAACCAGGAATGAAGCTTGAAGGAAAGAGTTTGCATATTCATGGTGCATTCTGGGAAGAGTGAAGAGTGAACAATGAAGAGTCACTGCGAGTCTGAAGATTTTTTTGGTGCAGCTGAATTTTCACGATAATTCCACAGAAATTTGTTTTGATGAACATTCTTTTCTTCTCCAATAAGGTTTGATAAAGACCAGGGATATGGTCAAAACATTACCTTATGGAATAGTTAGCATTTCTCTACTGCGGTGAAGCAATTTTCTTTATCTGGTGATTGAAATATATCCTTTTTTTTGCAAATTATATGAAACTCTGAGTGCGACTGTTTATCCTCTGGATTACGGACAGTGGAATATTTTCATGTTCAGTCAGCACCTCCCAAGCTAGAGTGTGCATCTTTCCTTCTTTTTTAGCTGTCATTTGGAGGCCCCTTTTCTGTAACTACAGACTATACTTGCTGGAGATACGAAATCTGTTGGCCAACCAAAAGTTGGGAGACAGTGAGTACAGGGGTAGTGGGATTATCGGCCTCGGGGAAGGAATCTTGTGTACTGAGGACATTGTATTTTGACCATCTACCTGGATTTGTTGTAAAACCATCATCTCCTGCCTCGATTACTGCAATACCCTCCTCTGTGGCCTCCCCGCAAACTCTCTTGCACCACTCCAGTCTGTCCTCAACTCTGCTGCCCGGCTAATCCACCTCTCTCCTCGCTACTCCCCCGTTTCTCCCCCTCTGCAAATCCCTCCACTGGCTCCTAATTCCCCAATGAATCCAGTTCAAACTACTAACACTGACCTACAAAGCAATCCACAACCTATCCCCTCCCTATATCTCTTAATTATGGACGTGTGGAATAAAACATAGTTTCATTGTTAACCTGCATATGTGATTATTATAACCCACAACCTCAGAACTTCACAGCATTGGAAAGGAGGACATCAGATAACAAGAGTGAATTTTGGCAAGATCTTCACCGCTTTGATATCATATAAACATTAAAGAACATGGAAGAGGCCAGTAGCCATTTGGTGAGCTGCATTGCATACTACTTGTTCACAGACTTACCAGTGGAAAAGCCAAACTTCACTTGCCAGAAATGCAAACTTTTGGCCATGTTGGAAGAAAAGTTTCAAAGTCTAGTCTAAAAGAGAATAGCTACACTGAAAATTATTAAAGTAGGGAATTCTTAGACAGAGCAGAAGTATCACTTCAGAATACAGAAAGTGAAGTAATTTGTAGTGCATCTGAAGAAACAGAGGAATGGAAGCTTATGACCAAGAGAAGCTGTAGGATCGAGAGATAGTCAGAACCCAAACTGCTGAGGAACCCTTACCAGGCTCTCACGCAGAAGAATGATGATCATATAGATCAAGATAAGACTTTGCCCACAAAAAAACAAACTTGTAAGCAGTCAGAGTCCTCTTGGATGGAGAAAGGAAAATGTGAAGAAGGAATTGAGAGTGGGGAGCATGGTGGATTCCCTTTTGAGAGGAACAGAGGCCGCTATCTGAAGACTAGATACAACCTCAAGAGAAATGTGCAGTCTTCCAGGTGAAAAAATCAAAGATGTGTCTGACAGTATGTCAGGACTCTTCAGATCTACAGATGACTACCCATTCCTGCTAATACATGTGGGGGCAAATAACATCACAGAAAAGGACCTGGAAACCATCTGCAGTAACTTTGAAGACTTAGGCAAAAAAGTGAAAGAACTGGGAGCGCAGGTGGTCTTCTCATCCATCCTCCCAGTGGATGGCTATGGAATAAGGAGGTGCAACAAGATTCTACAGGTAAACAACTGGCTAGATGGATGGTGCCGTCAGCAAGGATTTGGATTTCTGGATCATGGAGTGAATTATCTATACAATGAACTACTTGCCAGAGAAGGGCTGCACATTACCAAGACTGGAAAACACATATTTGGAAGACACCTTGCTACACTCATCAGGAGAGCTTTCAACTAGAACATTGTAGGAAGGGAAGCAAAAGGCCAGGGAAAGCCATACGGTGAACAAATACTATTGAGCATTCTGCTATTAGAAGTGGAAGTGAAGATCAAAGACTAAAAAATCAGAATAATAAAAATATTGGAGAAAGAGAAACAGATCACAAACTAAGATGTTTATATACAAATGCACAGAGCATGGGCAACAAATAAGGGGAATTGGAGCAGGAAAAGAAATATGATGTTATTGGCATCACTGAAACGTGGTGGAACAATACACATGATTAGAATACAAGGCTAGAAGGATACAATTTATTTGTAAGAAACAGACTTAATAAAAAGGGACAAGGTGTCGCACTGTATGTTAGAAAGTGTATATCTCCAGAGACACTGAAGCTTCAGAGACCCCGAGTTCTGTGGAAACTGTTTGGGTAAGAATACGAGGAAAGAACAACGGATATGACACCATTGTAGGCATTTACTATAGGCCACCTGGGCAAGCTGAAGATATGCATGAATTCTATATGCGTCACATGGCCAAGTTATCAAAAAATATGACATAATGAGCATGGGAGATTTCAAATATCCAGACATTTGTTGGGAATCTCAGGTAAAAGTAACAGGCCCAACTGTAATGGGCTAGGTGGTGGAACTACTGTGCCAAAGCCCAAGGAAGACCTGGAGGAGCGTGACTAGGAGCCTCACCCAATCTGACCACAGACACGTAGCAGCTAACAACACCGCGGTCCGTGGAGAGACAAGGGAGATGATCCGGGTGCTACTCCTGGACTGACCTTGGGTAGATGGCGGCTGACTGATAGGAACGGATAGCTGGTATGGCACAGGGGAATGTCCAACAGATGCAGGCAGGCAGAAGATGACAGGAACCACAGGTGCAGACAAGAAGACAGTCTGGCGGAGAGATGAGCACTGGCGGGTGCAGCAGACTCGGCTACCATTGAAAGAAGCACTGACGGGTGCAGCAGACTCGGCTACCATTGAAGGAAGCACTGGCGGGTGCAGCAGACTCGGCTACCATTAAAGGAAGCACGGGCAGGTATAGCAGACTCAGCTACCATTGAAGGAAGCACTGGCAGGTGCAGCAATCTGAGATGCAAGTGCAGGCACCTGGGAACTGACAAGCGTGTTAGGAACAAACTCACAACATTGCACAGACACCTCCATGTTGGAGGAGGTGGTTAAGAAAGTAAGTGACCTCCATCTATTGGCTGGGGACACTTTAGAGAAACATGTGCTGCCCCTTTAAGAAAGAGGAAGTGTGTGTGCAACCTAAACACAGTGCCTGGAGACTTGCTAAGAGTGCATGTACCTCGGGCTGCAGCAGACCCGGAAGTAGCAGGACAGGAGCCTCGGCAGTGAGTATGCTGGTGTCTCTGCAGGGAGAGAGGGATTGTAGGCAGAGATGTGGGCGCTACACCAGCAAATTCTTACCCTCTCTCGCTGACAACTTTATCTTTCAATAGATAGAAGAGAGAAAAAGGGGATCTGCTACCTTGGATCTAAGCCTTATAAGCAGGGAGGAAGTGATTGAGGAGGTATCGGAGACTGGGACCCTAGGAGGCAGCGATCATGTTATCATAGAATTTTGGATAGCTAGAGGAGGAAGACCTGTGAAGACTCAGACTTAAAGGTTGGATTTCAGAAAGGCAGATCTTAAGGGACTCAGAAAGAGGATAGGAGGGATGCAATGGCTGGAAGTCCTTAAGGACAGAAATGTCCAGGAAGGATGGAAAATTTTGAAAAATGAGATTCTCCAAGCAGAATCGTTAACAATCCCTAAAAGAGGGAAGAATAGGAAGCATTTAAGTAAACCAGGATGGATGAACTCAGAACTTAAACACATGCTAAAAAGGAAGAAAAAAATGTTTATCCAATGGAAACACAGAGGCTAATCTAAAGAAGAATATAATGCTGCCTGCAGAACCTGAATGGAAAGCATCAGATTAGCTAAAGCCGATAATGAATTAAGGCTTGCAAGAGAAGTCAAAAACAATAACAAAGGATTTTGGGGGTATGTCAAAAGTAAATGAAAAGTCAGTCGCTATAGGATTTTTACAGAATGAAATTGGTAAACTGGTCAAAAATGATATTGAAAAGGCCAAACTTTTAAATTCCTATTTTGCATCTGTGTTGTCTAAGAAAGCAAATGTAGCATCAACTGACATTCATTGCACTATTGAAGGAATAGAAGAATCCACAATATCTATAAACAGAGAGAAAGTGAGGGAATACTTAGCTAACATAACTTAATACAAGTCTCTAGGTCCAGATGAATTACATCCTAGAGTACCGAAGGAGGTAGCAGAAGAAATTATTGAACCACTCTCCATAAACTTTGAAAATTCATGCAGAACAGAAGTCCCAGAAGACTGGAGAAGAGTGATTGTTGTCCCTACCTTCAAAAAGGGTTATAAACAGCTGAAGAGAAAAAATAGTGCAAAATAGGGTCTTATCTGATAGTAATTAATAAAAATGGTATCAATATCTGCTGACCTGATCCCTGGTTTTATGGCTGTTGCAGATCCACGGGTGATTTCACCAGAGAAATATGTAAAAAAAATGGAAACTTTGTGGTCTGTATCCATGTTACCAGGTGATGAAGAAACAACAAATGCAGGAGATAATGTAAAGAAAGGAAAAAAATATTATCCCTGGCATGTGATATTTCTTCATCACCTGGCAGCGTGGATACAGACCACAAACTTTCCATTTTTACATAACCTCTAAAAAGGGAAAGAAGATGGACCCAGGGTACTATAGTTCTGTGAGCCTGACTTCTATACCAGGAAAGACCTTTGAACAAATTACTAAACAACATATATGTAAGTATCTGCATGAGAATGAAGTGATTAACCGGAGCCAGGATGGGTTTGTAACTAATAAGTCATGTCAGACTAACTTAATTTCTGTCTATGACAGAATCACTGACTGGGTGGATCAGGGAAATACGGTATATCTTGACTTCAGCAAAGCATTTGACAAAGTATCTCAAACTATCCTTAATGAAAAAATGACCAGCTATGGAATGGACAAGGCAACTGTTAGGTGGATTCATAACTGGCGTAGTGATCGGACCCAAAGAGCATAAATGGCTAAACATCCAATTGGAAGAATGTCTCAAGTGGAGTACCACAGGGCTCTGTCCTTGACCCTATATTGTTCAACATCTTTAGCAATAATTTAGGTGAAGGAATTGAGGATAAACTGATTAAATTTGCTGATGACACAAAGCTAGTAGGGATAGCTTATATTGGGGAATAGAGAATTCTAAAAGATCTAAACAAACTGGAACTATGGGCAGCAACTAACAGAATGATTTTTAACAGGGAGCAATGCAAAGTTCTACATCTGGGCAAGAAAAATGAAAAAAAAAACATATACAGAATGGGAGGAATAGGTCTAAGCAGCAGCAAATGTGAAAAAGACTTGGATATGCTGATAGATCACTTACTGAACATGAGTAAACAGTGTCATGCAGCCACAAAAAAAAGCAAACACAATTCTAGATTGTATTAACAGGAGCATAGAGTCTAGATCACATGAAGTAATTATCCCCCTCTACTCCTCTTTGGTCAGGCCACATCTGGAATACTGTGTCCAGTTCTGGGCACCACATTTTAAAAGAGACATGAACAAACTGGAGCAAGTTCAAAGAAGAGCGACCAAAATGATGACCGGTCAGCAAACAATGTCCTATGAAGAACAGTTAGAGGATTTGTTAATGTTTAGCTTGCAAAATAGAAGACTGAGAGGAGACTTAATAGCTGTCTACAAATACAGTGCCTTGCTAAAGTATTTGGCCCCCTGGAACTTTTCAACCTTTTCCCACATATCATGCTTCAAACATAAAGATAACAACTGTAAAATTTTAAAATTCGGGTGAAGAATCAACAACAAGTGGAACACAATTGTGAAGTTGAACGAAATTTATTGGATATTTTAAATGTTTGTGGAAATTCAAAAACTGAAAAGTGGGCCGTGAAATATTATTCGGCCCCTTTACTTTCAGTGCAGCTCACTCCAGAAGTTCATTGTGGATCTCTGAATGATCCAATGTTGTCCTAAATGCTTAATGATGATAAATATAATCCACCTGTGTGTAATCAAGTCTCCGTATAAATGCACCTGCTCTGTGATAGTCTCAGGGTTCTGTTTGAAGCACAGAGAGCATCATGAAGACCAAGGAACACAACAGGCAGGTCCGTGATACTGTTGAAGAGAAGTTTAAAGCTGGATTTGGATACAAAAATATTTCCAAAACATTAAACATCCCAAGGAGCACTGTGCAAGTGATCATATTAAAATGGAAGGAGTATCATACCACTGCAAATCTACCAAGACCCGGCCGTCCCTCTAAACTTTCATCTCAAGCAAGGAGAAGACTGATCAGAGATGCAGCCAAGAGACCCATGATCACTCTGGATGAACTGCAGAGATCTACAGCTGAGGTGGGATAGTCTGTCCATAGAACAACAATCAGTTATACACTGCACAAATCTGGCCTTTATGGAAGAGTGGCAAGAAGAAAGCCATTTCTCAAAGATATCCATAAAAAGTGTTGATTGAAGCCTGCAACAAGCCACCTGGGAGACACAACAAACATGTGGAAGAAGGTGCTCTGGTCAGATGAAACCAAAATCAAACTTTTTGGCAACAATGCCAAACTATATGTTTGGAGTAAAGGCAACACAGCTCATCACCCTGAACACACCATCCCCACTGTCAAACATGGTGGTGGCAGCATCATGGTTCGGGCCTGCTTTTCTTCAGCAGGGACAGGGAAGATGGTTAAAATTGATGGGAAGATGGATGGAGCCAAATACAGGACCATTCTTGAAGAAAACCTGTTGGAGTCTGCAAAAGACCTGAGACTGGGACTGAGATTTGTCATCCAACAAGACAACGATCCCAAACATAAAGCAAAATCTACAATAGAATGGTTCCCAAATAAACGTATCCAGGTGTTAAAATGGCCAAGTGAAGTCCAAACCTCAATCCAATTGAGAATCTGTGGAAAGAGCTGAAAACTACTGTTCACAAATGATCTCCATCAAACGTCACTGAGCTCGAGCTGTTTGCCAAGGAAGAATGGGCAAGAATTTCAGTCTCTTAATGTACAAAACTGATAGAGACATACCCCAAGCGACTTGCAGCTGTAATCGCAGCAAAAGGTGGCGCAACAAAGTATTAAGTTAAAGGGGCCGAATAATATTGCACTCCCCACTTTTCAGTTTTTGAATTTCCACAAAAATTTTAAATAACCAGTAAATTTCGTTCAGCTTCACAATTGTGTTCCACTTGTTGTTGATTCTTCACCAAAAATTTACATTTGGTATCTAAATCTCTGTCTTCCAGGGTGTATTTCCCGACAGACACTTGGACGAGTAAGCATGGCCAAGGGCGTTACATCTCGCTGACTGGGCATTGGGTGACTCTGGTGGCTGTGGGCACAGATGCTGCTCCACAAGTCTTGGAATCCCCAAGGATTGCAGGACAAACCTCTACATTGAACACTTCATCCACTGCTTCTGCCTCCTCCTCTATCACCTCTAGGGCCTTCACCTGCACCCTCAACCCCTGCCTTAAAAATACACGTATTCCAACAGTGCAGAACGAATCCCCACCACCACTGTACTGCACAGCCAGAGCTCACCGCAATCAGGCAGTATAAAAAATTGATATGCCTTGGAGATCGCTGTCATACAACTGAAGAGATGTGGACAACTCTCCAGGCTGTTTGATCAATGTTTGTCTCTGCTGAACCTGCATCCAGGGAAGGCTGTGTCAGATCACGGTGGTGGCCCTACGGTGAGGCAAGCTCACATACGTGTCTTGCATGGCTCACGTCCCCAACCTGGTGGTACAGCATTTTCTCCACCACTATCCTGGCCTGGGTGAGCTGCTCCAGAAAGCACGAAAGCTGTGTGCTCATTTCCGCCATTCGTACCCCTCTGGACATTGACTTGCATCGATACAGAGGTCTTTGTCCATGCCAATTAACAGGTTGATATGCAATGTGTCGACATAGGGGATGTGATTGTTCCTTTTTCTCTCCTACCCCTGTTTACATGTTGCATAGTATTTATGTGTTCATACACGGTGGTACTGCTACACATAAAGTGTATTACCTGTTGTGAACTCTATTTTTAGGCTCCTTCTAGTGGTCACAAGCGGTACTGTGTAGTGTTGTCTTCTGCAGGTTGGCTGCATCAGCTGGTTCGTTATCCTTGGTTCGTTTCCTATTTAACTCACCTGGATACTCAGTTCCTTGCCTGCCATCAATGTATTCAGTGCTCTTCAGATTCCTTGTGATTACCTTGCTCCCAGCCTCTCCAAGACAAGCTAAGTTTTTGTCCGTTCATTTTTTTATTATCAGCATTCATCATGTTTCTTGTCCAGCTTGCTAAGATGTGATCTCCTCGCTTGCTGGTTGCTCTAGGGGACTTAGTTTCTCCCCCCACACCGTTAGTTGGTGCGGGGGTTCATGAAATCTCAGTGTGGATATTTTGTTAGGGTTTTTTACTGACCGCACAGACCCCTTACTATTTTCTGCTATCTAGTATTAGTGGGCCTCATTTGCTGAATCTGTTTTCACCCCTGTGTATGTGCCTTCCTCTTACCTCACCGTTATTATTTGTTGGGGGCTTCTATATCTTTGGGGATTATTTCTCTGGAGGCAAGAGAGGTCTTTCTTTCTCTCTAGGGGTAGTTAGTTCCTCAGGCTGGCTCGAGACGTCTAGGATTTTTTAGGCACGTTCACCGGCTTATTATAGTGTGTTTGGATAGGTTCAGATTTGCGGTCAGTCCAGTTTGCCACCTCCCTAGAGCTTGTCCTATGTTTGTTACTTAGCTGGAGTAATTCGTGATCCTCAACCACTAAGGATCATAACAATTACCACTGTGTATAAGAGCATTGCTACACCCGATGTGTATTGCTCTTGATATATGTATGCCTTTAAATGCACAGTTGTTTGCACACATATAATTATTAGGGAAAGAAAGTACCCTGGGCCCAGTGTAGTGTTAGGGGAGTAGTATCCCTAGTTGGCCACTAGATGGGGGCATTATAGTAAATAGTTAAAATAGGAGGGGCACGGTGGAGATAAGTATAGTTAGAGCTTCCTGGTAAAGTCAGTCGGGGCCTGGGTGCCTGTGCAGCTCACTGGGCTGCCTGGCCAGGAATCATTGTGTCCCGCAACGTTAAAGAAAGGGGCCCAGCATAGAACAGATGGCACTTAAGGTTCCTCTAGGAGGAAGAAGTACAGCAGCACTGTGGATGCAGCTGATAGAAATCTGTCCCTTCAAAGAGAGAAGTCTGATCAGCATGGTTAGTACACACGAGATGTGACAGATCTTTGCCTGGGCAGCAGTTCTTAGAACTGGGACGAAATGGTGTAGGACTCCCCTATGTGAGGCGAGAATTCCGAATGGAACAGAATCTGCGAACTGAGAGGTATGGTCCGACCCGGGGCTGAGCGTAGAGAAGGAAAGGACAGAGAAGGGACAGAAAGGAAAATACCAACTGTGATACCTGAAGTGCCTGTATTTGAGCAAGCTGTGCTGAGTAAAGAAGCTGACATTGAAGTTAAGCCGGAGTGTGTCTCCTTTATTGTGGAACCGTCTGTGAGGAATACATCCCCATACCGGGCAAGTCCAGATGGCACAGAGTCAGCTACAAGGTACTGCAGCAGAGAGATGTGATCTTTTGTGGGGAGGGGACCAGGGAGTGATAGAGGGATTGCTGTCGGCCATGGCTACCTCTACTACCACTACATCTGCTGGGTTAGCTGTAGTGGAAGACGTGTTGGTACGAATTATACTGTTTCTATTCTCGTGACAGTTATTCCACTTCGGTGATGTCAGGCCTTCATTTTTTAAAATGTGAAAACCCCAGGTTGAGTGTCCATCTGCTGGATTGGGTGTAGTGGAATACCTGTCGGTTCCTATAATACTATTTCTACTGTTTTGAAATTCATGCCACTTTTGTGGTGTCTGCCAGTAATTTCTGGAAATGTGAACACTCCTGGTTGGGTGTCCATCTGGTGTACTAGGTGTAGGGGAAGACCTGTCGGTCCCTAATATTCTATTTCTACTGGGGTGAAATTGATGTGGTGTGTGATGCAGCGGTATGACCATACAAGTGAAACGGCAGTGACCCAAACAAGACGTTCTTTTATTGTGTTACTTCACAGTCAATATAGTATACGGCTTCTTCATACAGTCCATTAATAATGCATAGCTATATGATGCAGTCAATACACAGGCCGAACTTCCCTCTGTCCAGTTTCCCTGGGTGACCGCACGCCGGTAACAAGTCTCTGTACTCAGTCAGCACACTGCACTCTTTATCCTCTGGAGTGCAGCCGGGTACACGTAAGACAGCCCAAGACGCAGGGTGTCAGTCTCTCTGGTTCCTTTAGCCTCTGTGCTGCTCCACACAGAGAGAGCTCTGCAGACAACTGTCCTGTCTGCTTCCAAGAACACACTGACACACCTCCCCCACTACTTCAGGGCTTTTTAATCAGTCACTGCTTCACTATTCTAATTACAGCCACACCTGTGTCTGTAGTACGCCCCCATGGCCTCACTACGCTTCCATGCACATTCTGCAGAGCACATACAGCGCCCCCTAGCTGTAACAGGGGTCACTGCCTCACATATCCTCCCCCCTGTTCATACCTGTGGGGTTGAACATTTGTTACCCCGTAAGGGCGAAAGACAGGGCATTGGTATGCCCCCTGACATCCCCGCTCACTACATTAAGAAACCAAAGTAGGGACCGGAACCATCGATCAACACACGCATCCCTCCTCTTTGCGTTTCTCCTCCATATTTCATTACGGGACCACCCACCCCGATCTCCATCGAAGAAGCCAAACCTTCTTTTCTGATTAACCGCAGATTTGGGCCAGTTTTGGGTGGTCTTTACTTTGTTTACTTCTGGTTCACTAACCCCATGGGTCATCCTGTCACCTAAGTATCTGCTTTCGGGCCCCTGGTACCGCTTCCTCAGTACCCTTACCTGTGCCTGAGTGACTACATCACGCTGAAATGCCACGGACCGCGCTGGCAACTCTGAGCATATATCTGTACTACGCCGCACCTGAGCCGGACCCTCCCGACATTGCTGTCTAGCGAGCGCTCTATCTAATTTACCCTGACCCCCGGCCCCATCCTTGACCGGTGCCAGAGGGTTCCTTGTGCGCACATCCCCAGTCGCCTCTGCGATCATACACTCTCGGCTCTTCTCATACCTGCATCTTTTATATCTGCATCTCCGAAAGGGACCCTGGATCTGAGCTGTCCCAACCTTACCAGGGAACACCTCTAGCTCAGGGTTCAATGGGGTCCCCACAACCTCTACTGCCACAACCTCTAGAGGGAGCCTATCGGGATTACACTCTAACCCTAAATTGGCGACCTGTTGTGGATTCTGTTTGTGGGCTCCCTCTGGTGGTTACTGCTGGTACTGGGTGACTTTGGTGGGTTGCGGCCTTTGGTTTCCACCTGTCCATCAGAGGCTGGGTGTTTCCTATTTTACCTGGCCTTTCTGTCATTCCCTTGCCGGCTATCAATGTATTCAGATGTGCTCTGTTTGGTTCCTGCCTACCTGCTCCCAGATCTTTCAGGATAAGCTAAGTGCTGATTTTCAGTTGTTTGGTTTTTTGTCCAGCTTGCTTATTATGTCTCTATGCTAGCTGGTAGCTCTAGTGGACTGAGGTTCTCCCCATGTGCCATGAGTTGGCACATGGGTTCTTGTAATCTCAGGATGGTTTTTTGATTAGGGTTTTTTGCTGACCGCTCAGACCCCTTTTGTATCGTTCTGCTTTCTAGTTTACAGCGGGCCTCAATTTGCTGAACCTATATATATCATCTCTATGTGTGTGCCTTCCTCTCATTTCACCGTCAATACATGTGGGGGGCAACTATACCTTTTGGGGTTCATTCCTCTGGAGGCAAGTGAGGTCTTATTTTCTCTGCAGTACTAGTTAGCTCTTAGGCTGGTGCGTGGCATCTAGAACCAACGTAGGCACGCTCCCTGGCTATCTCTAGTTGCGTTTGTCAGGCGTAGGGCAGCGGTCAGCCCAGGTTCCATCACCCTAGAGCTCGTCCGATATTTTGTATTACTTTGCTTGTCCCTTGCTATCCCTAGCCATTGGGATTCATGACAGTATAGCCGGCCCACAAAGTGTTAATTGTTTGGGCTGAAGCAGGAGAAAAAGAAGTGTTTAAGGGAAATTTTTTTTTTTTTTTTTTTTTCCTTCAGAGTTCTGCTGCCTAGCCCTTAATTGCTGTCTAGCTGCTTCTTACCTCCTCTTAACCCTTGAATGGCTCTGATATTAGCTGTTTAACATGGATGTCCAGAGTTTGGCTTCCAGCCTGAGTAATCTCGCGGCAAAAGTTCAAAACATACAGGATTTTGTTGTTCACACTCCCATGTCTGAACCTAGAATTCCTATTCCAGAGTTCTTTTCTGGAGATAGATCTACCTTCCTGAATTTCAGGAACAATTGTAAATTGTTTCTTTCTTTAAAATCTCGCTCCTCTAGAGACCCTGCTCAACAGGTCAAGATTGTAATATCTTTCCTGCGGGGCGACCCTCAGAATTGGGCATTTGCATTGGCACCAGGGGATCCTGCATTGCTCAATGTGGATGCGTTTTTTCTGGCATTGGGATTGCTCTATGAGGAACCCAACCTGGAGATTCAGGCTGAAAAGGCTTTATTAGCCCTCTCTCAGGGGCATGATGAAGCGGAAATATATTGTCAAAAATTTCGGAAATGGTCGGTGCTTACTCAGTGGAATGAGTGCGCCCTGGCTGCTAACTTCAGAAATGGTCTTTCCGAGGCCATTAAGGATATTATGGTGGGGTTCCCTACGCCTACAGGTCTGAATGAGTCGATGGCTATGGCCATTCAGATTGATCGGCGTTTACGGGAGCGCAAACCCGTGCACCAGTTGGCGGTGTCTTCTGAACAGGCACCTGAGACTATGCAATGTGATAGAATTCAGTCCAGAAGTGAACGGCAAAATTATAGGCGGAAAAATGGATTGTGTTTTTATTGTGGTGATTCAGCTCATGTTATATCAGCATGCTCTAAACGCACAAAAAGGGTTGATAAATCTTTTGCCATTGGTACTCTGCAGCCTAAGTTCATTTTGTCTGTGACTCTGATTTTTTCACTGTCTTCCATTTCCGTCGATGCCTATGTGGATTCAGGCGCTGCCCTGAGTCTTATGGATTGGTCATTTGCTAAACGCTGCGGTTTTAGTCTGGAGCCTCTGGAAGTTCCTATCCCTCTGAAGGGAATTGACTCTACACCATTGGCTATGAATAAGCCGCAGTATTGGACACAAGTGACCATGCGCATGACTCCCGTTCATCAGGAGGTGATTCGCTTCCTTGTACTGTATAATTTACATGATGTACTAGTGCTTGGTCTGCCATGGTTACAAACTCATAATCCTGTCCTGGACTGGAAAACAATGTCTGTGTTAAGCTGGGGATGTCAGGGGGTTCATGATGATGCACCTCCGATTTCAATCGCTTCATCTACTCCTTCTGAGATCCCTGCGTTTTTGTCTGACTATAGGGATGTTTTTGAGGAGCCTAAGCTCAATTCGCTCCCTCCTCATAGAGATTGTGACTGTGCTATAGAATTGATTCCTGGCAGTAAGTTCCCTAAGGGTCATTTATTTAATCTGTCACTGCCAGAGCATACTGCTATGCGGAATTATATTAAGGAGTCCTTGGAAAAGGGACATATTCGTCCATCTTCGTCCCCTCTGGGAGCAGGTTTTTTTTTCGTGGCAAAAAAAGATGGTTCCCTGAGGCCTTGTATAGATTATCGCCTTCTGAATAAGATTACAGTCAAATATCAGTATCCACTGCCATTATTGACTGATTTGTTTGCTCGCATTAAGGGGGCTAGGTGGTTCACTAAGATAGATCTTCGCGGTGCGTATAATCTGGTGCGGATAAAACAGGGTGACGAGTGGAAAACCGCATTTAATACGCCTGAGGGCCATTTTGAGTATTTGGTAATGCCTTTTGGACTCTCCAATGCTCCGTCAGTCTTTCAGTCCTTTATGCACAATATTTTCCGTGAATATCTGGATAAGTTTATGATTGTGTATTTGGATGATATTTTGGTGTTTTCTGATGACTGGGAGTCTCATGTTTTACAGGTCAGGAAGGTGTTTCAGGTTCTGCGGGCCAATTCTCTGTTTGTGAAGGGCTCAAAGTGTCTCTTCGGAGTCCAGAAGATTTCTTTTTTGGGGTACATTTTTTCTCCTTCTACTATTGAGATGGATCCCGTCAAGGTTCAGGCGATTTGTGACTGGACACAGCCTACATCTGTTAAGAGCCTTCAGAAGTTCTTGGGGTTTGCTAATTTTTATCGTCGGTTCATTGCTAATTTTTCCAGTATTGTTAAACCTTTGACTGATTTGACTAAAAAGGGTGCTGATGTTGCTGATTGGTCTCCTGCGGCCGTGGAGGCCTTTCAGGAACTTAAGCGCCGGTTTTCTTCTGCTCCTGTGTTGTGTCAACCAGATGTTTCACTTCCTTTTCAGGTTGAGGTTGATGCTTTCGAGATTGGAGCGGGGGCGGTTTTGTCACAGAGAAGTTCTAATGGCTCGGTGATGAAGCCATGTGCATTCTTCTCTAGAAAATTCTCGCCCGCCGAGCGCAATTATGATGTGGGTAATCGGGAGCTTTTGGCCATGAAGTGGGCATTTGAGGAGTGGCGTCATTGGCTTGAGGGTGCTAAACATCGTGTGGTGGTCTTGACTGATCACAAGAATCTCATTTACCTTGAGTCTGCCAGGCGTTTGAATCCTAGACAGGCTCGTTGGTCATTGTTTTTTTCTCGTTTCAATTTCGTGGTTTCATACCTGCCAGGTTCAAAGAATGTGAAGGCAGATGCTCTTTCCAGGAGTTTTGTGCCTGACTCTCCTGGAGACTCTGGGCCTACTGGTATCCTTAGGGATGGGGTAATATTGTCTGCCGTATCCCCAGACTTGCGACGTGCATTGCAGGAGTTTCAGGTGGATTAACCGGATCGTTGTCCACCAGAAAGACTGTTTGTTCCGGATGATTGGACCAGTAGAGTCATCTCCGAGGTCCATTCTTCTGTGTTGGCTGGTCATCCTGGAATATTTGGTACTAGAGACTTGGTGGCCAGGTCTTTTTGGTGGCCTTCCTTGTCTAGGGATGTGCGTACCTTTGTGCAGTCTTGTGAAGTGTGTGCTCGAGCTAAGCCTTGCTGTTCTCGGGCCAGTGGGTTGTTGTTATCCTTGCCCATCCCGAAGAGGCCTTGGACGCACATTTCCATGGATTTTATTTCTGATCTCCCGGTTTCACAGAAAATGTCCGTTATCTGGGTGGTGTGTGACCGCTTTTCTAAGATGGTTCATTTGGTGCCCTTGCCTAAGTTGCCTTCCTCCTCTGAGTTGGTCCCTTATTTTTTCAGAACGTGGTTCGTTTGCATGGGATTCCGGAGAATATCGTTTCTGACAGGGGATCCCAGTTTGTGTCTAGATTTTGGCGGACGTTTTGTGCCAAGATGGGCATTGATTTGTCTTTCTCGTCTGCATTCCATCCTCAGACGAATGGCCAGACGGAGCGAACTAATCAGACCTTGGAAACTTATTTGAGGTGTTTTGTTTCTGCTGATCAAGATGACTGGGTTGCTTTTTTGCCGCTGGCCGAATTTGCTCTTAATAATCGGGCTAGTTCTGCCACGTTGGTCTCTCCTTTTTTTTGTAATTCGGGGTTTCATCCTCGTTTTTCCTCTGGTCAGGTGGAGTCTTCGGATTGTCCTGGAGTGGACGTGGTGGTGGACAGGCTACATCAGATTTGGAATCAGGTGGTGGACAATTTGAAGTTATCTCAGGAGAAGACTCAGCAGTTTGCTAATCGCCGTCGCCGCGTGGGTCCCCGACTTCTTGTTGGGGATTTGGTGTGGTTGTCTTCTCGTTTTGTCCCTATGAAGGTCTCTTCTCCTAAGTTCAAGCCTCGGTTCATCGGTCCTTATAGGATCTCGGAGATTCTTAACCCTGTATCTTTTCGTTTGGATCTCCCAGCATCGTTTGCTATTCATAATGTGTTCCATCGGTCGTTGTTGCGGAGGTATGAGGTGCCCGTTGTTCCTTCGGTTGAGCCTCCTGCTCCGGTGCTGGTGGAGGGAGAATTGGAGTATGTTGTTGAGAAGATCTTGGATTCTCGTGTTTCCAGACGCAAACTCCAGTATTTGGTTAAGTGGAAGGGTTATGGTCAGGAGGATAATTCCTGGGTGGTCGCCTCCGATGTTCATGCGACTGATTTGGTCCGCGCCTTCCATAGAGCTCACCCTGATCGCCCTGGGGGTTCTCGTGAGGGTTCGGTGACCCCTCCTCAAGGGGGGGGTACTGTTGTGGATTCTGTTTGTGGGCTCCCTCTGGTGGTTACTGCTGGTACTGGGTGACTTTGGTGGGTTGCGGCCTTTGGTTTCCACCTGTCCATCAGAGGCTGGGTGTTTCCTATTTTACCTGGCCTTTCTGTCATTCCCTTGCCGGCTATCAATGTATTCAGATGTGCTCTGTTTGGTTCCTGCCTACCTGCTCCCAGATCTTTCAGGATAAGCTAAGTGCTGATTTTCAGTTGTTTGGTTTTTTGTCCAGCTTGCTTATTATGTCTCTATGCTAGCTGGTAGCTCTAGTGGACTGAGGTTCTCCCCATGTGCCATGAGTTGGCACATGGGTTCTTGTAATCTCAGGATGGTTTTTTGATTAGGGTTTTTTGCTGACCGCTCAGACCCCTTTTGTATCGTTCTGCTTTCTAGTTTACAGCGGGCCTCAATTTGCTGAACCTATATATATCATCTCTATGTGTGTGCCTTCCTCTCATTTCACCGTCAATACATGTGGGGGGCAACTATACCTTTTGGGGTTCATTCCTCTGGAGGCAAGTGAGGTCTTATTTTCTCTGCAGTACTAGTTAGCTCTTAGGCTGGTGCGTGGTGTCTAGAACCAACGTAGGCACGCTCCCTGGCTATCTCTAGTTGCGTTTGTCAGGCGTAGGGCAGCGGTAAGCCCAGGTTCCATCACCCTAGAGCTCGTCCGATATTTTGTATTACTTTGCTTGTCCCTTGCTATCCCTAGCCATTGGGATTCATGACAGCGACCCCTGTGGCATACATCTTAGGATCTTCGGGTTCTACGCCCGAAACCACATCTTTAGCTTCTCCTGCCGCTACCTCTAGGGGGAGCCTATCGGGATTACACTCTGTCCCTAGGTTGGCGACCCCTATGGCAGGTACTTCAATATCTTTGGGTTCTGCACCCGGTATAACTTTTTCCATGAGAGGGTTTACCCTGGTCTCCCACAGGGACCAAAACAGGGGAAAATCTCTTCCCAACACAGTCCCATAGGGAAGGGTCTTTGCCACTCCCACCACATGTCTAATGTCTCCACATTGTAGAAACATTGACCTCCGCGGTCGGGTACTCCTTGATTTTCCCATGGATACCCATCACCTCCACTTTCTGTCCATTGGTGTTGTCCCCAGCAACAAGGGAACGATGGACCAGAGTCACTTTACTCCCCATGTCCAGGAGAGCCTCTGTTTGGCACCCATTCACAAGTACCTGGCACAATTCTGGTTCACCGCCAGCTGTGCCCGTAGTGGTGATACAGACAGGCTGGGCACACATAGACTCCTGACCAGTGTTCCCACAGTCCTTGGGCTTAGATGTTACCGAACAGTTACTAGCCCCATGCCCAGGCTCTGGTGCAACGTCCTGAGTGGACTTGTACCGCTCAATCAATTCTATCAGCAGTTCCAGGTGGCCTAGGTCCCTCAGTCTGACCCAATGCTGCATGGCGGCCGGCAGAGCCCTTGCCATCCGGTCAGCCACGATTCTCTCCATGATCAAATATGGAGAACAGAACTCAGGCTGGAGCCACTCCTCCACCAATTGCAACAAGTCACTTGCTTGAGACCTGGTAGACCGAGTCTCTACATAGGACCACTGGTACACCCAATGATCGCCCCTTACCTTTGGGGTCTCTTCAGGACTCTGCTGTTTACCCCTCACATTAGAGGTCTCCACTTTATATCGTTAAAGCTCTGCTAGCTCCCTCTGCAGCATCTCCTGCTGCCGCTGCTGCTGCTACAAAATCTCTTGCTGGGAATGTTGAAACTGCAACGTCTCTTGTTGAATCCTTTGCTGACTGAGCACATCCTACACCAAAAGTTCCTCCATTTTTCCAGCAGACTTGCACAACAATCTGCAGCACTCTCTGGGGGTATGCCTTAGTTCTCTGCCCGCATTCTCCACCATATGTGATGCAGCGGTATGACCATACACAGTGAAACGGCAGTGACCCAAACAAGTTCAAACAAAACGTTCTTTTATTGTGTTACTTCACACAGTCAATATAGTATATGGCTTCTTCATACAGTCAATTAATAAAGCATGGCTATATGACGCAGTCAATACACAGGCCGAACTTTCCTCTGTCCAGTTTCCCTGGGTGACCGCACGCCGGTAACAAGTCTCTGTACTCACTCAGCACACTGCACTCTTTATCCTCTGTAGTGGAGCCAGGTACACGTAAGACAGCCCAAGACGCAGGGTGTCAGTCTCTCTGGTTCCTTTAGCCTCTGTGCTGCTCCACACAGAGAGAGCTCTGCAGACAACTGTCCTGTCTGCTTCCAAGAACACACTGACACACCTCCCCCACTACTTCAGGGCTTTTTAATCAGTCACTGCTTCACTATTCTAATTACAGCCACACCTGTATCTGTAGTACGCCCCCATGGCCTCACTACGCTTCCATGCACATTCTGCAGAGCACATACAGCACCCCCTAGCTGTAACAGGGGTCACTGCCTCACAGGTGTCTGACAGTAATCTTTGGAAATGAGAACACTCCTTGTTGGGTGTCCATCTGCTGTATTGGGTGTAGTGGAAGACCTGTCAGTCCCTATTATACTATTTCTACTCTCATGAAATTGATGCCACTTCTGTGGTGTAAGGCTCTCATTTGTTTAAATGTGAACACTCCTGGTTGGGTGTCCATCTACTGGATTGGGTGAAGGAGCAGACCTGTTGATCCCTATTATTCTATTTCTACTGTGGTGAAATTGATGCCACTTTTGTGGTGTCTGCCAGTAATCTTTGGAAATGGGAGCACTCATTGTTGGGTGTCCATCTGCTGTTTGGGTGTAGTGGGAGACCTGTCAGTCCCTATATTATACAATTTCTACTTTCATGAAATTGATGACACTTTTGTGGTGTAAGGCCCTCATTTAAATGTGAACTCTCCTGGTTGGGTGTCCATCTGCTGGATCAGTCCCTATTACACTATTTCTACTGTGGTGAAATTGATGTCACTTCTGTGGTGTAAGGCCCTGATTTTCTTTAACTGTAAACACTTCTGGTTGGGTGTCCATCTGCTGGATTGTTTGTAGTGGAAGACCTGTCGGTCCCTATTATACTACATTTATATGGATAGACCTGGGTGCGGCATTTATAAAGTTGAATCCAAAATGGCTGACTTCAAAATGGCCACCATGGTCACCACCCATCTTGAAAAGTTTTCCCCCTCCCATATACTAATGTGCCACAAACAGGAAGTTGATATCACCAACCATTCCCATTTTATTTAGGTGAATTTATATATTATATGGCCCGACCAAGGGGTATCCATATAACTGTCCCACCCTGTATTTCTACTGTGGTGAAATTGATGCCAGTTTGGTGGTGTCTGACAATAATTTTTGGAAATGTGAACACTCCTGCTTGGGTCTCCTTCTTGCGTGTTGCCTGGAGCAGTAGGCTTGCGATACCATCAGGCCTCTACTTCCTTGGGCACAACTACCCATGTTACTATCCTTAAATTTTTCTGATAATGGTAGTCTACAAAACTGATATTTGTGCCACTTGAGTGTGGCTCAGCATGAAAGCAGGTAGAGGTGTTGCATGTGATATCAGAGCTCCCACCAGCAAATGGGTCCTTCACGGATCCCTCACCCACCTCATCTTACTGTGACATTCAATTGAAAGCAGTAAATGCTGTCCCAGACCCCAATACCTCATGCCTGGCTAATTGCTTCAGTTCCATGCTAAAATTTGTGCTGTGGGTGAATTGAGGCCACTTTCCTGGTGTCTGTCCCTCATTTGATGTGTTTTGTCAGCATTTGGGGCCATTATAAGGTGCTGTGCATGTTTGTTTTTGCCTCCCATTGACCTGAATGGCGTTCGGTTATGTTCAGCGAATATTCGATTAATTAATCAGCGAAAATTGCAAATTCGGCAACCGTAATCCGAACCGAACATTGAAATATTTGCTCATATCTATTAGAGTCAATTCCGCCTGTGGTCTACAGACACTGCGAAATCTGAAATATTTGGAGAAGATATATATGGAGGAGTGAGCCAAAATCCCTGCTGCGGTGTGTAGAAACTTGATCAAGAACTCCGGGAAACATCTGACCACTGTAATTGCAAACAAAGGTTTCTGTACCAAATATTAAGTTCTGTTTTTCTATTTTATTGAATATTTATTTCATGCAATAAAATACAAATTATTTATGTAAAAATCATACAATGTTATTTTCTGGATTTTTTTAAAGATTTTTTTTAAGATTCTGTCTCTCACAATTGAAGTGTACCTACAATAAAAATAAAAGACCTCTTCATTCTCTGTAGGTGGGACAACTTGCAAAATCAGCAGTGTTTCAAATACTTACCATATTTTCCTCACTGTATTTGTTAAAGACACAGCTCTGGCCTTGGAGACTGGCAACGTTTTTCAAGTTCTCAATTAAAATTTTGCTTTGAGGCCCCTGGATGTGAAGAGTGAGGTGGACGAAAGAGAACATATGGTGGGAATTTCTAAGTTGCTGTTTGTACTAAAGATGTAGTGTGAAATGTCTGAGGTCATATGTAGTTGTCATAACAAAGGTTTGGCTATATTAGTGGGTTATTGTAGGATTTATTGAATTGATGAGAACATATTTAGTCAATTATCAGACTAATTTATTTAATATGGAGATTTTTTTTTTCCTGAGGCTGATATTTCACTTCTTGCGATCTTAATCTAAGCTTTGCATACTTCATTCACATGACAACAGAACAATTACATTCACGTTTGTGGATACATAAAGATGATGTAAGAGCCATTACAGGGGCAAAGTCATTGATGCATAGTATTATTATATTGTGACAGGGTCACTGGCACGATATGTGAGGGGAGATATGTGTCACGGAGACTGCTTTCCTCTGTGATCTAGAAACCCATAAGTTTCTCTTCAGTATGGAGTAAAGCGGCCATGCTATGGGCAGGTTTTTAGGTGAGTAGGTAAGAGATGGGCGGGACACCTACTCATCATATCTCCACCTCAAGGGTGTGGCTGGGAAAATAAATGTCCAGCCAGCTTTTTTTTCTGTGGTCTGTGTTTTATAGAGGCAAGCAAGCCCTAGGCTGATGCTCCTGAGAAAGCTGCCATATGTGTTGGCCCAGACGTGCTGGCCAGGACTGTTTATGAACTTTTTCTTTCCTTTTGAGCCAGAAAGGCTGTTTTTCTGCTACCATTTTGTGGTTTATGATGCAATAAACCACCCAGAGACTTTAACACACGTGTGCCTGTGTCTACCTCAAGGAGCAGTTAAGGGAGCTGACCTGCCAAAACATGTTCCAGCAATCCAAGGCCGTCTGAGCAGCAAACTTGAAAATTACACAAGACTTGGGCTCTTATACCAATGGATTTTTATCATAGGTAGAGGTAAGGGTTTTCAGTGGTTTGGCCTAACTGCTATGTTTATTAGGCAGGCGAGAGGGATAGGGAGTCTCCACATGAGTAGTATCCAGCTGGAATACAAGCGAGTTTTCTAGCATGTATCTGGCGGGTGCCGATCCTGCTGGTGCATTCAGCAATCGTAGGAAAAAAAGGATATGTTTCTAGCACACCGACCAGTTAAAATGAAAAAAGTTTATTGGGACATGATTAAAAATAAAATAACAGCGCCAACAGTAGCTCCTACTCTGGAACAACTAAACATTTTGTTTCTATCCATAAGGGTGACCTCACAAATTTTACATGTTTTGCCACAGAAAAGGTCAGTTGTCCCAGACGAGGAGGGGGCTCTATCCTATGACTAAGGGTAGGTTCACATTGTGTTAACAGCAGCCCATACAGCACATGTGTTAATGGGCTGCTGTTAACGCAAGTGTCAATATGTCGTCGCGCTAGCGCAGATAGACAGACCCGGAAACGCTGCAGCCCGCGTCCCAGGGTCCGTCACTCAATGACGGCACATCAATAGCACACACCCATTGTGGGCTTGCGCTAGCGATGCGTCCGACATTGGACTAAATGGCGGCATTAACGGACTACGTTACACCGCGGTGTAACGTAGTCCGTCTAACGGACGCCAAAAACGTAATGTGAACCTGGCCTAAGGGTGCACCGTTGCGCCAGAAACAAGTCAGGGTGTTTTTATTTTTAATCATGTCCAAATTAACTTTTTTCATTTAAACTGGTCGGTGTGCTGGAAACATATCCTTTCCTTTTCCTGCTATTTTTATTACTCACTTTTATGGCGCCATTAATTCCACATCGCTTTGCAGACATTATTGGCACTGTCCTCATTGGGGCTCACAATCTAAATTTCCTATCAGTATACCTTTAGAGTATGGGAGAAAACCAGAGGAAAACCACGCAAACACAGGGAGAACATACAAATTCCTTGCAGATGTTGTCCTTGGTGAGATTTAATCCCAGTATTCCTGGACTGCAAATCAACAGTGCTAACCACTGAGCCACTGTGCTGCCTTATGGTTTAAACTAGTTTATATATTTAAAAAAAAACAGATTTAGCTATTTATGCCAGTTTTGTGTTTTAAAACTGTAAAATTTGTGGCATTCATCCTGTATATGAAACTCCTGAACAACCTTTTTGCAATCATAAAAATTGGCTGAGAATTTTCCAACCTGCAGTGCCTCCACAGGTGAAGTGAAGCACTACACTGTACTCTTTGAAATCAATCAGTTGTCCATGTAATGAAGGGATGGGCTTAGTCTTCCAGGGTAAAAAATTCTCTTTGTGACTATTCTCAATCCTGTTTCATAGATAAGAGTCAAATAACAGACGTCCAACAACCCTTTAAAAGTAACAAGAAAATGGTAGTAAATTTACATCTAATTATTTAAGCATACAGCCCACAGACAAAAAAATGAATGTAGTGGCTTACTGTATAAGAAGGGACATATTCACACATAGTTCTGCAAATACAAACATGGAAAAATATGTTTTGGAACCTTTCCTAGAGGTGCTGGCCAACTCCTAAGCTACTGAGCTCATCTGCTCCTCGTTTGGAGAAGTCCCTTGAAAAGTACAGATTAACTGTTTTATATGGTACTTCAGCCAAGTAAAAAAGTGGATGAGTGAAGGAGCCATAATTAAGTCCAGTACACCTCATTTTCAATAACATAAGTTTGGTCTTCATTCCATTAACAAGACTAATTTACAACTCGGGTCTGCAGATCAGAGAAGAGACGACTATGACTTGTATGAGGGGCGAAAGTTTCATGTTAAACTCCAAACCTGAGATCTTGGAAAACATGTCATAAATTATAGAATGAAAATGGGCAGAGGCTCTACATCCAAAATTATACATAAAACCGCAAGTGGAGAACAGCATGGATCTAATCCACACCAAAGTACATATGGAAAAGTGCTGCTAGCAAACGGAGATCTCAAAATCCATGTAAAAGGCACACATACTGTAGGAATCAAAGGGAGTGCCTTCAGGAAATGAAGACCACAAGAACAGCGTCCTACTTACCAGTGTCCTGAAAGGGAAAAGAAAAACTTTCTAAACATACAGTGTCTATTTATCCCCTGCTAAAATCGAATATTAATCTAAAGTGAAAAACCAAAAAGCTCAGTTTTGGGTTGAGATCCAACCTTGCAGTATCCTTCACGCAGTCCTCCTAGACCAGGACGAGCTCACAGTCCCAGCACTAGTGAGCAGAGCTGTCTATAAGTCAGTCTGAATTAATATTATAAAAAACTGCTCCATGTATTGACTAATTAAGAGGACTGATTTCAGAAAGTGACCTACTGTTCCAATCAATTTTTTTATGGTAAAAGTTTTATAGGTTATGATAAAAAAAATTATTGAAAGTGTTAAATAAGCAACTTTTACATTTTCTTGTTATTAAATAAGAACAGTCATTTTTTAGTTTGCTACTTACGGATCATTGCCCAGGTGACCAGCCACTCTGCTAGGCTGCAGTAGTGGACGAACATTCGCTCTGCTTACAAGTTCTGTCCGATAGAGCTTGTAAGCTCTACTCTGAAGCTGGGATCTCAAGATCGCATGGTTGGCTCCTGAGCTTCTGATCTGGCTGGTTTCATTGTCACTGTGCTTCTCAGGTGCTACAGAGGCAAAGCTGCCTCATATGGCAGCACTGGAGAATGTACAGTTTGGGTCAACTTTTCACCAATACCGCTGGTCTAGGTTATTAGTCTTTTGTCGTAGATGATGGGACAACCCCTTTAATCATATTCAGGGGCGAACAATGACAGCTTGGGACCCTTATGCAAGAAGTGTCTGGAGCCACCTCCCTGCCCGGCATTTCGCTTATGATGAGGACAATCTCATTATTACTGCCATGCAAGCAGGGTGTACATAGCAATCACAGGGCCCTGTAGCAAAAGTTCTATTTGGCCTCTCCGCACCTCTAAAATATATATTTATATTGTAGATATACTGTATGTATATATCCATTAGAAATCAGTTCTGCTGGTTCCAGCGCCGTCATACTTGAAGTCAAGTGACAACTAGAGTGTCAGATATGTCAGTGACTAGACCAAAAAAAAGGATTTTTGTGGATATTGTCCGCGCTGCTGAGCAAATGAAAATCCGGACGTATTGATGAAAAGGAATGGTGGTTTTATTCAACGCATTTCGAAGTCTATATATGACTAGTTCTTCCTCAGGAAATACCACACACATATCGCATGTGTCATACGTCAGTGACTAGAACACTGCAACATATAACTGCCACTCTAGTTGGCACATGCCAGCAAGTGTGCAAAACGCATCCTCGTGATTACTGCTGGAACCGACAGAGCCCGACCCATGTATATATTATATCACAATAGATGTCTGGTATCTGTATCATCTGGTAACTGCTCTAATCATTGTCTATGGAACTGATGGAAATAGCCAAGTGTAGCACTCAGCAGCTCTATAGATAATGAATAGAGTAGAGGCCAAGCATTCAATACTCTGCTCCATCCAGGCCCGGAGTGACGGCTGTGTTCCGTCTGATTAGGGGGGAAAGACCCACCCCCGGGACGATTTCATGGTATGAGGGGGCACATTTTATAAGCTTTTATTTCAGCAGGGAGCATAACTAAAAGAGCCACCTTGTCAGAATGCAGCATTAGTGCTGCACAAGGTGGCTCTTTTAGTTACAAACGCCTGAGGGGGGTGACAGGTTCCCTTTAAAGAGCCTGGTTGATTCTCCAATACTTTACCATTACAGTATCATACATGAATATATACACATATATCGTATGTACACACATACAGTGTACACATGTACCATACACACACACACACATACACCGTACACACATACACATACACACACAGATACGCATACATACACCGTACATACATATTCCGTACATACATACACACATATACCATACATACATACACAAACATACATATAATAATAATTTTTATTTATATAGCGCCAACATATTCCACAGCCCTTTACAATTAAGGGGGGACTTGTACAGACGATAAATTCAATACAAGTTAAGACAATTTAAACAGTGACATTAAGAGTGAGGTCCCTGCTCGCAAGCTTACAATCTACAAGGAAATGGGGGGACACAATAGGTGAAAAGTGCTTGTTATTTCAGGTCTGGCAATTATAGTAAATAGGGATTTTTATATAAAGCTGCATGATCCAGTCATCAGCCCGTGTGTTTAAGTCCAATAGTCAAGTATCAAGCACAGTTATCGTGTGCATGGAGGGTGTGGAGACAGATGAATAGTAGGGTGCAGATTCAGAATAATATTTGGAAGGAGGGAACAGGGCAAAATTAGTTTACTGAGTAGTTGATGTGGTAGGCTTGTTTGAAGAGATGGGTTTTTAAAGCGCGCTTGAATAGGTCGGGGCTAGGTATCAGTCTGATCGTCTGGGGAAGTGCATTCCAGAGAGCTGGCGCAGCAAGAGAGAAGCCTTGGAGACAGAGGTGCGAGGTTCGGTTTACGGGGGATGTTATGCAGTACATACATACACACGCACATACATATACCATACATACATACACAGATACATACAAACAGTGGGTGCGGAAAGTATTCATACCCCTTTAAATTTTTCACTCTTTGTTTCATTGCAGCCATTTGGTAAATAAAAAAAAAAAATTCTCAATAGTTCACACTCTGCACCCCATCTTGACTAAAAAAAAAACAGAAATGTACTAGTTTTTGCAAATATATTTTTTTAAAAAACTGAAATATCAGATGGACATAAGTAGTGTTGAGCGATACCTTCCAACATCGCAAAGTATCGGTATCGGATTGGATCGGCCGATATTCAAAAAATATCCGATATCGCCGATACCGATACCCGATACCAATGCAAGTCAATGGGACCAAAATATCGGAATTAAAATAAACCCTTTCTTTCCTTGTAGGTTCATTCTACATGAAGGAAAACAACTAAGAATAATATAGGATGTATTGGGGGAGGTGGCGGAGACATTAAAGGCATAGAGGTTTAGCCCAATCAAATAGAATAGCAGGAATTTTAATTTTTTTTTTTAAGACGTTCAGAGTTACAAAGATATTGACTATGTTAAGATTTTTTTTATTTTGTCAGATATTGATGTTTCACTACTTCCATGCCCTTCACCTTCTTTTTTACTTCTCCGACACTTTCTTCTTCATCATCCTCAGCAGCAGCATCTTTGACATCAACTTCTTCTTCACCTTATTCATCTTCTTCTTCACCTTCTTCCTATTATTTGTTTTTGTTACATTCTTCATATTCTTTTTATTAAACTATTATTCTTCTTCATATTCTACTTCTTCATCATATTCTTATTTGTGACAGGCATTCCTGTAGTTGTTATCTATAAAAGTTTCAAGATTACACCTTCCATTCTGCCTATCACAAAAGAGTTACAACAGGATTTGCCCGCTTTCAGTTTGGCCTGCAGCAGCATGCTTTATCCAGGGGCACCACGAGGAGGAACGGACTCACCCCCATACACTGCTTAGTCTTCTTCTGCTTATAATTTAGATAATATCTTTTGCTCTGATGTTTAGTCTTATGCTTAATGTTCTTCTGCTCTTTGTTCTGCAGCTTCTTGTTCTTCTGCTTCTCGGTCTTCCGAGTCATCGTCTCCAGGGTCGTCATCTCCGGGGTCGTCGTCGTCATCAGGGTGGTCCTCAGGGTCGTCGTCTCCAGGGTCGTCGTCTCAGGGGTTGTTTTCGTCTCTGGTGTCATTGTCATCTTAGGGGTGGTCTTCAGGGTCGTCGTCTTTAGGGTCTTGAACTTGGAAATGTAGCAGAAGGTACAAGAAGGCTGAGAAAATGCCGAGAACCAGCTGATGGAACTGGAACCCGGATGGCTACCCGAAGGTCCAAGAGCCAATGGAACTATCGAGGACCAGCTGACGTTACTGGAATCAGGTTATTAAGCAGGAGGTACCCGTGCCAGAAAGCACTACCAAGGACCACCTGACGTTGGTGGAACTCGGATACCCAGAAGGAGGCACCTAAGCCAAAGGCTCTGCCCGGAACCAGCTGACGGTACTGGATCCAGGATGGGGAGCAGAAGGTACAAGAGCAAAAGACACTGCCAAGAACCAGCTGACGGTACTGGAACCCGGATGGGTAGCTGAAGGTCCAAGAGCCAATGGAACTACCGAGGACCAGCTGACGTTACTGGGACCCGGTTACTAAGCAGGAGGTACCCGTGCTAGAAAGCACTACCAAGGACCACATGACTTTGGTGGAACTCGGATACCCAGAAGGAGGCACCTAAGCCAAAGGCTCGGCCCGGAACCAGCTGATGGTACTGGAACCAGGGGGACCTATTCAAGATTGTCTTCCTAGAGCCCCAACTAGCGGTGTTGGAGCCCAGGGTCAGCAGGGGTAGCAGAGTGTAGGCCGAAGCGTGCACTGGAGGCAGTTTAATATCTGTTGTGTCTGCGTGGCATTTGCAGGACACGTTGCCGGCTACACAGCAGGGGAACAGCTGGCATTGCTGAACCCCACTGACACAGTGGCGAGGCGAGTGTTTTTCTCTGTATAGCCAGCACTTCCAAGCACCAACTGGCGGTGTTAGTGCCCAGGGACAGCAGGAGGAGCAGAGTGTAGGACGAAGCCTGCACTGGAGGCAGCTTATTGTCTGTTGTGTCTGTGTGGCGTTTGCAGGACACGTTGCCGGCTACACAGCAGGGGAACAGCTGGCATTGCTGAACCCCACTGACACAGTGGCGAGGCGAGTGTTTTTCTCTGTATAGCCAGCACTTCCAAGCACCAACTGGCGGTGTTAGTGCCCAGGGACAGCAGGAGGAGCAGAGTGTAGGACGAAGCCTGCACTGGAGGCAGCTTATTGTCTGTTGTGTCTGTGTGGCGTTTGCAGGACACGTTGCCGGCTACACAGCAGGGGAACAGCTGACGTTAATGAACCCCACTGACACAGTGGCGAGTGTTTTTCTCTGTGCAGCCAGCACTTCCGAGCACCAACTGGCGGTGTTAGAGCCCAGGGACAGCAGGAGGAGCAGAGTGTAGGCCGAAGCCTGCACTGGAGGCAGCTTATTGTCTGTTGTGTCTGCGTGGCGTTTGCAGGACACGTTGCTGGCTACACAGCAGGAGAACAGCTGAGTTTAGTGAACCCCACTGACACAGTGGCGAGTGTTTTTCTCTGTGCAGCCAGCAATTCCGGGCACCAACTGGCGGTGTTGGAGCCCAGGGTCAGCAGGGGGAGCAGAGTGTAGGCCGAAGCCTAACTGGAGCAAATTGAAAGGGAACCTTTAAAACCCCCCAGGCATTAGTAACTAGAAGAGCCACCTTGTGCAGCAGTAATGCTGCACATGGAAAAGGTGGCTCTTTTAATTATGTTCCTTGCTCACGCTGAATGAAACACTTATAAACTTTTGGCCCTCATACCGTGAAACCGTCTTGGAGGCGGGACTTTCCTTCTTAATGAGACGAAGCACAGCTGTCAAAAATACCCCCTTGGCGCTGGGCGCAGCCTCCAGAGCATTGCTTTTTTGTGTTCCGGAGTCTGCGCTGTTGTGTTATCCCTTGGCCATGCGCTGTTACTGCGCAAGGCCTTGAATCCCAGCACCGCAGTGTCTTCTGATTTATTCACACTGCTGGGATTCATGGCCTTGCGCAGTAAAAATCGTCGCCTCTCACTCATGTCCTTACGCCTGCTTCAGACTGTGCAGTGTCAGCTGATCCCTTATCGCATGCCACGGCCGTGAAGCCGCACAGTCTGAAGAAGGCGGAAGGAGATGAGTGAAAGGTGAAGATATGCACTGTGCATGCCCATGAATCTCAGCTCCGCAGTGTCTTCTGATTTATTCACACTGCGGGGCTGGGATTCATGGCCTTGCGCAGTAAATATCGTCGCCTCTCACTCATGTCCTTACGCCTGCTTCAGACTGTGCGGCGTCAGCTGATCCCTTATCGCATGCCACCGCCGTGAAGCCGCACAGTCTGAAGAAGGCGGAAGGAGATGAGTGAGAGGCGAAAATATGCACTGTGCATGCCCATGAATCCCAGCCCCGCAGTATCTTCTGATTTATTCACACTGCGGGGCTGGGATTCATGGCCTTGCGCAGTAAATATCGTCGCCTCTCACTCATGTCCTTACGCCTGCTTCAGACTGTGCGGTGTCAGCTGATCCCTTATCGCATGCCACGGCCGTGAAGCCGCACAGTCTGAAGAAGGCGGAAGGAGATGAGTGAGAGGCGAAGATATGCACTGCGCATGCCCATGAATCCCAGCCCTGCAGTGAGAATAAATAAGACACTGCGGGGCGTGATCTCGGGCAGGGCGGTCACACAGGCGCAGCCAGCCTGACAACAAATGATGTCAGAAGACGGGCAGCGCTAACTGCGCATGGCCAAGGGATAACATAACAGCGCAGGCTCCGGGACAGATTCAAACAAAGCTGAGGAGGTGGCACACGGCGCCAAGGGGGTTGCTTCTTGTCATTACGAAGGAAAGTCATACCTCCGGGACGGTTAAACGGTATCAGGGGACACATTTTGTAAGTGTTTAGCTCTGCGTGTGCAATGAGTATAACAAAAAGAGCCACCTTGTCCAAATGCAGTATTAGTGCTGCACAAGGTGGCTCTTTTAGTTACAAATTTTAGTTGTACTGTCTGCGTGGCTTTCGCAGGACACATTGCTGGCTACACAGCAGGGGAACAGCTGACATTACTGAACCCCACTGACACAGTGGCGAGGCGAGTGTTTTTCTCTGTGCAGCCAGCACTTCCGAGCAGCAACTAGTGGTGTTGGAGCCCAGGGTCAGCAGGAGGAGCAGAGTGTAGGCCGAAGCCTGCACTGGAGGCAGCTTATTGTCTGTTGTGTCTGCGTGGCATTTGCAG
Source organism: Ranitomeya variabilis (assembly GCF_051348905.1). Lineage (NCBI taxonomy): Eukaryota > Metazoa > Chordata > Amphibia > Anura > Dendrobatidae > Ranitomeya > Ranitomeya variabilis. The sequence goes on from NC_135233.1 coordinate 507,588,807, forward strand.
GACACGTTGCCGGCTACACAGCAGGGGAACAGCTGACGATACTGAACCCCACTGACACAGTGGCGAGTGTTTTTCTCTCTGCAGCCAGCACTTCTGAGCACCAACTGGCGGTGTTAGAGCCCAGGGATAGCAAGAGGAGCAGAGTGTAGGCCAAAGCCTGCACTGGAGGCAGCTTATTGTCTGTTGTGTCTGCGTGGTGTTTGCAGGACACGTTGCCGGCTACACAGCAGGAGAACAGCTGATGTTACTGAGCCCCACTGACACATTGGTGAGTGTTTTTCTCTGTGCAGCCAGCACTTCCGGGCACCAAATGGCGGTGTTAGAGCCCAGGGACAGCAGGAGGAGCTAAGTGTAGGCCGAGGCCTAATTGGAGCAAGTTGAAAGGGAACCTTTAACCCCCCCCCCAGGCGTTTGTAGCTGAAAGAGCCACCTTGTGCAGCACTAATGCTGCAAAAGGAAAAGGTGGCTCTTTTAATTATGCTCCTTGCAAACGCAGAACTAGACACTTATAAAATGTGTCCCCTGATACCGTGAAACCGTCCCGGAGGTGGGACTTTCCTTCGTAATGGGACGCAGCACAGCCATCATTCCTACCCCCTTCGTGCCGTGCGCCGCCTCCTCTGCGTTGTTTGAATCTGTCCCGGAGGCTGCGCTGTTATGTTCAACCTTGGCCATGCGCAGTTAGCGCTGCCCATCTTCTGACATCATTTGTTGTCAGGCTGGCTGCGCCTGTGCAGCCGCGCTGCCCGAGATCCCACCTTGCAGTGTCGTCTAATGTAATCACGCTGCGGGCCTGGGATCCATGGGCATGCGCAGTGCATATCTTCGCCTCTCACTCCCCTCCTTCCGGCTTCTTCAGACTGTGCGGCGTCACGGCCGTGGCATGCTATTAGGGATCAGCTGACGGCGCACAGTCTGAAGAAGGCGGAGGGAGATGAGTGAGAGCCTGAGGTGAAGATATGCACTGCGCATGCCCATGGATCCCAGGCCCACAGTGTGATTAAATCAGAAGAGACTGCGAGGTGGGATCTCGGGCAGCGCGGCTGCACAGGCGCAGGCAGCCTGACAACAAATGATGTCAGAAGACGGGCAGCGCTAACTGCGCATGGCCAACGGATAACATAACAGCGCAGGCTATGGGACAGATTCAAACAACGCTGAGGAGGCGGCGCACGGCACCAAGGGGGTAGGAATGACGGCTGTGCTGCATCCCATTACGAAGGAAAGTCCCACCTCCAGGACGGTTTCACGGTATGAGGGGACACATTTTATAAGTGTTAAGTTCTGTATGTGCACGGAGCTAAACTAAAAGAGCTACCTTTTCCTTGTGCACAAGGTGGCTCTTTCCCTTAAATTTCAGTAGTTGTGTCAGCGTGGCGGTCGCAGGACACATTGCCGGCTACACAGCTGGGGATCAGCTGACATTACTGAAACCCAATAACACTGGTTCATGTGTTTTGACTGTGCAGACGGCACTTCTGAGCATCAACTGGCGGTGTGGGAGCCCAGGGATTATAGTTCAGGTGGTAGAAAGATGAACAGGAGACATGGATACTGTAGCCAACCAATTATTTAATCTGGGAGAGGAGTGGCAAATTCCTGCGAGATCCAGGCCTTGTTCATTTTCAGAAAAGTAAGCCGGTCAACGTTATCGGAGGATAGTCGCATGCGACAGCCTGTTAGTACACCACCTGCGGCACTAAAGACGCATTACGATAATACACTAGCAGCAGGGCAAGCCAGCACCTCCAATGCGTACTGGCTTAGCTCTGGCCATGTATCCAGCTTAGAGACCCAAAACTTGAAGGGGGAAAAGCCGTCTGGGAGTACAGTAAGAAGGTAAGACATGTAGTCTGTCACCATCTGATGGAAACGTTGCCTCCTGCTGACTGGAACCATCTGTGGTGGTGTAGACATGTTTGGCGGGCACACAAAACTGTGCCACAGTTGGGCCATACTGGTCTCGCCTTGTGCTGAGGCACTGCTTCTGCTCCCTCTTTGTGCAGAGCTTCCTCCACTGCCTCGACGCACTGAGCTGCTTTGTAAAGCACTAGCAGCACTGCTCTCAGTTGGACTGGAGAAGATGCAAATGTCATCTGCAACTGTGTCAAAAAAGTACCAGGCACTGCAAGTCTTGGGAGTGCCCGTTTTGGCTTTTGGAAGAGGCATGCTCCTAACGGGTGCCGAAGTGGAGGCTACAGGAACTGCAGTCTTCCCCCTCCCTCTCCCTCTTTGGCCCGTTCGGGGAATCTCTTCCTCAGAGCTGCTGTCACGGGGAGACTAGGTTAGCAAGAGCTAATAACCCGGGCCCCTGCAATTTCCCTCAGACTAGGAAAATCCTGACTGACCCTCTACCTAGAGTTTACACTGATGGTGTGCATGTCTAGGCCTTGACCCTCGCCCTGTCTCCTGTTTCAACCCTAGGCTGACACCAACCGCCCACCACCCAGTGAAGAGGCAATACACCAATACCCACAGTTAGCACAGACAAGGATAAAGGAAAATATACACCACGCCGCAGTCACTCAGGAATACACTATAAATGTGCAGGGCAAAATAAATACAAATATAGGAAGGAGTAAATAAGACTAAGGAAAATACACCACCAGCCACGAATCTCCAACAACCAGCTCTCCACTCCGGACCGAGATAACAACGCACAAGACAGAAGCTATAATCGGCGACGCCCAATGATCCGGAGAACTATTTAAAGGCCATGGGCATGGCCCAGCTTCCAATCCGAGGATCAGGTAAATTAACCCTGGAACAGCTGGACAAAACCTAGCCGACGCCAATGAGCAAATAGTGGTCAAAAGCGGAATTACCGCTGTCTGTCGAACGACCTGGTCTGAACAGCGTCCGACATGACAGTACCCCGCCTTCTACGAGGGACCCCAGGGCCCTCACGGCTTATAGGAACCGGCTTGTCTGGATGGCGACGATGAAAAAACCTGACCAGCCGATCCGCATGAATATCCGAGGCTGGTACCCAGGACCTCTCCTCAGGCCCATAACCACGCCAGTGTACCAAGTACTGTAAAGTATGACGCACTACACGAGAGTCAACCACCTTGGAGACTTCAAACTCCAAATTACCATCCACCAAGACTGGAGGTGGCATAGGTGCCGCGTCCACAGAACCCACCACCTTCTTTAGAAGAGACCTGTGGAACACGTTGTGTATCTTATACACTGTAGGGAGCTCCAATCGGTACGCTACTGGGTTAATGACGGCGGTGACCCTAAATGGACCAATAAACCGTGGACCCAATTTAAGGGATGGTATTTTGAGTCTTATGTTTTTTGTGGATAACCACACCCAGTCATCCACACTCAGGTCCGGACCTGGCACACGCCTACTGTCAGCCACACGTTTGTACCTAGCACCCACACTCAACAGGCGCTGTTTAACTCTCCTCCAGACTGATGATAATTGTGTCCCCAGCTGGTCCTCCTCCGGAACGCCGGAAGAGCCCCTCTGACTCAAGGTACAAAATTGAAAATGTAGCCCGTAAACACAAAAAAACGGAGACTCCCCAGACGACTCCTGGCGGTGATTATTGATGGCAAACTCAGCCAAAGGAAGAAAGGTAGACCACTCCTCCTGGTTATCAGAGATAAAGCAGCGTAAGTACTGTTCCAAATTTTGGTTCATACGCTCAGTCTGACCATTTGACTGAGGATGGAACGCCGAAGAATGAGACAACTTGATCCCCAGCCATGAGCAAAATGCTCTCCAAAATTTTGCCACAAACTGAGACCCCCTATCAGACACGATGTCAGACGGAACCCCATGAAGTCTGACCACCTCCTGCACAAATACCTGAGCCAGAGTCTTAGTGTTAGGCAATGAAGGCAAAGGCACAAAGTGCGACATTTTTGAAAACCGATCAACAATCACCAAGATGACCGTGTTCCCAGCTGATGAGGGCAAATCAGTGATGAAATCCATGGAGATTTCCGTCCATGGCTTACTAGGTACTTCAAGAGGAAGTAGTGTGCCAACAGGACGGGAGCGGGGCGTCTTAGCCCTAGCGCACGTGGTACAAGCTGACACGTATGAGACCACATCCTGTCGGATCTTGGGCTACCAAAACCGACGTGACACCAACTCCAAGGTACCTCTAACCCCTGGGTGGCCAGCCAGGACAGCATCATGATGCTCCGCCAAAACCTTTAGGCGGAGATGAAGCGGTACAAAATATTTGTTGATGGGAAGCTCAGATGGTACCTCCTCCTGAGCCTCGGCAATCTCAGCCTCAACCTCGGTAGTGAGAGCCGAAACCACAACACCCTTTTGGAGGATGGGTACTGGATCCTCCCGAGGTTCACCCCCCGGAAAACACCTGGACAGAGCATCCGCCTTAGTGTTTTTAGACCCCGGTCTGTAAGTGACAACAAAATTGAACCGCATGAAAAACAATGCCCAGCGAGCCTGCCTGGGGGACAGACGCTTGGCTGACTCCAAATACAGCAGATTCTTATGATCGGTAATAACAGTAACCTGATGTACCGACCCCTCCAAGAAGTGTCGCCATTCCTCAAAGGCCAACTTGATTGCCAACAACTCCCTGTTGCTGATATCGTAGTTACGTTCGGCGGACGACAGTTTCTTGGAGAAATAGGCGCACGGACGCAAAACACTCAAAGATGAGCCTTGAGATAGTACCGACCCCACACCAACCTCAGACGCATCGACTTCCACAACAAAGGGTTTTGATACGTCTGGCTGCACAAGAATGGGGGCTGAAACAAAACTGTTCTTAAAAAATTCAAATGCGCGCACAGCAGCCTCAGGCCAAACGGAGAAATTGGTACCCTTTTTAGTCATGTCAGTTAGCGGTTTAGCAATGATGGAAAAATCCTTGATAAATTTCCTATAGTAGTTAGAAAACCCAAGGAACCGCTGAAGTGCTTTCAGGTTATCAGGACGTTCCCAATACAGCACCGCTTGCACCTTAGCGGCGTCCATTTTAAAACCAGAAGCAGACACAATATAACCCAAGAAAGGCAACTCTTGAACAAAAAATACACATTTCTCAAGTTTAGCATACAGCTTATTCTCTCTGAGAAGCTGTAACACCTGCCTGACATGATCTAAATGAGCATCACGGTCGCAAGAATATATGAGGATGTCATCTAGGTACACGATAACGAATTTCCCCAAAACATGCGAGAACACATCATTGATGAAATGTTGGAACACTGCAGGTGCGTTAGTCAACCCAAAAGGCATCACCAAATTTTCAAAATGACCCTCAGGGGTATTAAAAGCCATCTTCCACTCATCACCTTGATGGACTCTTATGAGGTTGTACGCCCCCCTGAGGTCAAGCTTGGTAAACCACTTAGCACCCGCCACCTGGTTGAACAAATCTGGTATCAGTGGCATCGGGTATGGATCACAAACCGTAATCTGATTCAGCTCCCTGAAATCCAAACATGGGCGTAATCCGCCATCTTTCTTCTTCACGAAGAAGAACCCTGCTGCCACCGGCGAGGATGACGGCCTGATGTGCCCTTTGCTCAAGCTTTCAGCAATATAATCTTTTAACGCTTGTCTCTCCGGACCGGAGATGTTAAACATCCTTGCTTTAGGCAACTTGGCCCCTGGTTTAAACCTGATAGAACAGTCATAGGGACGATGTGGCGGCAACTCTGAGCAACCCTTTTCAGAGAACACATCCACAAAATCCAGAAGTGACTCCGGAACGCTTGAAGTCACCACAGCCACACATGTGGCCAGGCAATTCTCCTGGCAGAACTCGCTCCACTGAATTATGTCCTGAGTTTTCCAGTCAATTACCGGGTTGTGCATGGACAACCAAGGAAAACCCAAAACCACCTGAGCAGGAAGATTCCTGAGCACCTTACATGTAACCCGCTCGGAATGTAGAACCCCAATGTGGAGTTTCACCTCAGCCACAAATTCAGTAATCTCCCCCTGAGAGAGAGGAGCAGCATTGATGGTGACCACACGGATAGGATGAGACAGTTTTTCAATCCTAAAACCTGCTGTGCGCGCAAACTCCTCATCAATGAGATTTGTGGCTGAACCACTATCCACAAAAACAGTAATTGGCAGCTCACTGCCAGCGATAAAAACCTTAGCAGGGAGCATGCATTGAGAAACCACCATGGAGGATATACATAAGCTCAGATTGGTCTCCTCCACACCATCTGAGCTTAGAAGTTTTCCGCCGTTGCGTTTTTCTTAGACAGCAGAGGACAGATGTTAATAAAATGACCAGTTTTACCACAGTAAAAACAGGCTCCCTGCTTCCTGAGCTCAGGGGCTCGATTCTTAACATGTGATACCCCTGCGATTTGCATAGGTTCCGTGGGCTCACCTGCAGCAACCTCACGTGAACCCAAACCCTCTCCCATAGGCGGTGTCTCATGCTCCCCCTGACGCAAACGGCGATCAATGCGGACAACCAGACTCATAGCGGAATCTAGAGAAGCAGGAGTCTCGTACATCAGAAGGGCTTTTTTAACCCTTCCAGAAACCCCATGAATAAACTGACTCCGCAATGCTGGATCATTCCATTGTGTATCGATTGCCCAGCGACGAAATTCAGAACAGTATTCCTCTGCAACTCGCTCCCCCTGGCGAATAGTGTGTATCTTAGATTCTGCTAGAGCCATTCTGTCAGGTTCATCGTAGATTTTCCCAAGAGAAGAAAAAAAACACTCCACAGAGTCAAATGCAGCAGAATCAGATGGCAAAGAAATGCCCATGCTTGAGGATCCCCGCTTAACAATGACAACACCAGGCCCACACACTGAGCCTCATTACCCGAGGAGATCGGGCGCATACGGAAATATAGTTTGCAAGCTTCACGAAAAGAAACAAATTTACTGCGTTCCCCAGCAAATTTTTCAGGCAAAGGGAATTTAGGCTCAGCAACTCTTCCTGTCGCTCCAGCTTGCACATTAGATACTGCTAGTCCCTGTTGCTGAACTGCCCCCCTCAACTCAGTGACCTGTAGGGACAGCGCCTCCAACTGGCGGGTTATGGAAGTCATGGGATCCATGACAAGAGAAAAAAATAAAAAAAAACTTTTTTTTTTTTTTTGTTGGGCCGATTATAATGTCACGGGGAGACTAGGTGAGCAAGAGCTAATAACCCAGGCCCCTGCAATTTCCCTCAGACTAGGGAAATCCTGACTGACCCTCTATCTAGAGTTTACACTGATGGTGTGTGTTATGATTCTAGTGGTAGAGAATCTCTGGTATTCAGACTAAGTCCGCAATAACATAGAACTGCTCTAGGGAGGTGGAAACTAGGCTAACCGCATAACTGATCCTAACACACAATTAGAAGTAGCCGGTGAACGTGCCTACATTGATTCTAGACGTCTCGAGCCAGCCGGAGAACTGACTACCCCTAGAGGGAAAATAAGACCTCACTTGCCTCCAGAGAAATTAACCCCAAAGATATAGAAAGCCCCCAACAAATAATAACAAGAGGAAAACACAAACGTAGAGATGAACTATATTTAGCAAAGTGAGGCCCACTAATCTAGATAGGCAGAAAATAGAAAGTGAACTATGCGGTCAGCAGAAAACCCTGCAAAAACATCCACGCTGAGTATTCAAGAACCCCCGCACCGACTGACGGTGTGGGGGGAGAATTACAGCACCCTAGAGCTTCCAGCGAGCTAGAAAATCACATTTTGAGCAAGCTGAACAAAAACACACTGATAATGCAAATGATCCAAAGTATGCAAACTGGACTTAGCTTTTCTTGCATGAGACAGATGGCAAGGGAATCAGGAGGAGACCAAATAGTACTGAATACATCGATACCAGGCAAGAGACTGAGTCCTAAGGAGGACTAAATAGGGAAAACCCACAGCTTAATGAAACAGCTGAAGCCCAGGCATGCAGAAAGACATGACTCATACAATACCATTAGTGACCACCAGAGGGAGCCCAGAAACACAGTTCACAACAGGTGTGCATGTCTAGGCTTCGACCCTCGCCCTGTCTCCTGTTTCAACCCTAGGCTGACACCAACTGCCCACCACCCAGTGAAGAGGCAATACACCAATACCCACAGTTAGCACAGACAAGGATAAAGGAAAATATACACCACACCGCAGTCAATCAGGAATACACTATAAATGTGCAGGGCAAAATAAATACAAATATAGGAAGGAGTAAATAAGACTAAGGAAAATACACCACCAGCCACGAATCTCCAACAACCAGCTCTCCACTCCGGACCGAGATAACAACGCACAAGACAGAAGCTATAATCGGCGACGCCCAATGATCCGGAGAACTATTTAAAGGCCATGGGCATGGCCCAGCTTCCAATCCGAGGATCAGGTAAATTAACTCTGGAACAGCTGGACAAAACCTAGCCGATGCCAATGAGCAAATAGTGGTCAAAAGCGGAATTACCGCTGTCTCTCGAACGACCTGGTCTGAACAGCGTCCGACATGACAGCTGCTCCCACCACCTTCCTGTACCTCACGCCATGATGGGTCAAGGACCTCATCATCTGCACTACCCTCTGCAACCAACTGCTTCTCCTGGGTAGTCTCGGCAGCACAGTACACACCAGAAAGTGACACCTGAGTCTCATCATCAGATGTGTACTGCGGTGTGGTGACCGGAGGCATTGGCCCACCCGTCTCTTCAGAGTCAGAGAGACAAAGCTGTTGGGCATCACTGCATACTGCCTCTTCTTCCATTTCTCCAATGCTACTTGGCTGGCCCCCTGTTTCCAATAAAAGAGATTCAGAGAACAGAAGTAGAGATGGCTCCTGTCCTGGGCTCTCTGACTGCCTGGGCAATTTGGCAGGTGGTGAAGAGACAGATGGGTGCTCTCCAGTGCTGTGTGCCTGAGAGGATGTGGCACTAATTGAAGTCGATGCGTTAGCTGCCATCCATCCGATGCTTCAATTTGTTCTTCACACAGCAGCGGTGTACGGCGATCTCCTACAAAGCTGCGCATGAAGGACTGTTCCCTGCTGAAACTGGGTGATGATGAGTCACCGATGCCCGCAGCAGGCACAGAATCCCCACGTCCTCTCCCTGCTCCGTGCCCACGCCCACGTGCCTTACTCCCTGCCTTCTTCATTTTGGTTGACTGGTAAAGATAAGAGGAAAAGTACTAAGGGCTTAGTGTGCTTATTCCTGAACAGCTCCTAACAGGTATAAGAAACACTAATTTTCTAAAGTGGCCTATGTGGCCTACACAACTGTAAAGTGGTGTGTTTGGTGAACTTTATTAATTTTTTTCTTTTTGCAGAACTGACTACAGAGTGAGCTGCACTCACACACAGACCATGCAGACAGCCGTGAATGACGCTGCAAGGCCAAAACAAGCTCCTCTATGTAATCCTATATAGTGTTTTTCCACAATCTAGCAGGATACGGAGGGAAAGCCACTAATAGGATAAATTTGAAAAAATGTGCAGCAGGCTGCACTAATTGAGAAACAGACAATGGAACAGTATGAGGCACTGACGCACCCTGAGCTGACTACAACCGGCTGTGGCTGCGGACAGACTACAGAGCAATGTGCACTCACACAAAGACCGTGCAGACAGCTGTAAACGGTGCTGCAAAGCCAAAAAAAAAAGCTCCTCTATGTAATCCTATGTAGTGTTTTTCCACAATTTAGCTGGATACGGATGGAAAGCCACTAATAGGAAATATTTGAAAACATGTGCAGCAGGCTGCACTAATTGCAAAAAAGGACAATGGATTGAATGGTATGAGGCAGTGACGCACCCTGCGCTGACTACAACCGGCTGTGGCTGCGGACAGACTACAGAGCGATGTGCACTCACACAGAGACCGTGCAGACAGCCGTAAATGGCGCTGCAAGGCCAAAAAAAGCTCCTCTATGTAATCCTATGTAGTGTTTTTCCACAATTTAGCTGGATACGGATGGAAAGCCACTAATAGGAAATATTTGAAAAAATGTGCAGCAGGCTGCACTAATTGCAAAAAAGGACAATTGATAGAACGGTATGAGGCAGTGACGCACTCTGAGCTGGCTACAACCGGCTGTGGCTGCGGACAGACTACAGAGTGAGCTGCACTCACACACACAGAGACCTTGCAGACAGCTGTGAACAGCGCTGCAAGGCAAAAGCAAGGATCTCACACAGCGGTTGCTAAATTAGCCTGGGTAAAGCACAATGAAGCAAATCGCTATCTCTAAACTGGCCCTCAGTCAGAACACAGCGTCCTGTCCCTAACTGAATTCACAGCAGAGTGAGCCCTAAATGGCGGCAGCGACTTTTATAGTGCATCATGACATCATTTCAGCAGCCAATCACAGCCATGCCAGTACTTACATGCCCACCATCCAGAACAGGATGTGCCCACACTTCTAATCATTCCTCATTGGCTGAATTCGGGCACTTTGAATTGTGGGAACTTCCGATTCCGGTATCCGATATACTGAAAATAACGGAACTCGGTATCAGAATTCCGATACCGCAAATATCGGCCGATACCCGATACTTGCGGTATCGGAATGCTCAACACTAGTCATAAGTATTCAGACCCTTTGTCCAGACACTCATATTTAAATCACATGCTGTCCATTTCCTTGTGATACTCCTTGAGATGGTTCTACCCCTTCACTGAAGGCCAGCTGTGTTTAATGAAACTGATAGGACTTGATTTGGAAAGGTAATAATAATAAGAAACCCGACACTCAACTTTGAAGTGATCAATCTGGTAATTTAATATGATTCACTGTAGTAGTCAAAAAAAGTTTCGGACACCGCTTCCTCTCCTAGCCACTGCGGCACGCCATACTCCTCATCTAGCAGCAATCAGATCCAGTGATCTGCTACTGCACCTATTGGCATTATCAAACCAATAGGAACTCTGTAGCTTGTAACTGAAGAAGGTCTGATGTAAGACCGAAACTTTTTTTTGACTACTACAGTGAATTATATTAAATTACCAGATTGATCACTTCAAAGTTGAGTGCCGGGTTTCTTATTATTATTGATAACGGTGTTGGAGCCTACCCTAGCACCTCATATAGTGGTGCGCATGGTTCTCTTTCTCATTGATTTGGGAAGGCACACACCTGTCTATATAAGACCTCACGGCTCACAGTGCATGTCAGACCAAATGAGAATCGTGACGTCAAAGGAACTGGCCAAGGAGCTCAGAGACAAAATTGTAGCAAGGCACAGATCTGGCCAAGGTTACAACAGAATGTCTGCAGTACTTAAGGTTCCTAAGAGCACAGTGGCCTCCATGATCCTTAAATGGAAGAAGTTTGGGACCATCAGAAGTCTTCCTAGACCTGGTCGTTCAGCCAAACTGAGCAATCGTGGGATAAGAGCCTTGGTGAGAGAGATAAAGAAGAACCCCAATATCACTGTGGCTGAGCTCCAGAGATGCAGTAGGGAGATGGGAATAAGTTCCACAAAGTCAACTATCACTGCTGCCCTCCACCAGTCGGGCCTTTATGGCAGAGTGGCCTGACAGAGGCCCCTCCTCAGTGCAAGACATATGAAAGCCTGCTGTCACACTGCTGCAATGCAGGTAGGTGAAGGCTCCACTAGATGGCAGTAGAGTGGAAGCAGGACTGCACCTAAACAGAGTTGACCTGCAGTGCAGCAGTGAGGCCACCAGAGGTGGCAGCCGGATAGTCAAACAAGCTGGGTAAAATCCTAAACTGTAGTGCAGTACCAAAGGAATAAGTAAACTCATGGTCGGAAACAAGCCAGGGAGTCAGTAACGGTCAGAAGTGGATAAGCCAAAATACAAAAGACAGAAGCAGGTCAGGATACAAGCCAAGTCAAAACCAGGGAGTCAGCACACTGAAGGGAAACACAGAGTCAAGACGGGAATAGGGGAAAACAGAGTCATGGGTTCAGACAGCAAAAGCGGCAGGACAAATTAGAGTAATCAGAGTCAGCTACAACTGCATTAGGCAAAAACTGTAACTGACATCTCCGGCAGGAAGCAGCAGAGATAAATAACCAACCTGAACCCAGACAGAGGCTGAGAAAGGTTAACTCTTGACATAACCAGACCAGGAAAAAGGGAAAACATGGCTCAAAAACCAGTCTGGATCATGACACCCACATAGAGTTTGCTACAAAACACATGAAGGACTCCCATAATATGAGAAATAAGATTCTCTGGTCTAATGAGATGGAGCTAGACCTTTTTGGTGATAATTCTAAGCGGTATGTGTGGAGAAAACCAGGCACTGCTCATCACCTGCGCAATACAATCCTAACAGTGAAACATAATGGTGGCAGCTTCATGCTATTTTCAGTTTCAGGGTCCCATTCAGTCTTTCTACTCTACTGCTACTTTGTGGATGGTACACAGCATGAAGGCTGCTCCACTCCCAGGGTGGACATTATTTCCTGCAGTACTTCTTCTGGTAAAGTGGGTGTCTCTGTCAGTCTCTGTGGTTTCGGGCACCCAGTATCTGCAGACAACTTCTGAGATCAGTCTCTTCACTGTACCCTTGGTGGTGGCTTTATACACATGGGGTGCGCCTCTGTCCTTGCAGAGAAGGGGTCAAAACACAAGAACATCCTTGGGAAGTTGAATGTATTCTTTCTAATGGTGCTGGAGTGGGTACAGGGACCTTGTTGTGCATCTCATAGACATCTTGGTGCGTCCCATGTTGTTGAGTGCACAGGTCAGACAGGCTTGGATGTGTTTGGATGCAGTGACACTGAACCCAGGAGCATACCAAAGCCAGTGGACGAGGTCTCTCATGGTAGTCTTTGATTGGTGGGTATTGCCGTGGGGGACTTCAATCATCATGGGATACAGATCTCAGGAATGGCAAACTTTGTCCCCACATGTCATTGTCCTTCTGGTGACGGCACAGGTCCCTTCCCTTGCCATATGTCGAATTCTTCAACTCCTGCCTGTTGTAACTTCTGGAGAAGGTCGTAAGTCACAGGTGGGTCTACGATGAAGACCACTTGTGCAGCTGCATCCCCGACAGGATTGTCTATTAGTTGGTAAGCAGCAGATTTGGTCGGCCAGGTGATTGCCTTGAGCTGTAATTGAGTCGCCCTTTGCATGGCCTTTGACTTTCATTATGGCAGCTTTCTCGGGTAAAAGTAGGGCCTCCATCAGATGTTGGATGGATTTATCATTCTTGATAGGCTTAACCACTGCTGCAAGGAATGATCAAGCTCTCCATAAAGGTCCATAGTTGTGAAAGCATAATGGCTGTCTGTATAAATGTTGGCAGTTTGGTCCTTAGTATGTCTGCAGGCTTCTTCTAAGGCACAGAGTTCAGCTTCCTGGACGGACGTGTGGGGGCAGCGGTTCTACTGTTATGGCTTCAAGGAGGAAAACAGCAGTATATTCGGAGTAGAACTGGCCATCAATGCCATACCATGATCCATCCACAAAGAGCTTATGGTCTGAGTTATTTAGTGGGACATTGGCAACATGACTGAATCCCCCCGTGGGACATTATCATGTTCTTGTTGTAGCTCAACTAGCAGGTCACCCAAGTTATAACTACCACCCACTCCCCCCCTCCGGGGACAACAAGATGGCTGGAAACAGTAGTGCAACGTGAATGGTGATGTTATCAGGCATGAGGAGGGCACATTGAAACCTGAAATGTCAAGCGGTACGGAGTGAATGGCCATAACATCATGAGATACATAAACAGTGAGGGAGAAAGTTAAGACATTTACAGCAGCACATCATTCATGACCCTAACTTCACAGAAGAGACTGGAGAAGGGAGAAGGAGGGGGCTTATCATGCTGCTGTCATGTCGGACGCTGTTCAGACCAGGTCGCCGACAGACAGCGGTAATTCCGCTTTTGACCACTATTTGCTCATTGGCGTCTGCTAGATTTTATCTAGCTGTTCCGGGGTTAATTTACCTAATCCTCGGATTGGAAGCTGGGCCATTCCCATGGCCTTTAAATAGTTCTCCTGTTCATTGGGCGTCGCCGATTATAGCTTCTGTCTTGTGCGTTGTTATCTCGGTCTGGAGTGGAGAGCTGGTTGTTGGAGATTCATTGCTGGTGGTGTATTTTCCTCTGTCTTATTTACTCCTTCCTATATTTGTATTTATTTTGCCCTGCACATTTATAGTGTATTCCTGAGTGACTGCAGCGTGGTGTATATTTTCCTTTATCCTTGTCTGAGCTAACTGTGGGTATTGGAATATTACCTCTTCACTGGGTGGAGGGCAGAGGTATCAGCCTAGGGTTAAAACAGGAGTCAGGGTGAGGTTCGAGGCCTGGACATGCACACCATCAGTGTAAACTCCAGGTAGAGGGTCAGTCAGGATTTCCCTAGTCTGAGGGAAACTGCAGGGGCCCGGGTTTTTAGCTCTCGCTCACCTAGTCTCCCCATGACAGCTATACTCTGAGTGTAACTTCTGTATGCAGACCCCTCACAACCACAAAATGTGAAATTCCCTTGCCCTTGCCTGGTTTACATAAGAGGGGCTCCGGGCCAGGTTTTTGCATTATTTTCAAGGGCATTTGTTGCTTCCACACCATTGGCTATTCAGAGTATCAGAGCTGGGGACAAGACTTGATACTCTGGGTGGGAAGACTGTTAGTGGCTCTCTAATCACAGGCTTTAAACCTTAAACAAAGGCACGGGACATTAAACAGGTGTCAACCTCGGACATGTTCTCGTAAGTCCTGCCATCTTTGCCAGAGCCAGGTATAATATTTTTCTACTGATTCTGTAGCATCCTGTTGGATATCATGAAGGATGGCTGACTGGGAGGCTAACCTGTCCTGACCCCACTGGGTGAGTTTTCCCATATACTGCTTCCCCAAATCTAGTGAAGAATCATCTGCGAGTGGGGCTCTTATTGCCCCCACCCCAAGGGGGTATCTCCTTCCTCTGCTGACGCCAGGTCCTCTAAATCTCACAAATAGAAGAAAGCCTTTTTATTTATTTTTCTGCCTAACCTCTGTAACAAATGACATGGGAAATATTCCAGGGTCTGGCACTCTACTTATCATGGCCAGCATTTCACTAGGATCCCAGGGATGCCACACATACTCCCGGGGCTCTACAGTATCGGATCCCCTAGACTGGGTTGTAAGGTCTGGTAGTAGCAAGTTGGGCGAACAGCAGGGGGTTGAGGTGAGCTGCCCACCCTGACTGAGTAATTGTCCTAGTGAGTCTTGGATGGCAGCAAAAGACTGACGTATAACTGCTGCATCCATTTGGGTTGTGTAAGGGAAGGAGTTGAAGGGCAGGGCAGGTCCTGAGTGGGTATTGGTGCCATCCAGTGCAGGCTTGATGTTCAATGGGGGCATAGCCAAGGCTTATGGGTGTGTAGCATTTGGGGCACTGGGGCACTGGCCAGGGGGGCCACACTATGCAAATAAATTGAGGGGCGATAACAAAGGTTAAAATCATGGCTTAGGAGGTTTAATAGTTCCCCCAACGGGGGACCCACATACATGACAGGTCTCCACCCAAACTAAATTCTGGTTCCTACATACACAACATGTCCATCCTCCAGGGACATTGGAAGGGGGTGAAGACAAACTGGGAGCAGCAGGGCGATCAGCGCCATCTTTGTTTTATACTTTCACATACAAAAACTTACCACCATGTTTTGCTTCCTTCACCTTACCTCCAATTACGCAGAGGTTTTTCCACCATATCTCAGCCTGATCTCACAAGCCAGCATAATTTACACATCCTCTTTGTTCCTTCAATGCACTTCCTGAAACCCTTATTAGTTTGCCACCCGATGGACACCCTGACACTGAACAAAACCTATGCATTTTCTGCACAATTTTTTTCTCTTCTTTTTCTTTCACGAATTCAGCAGCAGTTCTACCATACTCCATCTGTTCCTTACCAAACAGATTTACCCATCTCCTGTTTCTCTCCTGGGAAACAGGAATACAGGATTAGTAAGGCAAACCAGTGGGGATGCCTACCACACATGCTGCATCTTCTTTTAGTCACACCATGCCAAACTTATATCTATATATAAGTCAAATAAAAACCAACATTCCCTATGTCTAGGAAACAAAACTATATGAGTTTCCTTAGCAATACAAGAGACAACTGCCGACAATCGCCAACATCAGCTCCACCGGATACAATCAACTAACCATTACAATCCAAATTCACATACAGAAGACCAGTGAAATAGCAAAACCACACTCTCCATACAACAGACAACACAGGAACTCAACTCAGAACACAAGGTCTCCTCAGGGTTTTTTGTTTACCAATAATGTGCCCACTTACTATGAATATGATCAAGTGACCTGCGGACCAAGTTATCCAAACTCACTGAGGCTAAAACAAAGAGACAAGTTCAGAGTAGTGTAGTAGTACCTTCCTGCATCTGTCCCGAGTTGTCTGTTTGTTTAAGCACCAGCAAAACATTTGGATCAAGCCGTCCTTTGAACTAGTGGGTCCCTGTTCGGGCACCAGGTTTTTCGTTGCCACATAATGTGGGACGTTCTGAGACGTTGTGCCTGATCCAAATTAAATTGTAAATTTCAAATACGTGCATGGAAGAGCCACTCTAATACATTAAGAATCAAAGCAGATCTCTCTTTAATCCATACCTTTGTCAGGGGTTTTATAGCTTATCAGTATTTATGTATTGTGACAAAATGATTGGCTCATCTTATCTCTAACTATGTGCTGTCATTAGCATACATACATCTAATTGGCTAAGTTAACTCTATTGATACCCAACTTGTGATGTAGGGGTCCTACTAGCCCAAATGTTTTGTTTCTCTCACTCACTTTTACAAATTGTCTCTTCAGAGAGGAAGAGGACTAGCTTTGGCTATTATCCTGTCATGTGACAAGGCTCTATAAAGGGTCGACAATGACTGTTAGGATTGCTACTTCCAATAGGTGGCAATAGGTGGTTCTAGTCCTCTTCCTCTCTGAAGAGACAATTTGCATATTTCCCAGAAGAGCATTGCGGCTTTAAGTCTCCTCACCTCGACATGCTTAACATGTCAATCTCCTCAAGGAGAAACCATACTTCTTGGATCCAACTCACTTGTACGCAAAGACATTCCAAAGCCCCCTTATCTGATCATGGACTCTATCTTGGAGGGAGAGAAATACATGCACAAAAAAACTAAAATGAAGTCATTATAGATAAAGAATAAGTCCTTCTCTCACGGCCTCCATGTTGGAAACCATGTGCTTTCCATACCAAGATTTCTCTTAAATCTCCTTGTCACAAACATCGTTAATTCACTGAACATGTGACATGGATGTGACTATTAATGGGGTCTCTACTTCTCACACTCACTCGTCCACTTACCTATTGTAATAGGCTCATAATAAGCTAAGTGCATCCTTTAGCCAGTTTACACTTGCCACCAACACTAGCCATTTTGATAAGCCAGGATACGCTTGTCCTGGATGGCGCACTAGTACACACACACAGATTTCCCAAGCACCTCATAGGTAGTCTTATTGCACTTTGACATACACAGGTTTAACACAACCAGACTATACTTTCCCTCTTCAAGGTTGTGGGTACACTTGGAGAAGTACAGAACAATTTTATTAAATTTTAGATTTAATACATGTAAAAAAAAAGTACAGTGCTATTTGTATGCATGGAAAGGTGGGAGTAAGGACATGCTTTTAATTTATTGGCATAGAACACAGCACTCCTTTATTTGGTGCTCAAGTCTGATCTCATCTCATGCAATGTGTAGTGGCGGCCAAAAGTTTGGCATTTTTTTTAAAGTATGAATACTTCTGTCTGGTTGTTGTGATGCCATTTTTCAGGTGATTTTAGTAAACGGAAGCAAATGATTATCAGCTATAAGGATATAAATTGTGTTTTACATTGTTTTATCCCTCTATGTGTTAGTCTTCAACATTTTCTGGGCCAAATGTTTTGCATTATTTGTTATGGGCAGTCGAATTTTGGCTAAAAATGTTTCCTTTTGTTTGTGTGTTTTTCGGTTAAAACATGGCAAAGACAAAGCCAAATTTATCACCAGTTGTCAGGAAGCTTACTATTCTGAAAGTGAAGATGTAGCTATGGAATTCAACTGCTCTCAGAGACCAGTGTCACGTATAATAAAGAAAGAATAAGAAGGTTAAGGAACAGCTGACAAACCTGTGGACTGCCACGGAAAACTTCCTCCAAAGTTGATCACACTGTTAAGAAAAAGTTAAATGTTAAAAAAAAATGCAAAACTTTTGGTCACTACTGTAATATAGATAACTTGGCACTCCAGAAGACTATGTAGAGTAAATGGTTTTTATTTTTAGTGCAGGCAATCCATATGAATAATAAATGTTTCGGTCAAATTGATCATCATAAGTATAATAGATTGCAGGAGAACAACTTTATGGACTAACGCTATGAGTGAGCAGTGAACACTGCGGTTGCGGTTATGTCATATTTTCCTGCTAGTTGAATATTATGACTCAGCATACTTTCGCCATCATAGACACACCAAACATGACGATATACCTATTCATCAAATGGTTACTACATTTCTGTGGTTTCTCAATGCCGAAAATCCTCGCGTTTGAACCCACAAAAGCAATTATGTCCCCCCCCCATTACAAATATGTGTTGATATTAAAATATTATCAATATGGCATGAAATATTGCATTTTCATTGACAGGTGATGTCCCTGGTGTGCTAGAGACGTACAGTCTACCTTACAGCCATTATCCTCTCTTGTATATTTTATCACCCCTTGGCTTGTGAGAAAAATACACAGAGAATGTTTGCCTATACTTCCACTGTCTTCTTCTTGCTAATTAATGTATTTTCTCACAGAGTAGATGCTGCCAGATGTCCAGTTACGGTATATGGGATTTTATTTAGAGGTGAGTGGAACAATTTGCAGGACACAGGTCAGTAATACCTGGCGGTGAGACAAATGGATGACAAATTAAATTGATAACATTTTTTATGTTCACATTGAAATCATTGTCATCGGTACATGACATCATGGTTAACAAACAATTATATGTGTGAAAACCAAACAATTATTGTCTGTAAATATAAAGGATCACCGATCAACATGTTGTTGTATCATCGACCACTCATGACTTTCAGATTACACTGTTAAAACAAATTTTCATGAAATCTTTACAAATGCATTCAAATGAGGTTGTTCTATGACTATATTGAAAAGAATATTACGATATCGCTAGATCAGCAGCTCTAGATTTTGAAATAGGAGATGTGGAGTAATGAAATTAATGAAAATACACAATTCATGGTTACAGGGTGAAATTTGCAAAAGCTTCCACACATTTATTGGGAATTTGTATGACAATCTATCATTACATGGGCCAAAGAACATAATAAACAACTAAATAACATAAAAGACCTAAACATACAAAGAATTTCAATACTTTTATTAATAATAATACATATATAGTAAAACAAAGTTGATGGGAATGGTACCAAAATAAACACACTCAGACCAGAGATAAACTATTACAACCGTATAACCCACTACCGCATAAATCAATGGCCTCGTGGACTGCAAATCTTTCCTGTCTCAACGGCATAGTCACATATGCTCCACTAATAGGTCCATAATACTTGCGGCATAATCAAGGGTAACAAAAAGACAAAGTAGTAACATTTACATTACCTCTGGTCTGATGGTGCCACGACCCCAACGCGCGTTTCGGCTGAGTGTGCCTTCTTCCGGGGGAGGGGCATCATCAGATCCAGGTTGGTTTAAATAGCGCTACAATCCAATCGCATATTAAAAGGTACGCTGCATTATAGAGTCACCACCTTGTTGCGGCGCATGCGCCGTCCACCACTGAGGCTCCCGCGTCATCACCGGCATCATCGGGCAGCCACACCCCAGCAAACGCCCACCAGGGCGATCACGTGAGCGCAGCACCAGAAGGAGACGCCGGCAACAACACAGCCACCACAGCAGCAGACGCGCACGCGCACAGGAGAAGACACCAGATGGAGCCAGGCCACCATAAAAAACGTAGGTATAAAGCTTCATGCTAACCCCCACATCTGTAACCCTCAATTTAAGATACAGCCGCACAGAAGGAAATATGTTACATCAATTAAGGTGCATAAATGATACTACAGTACATGATATAGTGAAGATTGTGCAAACATAAAATATATACATTGAGCATATTCATACTTCATATATAGACTTGGTACTAAAAGAGGGGGGTTAGTAAATACCTCATATGCATGATATAATATTCAGTGCATCATACAGTGACAATTAATAGTACATATATAGAACACATACAGTGTAAATATTATTAATTCAAAATTATTACCACCAAAGGCAATGATACACACATATTATACAAATAACATAGACTGCATAAAAATACATGAATACTATAAAACAGTGCTACTATAATCTTGTACTTCAAGATGAACAACATCTTCCCTTGCTGGCTAGGACCGATCCATATTTCATAGAGGGAAAACAAGAAACTGGTGGCTGAAATATAACAATATATAATTAAAATCCATAAAAAAAACACATAAAGGGCATTTCTTGAGAACTATTTAAAGAAGAAATTGATTCAGAGAGGTTTAAGGATTCAAGTATTCCCATAATTCCCAGTTCAGGATGAGGCGTTTATTACAAAATGGGAAGATATTTGTACGAAATCATCCTTCCAATTTATGGAATTGTTAATATATCTTAATTAAAAATCTGTTACCGCCATGGAGGAAGAGATTGATGAGTCATATAATAATTTAAAAAGAATGATATCATCAGAAACCTTGTCTGCCTTTAATACAACTATGGATAAAAACTCTGATGAGTGGGAAATGCAAATAAAAATGGTACACACCAAGAAAGTGTCTCGGGTAGTGTTGAGCATTCCGATACCGCAAGTATCGGGTATCGCCCGATATTTGCGGTATCGGAATTCCGATACTGAGTTCCGATACTTTCAGTATATCGGATACCGGAATCAGAAGTTCCCATAATTCAAAGTGCCCGACTTCAGCCAATGAGGAATGATTAGAAGTGTGGGCGCATCCTGTTCTGCATGGTGGGCATGTAACTATTGGCATGGCTGTGATTGGCTGCTGAAATGATGTCATGATGCACTATAAAAGTCGCCGCCGCCATTTTGGGCTCACTCTGCTGTGAATTCTGTTAGGGACAGGACGCTGTGTTCTGACTGAGGGCCAGTTTAGAGATAGCGATTTGCTTCATTGTGCTTTACCCAGGCTAATTTAGCAACCGCTGTGTGAGAACCTTGTTTTTGCCTTGCAGCGCTGTTCACAGCTGTCTGCAAGGTCTCTGTGTGTGTGAGTGCACATCGCTCTGTAGTCTGTCCGCAGCCACAGCCGGTTGTAGTCAGCTCAGGGTGCGTCACTGCCTCATACTGTTCAATCCATTATCCTTTTTTGCAATTAGTGCAGCCTGCTGAAAACTTTTTCAAATATTTCCTATTAGTGGCTTTCCATCCGTATCCAGCTAAATTGTGGAAAAACACTACATAGGATTACATAGAGGAGGTTTTTTTGGCCTTGCAGCGCCGTTTACGGCTGTCTGCATGGTCTCTGTGTGAGTGCACATCGCTCTGTAGTCTGTCCGCAGCAACAGCCGGTTGTAGTCAGCTCAGGGTGCATCACTGCCTCATACCGTTCCATTGTCTGTTTCTCAATTAGTCCACCCTGCTGCACATTTTTTCAAATTTTTCCTATTAGTGGCTTTCTCTCCGTATCCTGCTAGATTGTGGAAAAACACTATATAGGATTACATAGAGGAGCTTGTTTTGGCCTTGCAGCGCCGTTCACGGCTGTCTGCACGGTCTGTGTGTGAGTGCAGCTCACTCTGTAGTCAGTTCTGCCAAAAAAATAAAAATAAATAAAGTTCACCAAACACACCACTTTACAGTGGTGTAGGCCACATTAGCTCATATTAAAATCTAGTCCACACTTTAGAAAATTAGTGTTTCTTATACCTGTTAGGGGCTGTTCAGGAATAAGCACACTAAGCCCTTAGTACTTTTCTGCTTATCTTTATCAGTCAACCAAGATGAAGAAGGCAGGGAGTAAGGCACGTGGGCGTGGGCGTGGAGCAGGGAGAGGACGTGGGGATTCTGTGCCTGCTACGGGCACCGGTGACTCATCATCACCCAGTTTCAGCAGGGAACAGTCCTTCATGCGCAGCTTTGTAGGAGATCGCCGTTCACCGCTGCTGCGTGAAGAACAAATTGAAGCCGTTGTCGGATGGATGGCAGCTAACGCATCAACTTCAATTAGTGCCACATCCTCTCAGGCACAGAGCACTGGAGAGCACCCATCTGTCTCTTCACCACCTGCCAAATTGCCCAGGCAGTCAGAGAGCCCAGGACAGGAGCCATCTCTACTTCTGTTCTCTGAATCTCTTGGCTTGGAAAGAGGGAGCCAGCCAAGCAGCATTGGAGAAATGGAAGAAGAGGCAGTATGCAGTGATGCCCAACAGCTTTGTCTCTCTGACTCTGAAGAGACGGGTGGGCCAGTGCCTCCGGTCAGCACACCTCAGTACGCATCTGATGATGAGACTCAGGTGCCACTTTCAGGTGCGTACTGTGCTGCCAAAATGACCCAGGAGAAGCAGTTGGTGGAAGAAGGTAGTGTAGATGATGAGGTCCTTGACCCATCATGGCGTGAGGTACAGAAAGGTGGTGGGAGCAGCTCTGCGGAAGAGATTCCCCGAACGGCCCAAAGAGGGAGAGGGAGGGGGAAGACTGCGGAGCCTGTAGCCTCCACTTCGGCACCCGTTAGGAGCATGCCTCTTCCAAAAGCCAAAACGGGCGCTCCCAAGACTTGCAGTACCTGGTCCTTTTTTGACACAGTTGCAGATGACATTTGCTTTGTCAAATGCAAGGTGTGTCATCACAAAGTCAAAAGAGGGAGAAATGTCAGCAACCTAAATACCACAAATATGTGGAAACATGTGCGGACCAAGCACGCGGTGGAGTTACAAAAACACACTGAAGACCTAGGCCAACCAAAAGCGGCACCTACCACCTCTTCAGCTCGTGTTGTTGCCTCTTCCTCCAGCTCGCACACAGCTGGTTCGGCTTCCTCACAGGATCGCCATGGAAGAACCTCTGGCATTGTTGTCCACAGACCCAGTGTAATTCCACCCACAGCACCACGTTCCCAGTCATCCTCACACTCCCAGCCCAGTCTACAGCCATCGGAAGCACAGGCATGGGAGAAAAGGCGGCCATTCTCGGCAAACCACCCCCGAGCACAGGCTCTTAATGCAGGCATTGCAAAACTACTGTCCCTTGAAATGCTGTCATTCAGGCTGGTGGAGACTGACAGCTTCCGTAACTTGATGGCATTGGCAGTCCCACAATACAATATGCCCAGCCGCTTTTATTTCAGCAGGCAATCCGTCCCTGCCCTGCACAAGCATGTGGAGGGACACATAAAACACGTGCTACTGAACGCCCTCAGAAGCAAGGTCCATCTCACCACCGATGCGTGGACCAGTCACCATGGACAGGGGCGATACCTTTCCCTCACTGCCCATTGGGTTAATGTTGTTGAGCCGGGTACAGACCGTGCGAGTGGCGCAGGACGTGTTCTGCCAACTCCAAGGATTGCAGGAATCCAGTCTGTATGCATTGACTCCTCCTCATTAGTGTTGAGCGATACCGTCCGATACTTGAAAGTATCGGTATCGGAAAGTATCGGCCGATACCGGCAAAGTATCGGATCTGATCCGATACCGATACCCGATACCAATACAAGTCAATGGGACTCAAGTATCGGATGGTATCCCTGATGGTTCCCAGGGTCTGAAGGAGAGAAAACTCTCCTTCAGGCCCTGGGATCCATATTAATGTGTAAAATAAAGAATTAAAATAAAAAATATTGATATACTCACCTCTCCGACGCAGCCTGGACCTTACCGCTGTGAACCGGCAGCCTTCTTTGCTTAAAATGAGCGCATTCAGCACCTTCCATGACGTCACAGCTTCTGATTGGTCGCGTGCCGCTCATGTGACCGCCACGCGACCAATCAGAAGCCGTGACGTCATCCCTCAGGTCCTAAATTCCTAGAAGGGAATTTAGGACCTGAGGGATAACGTCGCGGCTTGTGATTGGTCGCGTGGCGGTCACATGAGCGGCACGCGACCAATCAGAATCCGTGACGTCATGGAAGGTGCTGAACGCGCTCATTTTAAACAAAGAAGGCTGCCGGTTACCAGCGGTGATGTCCAGGGGCCTCCGGACTGGTGAGTATATCAATATTTTTTATTTTAATTCTTTATTTTACACATTCATATGGATCCCAGGGCCTGATTCCGATTCCCGATACCACAAAAGTATCGGATCTCGGTATCGGAATTCCGATACCGCAAGTATCGGCCGATACCCGATACTTGCGGTATCGGAATGCTCAACACTACTCCTCATACACAAGTTCCTCAGAATCATCGCTGCAGGAGCCGTCACAGTCCACCTCCACATGGACCCGTGAACGTTTACCTGTTACGACCGACATGAGCGCAGCTGTGGTCAAACGTCAACAGGCCGTCTTGAAATTAATTTCTTTGGGGAATCGAAGCCACACAGTGCAGGAGCTCTGGAATGCCATCAAGCAGGAGAGCGACGTGTGGTTTGTGCCAGCGAATCTCCAGCCAGGCATGGTAGTGTGTGACAATGGCCGAAATCTGGTGGCAGCTCTGGGCCTAGGCAACCTCACTCACATCCCAAGTCTGGCACATGTGCTCAACTTGATCGTGTAGAGTTTTTTGAGGGACTATCCGGATCTTGATGCACTGCTGCACAAGGTCCGCCTAGAGTGTGCTCACTTGCAGCGTTCCAGCATGGCAAGATCGCGCATTGCAGCTCTGCAGCGCCGATTCCGTCTTCCGGAACATCGTATCATATGTGACCTACCCACCAGGTGGAATTCCACATTACATATGTTGGAGTGGTTGTGTAAGCAGCAGCAAGCAGTAATGGAGTAACAGCTGCATCAGGCGCAAAGAAGTCGCAGTTTGCGCCGTTCAGATTTCACAACCACTAGTGGGCCACTATGAAGGACGTCTGCCAGGTTTTGCGTTCCTTCGATGATTCCACGCGGATGGCGAGTGCAGATGATGCACTAGTCAGCATGACTGCCCTCCTTATCTGCCTGCTTCAACAAACACTGCAAGCGCTAAGGGATGATGTTGTGGAAGAGGTGGAGGATGAGGAGTCACCAATTCCATCAGCTTCTGGACAGTTAGCGCTACGTGGTTCCTCACAAAGGCCTAGGCAGGGGTCACTTTGTGAGGAGGATGAGGAGGAGTCAATGGGGGAGGAAGACATCGGTCCAGAGGAGGGAGTTACACAATTCTCCAATAGTCAGTGTGTAGAGCGAGGGTGGGGTGATGCAGAGCAGGCAGAGATCACGCCTCAAGCAGGGGACAGCATTTCTTGGCCTGTTGGCAGTCTGCAGCACATGGTTGATTACATGCTGCAGTGTCATGAATCCCAATGGCTAGGGATAGCAAGGGACAAGCAAAGTAATACAAAATATCGGACGAGCTCTAGGGTGATGGAACCTGGGCTGACCACTGCCCTACGCCTGACAAACGCAACTAGAGATAGCCAGGGAGCGTGCCTACGTTGGTTCTAGACGCCACGCACCAGCCTAAGAGCTAACTAGTACTGCAGAGAAAATAAAGACCTCACTTGCCTCCAGAGGAATGAACCCCAAAAGGTATAGTTGCCCCCCACATGTATTGACGGTGAAATGAGAGGAAGGCACACACATAGAGATGATATATATAGGTTCAGCAAATTGAGGCCCGCTGTAAACTAGAAAGCAGAACGATACAAAAGGGGTCTGAGCGGTCAGCAAAAAACCCTAATCAAAAAACCATCCTGAGATTACAAGAACCCATGTGCCAACTCATGGCACATGGGGAGAACCTCAGTCCACTAGAGCTACCAGCTAGCATAGAGACATAATAAGCAAGCTGGACAAAAAAAACAACAACTGAAAATCAGCACTTAGCTTATCCTGAAAGATCTGGGAGCAGGTAGGCAGGAACCAAACAGAGCACATCTGAATACATTGATAGCCGGCAAGGGAATGACAGAAAGGCCAGGTAAAATAGGAAACACCCAGCCTCTGATGGACAGGTGGAAACCAAAGGCCGCAACCCACCAAAGTCACCCAGTACCAGCAGTAACCACCAGAGGGAGCCCACAAACAGAATCCACAACAGTACCCCCCCCTTGAGGAGGGGTCACCGAACCCTCACGAGAACCCCCAGGGCGATCAGGGTGAGCTCTATGGAAGGCGCGGACCAAATCAGTCGCATGAACATCGGAGGCGACCACCCAGGAATTATCCTCCTGACCATAACCCTTCCACTTAACCAAATACTGGAGTTTGCGTCTGGAAACACGAGAATCCAAGATCTTCTCAACAACATACTCCAATTCTCCCTCCACCAGCACCGGAGCAGGAGGCTCAACCGAAGGAACAACGGGCACCTCATACCTCCGCAACAACGACCGATGGAACACATTATGAATAGCAAACGATGCTGGGAGATCCAAACGAAAAGATACAGGGTTAAGAATCTCCGAGATCCTATAAGGACCAATGAACCGAGGCTTGAACTTAGGAGAAGAGACCTTCATAGGGACAAAACGAGAAGACAACCACACCAAATCCCCAACAAGAAGTCGGGGACCCACGCGGCGACGGCGATTAGCAAACTGCTGAGTCTTCTCCTGAGATAACTTCAAATTGTCCACCACCTGGTTCCAAATCTGATGCAGCCTGTCCACCACCACGTCCACTCCAGGACAATCCGAAGACTCCACCTGACCAGAGGAAAAACGAGGATGAAACCCCGAATTACAAAAAAAAGGAGAGACCAACGTGGCAGAACTAGCCCGATTATTAAGAGCAAATTCGGCCAGTGGCAAAAAAGCAACCCAGTCATCTTGATCAGCAGAAACAAAACACCTCAAATAAGTTTCCAAGGTCTGATTAGTTCGCTCCGTCTGGCCATTCGTCTGAGGATGGAATGCAGACGAGAAAGACAAATCAATGCCCATCTTGGCACAAAACGTCCGCCAAAATCTAGACACAAACTGGGATCCCCTGTCAGAAACGATATTCTCCGGAATCCCATGCAAACGAACCACGTTCTGAAAAAATAAAGGGACCAACTCAGAGGAGGAAGGCAACTTAGGCAAGGGCACCAAATGAACCATCTTAGAAAAGCGGTCACACACAACCCAGATAACGGACATTTTCTGTGAAACCGGGAGATCAGAAATAAAATCCATGGAAATGTGCGTCCAAGGCCTCTTCGGGATGGGCAAGGATAACAACAACCCACTGGCCCGAGAACAGCAAGGCTTAGCTCGAGCACACACTTCACAAGACTGCACAAAGGTACGCACATCCCTAGACAAGGAAGGCCACCAAAAAGACCTGGCCACCAAGTCTCTAGTACCAAATATTCCAGGATGACCAGCCAACACAGAAGAATGGACCTTGGAGATGACTCTACTGGTCCAATCATCCGGAACAAACAGTCTTTCTGGTGGACAACGATCCGGTTTATCCACCTGAAACTCCTGCAATGCACGTCGCAAGTCTGGGGATACGGCGGACAATATTACCCCATCCCTAAGGATACCAGTAGGCCCAGAGTCTCCAGGAGAGTCAGGCACAAAACTCCTGGAAAGAGCATCTGCCTTCACATTCTTTGAACCTGGCAGGTATGAAACCACGAAATTGAAACGAGAAAAAAACAACGACCAACGAGCCTGTCTAGGATTCAAACGCCTGGCAGACTCAAGGTAAATGAGATTCTTGTGATCAGTCAAGACCACCACACGATGTTTAGCACCCTCAAGCCAATGACGCCACTCCTCAAATGCCCACTTCATGGCCAAAAGCTCCCGATTACCCACATCATAATTGCGCTCGGCGGGCGAGAATTTTCTAGAGAAGAATGCACATGGCTTCATCACCGAGCCATTAGAATTTCTCTGTGACAAAACCGCCCCCGCTCCAATCTCGGAAGCATCAACCTCAACCTGAAAAGGAAGTGAAACATCTGGTTGACACAACACAGGAGCAGAAGAAAACCGGCGCTTAAGTTCCTGAAAGGCCTCCACGGCCGCAGGAGACCAATCAGCAACATCAGCACCCTTTTTAGTCAAATCAGTCAAAGGTTTAACAATACTGGAA
The DNA here is from genome assembly GCF_051348905.1 of Ranitomeya variabilis. Classification (NCBI taxonomy): domain Eukaryota; kingdom Metazoa; phylum Chordata; class Amphibia; order Anura; family Dendrobatidae; genus Ranitomeya; species Ranitomeya variabilis. The sequence continues at coordinate 507,616,974 of NC_135233.1, forward strand.
AAATTAGCAATGAACCGACGATAAAAATTAGCAAACCCCAAGAACTTCTGAAGGCTCTTAACAGATGTAGGTTGTGTCCAGTCACAAATCGCCTGAACCTTGACGGGATCCATCTCAATAGTAGAAGGAGAAAAAATGTACCCCAAAAAAGAAATCTTCTGGACTCCGAAGAGACACTTTGAGCCCTTCACAAACAGAGAATTGGCCCGCAGAACCTGAAACACCTTCCTGACCTGTAGAACATGAGACTCCCAGTCATCAGAAAACACCAAAATATCATCCAAATACACAATCATAAACTTATCCAGATATTCACGGAAAATATTGTGCATAAAGGACTGAAAGACTGACGGAGCATTGGAGAGTCCAAAAGGCATTACCAAATACTCAAAATGGCCCTCAGGCGTATTAAATGCGGTTTTCCACTCATCACCCTGTTTTATCCGCACCAGATTATACGCACCACGAAGATCTATCTTAGTGAACCACCTAGCCCCCTTAATGCGAGCAAACAAATCAGTCAATAATGGCAATGGATACTGATACTTGACTGTAATCTTATTCAGAAGGCGATAATCTATACAAGGCCTCAGGGAACCATCTTTTTTTGCCACGAAAAAAAAACCTGCTCCCAGAGGGGACGAAGATGGACGAATATGTCCCTTTTCCAAGGACTCCTTAATATAATTCCGCATAGCAGTATGCTCTGGCAGTGACAGATTAAATAAACGACCCTTAGGGAACTTACTGCCAGGAATCAATTCTATAGCACAGTCACAATCTCTATGCGGAGGGAGCGAATTGAGCTTAGGCTCCTCAAAAACATCCCTATAGTCAGACAAAAACGCAGGGATCTCAGAAGGAGTAGATGAAGCGATTGAAATCGGAGGTGCATAATCATGAACCCCCTGACATCCCCAGCTTAACACAGACATTGTTTTCCAGTCCAGGACAGGATTATGAGTTGTAACCATGGCAGACCAAGCACTAGTACATCATGTAAATTATACAGTACAAGGAAGCGAATCACCTCATGATGAACGGGAGTCATGCGCATGGTCACATGTGTCCAATACTGCGGTTTATTCATAGCCAATGGTGTAGAGTCAATTCCCTTCAGAGGAATAGGAACTTCCAGAGGTTCCAGACTAAAACCGCAGCGTTTAGCAAATTACCAATCCATAAGACTCAGGGCAGCGCCCGAATCCGCATAGGCATCGACGGAAATGGAAGACAGTGAAAAAATCAGAGTCACAGACAAAATGAACTTAGGCTGCAGAGTACCAATGGCAAAAGATTTATCAACCCTTTTTGTGCGTTTAGAGCATGCTGATATAACATGAGCTGAATCACCACAATAAAAACACAATCCATTTTTCCGCCTATAATTTTGCCGTTCACTTCTGGACTGAATTCTATCACATTGCATAGTCTCAGGTGCCTGTTCAAAAGACACCGCCAACTGGTGCACGGGTTTGCGCTCCCGTAAACGCCGATCAATCTGAATGGCCATAGCCATCGACTCATTCAGACCTGTAGGCGTAGGGAACCCCACCATAATATCCTTAATGGCCTCGGAAAGACCATTTCTGAAGTTTGCAGCCAGGGCGCACTCATTCCACTGAGTAAGCACCGACCATTTCCGAAATTTTTGACAATATATTTCCGCTTCATCATACCCCTGAGAGAGGGCTAATAAAGCCTTTTCAGCCTGAATCTCCAGGTTGGGTTCCTCATAGAGCAATCCCAATGCCAGAAAAAACGCATCCACATTGAGCAATGCAGGATCCCCTGGTGCCAATGCAAATGCCCAATTCTGAGGGTCGCCTCGCAGGAAAGATATTACAATCTTGACCTGTTGAGCAGGGTCTCCAGAGGAGCGAGATTTTAAAGAAAGAAACAATTTACAATTGTTCCTGAAATTCAGGAAGGTAGATCTATCTCCAGAAAAGAACTCTGGAATAGGAATTCTAGGTTCAGACATGGGAGTGTGAACAACAAAATCCTGTATGTTTTGAACTTTTGCCGCGAGATTACTCAGGCTGGAAGCCAAACTCTGGACATCCATGTTAAACAGCTAATATCAGAGCCATTCAAGGGTTAAGAGGAGGTAAGAAGCAGCTAGACAGCAATTAAGGGCTAGGCAGCAAAACTCTGAAGGAAAAAAAAAAAAAAAAAATTTCCCTTAAACACTTTTTTTTCTCCTGCTTCAGCCCAAACAATTAACACTTTGTGGTCCGGCTATACTGTCATGAATCCCAATGGCTAGGGATAGCAAGGGACAAGCAAAGTAATACAAAATATCGGACGAGCTCTAGGGTGATGGAACCTGGGCTGACCGCTGCCCTACGCCTGACAAACGCAACTAGAGATAGCCAGGGAGCGTGCCTACGTTGGTTCTAGACGCCACGCACCAGCCTAAGAGCTAACTAGTACTGCAGAGAAAATAAAGACCTCACTTGCCTCCAGAGGAATGAACCCCAAAAGGTATAGTTGCCCCCCACATGTATTGACGGTGAAATGAGAGGAAGGCACACACATAGAGATGATATATATAGGTTCAGCAAATTGAGGCCCGCTGTAAACTAGAAAGCAGAACGATACAAAAGGGGTCTGAGCGGTCAGCAAAAAACCCTAATCAAAAAACCATCCTGAGATTACAAGAACCCATGTGCCAACTCATGGCACATGGGGAGAACCTCAGTCCACTAGAGCTACCAGCTAGCATAGAGACATAATAAGCAAGCTGGACAAAAAAACCAACTGAAAATCAGCACTTAGCTTATCCTGAAAGATCTGGGAGCAGGTAGGCAGGAACCAAACAGAGCACATCTGAATACATTGATAGCCGGCAAGGGAATGACAGAAAGGCCAGGTAAAATAGGAAACACCCAGCCTCTGATGGACAGGTGGAAACCAAAGGCCGCAACCCACCAAAGTCACCCAGTACCAGCAGTAACCACCAGAGGGAGCCCACAAACAGAATCCACAACACTGCAGTGCCTGAGAAATGACTGCCGCATCGCCCACATTCTCAACACGGCTGATTATTGGGTGTTCACCCTTCTAGATCCTCGTTACCGGGACAACTTACAAAGCCTCATAACACCGTTGAACCGGGAGCATAAAATGCGGGAGTACCAAGACACACTGGTGAATTCCATCATCTTCTCCAGTCCAACTGAGAGCAGGGTTGCTAGTGCTTTACAAAGCAGTTCAGTGCGTTGAGGCAGTGGAGGAAGCTCTGCACAAAGAGGGAGCAGAAGCAGTGCCTCAGCACAAGGCAAGACCTGTATGGCCCAACTGTGGCACAGTTTTGTGTGCCCACCACAAATGTCTACACCATCACATGCGGCTCCAGTCAGCAGGAGGCAATGTTTCCTTCAGATGGTGACAGACTACATGTCTTGCCCTCTTACTGTACTCCCAGATGGCTCTTCCCCCTTCAAATTTTTGGGTCTCTAAGCTGGAAACATGGCCAGAGCTAAGCCAGTGAGCATTGGAGGTGCTGGCTTGCCCTGCTGCTAGGGTATTATCGTAACGCGTCTTTAGTGCCGCAGGTGGTGTACTAACAGACCGTCGCATGCGACTATCCTCCGATAACGTTGACCGGCTTACTTTTCTGAAAATGAACAAGGCCTGGAACTCGCAGGAATTTGCCACTCCTCTTCCAGATTAAATAATTGGTTGGCTACAGTATCCATGTCTCCTGTTGCGTTCATGTTTCTACCACCTGAACTGTAATCCCTGGGCTCCAACACCGCCAGTTGATGCTCAGAAGTGCCGTCTGCACAGTCAAAACACATGACCCAGTGTTATTGGGTTTCAATAACGTCAGCTGATCCCCAGCTGTGTATCCGGCAATGTGTCCTGCGACCGCCACGCTGACACAACTGAAATTTAAGGCAACCTGTCTCCCCCCAGGCGTTTGTTACTGAAAGAGCCACTTTGTGCAGCAGTAATGCTGCACAAGGAAAAGGTAGCTCTTTTAGTTTTGCTCCTTGCACACGCTGAACTTAATACTTATAAAATTTTTCCCTTGATACTGTAAAACCGTCCCGGAGGTGGGACTTTCATTCGTAATGGGACGCAGCACAGCCTACATCCCTACCCCATTGGCGCCGTGCGCCACCTCCTTAGCGTTGTTTGAATCTGTCCCGTAGCCTGCGCTGTTTTGTTCAACCTTGGCCATGCGCAGTTTGCACTGCCCGTCTTCTGACATCATTTGGTGTCAGGTGGACTGGGCCTGTGCGGCCGCGCAGCCCGAGATCCCGCCTCGCAGTCTCTTCTGATTTAATCATACTGCGGGCCTGGGATCCATGGGCATGCGCAGTGCATATCTTCACCTCAGGCTCTCTCTCATCTCCCTCCGCCTTCTTCAGACTGTGCGCCGTCAGCTGATCCCTACTAGCATGCCATGGCCGTGACGCCGCACAGTCTGAAGAATCCAAAAGGAGATGAGTGAGAGGTGAAGATATGCACTGCGCATGCCCATGGATCCCAGGCCCACAGTGTGATTACATTAGCCGACACTGCGAGGCGGGATCTCGGGCAGCGCGGCCGCACAGGGGCAGCCAGCCTGACAAAAAAGATGTCAGAAGACGGGCAGCGGTAACTGCGCATGGCCAAGGTTGAACATAACAGCGCAGGCTCCTGGACAGATTCAAACAACGCTAAGGAGGCGGCGCACGGCACCAAGGGGGTAGGAATAATGGTTGTGCTGCGTCCCATTACGAAGGAAAGTCCCACCTCCAGGACGGTTTCACTGTATCAGGGGACACATTTTATAAGTGTTTAGTTCTGTGTTTGCAAGGAGCATAATTAAAAGAGCCAACTTTTCCTTTTGCATCATTAGTGCTGCACAAGTTGGCTCTTTCAGCTACAAACGCCTGGGGGGGATTAAAGGTTACCTTTCAACTTGCAATTAGGCCTCAGCCTAAACTCTGCTCCTCCTGCTTTCCCTGGGCTTCAACACTGCCAGTTGCTGCCCGGAAGTGCTCTCTGCACAGTCAACACTTGCTGCCGTGTTATTGGGGTTCAGTAACGCAAGCTGCTCCCCTGCTGTGTTGCGGCAATAACTCTAGCCTGCTCCTCCTGCTATCCCTGGGCTTCAACACCGCCAGTTGCTGCCCGGAAGTGCTGTCTGCACAGTCAACACTTGCTGCCGTGTTATTGGGGTTCCATTGGTACCATTCCCATCAACTTTGTTTTACTATATACTGTATGTATTATTATTATTAATACAAGTATTGAAATTCTTTGTATGTTTAGGTCTTTTATGTGCAGTTAATTGTAGGTTTATATATGTGCTGTATGCGCAGGACTGATATTGTTATCATCTCCTTATGGGCACAGGGTCTAACTAAGGGTACCCTGTGCATTGTGTGTCTAATTGGCATTTTAACTAAATAACATTTATTGCAATTTACAGTTGGGCACTTTCTCTTTGCCTGCTGTTTGCAGTGTAGTGTCTCTCTCAATTGTTTAGTGGTCTTCTAACATTGTCGGGCTCCATTTCCAGTCATATCTTTTCTCAATGGCAGCAATGTCCTGATGGAATCTCTCACCATGTTCATCACTGACGACTCCACAGTTCTCTGGGAAGAAGTCAAGGTAGGAATAAGGAAAGTGAATCTTCAGAGACATGTGTACCCCGAGCTTGTGGTAGCACATGAACATCTCCTCTACCAGCTCTTTGTAATTGGATGCACTCTTGTTTCTCAAAAATCTTGAACAAACACTCTTAACCCCTCGAATCTCAGATCACTGACAGCAGCATTTAACACGCGCCGGCCGGAAGCATGTCACAAGTCCCGCCCATCATCACATGATCGCGGGGCGCCGATTGGGTTGTCATGACAGGTGGAGGTCTGCTCGTTCCTGGTGTTCATAGGAGATGGTGATTTCTCCTACACATAGCAGGGCTGATGCACCGCCGATGAGACGATTGCAGCTTCAAGTCTCCTAAAGGGAATACTGAAGCAAGTAAAAACAACAAAGTTCTAAAAAGTATTAAACATATTTTTCCTAAAAGCACAAAACAACCCTCTTTTTGCCACCCTGAAACTAAAACATTTTAAAAAAATAAAAAATATACATATTTGGTATCGCTGCATTTAGTGAACATGGTAAAAATCAAACAGTTGTGGAATTGATCTTTTTTTGCAATTTCACAGCACGTGAAATTTTTTCCTGTTTTCTAGTGCACTGTATGGTAAAATCAAAGGTGTCATTCAAAAGCACAACTCGTCCCGCAAAAAAATCAGTCCTCATGAAGCCATATTAAAGGAAAAATAAAAAGTTATGGCTCTGGGAAGAAGAGGAGAAAAAAACTAAAACACAAAATCGCAAGGTATTGAAGGGGTTAATACTGTTTCAAGCTTTCTTCTCCACAGTCATCAAACTGAATGTCCTTGTAAAGCTCCCTAATCTGGGGCCAACAAATAAAACCCTCATTCAACTTTGCATGACTTACTCAAGGAAATTTTGATGTCAAATACTTGACCCGTTCACTTTCTTGTTGCCTTTTACAACATTTTTCATTAGTTCTAGGTTGATGTGTAGTGGAGGGAGTAAAATTGTTCATTTTGTACATTTTTCATACCAGGCTGAAGTGTTTCTCTTCCCCGGATATTGCCAACCTAATATGAAAACATGTATTCGCTTCCATACATTTACTGCATTACAATTCTCCACGATCGACATTCATAAAATAAAAACTAGAGCCAATTCTCAATTTTATCTGTCATTTTTGCTGAGATCGTGGCTCTTAATATAGGGTGAGGTGTATCCAGGCTGAGATTGTGGCTCTTAATATAGGGTGAGGTGAATCCAGGCTGAGATCGTGGCTCTTAATATAGGGTGAGGTGAATCCAGGCTGAGATCGTGGCTCTTAATATAGGGTGAGGTGAATCCAGGCTTAGATTGTGGCACTTAACATAGGGTGAGGTGAATCCAGGCTGAGATCGTGGCTCTTAATATAGGGTAAAGCAGATCTGGGAATGGAGGTTTGGTAAGATGTTTCCATATTAAATCCCAGAGAAGATGGTATTCATTAGCTGATGATCAGGGCCGTATTTAGAGTTTCTGCTGCCCTAGGCACTTTTAGTGCTGCCTCCCCCATTGGTGAGTATGACACTATCTGCATAGACTTTTGTCGAGAATCGCTGTTGTGAAAGTCGCCTTTTGCAGCAGATCGGGCAGTTTTTCTGCATCTGCTGTGTAATGGATCACTTACGGCAAGACTGTGTTTGGTTTCGTTCATTCCCTATGGGATTTGCAGCACTTGCTGTGATCTGGGAAATGCGGTACCATACCTCCCAACTTTTGAAGAAGGGAAAAAGGTCTAAAGGTTGCGGCACACGTAGTGCGCCGCGGCAAATTTTAGGCCACGCCTCTGACCACGCCCACTTCACAACTAATCACACCCATATCCAAGTCCCAACCACAGCCATTTAGCACTTCTGATCACACTGTTTCCTATACAATAATTAAAACCCCCCAAAAATATGATTCAAACAACGCTAAGGAGGCGGCGCACGGCACCAAGGGGGTAGGAATAATGGTTGTGCTGCGTCCCATTACGAAGGAAAGTCCCACCTCCAGGACGGTTTCACTGTATCAGGGGACACATTTTATAAGTGTTTAGTTCTGTGTTTGCAAGGAGCATAATTAAAAGAGCCAACTTTTCCTTTTGCATCATTAGTGCTGCACAAGTTGGCTCTTTCAGCTACAAACGCCTGGGGGGGATTAAAGGTTACCTTTCAACTTGCAACAATTAGGCCTCAGCCTAAACTCTGCTCCTCCTGCTTTCCCTGGGCTTCAACACTGCCAGTTGCTGCCCGGAAGTGCTCTCTGCACAGTCAACACTTGCTGCCGTGTTATTGGGGTTCAGTAACGCAAGCTGCTCCCCTGCTGTGTTGCGGCAATAACTCTAGCCTGCTCCTCCTGCTATCCCTGGGCTTCAACACCGCCAGTTGCTGCCCGGAAGTGCTGTCTGCACAGTCAACACTTGCTGCCGTGTTATTGGGGTTCAGTAACGCCAGCTGCTCCCCTGCTGTGTTGCGGCAATAACTCTAGCCTGCTCTTCCTGCTATCCCTGGGCTCTAACACCACCAGTTGGTGCTCGGAAGTGCTGTCTGCACAGAATAAAACACTTGCTCCTGTGTTATTGGGGTTCAGTAACACCAGCTGCTCCCCTGCTGTGTTGCAGCAATGTGTCCTGCGACCGCCACACTGACACAACAACTGAAATTTAAGGGAACCTGTCCCCCCCAGGCGTTTGTTACTGAAAGAGCCACCTTGCGCAGCTGTAATGCTGCAGAAGGAAAAGGTAGCTCTTTTAGTTTTGATCCTTGCACACGCTGAACTTAACACTTATAGAATGTGTCCCCTGATACCGTAAAAACGTCCCGGAGGTGGGACTTTCCTTCGTAATGGGATGCAGCACAGCCGTCATCCCTACCCCCTTGGCACCGTACGCCGCCTCCTCAGCGTCTTCTGACATCATTTGTTGTCAGGCTGGCTGCGCCATAATTAAAAGAGCCACCTTTTCCTTTTGCAGCATTAGTGCTGCACAAGTTGGCTCTTTTAGCTACAAACGTCTGGGGGGGGTTAAAGGTTACCTTTCAACTTGCTCCAATTAGGACTCAGCCTACACTCTGCTCCTCCTGCTTTCCCTGGGCTTCAACACCGCCAGTTGCTACCCGGAAGTGCTGTCTCCACAGTCAACACTTGCTGTCGTGTTATTGGGGTTCAGTAACGCTAGCTGCTCCCCTGCTGTGTTGCGGCAATAACTCTAGCCTGCTCCTCATGCTGTCCCTGGGCTTCAACACCGCCAGTTGTTGCCCGGAAGTGCTGTCTGCACAGTTAACAGTTGCTCCTCTGTTATTGGGGTTCAGTAACACCAGCTGCTCCCCTGCTGTGTTGCGGCAATAATTCTAGCCTGCTCCTCCTGCTTTCCCTGGGCTTCAACACCGCCAGTTGCGGCCCGGAAGTGCTGTCTGCACAGTCAACAGTTGCTCCTCTGTTATTGGGTTTCAGTAACGTCAGCTGATCCCCAGCTGTGTATCCGGCAATGTGTCCTGTGACCACCACGCTGACACTCCATCAGATATTAAACTGCCTTGAGTGCAGGCTTCGGCCTACACTCTGCTCCTCCTGCAGACCCTGGGCTCTAACACCACCAGTTGGTGCTTGGAAGTGCTGGCTGCACAGAGAAAAACACTTGCCACTGTGTCAGTGGGGTTCAGTAATGCCAGCTGTTCACCTGCTCTGTATGTGTCCTGCAAACGCCACGCAGACACAACAGATATTAAACTGCCTCCAGTGCAGGCTTCGGCCTACAATCTGCTCCTCCTGCTGACCCTGGGCTCTAACTCCGCCAGTTGGTGCTCGGAAGTGCTGGCTGCACAGAGAAAAACACTAGCCACTGTGTCAGTGGGGTTCAGTAACGCCAGCTGTTCCCCTGCTGTGTAGCCGGCAATGTATCCTGCGACCGTCACGCTGACACTCCATCAGATATTACACTGCCTCCAGTGCAGGCTTCGGCCTACACTCTGCTGCTCCTGCTGACCCTGGGCTCTAACACTGCCAGTTGGTGCTCGGAAGTAGTCCTTGGTATTGCTTTCTGGCATGGGTACCTCCTGCTTAGTAACTGGGTTCCAGTACCGTCAGCTGGTCCTCGGTAGTTCCATTGGCTCTTGTACCTTCAGCTACCCATCCGGGTTCCAGTACCATCAGCTGGTTCTCGGCAGTGTCTTTTGCTCTTGTACCTTCTGCTCCCTATCCTGGTTCCAGTACCGTCAGCTGGTTCCGGGCAGAGCTTTTGGCTTAGGTGCCTCCTTCTGGGTATCCGAGTTCCACCAACGTCAGGTGGTCCTTGGTAGTGGTTTCTGGCACGGGTACCTCCTGCTTAGTAACCGGGTTCCAGTAATGTCAGCTGGTCCTCGGTAGTTCCATTGGCTCTTGTACCTTCGGCTACTCATCCGGGTTCCAGTACCGTCAGCTGGTTCTCGGCAGTGTCTTTTGCTCTTGTACCTTCTGCTCCCCATCCTGGTTCCAGTACCGTCAGCTGGTTCCGGGCAGAGTCTTTGGCTTAGGTGCCTCCTTCTGGGTATCCGAGTTCCACCAACGTCAGGTGGTCCTTGGTAGTGCTTTCTGGCACGGCTACCTCCTGCTTAGTAACCGGGTTCCAGTAATGTCAGCTGGTCCTCGGTAGTTCCATTGGCTCTTGTACCTTCGGCTACCCATCCGGGTTCCAGTTCCATCAGCTGGTTCTCGGCATTTTCTCAGCCTTCTTGTACCTTCTGCTACATTTCCAAGTTCAAGACCCTAAAGACGACGACCCTGAAGACCACCCCTAAGATGACGACGACACCAGAGATGACAACCCCTGAGACGACGACCCTGGAGACGACGACCCTGAAGACCACCCTGATGACGACGACGACCCCGGAGACGACGACCCTGGAGATGACAACCCGGAAGACCAAGAAGCAGAAGAACTAGAAGCTGCAGAACAAAGAGCAGAAGAACATTAAGCATAAGACTAAACATCAGAGCAAAAGATATTATCTAAATTATAAGCAGAACAAGACTAAGCAGTGTATGGGGGTGAGTCCGTTCCTCCTTGTGGTGCCCCTGGAAAAAGCTTGCTGCTGCAGGCCTAACTGAACGCGGACAAATCCTGTTGTAACTTTTTTGTGACAGGCAGAATGGAAGGTGTAATCTTCAAACTTTTATAGATAACAACTACAGGAATGCCTGTCACAAATAAGAATATGATGAAGAAGTAGAATATGAAGAAGAATAATAGTTTAATAAAAAGAATGTGAAGAATGTAACAAAAAAAATAATAGGTAGAAGATGAAGAAGAAGATGAAGAAGGTGAAGACGAAGTTGATGTCAAAGATGCTGCTGCTGAGGATGATGAAAAAGAAAGTGTCGGAGAAGTAAAAAAGAAGGTGAAGGGCATGGAAGTAGTGAAACATCAATATCTGACAAAATAAAAAAAATCTTAACATAGTCAATATGTTTGTAACTCCGAATGTCTTAAAAAAAATTAAAATTCCAGCTATTCTATTTGATTGGGCTAAACCTCTATGCCTTTAACGTCTCCGCAACCTCCCCCAATACATCCTACATTATTCATAGTTGTTTTCCTTCCTGTAGAATGAACCTACAAGGAAAGAAAGGGTTTTTTTTAATTCCGATATTTTGGTCCCATTGACTTGCATTGGTATCAGGTATCGGTATCGGCGATATCCGATATTTTTGGAATATCGGCCGATCCAATCCGATACCGATACTTTTCGATATCGGAAGGTATCGCTCAACACTAGTCTCGGGATAATGTGGCTTTTCAACAGGGTACATTGCACAGATGGAGACGAAAGGGTTCTATGAATCGTAATCGAAGAGCATCTTCCCTTTCATCTGTGTCATCTTCTGGAGGAAGATCTGATGTATCCCAATATTCTATACAAACACGATTTGGGAACAATAATAAAAGGAAAAAAGAACAAAAAGTGGATACCAATAAACGTACTCAGGCCTTTACCTCCAGAAATGACAAATTAAAGGTAATAAATCTGTCTGATCATGAATTTAATGATGAGGAACTATCTGTACTATCTAAGGGTTTGACTTTTTCACCCAGCATACGGTGATACGTTTTTGGGAGATCGTTACTGTTTAAAAAGTGGCACCATAGTGAAGAAATCCAAAAAATCTTTCCTTTACCTGAGGAACAAGTTGCATTGAGAACTTTGGAGGAGTTGGCGGAGGAACATCTCAATCCGTCTTTGGGTAAGATTCCACCCTCTCTTTGCCCGAAATCTAAAATATTCCCCCCGATGTCCCTATGCCCCAATGTGGAGATATTTATCCAGTTGGTAACAAAGGAACTTGAGGACGTCACCCCAATAATTTGGAGGGATAATTTAACTAAGATGGAACATCAATCTATTAAACGTATTGGTAACCTCAGCAATATTGTAGTAAAGCCTGCGGACAAAGTGGGGAATGCTGTGATCTGGCCTACCAAATTGTATGAGACAGAGGTGTATCGGATGTTGAGGAACTCCACCTGTTATAAGAAATTAACATTTAACCCTCTGGTCTCATAGAAAGAGGAGTTGCGCAAAATCTTGTGGAGAGCTGAGGAGAGGGGTAGTGATTACTGTAGAAGTGAGGGACAACCTACTGGTTAAAGATCCACGTATCTCAACATTATATCTATTGCCAAAGGTACATAAGAACCAAAAAAATCCACCAGGGAGACCCATTATCTCTGGGGTTGGTAGCCTTACGGAGGGCATCGGGAGGTATATAGATATGTTCCTCAAGCCGTTGGTGGAGACGATTCCCTCATTTATCCGTGATACATCTGATTTTTTGAGAAAAATTGATTCCGTGCATATTGAGGAGGATATGCTATTGGTAACTTGCGACATAGAGTCGTTGTATACTAACATTCATCACCATGATGGCTTGAGGGCCGTATCCAGTTTTTTGACAATGACCAACTTTTCAAATGAAGAAGTGGAATTTCTGCTGACTCTGTTACAATTTTTACTTACTCATAATTTTTTTATTTTTAATGGATCCTTCTACCTACAGCTCCAGGGCACTGTGATGGGGGCGGCTTGTGCACCTTCGTATGCAAATGTGTTCCTGGGGCTGTGGGAGAGGGATCTATTCACGTCAGATCAGGGCTTGTCGATGGAGCAGGTCATACTTTGGACCCGCTACATCGACGATATTTTTCTGATCTGGCATGGTACACCATCTCAACTTGATGCATTTTTTCAGTCTTTGAACAATAATGACTATAATATACATGTGTCTTATAATTACAGCAATCAGCAGATTGAATTCCTTGATGTGTTGGTCAAGAAAGACCCTAGTGGTCTTTAACTCTTGGATGCCTTTCGTAAGGATACAGCAGTGAATTCTGTCCTCCATGCCAGCTCCTCTCATCCACCCCATGTAGTCAATGCAGTACCAATAGGTCAGTTTCTTCGAATTAGAAGGATATGTTCCACTATGGCGGACTTTGAATGTTCGTGCAATGGAGATGAAAGCAAGGTTCTTGGAAAGGGGATATAGTAAAAAGAGCATAAAGAAAGCATACAATCGAGCTCGGAATATGGATCGCCATCAACTTCTGTACACTTCCAACAAAAAAGCAGTGAACAATCAGGTAAAATTGATGACAACATACAATTCCCAATGGGGATAGCTCTTTGAATGCATAGGAAAACACTGGCCGATCTTATTGGCCGATCCAGTATTAAAACAGTATTTGTCACAGAGACCCTCAATTACGGCACGAAGATTGAAGAACTTGAGGGATTTATTAGTTAGAAGCTTCTATGCACCGAAAGAGCGTCCCCTACTGTTCCCGACACTAAGACAACAGCAAAAACCTGCATGGGGTTGTAAACCATGCGAAACGTGCTTGGTGTGTCCGAATATTGACACTGCAACAGACTTTGTGTCTTCTGATGGACGTAGTTTTAAAATCACGCATACAACTACATGTACTACGAGTGCAGTTGTTTATTATGCCTATTGTACATGCACTAAAATTTATGTAGGGTTAACAACAAGGGCCCTAAAAGTACGTGTTAGGGAACATGTTAGAGATGTACTTGCTGCAAAAGAGGAAGAGAATTTGGATTTATTGAAAAGTATCCCTAGACATTTTAAACAGTACCATGCGTGTGACCCTTCTTTCCTTCGTGTTAAGGGTATAGACTGTATCCCCTTGAATACACGGGGTGGCAATGTGAGCCGGATGTTGGCTCAAAAAGAATCCAGGTGGATTTGGGAACTACGAGCCCTTAAACCGAATGGTTTAAATGAAACCTTGAGTTTTGCGCCTTTTCTTTAAGTGGTCGTTTTTTAACTTTTATTTTGGTCTCATGGGTCTTTATGTGTTCTTTTATGGATTTTAATTATATATTGTTATATTTCAGCAACCAGTTTCTTGTTTTCCCTCAATGAAATATGGATCGGTCCTAGCCAGCAAGGGAAGATGTTGTTCATCTTGAAGTACAAGATTATAGTAGCACTGTTTTATAGTATTTATGTATTTTTATGCAGTCTATGTTATTTGTATAATATGTGTGTATCATTGCCTTTGGTGGTAATAATTTTGAATTAATAATATTTACACTGTATGTGTTCTATATATGTACTATTAATTGTCACTGTATGATGCACTGAATATTATATCATGCATATGAGGTATTTACTAACCCCCCTCTTTTAGTACCAAGTCTATATATGAAGTATGAATATGCTCAATGTATATATTTTATGTTTGCACAATCTTCACTATATCATGTACTGTAGTATCATTTATGCACCTTAATTGATGTAACATATTTCCTTCTGTGTGGCTGTATCTTAAATTGAGGGTTACAGATGTGGGGGTTAGCATGAAGCTTTATACCTATGTTTTTTATGGTGGCCTGGCTCCATCTGGTGTCACCTCCTGTGCGCGTGCGCGTCTGCTGCTGTGGTGGCTGCTTGTTGCCGGTGTCTCCTTCGGGTGCTGCGCTCACGTGATCGCATTCTCTGGGGTGTGGCTGCCCGATGGCGCCGGTGATGACGCGGGCGCCTCAGCGGTGGACAGCGCATGCGCCGCAACAAGGTGGTGACTCTATGACGCAGCGTACCTTTTAATATGCGATTGGATTGTAGTGCTATTTAAACCAACCTGGATCTGATGATGCCAATTCCCCGGAAGAAGACACACGCAGCCAAAACGCGCGTTGGGGTCGTGGCACCATCAGACCAGAGGTAATATAAATGTTACTAGTTTGTCTTTTTGTTACCCTTGATTATGCCGCAAGTATTATGGACCTATTAGTGGAGCATATGTGACTATGCCGTTGAGGCAGGAAAGATTTGCAGTCCACGTGGCCATTGATTTATGTGATAGTGGGTTATACGGTTGTAATAGTTTATCTCTGTTCTTGGGTGTCTTTATTTTAGTACCATTCCCATCAACTTTGTTTTACTATATACTGTATGTATTATTATTAATACAAGTATTGAAATTCTTTGTATGTTTAGGTCTTTTATGTGCAGTTAATTGCCCACATTCTCAACACGGCTGATTATTGGGTGTTCACCCTTCTAGATCCTCGTTACCGGGACAACTTACAAAGCCTCATAACACCGTTGAACCGGGAGCATAAAATGCGGGAGTACCAAGACACACTGGTGAATTCCATCATCTTCTCCAGTCCAACTGAGAGCAGGGTTGCTAGTGCTTTACAAAGCAGTTCAGTGCGTTGAGGCAGTGGAGGAAGCTCTGCACAAAGAGGGAGCAGAAGCAGTGCCTCAGCGCAAGGCAAGACCTGTATGGCCCAACTGTGGCACAGTTTTGTGTGCCCACCACAAATGTCTACACCATCACATGCGGCTCCAGTCAGCAGGAGGCAATGTTTCCTTCAGATGGTGACAGACTACATGTCTTGCCCTCTTACTGTACTCCCAGATGGCTCTTCCCCCTTCAAATTTTTGGGTCTCTAAGCTGGAAACATGGCCAGAGCTAAGCCAGTGAGCATTGGAGGTGCTGGCTTGCCCTGCTGCTAGTGTATTATCGTAACGCGTCTTTAGTGCCGCAGGTGGTGTACTAACAGACCGTCGCATGCGACTATCCTCCGATAACGTTGACCGGCTTACTTTTCTGAAAATGAACAAGGCCTGGAACTCGCAGGAATTTGCCACTCCTCTTCCAGATTAAATAATTGGTTGGCTACAGTATCCATGTCTCCTGTTGCGTTCATGTTTCTACCACCTGAACTGTAATCCCTGGGCTCCAACACCGCCAGTTGATGCTCAGAAGTGCCGTCTGCACAGTCAAAACACATGACCCAGTGTTATTGGGTTTCAATAACGTCAGCTGATCCCCAGCTGTGTATCCGGCAATGTGTCCTGCGACCGCCACGCTGACACAACTGAAATTTAAGGGAACCTGTCTCCCCCCAGGCGTTTGTTACTGAAAGAGCCACCTTGTGCAGCAGTAATGCTGCACAAGGAAAAGGTAGCTCTTTTAGTTTTGCTCCTTGCACACGCTGAACTTAATACTTATAAAATTTTTCCCTTGATACTGTAAAACCGTCCCGGAGGTGGGACTTTCATTCGTAATGGGACGCAGCACAGCCTACATCCCTACCCCATTGGCGCCGTGCGCCACCTCCTTAGCGTTGTTTGAATCTGTCCCGTAGCCTGCGCTGTTTTGTTCAACCTTGGCCATGCGCAGTTTGCACTGCCCGTCTTCTGACATCATTTGGTGTCAGGTGGACTGGGCCTGTGCGGCCGCGCAGCCCGAGATCCCGCCTCGCAGTCTCTTCTGATTTAATCATACTGCGGGCCTGGGATCCATGGGCATACGCAGTGCATATCTTCACCTCAGGCTCTCTCTCATCTCCCTCCGCCTTCTTCAGACTGTGCGCCGTCAGCTGATCCCTACTAGCATGCCATGGCCGTGACGCCGCACAGTCTGAAGAATCCAAAAGGAGATGAGTGAGAGGTGAAGATATGCACTGCGCATGCCCATGGATCCCAGGCCCACAGTGTGATTACATTAGCCGACACTGCGAGGCGGGATCTCGGGCAGCGCGGCCGCACAGGGGCAGCCAGCCTGACAAAAAAGATGTCAGAAGACGGGCAGCGGTAACTGCGCATGGCCAAGGTTGAACATAACAGCGCAGGCTCCTGGACAGATTCAAACAACGCTAAGGAGGCGGCGCACGGCACCAAGGGGGTAGGAATAATGGTTGTGCTGCGTCCCATTACAAAGGAAAGTCTCACCTCCAGGACGGTTTCACTGTATCAGGGGACACATTTTATAAGTGTTTAGTTCTGTGTTTGCAAGGAGCATAATTAAAAGAGCCAACTTTTCCTTTTGCATCATTAGTGCTGCACAAGTTGGCTCTTTCAGCTACAAACGCCTGGGGGGGATTAAAGGTTACCTTTCAACTTGCAACAATTAGGCCTCAGCCTAAACTCTGCTCCTCCTGCTTTCCCTGGGCTTCAACACTGCCAGTTGCTGCCCGGAAGTGCTCTCTGCACAGTCAACACTTGCTGCCGTGTTATTGGGGTTCAGTAACGCAAGCTGCTCCCCTGCTGTGTTGCGGCAATAACTCTAGCCTGCTCCTCCTGCTATCCCTGGGCTTCAACACCGCCAGTTGCTGCCCGGAAGTGCTGTCTGCACAGTCAACACTTGCTGCCGTGTTATTGGGGTTCCATTGGTACCATTCCCATCAACTTTGTTTTACTATATACTGTATGTATTATTATTAATACAAGTATTGAAATTCTTTGTATGTTTAGGTCTTTTATGTGCAGTTAATTGTAGGTTTATATATGTGCTGTATGCGCAGGACTGATATTGTTATCATCTCCTTATGGGCACAGGGTCTAACTAAGGGTACCCTGTGCATTGTGTGTCTAATTGGCATTTTAACTAAATAACATTTATTGCAATTTACAGTTGGGCACTTTCTCTTTGCCTGCTGTTTGCAGTGTAGTGTCTCTCTCAATTGTTTAGTGGTCTTCTAACATTGTCGGGCTCCATTTCCAGTCATATCTTTTCTCAATGGCAGCAATGTCCTGATGGAATCTCTCACCATGTTCATCACTGACGACTCCACAGTTCTCTGGGAAGAAGTCAAGGTAGGAATAAGGAAAGTGAATCTTCAGAGACATGTGTACCCCGAGCTTGTGGTAGCACATGAACATCTCCTCTACCAGCTCTTTGTAATTGGATGCACTCTTGTTTCTCAAAAATCTTGAACAAACACTCTTAACCCCTCGAATCTCAGATCACTGACAGCAGCATTTAACACGCGCCGGCCGGAAGCATGTCACAAGTCCCGCCCATCATCACATGATCGCGGGGCGCCGATTGGGTTGTCATGACAGGTGGAGGTCTGCTCGTTCCTGGTGTTCATAGGAGATGGTGATTTCTCCTACACATAGCAGGGCTGATGCACCGCCGATGAGACGATTGCAGCTTCAAGTCTCCTAAAGGGAATACTGAAGCAAGTAAAAACAACAAAGTTCTAAAAAGTATTAAACATATTTTTCCTAAAAGCACAAAACAACCCTCTTTTTGCCACCCTGAAACTAAAACATTTTAAAAAAATAAAAAATATACATATTTGGTATCGCTGCATTTAGTGAACATGGTAAAAATCAAACAGTTGTGGAATTGCACTTTTTTTGCAATTTCACAGCACGTGAAATTTTTTCCTGTTTTCTAGTGCACTGTATGGTAAAATCAAAGGTGTCATTCAAAAGCACAACTCGTCCCGCAAAAAAATCAGTCCTCATGAAGCCATATTAAAGGAAAAATAAAAAGTTATGGCTCTGGGAAGAAGAGGAGAAAAAAACTAAAACACAAAATCGCAAGGTATTGAAGGGGTTAATACTGTTTCAAGCTTTCTTCTCCACAGTCATCAAACTGAATGTCCTTGTAAAGCTCCCTAATCTGGGGCCAACAAATAAAACCCTCATTCAACTTTGCATGACTTACTCAAGGAAATTTTGATGTCAAATACTTGACCCGTTCACTTTCTTGTTGCCTTTTACAACATTTTTCATTAGTTCTAGGTTGATGTGTAGTGGAGGGAGTAAAATTGTTCATTTTGTACATTTTTCATACCAGGCTGAAGTGTTTCTCTTCCCCGGATATTGCCAACCTAATATGAAAACATGTATTCGCTTCCATACATTTACTGCATTACAATTCTCCACGATCGACATTCATAAAATAAAAACTAGAGCCAATTCTCAATTTTATCTGTCATTTTTGCTGAGATCGTGGCTCTTAATATAGGGTGAGGTGTATCCAGGCTGAGATTGTGGCTCTTAATATAGGGTGAGGTGAATCCAGGCTGAGATCGTGGCTCTTAATATAGGGTGAGGTGAATCCAGGCTGAGATCGTGGCTCTTAATATAGGGTGAGGTGAATCCAGGCTTAGATTGTGGCACTTAACATAGGGTGAGGTGAATCCAGGCTGAGATCGTGGCTCTTAATATAGGGTAAAGCAGATCTGGGAATGGAGGTTTGGTAAGATGTTTCCATATTAAATCCCAGAGAAGATGGTATTCATTAGCTGATGATCAGGGCCGTATTTAGAGTTTCTGCTGCCCTAGGCACTTTTAGTGCTGCCTCCCCCATTGGTGAGTATGACACTATCTGCATAGACTTTTGTCGAGAATCGCTGTTGTGAAAGTCGCCTTTTGCAGCAGATCAGGCAGTTTTTCTGCATCTGCTGTGTAATGGATCACTTACGGCAAGACTGTGTTTGGTTTCGTTCATTCCCTATGGGATTTGCAGCACTTGCTGTGATCTGGGAAATGCGGTACCATACCTCCCAACTTTTGAAGAAGGGAAAAAAGTCTAAAGGTTGCGGCACACGTAGTGCGCCGCGGCAAATTTTAGGCCACGCCTCTGACCACGCCCATTTCACAACTAATCACACCCATATCCAAGTCCCAACCACAGCCATTTAGCACTTCTGATCACACTGTTTCCTATACAATAATTAAAACCCCCCAAAAATATGGCTACGCAGTGCTCCATACTGTTTAATGGCTATGCAGGGCTCCACATACTGTATAATGGCCCTACATGATGTTCCATACTGTATAATGGCCACACAGTGCTCCATACTGTATAATGGCCACACATGATGCTCCATACTGTATAATGGCCACACATGATGCTCCATACTGTATAATGGCCACACATGATACTCCATACTCACCAGTGACGTCTCTAGGTGAAGTCCTTCATCTTTCATCCAGCACAGACCGCCATCATGTCTTCCAGCCAGGACTCATTTCTGTAGGAAATAACACAGTTATCTCAAGCTCTGCTTGCAGAACACATTACTTAATTTTTCACAACTTCTACATTACACCACATGAAGAAAAAAAGGCGACATAGTGTCACTCTGCACAGTAACAGGACCGCCCCCCCATTTAAAACAGTATACTCAAAAAATAAAATAAATACATCACTGCAGTAATAATATCCCTTAATTAGCCCCTCTGGTTATAATATTCCCCACCCTGGCCCCGTGTGTCTCATTCCTGGCTCCAGCCATATGTTCTCGCATCCTGCCCTCATGAGTATCCATTCTACCCCATATGATCTCCCCATCCTGCCCCATCTGTCTCTATCATATCCATCCTGCCGCATGTCTTTCATTCTGCCCCATGTCTCCAATCATGCCCCGTATCTACATTCTGTCCATGCCTCCAGTCCTGCCCCCAGTGTGTCCAGCAACCTGCCCCAGTATGTCAAGCATATTACCCCCAGTGTGTCCAGCAATCTGCCCCAGTGTGTCCAGCATATTGCCCCAGTGTGTCCAGTATTGCCCCCGGACAGTGTGTCCGGCAATCTGCAATAGTGTGTCCAGCATATTATTCCCAGTGTGTCCAGCAATCTGCCCCAGTATGTCCAGCATTGCCCCCAGACAGTGTGTCCAGCAATCTGAACCAGTATGTCAAGCATATTGCCCCAGTGTGTCCAGCATATTGCCCCCAGTGTGTCCAGCAATCTGCCCCAGTGTGTCCAGCACTGCCCCCAGTGTGTCCAGCAATCTGCCCCAGTGTGTCCAGCATATTACCCCCAGTGTGTCCAGCATTCTGCCCCAGTGTGTCCAGCATTCTGCCCCAGTGTGTCCAGCATATTGCCCCAGTGTGTCCAGCATATTGCCCTCGTGTGTCCAGCATATTGCCCCCGTGTGTCCAGCAATCTGTCCCAGTGTGCAGCATTGCCCCCAGTGTGTCCAGCAATCTGCCCCAGTGTGTCCAGCAATCTGCCCCAGTGTGTCCAGCAATCTGCCCCAGTGTGTCCAGCAATCTGCCCCAGTGTGTCCAGTAATCTGCCCCAGTGTGTCCAGCATATTGCCCCCAGTGTGTCCAGCATTCTGCCCCAGTGTGTCCAGCATATTGCCCCCAGTGTGTACAGCAATCTGCCCCAGTGTGTCCAGCATTGCCCCCGGACAGTGTGTCCGGCAATCTGCAATAGTATGTCCAGCATCTTACCCCCAGTGTGTCCAGCAATCTGCCCCAGTGTGTCCAGCATATTACCCCCAGTGTGTCCAGCAATCTGACCCAGTGTGTCCAGCATATTGCCCCCAGTGTGTCCAGCAATCTGCCCTAGTGTGCAGCATTGCCCCCAGTGTGTCCAGCAATCTGCCCCAGTGTGTCCAGCAATCTGCCCCAGTGTGTACAGCAATCTGCCCCAGTGTCCAGCATTGCCCCCAGTGTGTCCAGCAATCTGCCCCAGTGTGTCCAGCATTCTGCCCCAGTGTGTCCAGCATTCTGCCCCAGTGTGTCCAGCATATTGCCCCAGTGTGTCCAGCATATTGCCCCCGTGTGTCCAGCATATTGCCCCCGTGTGTCCAGCAATCTGTCCCAGTGTGTCCAGCATTCTGCCCCAGTGTGTCCAGCATTCTGCCCCAGTGTGTCCAGCATATTGCCCCAGTGTGTCCAGCATATTGCCCCCGTGTGTCCAGCATATTGCCCCCGTGTGTCCAGCAATCTGTCCCAGTGTGCAGCATTGCCCCCAGTGTGTCCAGCAATCTGCCCCAGTGTGTCCAGCAATCTGCCCCAGTGTGTCCAGCAATCTGCCCCAGTGTGTCCAGCATATTGCCCCCAGTGTGTCCAGCATTCTGCCCCAGTGTGTCCAGCATATTGCCCCCAGTGTGTACATCAATCTGCCCCAGTGTGTCCAGCATTGCCCCCACTGTGTCCAGCAATCTGCCCCAGTGTGTACAGCAATCTGCCCCAGTGTCCAGCATTGCCCCCAGTGTGTCCAGCAATCTGCCCCAGTGTCCAGCATTGCCCCAGTGTGCAGCATTGCCCCCAGTGTGGTGTGTCCAGCAATCTGCCCCAGTGTGTCCAGCATTCTGCCCCAGTGTGTCCAGCATATTGCCCCAGTGCGTCCAGCATATTGCCCCAGTGTGTCCAGCATATTGCCCCAGTGTGTCCAGCATATTGCCCCCGTGTGTCCAGCAATCTGCCCCAGTGTGTACAGCAATCTGCCCCAGTGTGTACAGCAATCTGCCCCAGTGTCCAGCATAGCCCCAGTGTGCAGCATTGCCCCCAGTGTGTCCAGCAATCTGCCCCAGTGTGTCCAGCAATCTGCCCCAGTGTGTCCAGCATATTGCCCCAGTGTGTCCAGTATTGCCCCCGGACAGTGTGTCCGGCAATCTGCAATAGTGTGTCCAGCATATTGCCCCAGTGTGTCCAGCATATTGCCCCAGTGTGTCCAGCATATTGCCCCAGTGTGTCCAGCATATTGCCCCCGTGTGTCCAGCAATCTGCCCCAGTGTCCAGCATTGCCCCCGTGTCCAGCATTGCCCCAGTGTGCAGCATTGCCCCCAGTGTGTCCAGCAATCTGCCCCAGTGTGTCCAGCATTCTGCCCCAGTGTGTCCAGCATATTGCCCCAGTGTGTCCAGCATATTGCCCCAGTGTGTCCAGCATATTGCCCCCGTGTGTCCAGCATATTGCCCCCGTGTGTCCAGCATATTGCCCCCGTGTGTCCAGCAATCTGCCCCCGTGTACAGCATTGCCCCCAGTGTGTCCAGCAATCTGCCCCAGTGTGTCCAGCATTGCCCCCAGTGTGTCCAGCAATCTGCCCCAGTGTGCAGCATTGCCCCAGTGTGTCCACCAATCTGCCCCAGTGTGCAGCATTGCCCCAGTGTGTCCAGCAATCTGCCCCAGTGTGTAGCATTGCCTCAGGGTCTGTCAGACATAAAGAAAAAAAAAAGTAAAATCCTCACCTCTCCCGTTCCCAGCGCAGGTCCGGTGCACTGCACTCAGCGTCTCTCCGGCTCTGCAACGCTCAGGACAGAGAGGCTGAGCGCGCAGTGATGACGTCATCGCACCCTCTGCCCTGAGACGTCACAGAGTCAGAGAGAGGTGAAGACGCTGCAGCAGGAACCAGGAGAGGTGAGTATTAGAAGGGGGGGCCCATACTCACCTGTCAGCTGTCCCACACACCGCGCGGCCGCGCCGACATCCCTCTGGCTCTGTCCCGCCGCAGCGCCATCTTCCTGAGTGAGCGGTCAGGTGGTATCGCTAATTAAAGATCATGAATATGCGCATATTCATGAGCTTAATCAGCGGTACCACGTGACCGCTCACTCAGGACGCGCTACAGACGCTGAGACCAGGCATCGCTGGAGCAGGGTGAGTATCGTCATCAAGGAGGGTGGGACTCGGAGGCGTGGGGCGGGAGGCGAGGGGGCGGGGTGGTCGGTCGCATTTGTGACCTGGGACTTAAAAAAAAAAAAAAACAACCTTGCTCAGGTGCCGCCCCCCGCAATGTCGCCGCCCTAGGCACGTGCCCTCGAGTGCCTAGTGGCAAATACGGCCCTGCTGATGATTCCAGTTCTACCCAAGTTGTATGTGAATCAGCACTTAACTATTTTTGGCTTTTTTTATGCCTTTCAAATAATACTCTTGAAAAATTAAAAATGGGAATTATAGGACAAATCCTATTCATAGTCTGAATGGTTATAGTTCTATTCTATATGAAATGGAACAATTAATATTAACCCCTTAAGCCCCAAGGGTGGTTTGCACGTTAATGACCGGCCAACTTTTACAATTCTGACCACTGTCCCTTTATGAGGGTATAACTCTGGAACGCTTCAACGGATCCTGGTGATTCTAACATTGTTTTCTCGAGACATATTTTACTTCATGATAGTGGTAACATTTAATTGATATTACCTGCGTTTATTTGTGAAAAAAATGGAAATTTGGCGAAAATTTTGAAAATTTCGCAATTTTCCAAATTTGAATTTTTATGCCCTTCAATCACAACAATATGTCGCACAAAATACTTAATAAGTAACATTTCCAACATGTCTACTTTACATCAGCACAATTTTGGAAACAACATTTTTTTTTGTTAGGGAGTTATAAGGGTTAAAATTTGACCAGCAATTTCTCATTTTTACAACACCATTTTTTTTTAGGGACCACATCACATTTGAAGTCATTTTGAGGGGTCTATATGATAGAAAATAACCAAGTGTGACACCATTCTAAAAACTGCACCCCTCAAGGTGCTCAAAACCACATTCAAGAAGTTTATTAACCCTTCTGGTGCTTCACAGGAATTTTTGGAATGTTTAAAAAAAAAATTAACATTTAATTTTTTTTCACAAAAAATTTAATTCAGCTCCAATTTGTTTTATTTTACAAAGGATAACAGGAGAAAATGCACCCCAAAAGTTGTTGTACAATTTGTTCTGAGTACCCCGATACCTCAAATGTGGGGGTAAACCACTGTTTGGGCGCATGGCAGAGCTCGGAAGGAAAGGAGGGCCATTTGACTTTTCAATGCAAAATTGGCTGGAATTGAGATAAGACGCCATGTTGCTTTTGGAGAGCCACTAATGTGCCTAAACATTGAAATTTGGAAAGTAGACCCCCTAAGGAACTTATCTAGATGTGTGGTGAGCACTTTGACCCACCAAGTGCTTCACAGAAGTTTATAATGTAGAGCCGTAAAAATAAAAAATAATATTTTTTCACAAAAATGAACTTTTCGCCCCAAATTTTTTATTTTCCCAAGGTTACCAGAAGAAATTCTACCCCAAACGTTGTTGTGCAATTTGTCCTGAGTACGATGATACCCCATATGTGGGGGTAAACCACTGTTTGGGTGCATGGCAGAGCTCGGAATGGAAGGAGCGCCGTTTGACTTTTCAATGCAAAATTGGCTGGAATTGAGATGGGACGCCATGTTGTGTTGAGGAGCCCCTGATGTGCCTAAACATTGAAACTCCCCACAAAAGACACCATTTTGGAACGTAGACCCTCCTAAGGAACTTATCGTGATGTATGGTGAGCACTTTGACCCACCAAGTGCTTCACAAAAGTTTATAATGTAGAGCCGTAAAATTAAAATATGTTTTTTCACAAAAATGAAAATTTTGCCCCCATTTTTTTATTTTCTCAAGGGTACCAGAAGAAATTATACCACAAATGTTGTTGTGCAATTTGTCCTGAGTACACTGATACCTCATATGTGGGGGTAAACCACTGTTTGGGTGCATGGCAGAGCTCGGAAGGGAAGGAGCGCCGTTTGACATTTCAATGCAAAATTGGCTGTAATTAAGATGGGACACCATGCTGCATTTGGAGAGCCCTGATGTGCCTACACATTGAAACACCCCACAAGTGACACCATTTTGGAAAGTAGACCCCCTAAGGATCTTATCTAGATGTGTTGTGAGAGCTTTGAACCCCCAAGTGTTTCACTACAGTTTATGACGCAGAGCCGTGAAAATCAAAAAAATTCTTTTTTTTTCCACAAAAATTATTTTTTAGCCCTTAGTTTTGTATTTTCCCAAGGGTAACAGGAGAAATTGGACCCCAAACGTTGTTGTGCAATTTGTCCTGAGTATGCTGATACCCCATAGGTAAGGGGTAAACCCCTGTTTGGGTGCACAGGAGAGCTCGGAAGGGAAGGAGCACTGTTTTACTTTTTCAACGCAGAATTGGCTGGAATTGAGTTCGGACGCCATGTCGTGTTTGGAGAGCCCCTGATGTGCCTAAACAATGGAAACCCCCAATTCTAACTGAAACCCTAACCCAAACACACCCCTAATCCCAACCACACCCCTAACCCCAACCCTAACCACACCCCTAACTCCAACACACCCCTAACCTTAATCCCAACCATAACCCTAACCACACCCCTAACCCTGACACACCCCTAACCCTAATCCCAACCGTAAACGTAATCCAAACCCTAACCCAAGCCCCAACACTAACCCTAGCCCTAACCCTAAACCTAGCCCTAACCCTAACCCTAGCCCTAACCCTAACCCTAGCCCTAGCCCTAACCGTAACCCTAGCCCTAACCCTAATAGGAAAATGGAAATAAATACATTTTTTAAATTTTTTATATTTTTCCCTAACTAAGGGGGTGATGAAGGGGGGTTTGGTTTACTCTTATAGCGGGGTTTTTAGCGGATTTTTATGATTGGCAGCTGTCACACACTAAAAGATGCTTTTTATTGCAAAAAATATTTTTTTGCGTTATCACATTTTGAGAGCTATAATTTTTCCATATTTTGGTCCACAGAGTCGTGTGAGGTCTTGTTTTTGCGGAACGAGTTTTTATTGGTAAGATTTTCGGGCATGTGACATTTTTTGATCGCTTTTTATTCCGATTTTTGTGAGGCAGTATGACCAAAAACCAGCTATTCATGAATTTCTTTTGGGGGGGGGGGTTTATACCGTTCCACGTTTGGTAAAATGGATAAAGCTGTTTTATTCTTCGGGTCAGTATGATTACAGCGATACCTCATTTAGATTATTTTTTATGTTTTGGCGCTTTTATACGATAAAACCTATTTTATAGAAAAAATAATTATTTTTGCATCGCTTTATTCTATAACTTTTTTATTTTTACACTGATGACGCTGTATGATGGCTCATTTTTTGTGGGACAAGATGACGTTTTCAGCGGTACCATGGTTATTTATATCTGTCTTTTTGATCGCGTGCTATTCCACTTTTTGTTCAGCGGTATGATAATAAAGGGTTGTTTTTTGCCTCACTTTTTTTTTACGGTGTTCACTGAAGGGGTTAACTAGTGGGACAAATTTATAGGTCGGGTCATTACGGATGCGGCGATACTAAATATGTGTACTTTTATTGTTTTTTTTATTTAGATAATGTAATGTATTTATTGGAACAATATTTATTTATTTATTTTTTTTACGAATTTTTTTATTTATTTTTTTACACATGTAAATGTTTTACTTTGCCCCGGGGGGGGAGGGGGCATAACATTATATTGACAGATCGCTGATCTGACACTTTGCTGTGCACTGTGTCAGATCAGTGATCACACAGGCACAGCAGAGCGGATTCCCGGCGCCTGCTCTGAGCAGGCGCTGTGAAGCCACCTCCCTGCAGGACCCGGATGCAGCCCCGCGGCCATTTTGGATCCGGGCCTGCAGGGAGGAGGAGGTAAGAGACCCTCAGAGCAATGCAATCACATCGCGTTGCACCAAGGGTCTCAGGGAAGCACGCAGGGAGTCCCCTCCCTGCGCGATGCTTCCCTATACCGCCGGAACACTGCGATCATGTTTAATCGCAGTGTGCTGGGGGTTAATGTGCCAGGGGAGGTCTGTGAATCCCCCCGTGAGCGCGACTGGACGTACTATCCCGTGACTGTGAATTAAGTCCCAGGTCACCCTGACGGGATAGTACGTCCAATGGGATTAAGGGGTTAAGTTACCGTTAAACTATCTTAGGAAAGTAAATAATTTCTGTTTGTTATTTTTGGCTATTTTTATGTACGGTATACATGAACCTATGTTTGATGATTAAAGTGTATTAGGCATCTTATTGTAACATCTAAGGAAGCATTTAAGTTCTCCCTTCCCTTTATTATCGTTTCTTACTAGCCTAATAACTCCCTATTAAAGAATTATTTACATCTAACTTTCCTCAATCCCTTCCCTTTATATTTCTGTTAATATTTAAAAATGTAATAAAAATTACTTCTTGGATCCCTGTCAGACACCTCTCAATCAGCCAAACCAGATCTCCACTTTGTACTGACGAGGGGCAGTACCCCGAAACACAGTGTCTGCAAATTGAGATTCTGGTTTGGCTTTTATCCTAAGTCATGTGACAAGGCTCGTTAAAAGGTCGACATTGGCTGTTAGGATTGCTAATTCCAATAGGTGGCACTAGAGTTCTAGTCCTCTTCCTCTCTGACAATTTGAATAAAAATTATTGAAACACACAAAAGAGAGTGCAAGATAAGCTGCTGACAATCTGTGCTATAGGGTCCCATCCAAAAAAAGGTCACCTTGTCATTGGTGTATGGGCTCACACTATTTTATTTAAATATGTGCAAAGAACCCCATATTTTATATAAATAACAATACTGGTATTCATGTACATAATATACTTCTGTTGCACAGTGTCTGTATATACTCCTCACCATTAGGCTAGGTTCACATTGCGTTAGTGGGTGATCGCTAACGGACAGCGTTGCACGGCGAAAATGTCGCAATTAACGCCGTGCAACGGGTCCGTTAGCGCACCCATTGACAGCAATGTAAATTTCGCCTGCAGCGCATCGCTAGCGCGTGCCTTTTTCGGCTCGCGCTAGCGATGTGCCGTTCTTTTGTAGTGCGCCTCGGACGCTGCGTGCAGCGTCCACGGCGCGCCCGAGGTCCGTTCCCCGCTCTCGCAGATCAGGGATCTGCGAGAGCGGGGACGTTAGCGCGACCCCTAAACGTGGCCCCTACAAAAACATTGCGTTAGCGCAATCCGCTAGCGCTAGCGCTAAACGGATTGCCCTAACGCAATGTGAACCTAGCCTTATTCACATTGAGGTCAATTGACACATTACTATTATTATTATTATTTATTTATATAGCTCCATTCATTCCATGGTGCTGTACATGAGAAGGGGTTACATACAAAGTTATAGATATCGTTTACAGTAAGCAAATTTACAGTGACAGACTGATCCAGAGGGAAGAGGGCCTTGTCCTTGCAGACTTACATTCTACGAGATAATGGGGAAGAGACAGAATGTCGGGGGTGCAGCAGCTCTGGTGGTTGTGAAGTGGCAGAATGGTTATTGCAGGCTGTAAGCTTTCCTGAAGAGATGGGTTTTCAGGTTCCGTCTGAAGGATCAGTGGATAGACACTCCGGGATTCTGGACAGCAAAGACGTGACATCTGGGCCAGAGAGGTAGATCTGAGTGTCATCTGCATGCAAGTGGTGCTGGAAGCCATGGGACTTTGTGACTTGTCCTAGACCAAGGGTATAGATGGAAAAAAGTAGGTGCCCTAGGACATAGCCTTAAGGGACTCCAACAGAGAGAGGGCGGAATAAGGAGGTAGTGTGGGAGTGGGAAACGCTAAATATGCGGTTGGAAAGGTAAGAGGCAATCCGGGAAAGGGCAAGGTCTTTGATGCCAAGGGAAGAACGAATCTGTAGCAGTAGGCAGTGGTCGACTGTGTCAAAAGCAGAGGACAGGTCGAGAAGGAGTAGGATGGAGAAATGTCTGTTAGCTTTGGCAGTAAGTCATTAGTAATTTTGGTCAGGGCAGTTTCGGTGGAGTGGTGGGGGTGGAAGCCAGATTGGAGGATGTCAAGGAGAGAGTTAGATGAAAGGTGGGAGGAAAGTTGAGCATGGACATGCTGCTCAAGGAGTTTGGAAGCAAACGGAAGCAATGATATGGGGCGATAGCTGGGCATAGCAGTTTGGTCAAGGTTTATTTTTTTGAGGATGGGTGTGATGGTGGCATGTTTGAAGGCAGAGGGGAAGGTACCAGAAGATAGCGATAGGTTGAAGAGATGGCTTAGGACTGGAATGAGTGTGTTAGTGAGGTTGGGGAGCAGGCGGGAAGGGATGGGGTCAAGTACACAGGTGGTGAGGTGTGATTTGGAAAGGAGATGAGTAAGCTCTCCTTCAGTGATGTTGGAGAGGGAGGTTATTAGTAAAGGAAAGAGGTCTGAAACAGTAGAGGTTTGCCTTGTTTGGTCGATCTTATTTTTGAAGTAGGCAAAGTCCTCGGCAGAGATGAGGGGAGTTGGAGGTGGCAGTGGTGGGTGGAGGAGAGAGTTGAATGTGCTGAACAGTTGTTTTAGGTTGTAGTATTATGAAGATTCAAGGTTTGTGAAATAGGTCTGTTTAGTAGAGGTGAGGGCTAATTTGAAGGCAAGTGTAACTTGTTTGAAAGCAGTGAAGTCGTCTGGCAGGCGGATTTTCTTCCTACACAGCTCCGCGACTCTGGATAATTGTCAACGTTTTTTGGTGAGATTGTTGTGCCAGGGTAGTCTATTGATTCGTCGCACTTTGCCATGCATGAGAGGGGCGACTGATTCTATGGCTGATGTGAGGGTGGCGTTATAGAAAGTGGTGGCGCAGTCCATGTCGTGGATTGAAGATATGAAGGACAGAGGTAGAAGAGAGTCTGAGAGTCTGTGAATGTCTAGGTGTGTGAGGTTTCTGTGAGGATGTGCTAGTTGCTGTACATGGGGGGCAGGTGAGGAGAACAGGGATGAGAAAGTGAGTAGGTGGTGGTCAGATAGGGAGAGGTTGTGAGATTAGATAAGGAACAGAGGTGGGTGAAGATGAGGTCTAATGTATGTCCACCTGTGTGGGTGGCTGTGGAGGACCACTGAGTAAGGCTACTTTCACATTAGCGTCGTTCGACGCATGTCGCAATGTGTCGTTATGTAGAAATAACGCATCCTGCAAAGTTGCCCGCAGGATGCGTTTTTTCTCCATAGACTTTCATTAGTAACGCATTGCGACGGAGTGCCACACGTCACAACCGTCATGTGATGGTTGCATCGTGTTTTGGTGGACCGTCGGCACAAAAAAAGTTACATGTAACATTATTTGCGCGTCTTGTCTGCCACTTTTGACCGCGCATGCGCGGCCGAAACTCCGACCCCTCCTCCCCGGACATTACAATGGGGCAGCAGAAGCGTCGTAAGACTGCTTCCGCTGCCCACGTCGGGCATTACTTTCACAATGCGCGTCGGCACGTCGGGCCGATGTATAGCAACGGCCCCGTGCCGACGCTAGAGTGAAAGAAGCCTAAGTCCAAAGGATGACGTAAATGATAGGAGTTTGGAGGCTGCTGGCTGGCAGGTGTAAGTAGGGATATTCAGGTCACCCATGATGATGGTGGGGACGTCAGCAGAGAGAAAGTGAAGAAGCCAGGTGGAGAATTGGTCCATGAAAGCAGTGGCTGAGCCCGGTGGTCAGTATATGGGACAATGTAGAAAGCGGTCAAAGGTGCGCAAAGAACACAAGGGCAAGGTAGTAATTTCTTAAGCCCACAACGCGTTTTAACGGTAAACCGTCTTCATCAGGTTGTCGGTATATGACAGCCATTTGGATATTAGAGGGAGAGTAGATACAGACAGAGTGGACCTTGAAAGAAGGGAGGATAAGGGAGGGTGGGGGTTGGATAGGGTTGAAGGAGCAGTTTTGTGAAAGAAGGAAACCCACTTCTCTGCCATGTCTGTTGCCAGAGCGAGGAGTGTGGGTAAACTGGAGGCCATCGTAAATCAGTGCAGCAGGGAAGGCAGTGTCGGGGGGGGGGGTCAACCATGTCTCAGTGAGGGCCAGGAAGGAAAGGTTGTGGGAAGTAAAGAGATCATGGATAATGTGGAGCTTGTTGCAGACGGAGCGGGCATTCCAAAGTGTTTCAGAGAGAGGAAGCAGGGGGGTGGTGGTCAGTGGCACAGATTTTAAGTGTGAGGGATTGCTGTAGTTTCTATTAGTGTGAGAAGTATATGGGTTAGGATTAGAGAGATGTTTGAGGCGGGGGGCCAATATTGGGGGATATGTCGCCAGCAGTGAGAAGTAGCAGAGAAAGGGAAAGCAGGTGGGTGAAGGAGAGTAACGGGCTTATATTATATTTAAGTAGGAGAGGTCTGAGGTTAACCCCTTTTCTGACATCGGACGTACTATCCCGTCGAGGTGGGGTGGGCCCGTACGTCCAGCGCGATCGGCCACGTTAACGGGGGGAGCGCGGCCGATCGTGGCCGGGTGTCAGCTGACTATCGCAGCTGACATCTGGTACTATGTGCCAGGAGGGGTCACGGACCGCCCCCGGCACATTAGCCCCCGGCACACTGCGATCAAACATGATCACAGTGTTCCAGCGGTATAGGGAAGCATCGCGCAGGGACGGGGCTCCCTGTGGGCTTCCATGAGACCCCCGGAGCAATGCGATGTAATCGCGTTGCTTCGAGGGTCTCTTACCTCCTCCACGCTGCAGCAGGCCCGGATCCAAGATGGCCGCGGCAACCGGATCCTGCAGGGAGGTGGCTTTACTGCGCCTGCTCAGAGCAGGCGCCGGGAAGCCTCCAGGAGCTGTGCACGTCAGATCGCCGATCTGACACAGTGCACAGCAAAGTGTCAGATCGGCGATCTTACACTATAACATCATGGACCAAAATATGGAAAAATTATAGCTCTCAAAATGTGGTAACGCAAAAAATATTTTTGGCAATAAAAAGCGTCTTTCAGTGTGTGACGGCTGCCAATCATAAAAATCCGCTAAAAACACGCTATAAAAGTAAATCAAACCCCCCTTCATCACCCCCTCAGTTAGCGAAAAATTAAAAAAATAAAAAAATGTATTTATTTCCATTTTCCCATTAGGGTTAGGGCTAGGGTTAGGGCTAGGGTTAGGGTTAGGGCTAGGGTTAGGGTTAGGGCTGGAGTTATGGCTAGGGTTAGGGTTAGGGCTAGGGTTAGGGCTAGGGTTAGGGTTAGGGCTAGGGTTAGGGCTAGGGTTAGGGCTAGGGTTAGGGTTAGGGTTAAGACTACAGTTAGGGTTGGGGCTAAAGTTAGGGTTAGGGTCGGGGCTAAAGTTAGGGTTAGGGTTTGGATTACATTTACGGTTGGGATTAGGGTTCGGATTAGAGTTAGGGGTGTGTCAGGGTTAGGGGTGTGGTAAGTGTTACCTTTGGGATTAGGGTTAGGGATATGTTTGGATTAGGGTTTCAGTTATAATTGGGGGGTTTTCACTGTTTAGGCACATCAGGGGCTCTCCAAACGCGACATGGCATCCGATCTCAATTCCAGCCAATTCTGCATTGAAAAAGTAAAACAGTGCTCCTTCCCTTCCAAGCTCTCCCGTGCGCCCAAACAGGGGTTTACCCCAAGATATGAGGTATCAGCGTACTCAGGACACATTGGACAACAACTTTTCGTGTCCAATTTTTCCTGTTACCCTTGGGAAAATACAAAACTGGGCTAAAAAATTATTTTTGTGGAAAAAAAAGATTTTTTATTTTCACGGCTCTGCGTTATAAACTGTAGTGAAACACTTGGGGGTTCAAAGTTCTCAAAACACATCTAGATAAGTTCCTTGGGGTGTCTAGTTTCCAATATGGGGTCACTTGTGGGGGGTTTCTACTGTTTAGGTACATTAGGGGCTCTGCAAACGCAATGTGATGCCTGCAGACCAATCCATCTAAGTCTGCATTCGAAATGACGCTCCTTCCCTTCCGAGCTCTGCCATGCGCTCAAACGGTGGTTCTCCCCACATATTGGGCATCAGCGTACTGAGGACAAATTGGACAACAACTTTTGGTTTCTAATTTCAACTGTTACCCTTGGAAAAATACAAAACTGGGGGCTAAAAATAATTTTTGTGGAAAAAAAAGGATTTTTTATTTTCATGGCTCTGCGTTACAAACTGTAGTGAAATACTTGGGGGTTCAAAGTTCTCACAACACATCTAGATAAGTTCCTTGGGGGGTCTAGTTTCCAATATGGGGTCACTTGTGGGGGTTTCTACTGTTTAGGTACATTAGGGGCTCTGCAAACGCAATGTGACGCCTTCAGACCAATCCATCTAAGTCTGCATTCCAAATGACGCTCCTTCCCTTCCGAGCTCTGCCATGCGCTAAAATGGTGGTTCCCCCCCACATATGGGGTATCAGCGTACTCAGGACAAATTGGACAACAACTTTTGGGGTCTAATTTCAACTGTTACCTTTGGAAAAATACAAAACTGGGGGCTAAAAAATAATTTTTTTGGGAAAAAAATTTTTTTTTATTTTAACGGCTCTGCGTTATAAACTGTGGTGAAACACTTGGGGGTTCAAAGCTCTCACAACACATCTAGATGAGTTCCTTCGGGGGTCTACTTTCCAAAATGGTGTCATTTGTGGGGGATTTCAATGTTTAGGCACATCAGTGGCTCTCCAAACACAACATGGCGTCCCATCTCAATTCCTGTCAATTTTGCATTGAAACGTCAAACGGCGCTCCTTCCCTGCAGAGCTCTCCCATGCGCCCAAACAGTGGTTTACCCCCACATATGGGGTATCAGCGTACTCAGGACACATTGTACAACAACTTTTGGGGTCCAATTTCTTCTCTTACCCTTGGGAAAATAAAAAATTGGGGGCAAAAAGATCATTTTTGTGAAAAAATATGATTTTTTATTTTTACGGCTCTACATTATAAACTTCTGTGAATCACTTAATGGGTCAAAGTGCTCACCACACATCTAGATAAGTTCCTTAGGGGGTCTACTTTCCAAAATGGTGTCACTTGTGGGGGGTTTCAATGTTTAGGCACATCAGGGGCTCTCCAAACGCAACATGGCGTCCCATCTCAATTTCAGTCAATTTTGCATTGAAAAGTCAAATGGAGCTCCTTCGCTTCTGAGCTTTACCATGCGCCCAAACAGTGGTTTACCACCACATATGGGGTATCGGCGTACTCAGGACAAATTGTACAACAACTTTTGGGGTGCATTTTCTCCTGTTACCCTTGGTAAAATAAAACAAATTGGAGCTGAAATAAATGTTTTGTAAAAAAAAAAAAAAAGTTAAATGTTCATTTTTATTTAAACATTCCAAAAATTCCTGTGAAACACCTGAAGGGTTAATAAACTTCTTGAATGTGGTTTTGAGCACCTTGAGGGGTGCAGTTTTTAGAATGGTGTCACACTTCATTATTTTCTATCATATAGACCCCTCAAAATGACTTCAAATGAGATGTGGTCCCTAAAAAAAATGGTGTTGTAAAAATGAGAAATTGCTGGTCAAATTTTAACCCTTATAACTCCCTAAGAAAAAAAAATTTGGTTCCAAATTTGTGCTGATGTAAAGTAGACATGTGGGAAATGTTACTTATTAAGTATTTTGTGTGACATATCTCTGTGATTTTATTGCATAAAAATTCAAAGTTGGAAATGTCAGAATCACCGGGATCCGTTGAAGCGTTCCAGAGTTATAACCTCATAAAGGGACAGTGGTCAGAATTTTAAAAATTGGCCGGGTTATTAACGTGCAAACCACCCTTGGGGGTAAAGGGGTTAAGGATCAAGTCTGCAGATGAAGCGAGGTAAGGGGGTAAGAGAGAGGGGGAGATAGTTATTTGGTTCGAGGGTGCAGAGGTTTGGGGATAGCGAAGGAGAGTGAGGATTAGTGGAGCAAAAATGGTAAGGGGAAATGTGAGCATGGTTAAAGAGCAGGGTAAGAAAAGAAAAGGTAAGTAAAATTAGAAGACAGTCATTAGTTTTGCCTTCTGACCGATTTCTGGACTATTTCTGGTATATTTCTGACGTTACACTTAAAAGATGTCACACTTCAATTGTCACATCTGACCAAGGGCAAATCTGACCTGCTCCATTCAACTTATACCATTCAAATGTCCATGAAATGAAGTCAGGTGAGAGAGAAAGGGGAGGAGGAGGGAGCAGGAGAACAGTTCACAGCAGGGAGCAATTAACAGATTGCAGTTAATAGAACATGGTAAGGTTTTAACACTAGAGACAGGACCGTCCCAATTGGGTACTCCTTGTTGTGGTGGGATGGCTTTTATGCAGTTTTAATCAAAATAGTGAGTACCTTGTTATTTACTTGTACTATTAATATTTACTTGTTTACTTACTATAGGGTATATGGTAATACTGTTTTCTTCTTGGGTTTTGTCTGTGAAATTACCACAATGTGAACATGTTCTTACACTTTGCATGTATACCAAAAGCAGAATCCATGTATAATGTTTTTGGAGATTGCTGTTATATACTGTCTGTACATACACATTTGTATTGCAGCCACAGAGTATGTCAACCTGCATATTCATTTAAAACTATAGGTAGTGCTGGAAAATTTCTTTAATTTCTGAAACAGTAGCTACCAGGTTGCTCTGTCCCTTATCTCCAGGGAATTATAAGATCAGGCATATTGAAATCCAACCTGCCCAATCCTCGTTTCCTCTACCAGGAGTCATTAGCAGATAGATGGGCTATCACCAGACATATATTGTAAGTGAGAATCCCCAAACTGCATGGACTAGGGGTGATGCTGAGTCCTCGGCTCCATGCTCCTTACTGATGCAGTGGTTTGTTTGTAGCACTATTCTAATTGCCGACCTTCCTCTTCCCCAAGACCTGTCACCCTGTAGACGGATGGATTGTGCTGCATGTTTATAAGAGATGTCAGACTATTTGGTAGTCACTAACACATCTGTCAGACATCTGCATACAGGCAGGCAGCTTACAATCAGCATATTTATTAGGTCAACATTATTTTATGCTGAGCTGATTCCTTGTTAAATGAAGGGCTCTTAATCATGTGGTAGAATAATATTCAGCAAGTTTAATGCAGCTCCCAGACTGAAATGACAGTGTTTACAGAAACACTTACAGTCCTAAGCCTAATATATATTATTAACCCAGCAGGACCATCACAAAGAGATCAATTGTAGTGATAAGCACTCAGTGTCTGCTGCAAGGTTGTGTGCACATTGTTATTAGGAAAGGCTATGTGGGGACAACACGGGGGGGCTGAAGTAGTGATGTGAGGTTTTCCATGCTATATTTTGTCTATTGAACTCTTAGCATTTGCCTTTCTGACTTTTATTCGGCACATGGGAGCTTTTTTGTGTCTGCTTGTGACCAATGATGTGTGTTAAAGCGAACCTGTCAGCAAGATTGTGTGTAAAGGTAGGCCAGGGCAGTAGTCGTGACTGGGTATCTCGGGTATCGCATACCCTGGCCTCCCTCTACAGGATAACGGTACCTATCCCCTTGCAGGGTGCGATCGGTACTCACGGTGCTGACAGCGTCTTCTTTGCTTTGCTGACTTAATGCAGTTCCTGGACCCCAATGAATGTTAACCGAACAAATGTATTCACTTTAGGACACAGCACATCCACGTAGTTTCCTGCATTTTCATCACAGTAAAGATAGCACATTACTTCATCTTTCCCTTCACTGTTCCTTACATCACTATGTGTTTCCGCGGGTCGGTGCATCCCAGATGGCCCCTCAGCATCCTCCCTGTAAAGCGTTATTACGGTGAAGCTTTCGTCTGTCCGCTTCGCCCTGGACATCAGAGATCCAGCCCATGTAGCAATACACCACATTCTGGAGTGACCTGCCCATACACTTTTACGGTGACCTCAACTTGCTTCTCTTCCTCTCTACTGTGGGTTCTGCTATATCTTGTTCTTCTCTATAATATCCCCTTGGATGGCTGGGCATAAGCTTTAATGTTATGGGGAAAGTTAGGCATCTCGGGCATATAGCCCACCCGAGAACAAATGGGTCAGGCCCATGACTGACTAATACAGGGAGACCTTCCTGACTTATTCCCAGCAAACCCCTTCTACAGTTTAATTATTTACACTGACCCAGGACAATGTTAACTTAGGTGCACTGGAATGCCCCCACCTACTGGCCCAATAAGTGTACTGCGCTCTCCCTGCATATAGTACAGCCACAGGAGCAATAAATACATTATATACAATATATATACAGATAGCAGCATAGACATCTTAAAGGGGTAGACTTACCATCCCCTTACATTCCCCCTTCCTTTTACCATTGTCGTACCCGACAATTTGCCCATAAACTTTAAGATGTACACCAATTACTCCTCGCAGGGAGAAACATGGTAGAAGAGGTAGAATAAATATATAAAACAACAGCTCAGTATAAGCTAAGACCATAGGAAGTCAATGTCCACTTCGTTTTCTTATTATATTTTTTAGATCAAGTGCCTGCACAGACAGTCCTCAGGCGGTGTCCATTAAGACACAAATCATCAACAAAGGACCTTCCTTTTTGGGTCTTTGGTCATTAAGGATAATCCCCCTTCCTTTAAGGGAAGCACAAACTTCTGCCAATATACTGTATACACACAGATGCACAGGAACAGTCCATCCGTAAGCATTGGCAGTCCATACTTAATGTATTTACTCTCAGCTGAGTCCTTAAAGAGGTAGGTCCCCTTCCTTGGTAAATAGCACGGTCCCGTGCGCTATGTGCAGGCTGCCTATAAGAAGGCACAGTCTGTTGTTACAGCCCACACTCAGCCCCGCAATTCAACAGAGGCCAAAACCAAACCAGAAAAAATAAATGTCCATTTTTTCCCTTTTCAAAAAAATTAACACGATCCGGTGTTACGAGTGTGGGTTGTTTGATCCTTCAACACAGTCCATTATTGCAACAGTACAAGGTCCAATGTTTTTTTTATATCCAATCCTGCTATTCAGCAGAAGAAGCACAACAGGTGCAACCAAACAAAGAGAAAAACAACTTTTCGCATGTACGTACTTAGTAGGCCGTAATGACCGTTTTGCTCTCAACTATAGAGTGTAGTAGCCTGTAGGGACACAGAACAGTCCCAGCTTAAGTGAGGTGCAACAGGCACCAAGTCTTTTTTTCCAAACAAACATCCCCGCAATGGCACGCTTTCCGTGCCTCCTTCTCCTTCTGATTCCATGCCCGTGTATGGACCGATGAGAACTCTGCAGCCGCAGAGTCCGTGGGCTGCCTAGGTGCAACACAATTAGTGCTGTAGTCAGTTGCAGCAGATGCTTCCATCCTCCCGAATGGGGGCTCGTGTATAGTCTGGTGGCGTCGTCCTCTGTGCATACAGTCACTGCCACAGCATAATAGCCCCGTGGACAATTCTCCCTGAAAAATGAGACCCAATCTCCCTCTGCTAAGGGTCTCCCGTGTTTAATGGAGGCAGCATGAATATAGACTTTGACATGTGTGCCAGCCTCCCGTATGAAGCCATAATCTTGCTCTATGTTGGTATATACCAACTGTCCATATTTGCGGCGTTCAGCCATGGCAGCCTCTCTTTGGTGGTGAAATTTAGCCCAAATTTCCCTCTCCCTTCCTTTCTTCAGGGGTATGATGTTGATGATCCAGACGGATGGACCGGGGGATGGTATTGGACCCTGGTTCACTTTAGAGGCCTGGGACGTGTATGCTGCAGGCACGGTGTCTGTCATGGGCCTAGGGTCAGTGTAGCCTGATGGAGAAGCCGCCCGGGGAAAGGACCTATAATCTGATTTAGTGGGCCGAAGGTCACTCACCAAACATGTAGACACCTTTGGTCGCGTGGCACCATCCACTTCCATCCCACCCAGACTGTTCCATCCCACCCAGACTGTTCCTGTTTGTACATGAGAATAAAAATAAAAAAGCAATTCTTTTCGCATAAAGTTCAAAAGACTTGAGTGCGGCTGTTTTCTCTTTTCTATTGGACTTTGGATGTCCAGCCTGCACCTATCTTCCTGAATTCTGCAGTGTGCACATAATTTCTCCTGGACATAACATTTTATGTTGATGGTCGCACCTGCCTCCCGATGTCTACAAATACTTTTGCTTTTGATGAAGTAACAGCTTCTAACATTCTATCTAAAATCACGAATTCCAGTGATTTCTTACGGACTCCTGCACAGGATATTAGAAGCAAGGACTATGAAAAGGAACGCAGAAGATTGATGTCATACGATCTCCACTCCATCACTCTAGCAGAATACTACAAGCTGAGTCGCATTCCGAGGGGTCTCCGTTGTAATCTACGACCTACATTATTTGCAGATAGACCTAACTACTGTGAAAAATATAAAGAGATCTTGAATAAGTGACCACAAAGTTAAATCGAGAGAAAAACAACAACCAGCGCGCCTGTCTAGGATTCAGACGCCTGGCTGACTCAAGATAAATTAGATTTTTGTGGTCAGTCAAGACCACCACCTGGTGTCTAGCACCCTCAAGCCAATGACGCCACTCCTCAAATGCCCACTTCATGGCCAAGAGCTCCCGATTTCCAACATCATAATTTCGCTCAGCGGGCGAAAACTTTCGAGAGAAAAACGCACATGGTCTCATCACTGAGCAGTCAGGACCTTTCTGCGACAAAACTGCACCTGCTCCGATCTCGGAAGCATCTACTTCAACCTGGAACGGGAGCGAAACATCAGGCTGGCGCAACACAGGAGCAGAAGAAAAGCGGCGCTTAAGCTCCCGAAAGGCCTCCACAGCCGCAGAGGACCAATTAGCAACATCAGCACCCTTCTTGGTCAAATCAGTCAAAGGTTTAGCAATGGCAGAAAAACCCGCTATGAATCGGCGATAGAAATTAGCAAATCCCAAGAATTTCTGAAGACTTTTTAGAGAAGTAGGTTGTATCCAATCACAAATAGCCTGAACCTTAACAGGGTCCATCTCCATAGATGAAGGGGAAAAAATATATCCCAAAAAGGAAATTCTCTGAACCCCAAAAATACACTTTGAGCCCTTCACAAATAGAGAATTAGCTCGTAAAACCTGAAAAACTCTCCTGACCTGTTGAACATGAGATTCCCAGTCCTCCGAAAAAATCAAAATATCATCCAAATACACAATCATAAATTTATCCAGATATTCACGGAAAATATCGTGCATAAAGGACTGAAAAACGGAAGGGGCATTCGCGAGACCGAAAGGCATTACCAAATACTCAAAATGGCCTTCAGGCGTATTAAATGCGGTCTTCCACTCATCCCCCTGCTTAATCCGCACCAAATTATACGCACCACGTAGATCGATCTTAGTGAACCACTTCGCCCCCTTTATGCGAGCAAAAAGATCAGTCAGTAAAGGTAACGGGTACTGGTATTTAACTGTAATCTTATTCAGAAGTCGATAGTCGATACAAGGTCTCAATGAACCATCCTTTTTACCCACAAAGAAAAACCCTGCCCCCAGTGGAGACAAAGAGGGGCGAATATGACCCTTTTCCAAAGATTCTCTGATATACTCCCGCATAGCAGTATGTTCAGGTACAGACAAATTAAACAAGCGACCCTTAGGAAATTTACTACCGGGAATCAACTCAATAGCGCAGTCACACTCTCTGTGAGGGGGGAGAGAATCAGTTTTAGGCTCCTGAAAGACATCATAAAAATCTGACAGAAATGCTGGGATCTCAGAGGGAGTAGATGAAGAAATGGGAACCAAAGGTGCATCCCCATGAATCCCCTGACATCCCCAGCTCAGCACAGACATTGATCTCCAGTCCAAGACTGGATTATGAATTTGTAACCATGGTAATCCAAGTACTAATACGTCATGTAGATTATATAACACAAGGAAACGAATAATCTCCTGATGGTCTGGGGAAAGATGCATAGTCACTTGTGTCCAATATTGTGGTTTATTGCTAGCCAAAGGTGTAGAATCAATACCCTTTAAGGGAATAGAAACCTCCAGAGGCTCTAAATCAAACCCACAACGCTTGGCAAAGGACCAATCCATGAGACTCAGAGCGGCGCCAGAATCCACATAAGCATCCACAGTAACAGATGATAAAGTACAAATCAATGTCACGGAC
Organism: Ranitomeya variabilis; assembly: GCF_051348905.1. Classification (NCBI taxonomy): domain Eukaryota; kingdom Metazoa; phylum Chordata; class Amphibia; order Anura; family Dendrobatidae; genus Ranitomeya; species Ranitomeya variabilis. The sequence goes on from NC_135233.1 coordinate 507,658,182, forward strand.
AAAAGAAATTTAGACTGCAAGGTACCCATAGAAAAAGATTTATCAACCTTTTTATCAACCTTCTTTATGCGTTTAGAGCATGCTGATATAACATGAGCTGGATCTCCACAATAGAAGCACAACCCATTTTTGCGCCTGTAATTCTGTCGTTCGCCTCTAGACAATACACTATCGCATTGCATATGCTCTGGTGCCTTTTCAGGGGTCACCGCCAAATGATGCACAGGTTTTTGCTCAGAAGATACCGCCATATGGTGCACAGGTTTTTGCTCAAAAGATACCGCCATATGGTGCACAGGTTTTTGCTCAGAAGATACCGCCATATGGTGCACAGATTTGCGCTCCCGTAAACGCCGATCAATCTGGATAGCCAATTTCATGGCATCATTCAGACCTGTAGGCACAGGGAACCCCACCATGACATCCTTCACGGCATCAGAGAGACCTTCTCTGAAATTAGCTGCTAGAGCGCACTCATTCCATTTAGTAAGCACCGACCATTTACAAAATTTTTGGCAGTATATCTCAGCTTCATCTTGCCCTTGGGAAAGAGCTATCAAGGCTTTCTCAGCCAAAATCTCTAAATTAGGTTCTTCATAAAGCAACCCCAAAGCCAGAAAAAACGCATCTACATTTAATAACGCAGGATCCCCTGGCGACAATGCAAATGCCCAACTTTGTGGGTCACCCCGCAATAGAGAAATAACAATTTTAACCTGTTGCGCAGGATCACCAGCAGAGTGAGATTTCAGAGACAAAAACAATTTACAATTCTCTCTGAAATTCAAAAAACGGGATCTGTCTCCGGTAAAAAATTCAGGCATAGGGATCTTAGGTTCAGACATTGGAGCACGTATAACAAAATCTTGTAAGTTCTGGACCTTTGTAGCCAGGTTATTCAGACCTGCAACCAAACTCTGTGGATCCATGATTCAAACAGGTGTAACCAAAGCCATTCAGAGATTAAGAGGAGAGGAAAAAAAAAAAGGCTGAAGACTGCAGTTTAAGCAAGGAGTACAAATAAGCACTAAGGTGCACTTTCCAAACACAGAAGGAAAAAAAACCTTTTCATATCCTTTCCTGCTTTAGTGCATAGTTTTAACACATGTGGGCCGGCCAAACTGTTATGATTTTCCCAATGGCAGGGAAATCAAAATAACAACGGACTAGCTCTCGGGTGATGGGAACTAAAGTGACCGTGACCTGAACCTGACACGACACTGGAAGTAGCCGGGGAGTGTTTCCTACGATGCCCTAGACACCACGCGCCAGCCGGAGATCTAACTACCCCTATCAGAGGAATATACAGGCCTGCCTTACCTCCAGAGATGAACCCCAAAAGGAGATAGCAGCCCCCCACAGATATTGACGGTGAGTCAAGAGGAAAAGACATACGTAGGATGAACAGCAGATTTAGCACAGTGAGGTCCGCTTACTAGATAGCAGAAGTACAGGAAAGAGTCACTTCACGGTCAACTTCAAAACACTACTCAAAAACACCATCCTGAAATTACTTTAAAACTCCAGTGACAACTCATGCCACTGGAGTGGCAATTTCAGTCCACGAGAGCTTCCAGCTACAGAGAGTCACATTGCAAATAGCTGGACAAAAATAGCATAAACTAGAAACAAAATTCAACTTAGCTGAACAGGATCTTGAGGCAGGAGAATGCAACAGAATGCTACTGATACATTGTTGGCCGGCATCAGACCAGCAGCCAAGCAGCCTTAAATAGGAAACTCCCCTAATGGGTGTCAACAGGTGATCAAGGATAGAAGAAGGCAAATAAGTGGCACTACCATAAAACACCACCGGGGGAGCCCACAAACAGAATTCACAACAGTACCCCCCCCCTTAAGGAGGGGGCACCGAACCCTCACCAGAACCACCAGGGCGATCTGGATGAGCACTATGAAATGCACGAACCAAATCAGGAGCATGAACATCAGATGCTGTCACCCAAGAATTATCCTCCTGACCATAGCCTTTCCACTTAACCAGATACTGAAGTTTCCGTCTGGACACACGGGAGTCCAAGATCTTTTCCACCACATACTCCAACTCACCCTCAACCAGCACAGGAGCAGGAGGATCAGCAGACGGAACAACCGGCACCTCATACCTCCGCAACAATGACCGATGAAAAACATTATGAATAGTAAAAGATGCTGGGAGGTCCAAACGAAAGGACACAGGATTGAGAACCTCCAGAATCCTATAAGGGCCGATAAACCGAGGCTTAAACTTAGGAGACGAGACCTTCATAGGAACAAATCGAGAAGACAACCAAACCAGGTCCCCAACACAAAGACGAGGACCGACACGCCGATGACGATTAGTGAACTGTTGAGTCTTCTCCTGGGACAACTTCAGATTGTCCACAACCTGTCCCCAAATCTGATGCATTCTATCAACCACAGCATCTACTCCAGGACAATCCGAAGACTCCAATTGACCGGACGAAAAGCGAGGGTGAAACCCTGAATTACAAAAAAATGGAGAAACCAAAGTGGCAGAACTGGCCCGATTGTTAAGGGCAAACTCTGCCAATGGCAAAAAATCAAGCCAATCGTCCTGATCAGCGGACACAAAACACCTCAAGTAAGTCTCCAAGGTCTGATTAGTACGCTCAGTCTGGCCATTAGTCTGAGGATGGAATGCAGACGAAAAAGACAAGTCGATGCCCATCCTGGCACAGAACGCCCGCCAAAATCTAGACACAAACTGAGTACCCCTGTCAGACACTATATTCTCAGGAATACCATGCAAACGCACAACATTCTGAAAAAATAGAGGGACCAGCTCAGAGGAGGAGGGCAATTTGGGCAAAGGTACCAAGTGAACCATCTTGGAAAAACGGTCACACACCACCCAGATGACGGACATCCTACGAGAAACAGGAAGGTCAGAAATAAAGTCCATAGAGATGTGCGTCCAAGGCCTCTTAGGAATAGGCAAGGGCAACAACAACCCGCTGGCCCGGGAACAGCAGGGCTTAGCCCGAGCACAAACATCACAAGACTGCACAAAAATACGTACATCTCGAGACAAGGAAGGCCACCAGAAGGACCTAGACACCAGATCCCTGGTGCCAAAAATTCCAGGATGACCTGCCAACGCGGAAGAGTGAACCTCCGAAATAACTCTACTGGTCCAGTCATCAGGGACAAACAGTCTACCAGGCGGACAGCGATCAGGCCTATCCACCTGAAACTCCTGCAAAGAGCGCCGCAGGTCTGGGGAGACAGCTGACAATATCACCCCATCCTTCAGGATGCCAGTAGGTTCGGAATCACCAGGCGAGTCAGGCTCAAAACTCCTAGAGAGGGCATCCGCCCTCACATTCTTAGACCCAGGCAGATATGAAACCACAAAGTTAAATCGAGAGAAAAACAACAACCAGCGCGCCTGTCTAGGATTCAGACGCCTGGCTGACTCAAGATAAATTAGATTTTTGTGGTCAGTCAAGACCACCACCTGGTGTCTAGCACCCTCAAGCCAATGACGCCACTCCTCAAATGCCCACTTCATGGCCAAGAGCTCCCGATTTCCAACATCATAATTTCGCTCAGCGGGCGAAAACTTTCGAGAGAAAAACGCACATGGTCTCATCACTGAGCAGTCAGGACCTTTCTGCGACAAAACTGCACCTGCTCCGATCTCGGAAGCATCTACTTCAACCTGGAACGGGAGCGAAACATCAGGCTGGCGCAACACAGGAGCAGAAGAAAAGCGGCGCTTAAGCTCCCGAAAGGCCTCCACAGCCGCAGAGGACCAATTAGCAACATCAGCACCCTTCTTGGTCAAATCAGTCAAAGGTTTAGCAATGGCAGAAAAACCCGCTATGAATCGGCGATAGAAATTAGCAAATCCCAAGAATTTCTGAAGACTTTTTAGAGAAGTAGGTTGTATCCAATCACAAATAGCCTGAACCTTAACAGGGTCCATCTCCATAGATGAAGGGGAAAAAATATATCCCAAAAAGGAAATTCTCTGAACCCCAAAAATACACTTTGAGCCCTTCACAAATAGAGAATTAGCTCGTAAAACCTGAAAAACTCTCCTGACCTGTTGAACATGAGATTCCCAGTCCTCCGAAAAAATCAAAATATCATCCAAATACACAATCATAAATTTATCCAGATATTCACGGAAAATATCGTGCATAAAGGACTGAAAAACGGAAGGGGCATTCGCGAGACCGAAAGGCATTACCAAATACTCAAAATGGCCTTCAGGCGTATTAAATGCGGTCTTCCACTCATCCCCCTGCTTAATCCGCACCAAATTATACGCACCACGTAGATCGATCTTAGTGAACCACTTCGCCCCCTTTATGCGAGCAAAAAGATCAGTCAGTAAAGGTAACGGGTACTGGTATTTAACTGTAATCTTATTCAGAAGTCGATAGACGATACAAGGTCTCAATGAACCATCCTTTTTACCCACAAAGAAAAACCCTGCCCCCAGTGGAGACAAAGAGGGGCGAATATGACCCTTTTCCAAAGATTCTCTGATATACTCCCGCATAGCAGTATGTTCAGGTACAGACAAATTAAACAAGCGACCCTTAGGAAATTTACTACCGGGAATCAACTCAATAGCGCAGTCACACTCTCTGTGAGGGGGGAGAGAATCAGTTTTAGGCTCCTGAAAGACATCATAAAAATCTGACAGAAATGCTGGGATCTCAGAGGGAGTAGATGAAGAAATGGGAACCAAAGGTGCATCCCCATGAATCCCCTGACATCCCCAGCTCAGCACAGACATTGATCTCCAGTCCAAGACTGGATTATGAATTTGTAACCATGGTAATCCAAGTACTAATACGTCATGTAGATTATATAACACAAGGAAACGAATAATCTCCTGATGGTCTGGGGAAAGATGCATAGTCACTTGTGTCCAATATTGTGGTTTATTGCTAGCCAAAGGTGTAGAATCAATACCCTTTAAGGGAATAGAAACCTCCAGAGGCTCTAAATCAAACCCACAACGCTTGGCAAAGGACCAATCCATGAGACTCAGAGCGGCGCCAGAATCCACATAAGCATCCACAGTAACAGATGATAAAGTACAAATCAATGTCACGGACAAAAGAAATTTAGACTGCAAGGTACCCATAGAAAAAGATTTATCAACCTTTTTATCAACCTTCTTTATGCGTTTAGAGCATGCTGATATAACATGAGCTGGATCTCCACAATAGAAGCACAACCCATTTTTGCGCCTGTAATTCTGTCGTTCGCCTCTAGACAATACACTATCGCATTGCATATGCTCTGGTGCCTTTTCAGGGGTCACCGCCAAATGATGCACAGGTTTTTGCTCAGAAGATACCGCCATATGGTGCACAGGTTTTTGCTCAAAAGATACCGCCATATGGTGCACAGGTTTTTGCTCAGAAGATACCGCCATATGGTGCACAGATTTGCGCTCCCGTAAACGCCGATCAATCTGGATAGCCAATTTCATGGCATCATTCAGACCTGTAGGCACAGGGAACCCCACCATGACATCCTTCACGGCATCAGAGAGACCTTCTCTGAAATTAGCTGCTAGAGCGCACTCATTCCATTTAGTAAGCACCGACCATTTACGAAATTTTTGGCAGTATATCTCAGCTTCATCTTGCCCTTGGGAAAGAGCTATCAAGGCTTTCTCAGCCAAAATCTCTAAATTAGGTTCTTCATAAAGCAACCCCAAAGCCAGAAAAAACGCATCTACATTTAATAACGCAGGATCCCCTGGCGACAATGCAAATGCCCAACTTTGTGGGTCACCCCGCAATAGAGAAATAACAATTTTAACCTGTTGCGCAGGATCACCAGCAGAGTGAGATTTCAGAGACAAAAACAATTTACAATTCTCTCTGAAATTCAAAAAACGGGATCTGTCTCCGGTAAAAAATTCAGGCATAGGGATCTTAGGTTCAGACATTGGAGCACGTATAACAAAATCTTGTAAGTTCTGGACCTTTGTAGCCAGGTTATTCAGACCTGCAACCAAACTCTGTGGATCCATGATTCAAACAGGTGTAACCAAAGCCATTCAGAGATTAAGAGGAGAGGAAAAAAAAAAAGGCTGAAGACTGCAGTTTAAGCAAGGAGTACAAATAAGCACTAAGGTGCACTTTCCAAACACAGAAGGAAAAAAAACCTTTTCATATCCTTTCCTGCTTTAGTGCATAGTTTTAACACATGTGGGCCGGCCAAACTGTTATGATTTTCCCAATGGCAGGGAAATCAAAATAACAACGGACTAGCTCTCGGGTGATGGGAACTAAAGTGACCGTGACCTGAACCTGACACGACACTGGAAGTAGCCGGGGAGTGTTTCCTACGATGCCCTAGACACCACGCGCCAGCCGGAGATCTAACTACCCCTATCAGAGGAATATACAGGCCTGCCTTACCTCCAGAGATGAACCCCAAAAGGAGATAGCAGCCCCCCACAGATATTGACGGTGAGTCAAGAGGAAAAGACATACGTAGGATGAACAGCAGATTTAGCACAGTGAGGTCCGCTTACTAGATAGCAGAAGTACAGGAAAGAGTCACTTCACGGTCAACTTCAAAACACTACTCAAAAACACCATCCTGAAATTACTTTAAAACTCCAGTGACAACTCATGCCACTGGAGTGGCAATTTCAGTCCACGAGAGCTTCCAGCTACAGAGAGTCACATTGCAAATAGCTGGACAAAAATAGCATAAACTAGAAACAAAATTCAACTTAGCTGAACAGGATCTTGAGGCAGGAGAATGCAACAGAATGCTACTGATACATTGTTGGCCGGCATCAGACCAGCAGCCAAGCAGCCTTAAATAGGAAACTCCCCTAATGGGTGTCAACAGGTGATCAAGGATAGAAGAAGGCAAATAAGTGGCACTACCATAAAACACCACCGGGGGAGCCCACAAACAGAATTCACAACAGGCTATATTGGAAACCGAAGCTAAAGTTAAGTCCATAGAAGAACAACTCTGCTCAACCATCTCCAGTTCGGACTGGCAGAATTTGAAAACTAAAACAGACAAAATTATAGAGGACAACCGAAGATCACTGCAAGAAAAAAAGAGAAACAAGTTCCATAAAGACTCAGAGTACTATAGGCTGGAACGTGTTTACAGATGGAACGAATCTACAAGCTTTGGACAAAGTCGAGGATATCAGACCTCAAGACGCCCCAGCTCCTTCAGCTCTGACAGCAGTGGTTCTTCATACCAAGGACGTTTTTTAGAGAACAGACCACCCATGAGGGGCAATTCGAGTCAACGAGGAGGAGACCGACAAGGAGGTCAAAACATAAACTCAATCGAACGTATGGTAACGAGGTCACAGGTAGGAACACGAAATCTGTGATAAATATATCTTCCTATACCTTAAGTCCTGTTGAACTCTCAGTCCTACAACAGGGGCTTTCCTTTTGCCCGACCCCCCCATGGGACAGCTTTAAACTTGAGCAAGACCTACAATATTTTTACCGTAGCATCAGATTGAAAACCCACTTTGGGTTACGGGGTAATTCTATGTGGGGTGTTTCCCCCCCTCCCCGTTGGGGGTAGCTCCATTCCTGAGTTGTCTATTTCTTCCCTAGGCTTATTCAACTTGTTTCACCCACCGCACACATACCATGCAGAAGAGACATGCATCAATTTAATTCATAGGGACATTAAGGATATCCTCTTGAAACAACAAAGGGGTGCTTTCCCTACTAAAAACAACATTACACCCTTGGAAAAACAGGCCTTATAATCCCTACGAACAAACAAAAATATAATCATCAAACCGGCGGATAAGGGTGGGGCTATAGTCATCCTGAATCATAATGACTATATAAGGGAAATAAATAGCCAACTATCCGATACATCCACTTTTCTGAAAATTCTACATGACCCCACTCTCAAGATTAGCTCTAAAATTTACATTATGCTTAAAAAATATCTGTCAATAATTGCATCGACCAAAAAACGGCCACTTTCTTAACAAATCCACATCCAACAATACCGGTTTTTTATGTCCTCGCTAAAATCCACAAGTCCCTTGTCAATCCCCCAGGTCGTCCCATAGTGGCATCAACAAATTCCATCCTTTCCCCTCTGTCTATTCTTTTGGAAAAATACCTCACTCCATTTGTTAAAAATACCAAATCTTTTGTTCTTGACACAGGCCACTTTATTAAGGTAATCAAACAGTTCTCTAACCTAACACCACAATGCCTCCTAACAACCTTGGATGTTAAGAGTCTTTATACCTCAATGAAACACACTCTTGGCCTGGAGGCCGTGAGTAACCTTTTACAGACCTCTGACCTTAGTGTGCAAGCCCAACAGTTCATCCTGGATCTCTTATCCATAGTTCTCAAGGAGAACTATTTTATGTTTGTGGACCAGTTCTACTTACAAACCTGTGGGACCGCCATGGGATCCAATGTGGCACCGGCATACGCCAACATTTAAATGGACACCTTCGAGAATGATTACATCTACAATAATACCCTCTTTAAGATACATTCAAAATGCTGGCTCCGCTATATAGATGATGTTTTTTGTCTATGGGACGGACCACCCAATACTTTCACCCTCTTTGTGTCACAAATTAATAGTGCCAGACCCGAGCTACAACTTACACCCAATTATGACACCCAAAAAGTTCCGTTTCTTGACACTTTGGTCATTAGGAATAAACAAGGGGGCCTTCACGCGGACATTTTTGTAAAACCCACTGATTCCAATAATTTACTCCTCTTTTCAAGCTGCCATCCCAAATCCACTCGGGAAAGCCTCCCTCGCTCCCAATTTCGTAGAGTTACCAACATAGTCTCAAATACCGAACTGGTTGAATCCCGACTGGACGACATGGCACAGAAATTCACAACATAGGGGAGGGGGTAATCATGTCAAACTCCTAAAGGAAAGAGAATCCTTCCGGATCTATACATTGCAGACCATGACCCCTAGGGGCCTGAATAGGGAACTGGACTTAACTCTCTAGAGTGTTCTATATCCATGTTTTATATCCTGACCATGTTTTATATTCATGTTCCGTATTTATGATTAGTATGCATGAACCATGTCTGTTACCGTTCTTTCTAGGTTCTTCGATCAAGACCGCCTCTCTGTTTGCTTACCTTATTCTACTCCTTTTCTTCCACTAGACCTCATGAGAAGGAAATACGTGAATGCCTCTTTTTCTCCTTTTTTGCTCCAATTTGATATGTTTTGGTAAGTTCTTCTAGTGCCATTCATACCTTTTTTAATTTTTTTTTTCATTTTATTTTTCATTTTTTTCACTTTCTTCCTTTTGTTCATTAATTTTTTTAATTAATTTTTTTCTTTTTTTTCTTTTTTTCAATTTTATCATTTCTTATTTTTTATTTTTATTTTTATTATTCTTTATTTTCATTTTTTTATTTTTTTATTTATTTATTTTTTTTATTTCATATCTTTGTTACTTTTTATTTTTATCATTTTTTATATCCTTTAGTTTTCTGTTTATTTTTATTACCTATTTACCGTTTTTGGTTCTGTTTTCCTCATTCTGCTGGTCACATTTTAGGTAGAGGCTTAGGCCCTTTTCTATATTAGTATGAGTATAATACTTCTCTAACGTTTCATTGTACTCCACATTTTATTTTATTTTTCACCGCTATTTACTTATTTTTTATTTTTTACTATTTTAGGCTGGTTTCACATTTGCAGTTGTGGCCGCAGCGTTTGTACCGCATATAACCGCATCAGTTGTGTATTCCTATATTTAACATTATCGACGCATGCGTTTTGTTTGTTCGCGTCTTGCCGCGTTTGACGACGCATGCGTCGTCTCGTCGTTTGCGGCTTGACGCGGAAATGCAACATGTAGTAATTTTTGGAGGCGTCTATTTGCGCCTGGAAACGCATGCGGTCGATTGCGCAAGGTTTGCGACAAAAAAACGTATTGCTGTCTATATGAACGCATGCGTTTAGGCTACGTTCACATTTGCGTTGTTGTGTGTTGCGTCGGCGACGCATCGGCGACGCAACGCACAACGCGTGCAAAACGCATGCAAAACGCATTGTTTTGTGACGCATGCGTCCTTTTTTTGCTTGATTTTGGACGCACAAAAAATGCAACTTGCTGCGTCCTCTGCGCCCTGACGCATGCGCCGCAGTGACGCATGCATCACAAAACGCAAGTGCAACGCATGTCCATGCGCCCCCATGTTAAATATAAGGGCGCATGACGCATGCGTCGCCACAGCGGCGCCCGACGCTGCGTCGCACAACGCTAATGTGAATGTAGCCATACAAGCACATGCGTTTGGTTGCGTTCTTGAATGCATGCGTTTCAATTGAGAAAAACATGTCTAGACACTGAAAAGCCACCCCCCACCATCAAGGTGATAAAGGGAGGGTGTAGACAGTTGCAGGTCACTTTTCAGCAGACAGCCAAGCAGAGCAGAATGACCACAGTGGACAGCCAAGCAGAGCAGACAGCCTACAGCGGACAGCCAAGCAGAGCAGATGGACCACAGCACCTTGGTGCAAACAAGCCTAAGAACAATGTGAGTATATCCTAGCCAATGCCTGTATTTTCTATTTTCTGTCTCTACATGTCCTAATTTCTTGCATTTCTTTCTTTCTACATACATCAGAATGTCTTCTTCGGATTCTTCTTCTGGTGAGGAGTTTTGTCCACGACAGTCGGAAGTGGAGCATGTCAGTGAGGAGAGTACTTGCCTCGTCAGATTGGTAAGTATTCACTGTCACATCGACACATGTGACAATTTGATTTTTTCTTTTTTTTAGAGCTCTTCTACTGCGGCTGAGACAGAGCAAGAGCAGCGGAGTCAAGGTCCGGTGGAAAGACGGCAGCGGGTATGTATACAAGGCTGACTGTCCTCAGTGTAATATTCTTGAATGTTCCTTTCTTTCCACTTTACTTTTTTCTTCTGGAATCCTTTTGTATGTTGACTTTCCTATTCATGCCCTTTCTCAGCATGTTTTTTCTTTCTTTTCCTTATGTTAATTGAGCAAACTGTAATGACTTTCTTTAATTTTTTGGTTTCACAACGGGAGGATGATCTTATCGAGAATGACCTCCTCATCTCCCTGGTCCAGGAGCGAGTCCCGTTGTGGGACACCCGGGATCCACTGCACTCAAACAACGTCACGATCTGGCACTTATGGAATGAGGTGGCCCAAGCGATGTGGGATGGCTGGGACAACGCCCCGACATGGGTCCGAAATGCATTTGGTAAGTATTGCACTGCAGTGTGAAGCAGCAGAGACCTTGGCCGTGCTCACTCGACTGTGTGTGATGAAAGAAACTCTCAGGAGTTTCTGTCATCACACACAGTAGTGTGAGCACGGCCAAAAGTCCTTTTTCTGACCACAATTTTTTTTTAACCCCTTCATGACCCAGCCTATTTTGGCCTTAATGACATTGCCGTTTTTTGCAATTCTGACCAGTGTCCCTTTATGAGGTAATAACTCAGGAACGCTTCAACGGATCCTAGCGATTCTGAGATTGTTTTTTCGTGACATATTGGGCTTCATGTTAGTGGTAAATTTAGGTCGATAATTTCTGAGTTTATTTGTGAAAAAAACGGAAATTTGGCGAAAATTTTGAAAATTTTGCAATTTTCACATTTTGAATTTTTATTCTGTTAAACCAGAGAGTTATGTGACACAAAATAGTTAATAAATAATGTTTCCCACATGTCTACTTTACATCAGCATAATTTTGGAAACAATTTTTTTTTTTGCTAGGAAGTTATAAGGGTTTAAATTTGACCAGTGATTTCTCATTTTTACAACAAAATTTACAAAACCATTTTTTTTAGGGACCACCTCACATTTGAAGTCAGTTTGAGGGTTCTATATGGCTGAAAATACCCAAAAGTGACACCATTCTAAAAACTGCACCCCTCAAGGTGCTCAAAACCACATTCAAGAAGTTTATTAACCCTTCAGGTGTTTCACAGCAGCAGAAGCAACATGGAAGTAAAAAATGAACATTTAACTTTTTAGTCACAAAAATGATCTTTTAGCAACAATTTTTTTATTTTCCCAAGGGTAAAAGGAGAAACTGGACCACGTACATTGTTGTCCAATTTGTCATGAGTATGCTGATACCTCATATGTGGGGGTAAACCACTGTTTGGGCGCACGGCAGGGCTCGGAAGGGAAGGAGCGCCATTTGACTTTTTGAATGAAAAATTGGCTCCAATCTTTAGCGGACACCATGTCGCGTTTGGAGAGCCCCCGTGTGCCTAAACATTAGAGCTCCCCCACAAGTGACCCCATTTTGGAAACTAGACCCCCCAAGGAACTCATCTAGAGGCATAGTGAGCACTTTAAACCCCCAGGTGCTTCACAAATTGATCCGTAAAAATGAAAAAGTACTTTTTTTTCACAAAAAAATTATTTTAGCCTCAATTTTTTCATTTTCACATGGGCAACAGGATAAAATGGATCCTAAAATTTGTTGGGCAATTTCTCCTGAGTATGCTGATACCTCATATGTGGGGGTAAACCACTGTTTGGGCACATGGTAAGGCTCGGAAGGGAAGGAGCGCCATTTGACTTTTTGAATGAAAAATTATCTCCATCGTTAGCGGACACCATGTCGCGTTTGGAAAGCCCCTGTGTGCCTAAACATTGGAGCTCCTCCACAAGTGACCCCATTTTGGAAACTAGACCCCCCAAGGAACTCATCTAGAGGCATAGTGAGCACTTTAAACCCCCAGGTGCTTCACAAATTGATCCGCAAAAATGAAAAAGTGCTTTTTTTTCACACAAAATTTCTTTTAGCCTCAATTCTTTCATTTTCACATGGGCAACAGGATAAAATGGATCCTAAAATTTGTTGGGCAATTTCTCCTGAGTATGCCGATACCTCATATGTGGGGGTAAACCACTGTTTGGGTGCACGGCAAGACTCGGAAGGGGAGGCGTGCCATTTGACTTTTTGAATGGAAAATTAGCTCCAATCGTTAGCGGACACTATGTCGCATTTGGAGAGCCCCTGTGTGCCTAAACATTGGAGCTCCCCTACAAGTGACCCCATTTTGGAAACTAGACCCCCCAAGGAACTTATCTAGATGCATAGTGAGCACTTATAACCCCCAGGTGCTTCACAGAAGTTTGTAACGCAGAGCCGTGAAAATAAAAAAATAATTTTTCTTTCCTCAAAAATGATTTTTAGCACAGAATTTTTTATTTTCCCAAGGGTAATAGGAGAAATTGGACCCCAAATGTTGTTCTCCAGTTTGTCCTGAGTACGATGATACCCGAAATGTGGGGGTAAACCACTGTTTGGGCGCACGGCAGGGCTCGGAAGGGAAGGCACGCCATTTGGCTTTTTGAATGGAAAATTAGCTCCAATCATTAGCGGACACCATGTCGCGTTTGGAGAGCCCCTGTGTGCCTAAACATTGGAGCTCCCAAACAAGTGACCCCATTTTGGAAACTAGACCTCCCATGGAACTAATCTAGATGTGTGGTGAGCACTTTGAACCCCCAAGTGCTTCACAGAAGTTTATAACGCAGAGCCATGAAAATAAAAAATAATTTTTCTTTTCTCAAAAATGATTTTTTAGCCCACAATTTTTTATTTTCCCAAGGGTAACAGGAGAAATTGGACCCCAAAAGTTGTTGTCCAGTTTCTCCTGAGTACGCTGATACCCCATATGTGGGGGTAAACCACTGTTTTGGCACACGACGGGGTTCGGAAGGGAAGTAGTGACGTTTTGAAATGCAGACTTTGATAGAATGCTCTGCGGGCGTCAGGTTGCGTTTGCAGAGCCCCTGATGTGCCTAAACAGTAGGAACTCCCCACAAGTGACTCCATTTTGGAAACTAGACCCCCAAGGGAACTTATCTAGATGTGTGGTGAGCACTTTGAACCCCCAAGTGCTTCACAGAAGTTTATAACGCAGAGCCGTGAAAATAATAAATGTGTTTCCTTTCCTCAAAAATATTTTTTTAGCCCAGAATTTTTTATTTTTGCAAGAGTAACAGGAGAAATTGGACCCGAAAAGTTGTTGTCCAGTTTCTCCTGAGTATGCTGATACCCCATATGTGGGGGTAAACCACTGTTTGGGCACATGCCGGGGCTCGGAAGGGAAGTAGTGACGTTTTGGAATGCAGACTTTGATGGAATGGTCTGCGGGCATCATGTTACGTTTGCAGAGCCCCTAATATGCCTAAACAGTAGAAACCCCCCACAAGTGACCCCATTTTGGAAACTAGACCCCCCAAGGAACTTATCTAGATGTGAGGTGAGCACGTTCAACCCCCAAGTGCCGACAGAAGTTTACAACGCAGAGCCGTGAAAATAAACAATAATTTTTCTTTCCTCAAAAAAGATGTTTTAGCAAGCAATTTTTTATTTTCACAAGGGTAACAGGAGAATTTGGACCCCAATATTTCTTGCCCAGTTTGTTGTGAGTACGCTGATACCCCATATGTGGGGGTAAACCACTGTTTGGGTGCACGTCAGGGCTCGGAAGGGAAGTAGTGACATTTGAAATGCAGACTTTGATGGAATGGTCTGCGGGCGTCACATTGCATTTGCAGAGCCCCTGATGTGCCTAAACAGTAGAAACACCCCACAAGTGACCCCATTTTGGAAACTAGACCCCCGAAGGAACTTATCTAGATGTGTGGTGAGCACTTTGAACCCCCAAGTGCTTCACAGAAGTTTATAACGCAGAGCCGTGAAAATATAAAATGTGTTTCCTTTCCTCAAAAATATTTTTTTAGCCCAGAATTTTTTATTTTTGCAAGAGTAACAGGAGAAATTGGACCCCAACAGTTGTTGCCCAGTTTGTCCTGAGTACGCTGGTACCCCAAATGTGGGGGTAAACCACTGTTTGGGCGCACGTCGGGGCTTGGAAGGGCGGGAGCACCATTTGACTTTTTGAACGCAAGATTGGCTGGAATTAATGGTGGCGCCATGTTGCCTTTGGAGACCCCTGATGTGCCTAAACAGTGGAAACCCCTCAATTCTAACTTCAACACTAACCCCAACACACCCCTAATCCTAATCCCAACTGTAGCCATAACCCTAATCACAACCCTAACCCCAACACACCCCTAACCACAACCCTAACCGCAACACACCCGTAACCCTAATTCCAACCCTAACCCTAATCCTAACCCTAATCCCAACCGTAACCCTAATCCCAACCCTAACCACAACTGTAACCCCAACACACCCCTAACCCTATCCGTAACCCTAACCACAAGCCTAATCTTAACCCTATTTCAAACCCTAGCCCTAATTCCAACCCTACCTCTAATTCCAACCCTAACCCTAAGGCTATGTGCCCACGTTGCGGATTCGTGTGAGATTTTTCCGCACGATTTTTGAAAAATCTGCAGGTAAAAGGCACTGCGTTTTACCTGCGGATTTACAGCAGATGTCCAGTGTTTTTTTGTGCGGATTTCACCTGCGGATTCCTATTGAGGAACAGGTGTAAAACGCTGCGGAATCCGCACAAAGAATTGACATGCTGCGGAAAATACAACGCAGCGTTTCTGCACGGAATTTTCCGCACCATGGGCACAGCGGATTTGGTTTTCCATAGGTGTACATGGTACTGTAAACCTGATGGAAAACTGCTTCGAATTCGCAGCGGCCAATCCGCTGCGGATCCGCGACCAATCCGCTGCGGATCCGCTGCCAATCCGCTGCGGATCCGCGAACAATCCGCTGCGGATCCGCGGCCAATCCGCTGCGGATCCGCGGCCAATCCGCTGCGGATCCGCGGCCAATCCGCTGCGGATCCGCTGCCGAGCCGCTGCGGATCCGCTGCCGATCCGCTGCGGATCCGCTGCCGATCCGCTGCGGATCCGCTGCCGATCCGCTGCGGATCCGCGGCCGATCCGCTGCGGATCCGCTGCCGATCCGCTGCGGATCCGCTGCCGATCTGCTGCGCATCCGCGGCCGATCTGCTGCGGATCCGCGGCCGATCCGCTGCGGATCCGCGGCCAATCCGCTGCGGATCCGCAGCCAAATCCGCACTGTGTGCACATGCCATAACCCTACCCCTAACCCTAACCCTACCCGTAACCCTAACCCTACCCCTAACCCTACCCCTAGTTCTAACCCTAGTTCTAACCCTAACCCTAGTGGAAAAAGAAAAAAAAATATTTTCTTTATTTTATTATTGTCCCTACCTATGGGGGTGATAAAGGGGGGGTTTATTTATTATTTTTTTATTTTGATCGCTGCGATAGAACCTACCACAGCGATCAAAATGTACTTGAAATGAATCTGCCGGCTGGCAGATTCGGCGGGCGCACTGCGCATGCCCCTGCCATTTTCCAAGATGGCGGCGCCCATGGAGAAGACGGCCGGACACCGGGAGGGACATCGAAGCTAGGTAAGTATGGGGGGTGGGATCGGAACACAGGGGGGGGATCGGAGGACCGGGGGAGCGGACAAGAGGACCGGGGGAGCGGACAGGAGGGAGGAGGGGAGCGGACAGGAGATTGGGGCAGAAAGGACGACTGGGGGGGTGATCGGTGGGGTGGGTGTTGTGAATTTGGTTTCTGGGCTCCCCCGGTGGTTTCTGGTG
Source organism: Ranitomeya variabilis (assembly GCF_051348905.1). Classification (NCBI taxonomy): domain Eukaryota; kingdom Metazoa; phylum Chordata; class Amphibia; order Anura; family Dendrobatidae; genus Ranitomeya; species Ranitomeya variabilis. The sequence goes on from NC_135233.1 coordinate 507,674,753, forward strand.
GTACTGCACTTGCGTGCTTCATCTCCTCTGTTCACCTGTTTCCATCAGGATGTGGGAGTTTTCTATTTAACCTTGCTCCTCAGTCATTTCTATGCCGGCCAACAATGTTACCAGAAGCCTTTCTGTTGCATGTTCCTGCTCCTAGACTACTATCAGCTAAGTTGGACTTGTAGTCCTAAGTTTGTTTTGCATTTTTGTTCCAGTTCTCTGCGATTGATTATTTCTGAGGCTGGAAGCTCTTGTGAGCTGAAATTGCCACTCTGGTGTCATGAGTTGATATTAGAGTCTTAAAGTAATTTCAGGATGGTGTTTTGAAAGGGTTTTCAGTTGACTGTGAAGTTCCCTTTTCTGTCTTCCTACTATCTAGTAAGCGGACCTCAATTTGCTAAACCTATCTTCATACTTCGTATGTCAATTTCCTCTGAAATCACCGACAATATATGTGGGGGCTACTGTCTGCCCTTTGGGGAAAATTTCTCTAGAGGTAAGCCAGGTCTGTATTTTCCTCTGCTAGGGTCAGTCAGTTCTCCGGCTGGCGTTGGGCGTCTAGGGATAAAACGTAGGCACGCTACCCGGCCACTGTTAGTTGTGCGGTAGGTTTAGCTCACAGTCAGCTCGAGTTCCCATCTTCCAAGAGCTAGTCCTTTTTGTATGCTTTACTATGTTCTCTTGCCATTGAGAACCATGACAGTTTGGCCGGCCCAGGGTTAAAATAATTGGCAGAAGAAAGGAGAGAAAAGAACTCTGCAGAGAATTATTTTTTTTTTTTTTCCTGAGTTTGCTCATTAGTTGATTCACTTGCATCTCTGCTTACTGCAGCCTTCGTCTCTCTCTCCTTCTAATCCTTGAATGGTTCTGATTTCACCTGATTAATATGGATCCTCAGAGTTTAGCTACAGGTTTGGATAATCTCGCTGTGAAGGTTCAAAGTTTACAGGATTTTGTTATTCATGCTCCTATATCTGAACCTAGAATTCCTTTACCTGAATTTTTCTCCGGGGATAGATCTCGCTTCCAGAATTTCAAACATAATTGTAAATTATTTTTGTCTCTGAGATCTCGCTCCGCTGGAGATCCTGCACAGCAGGTCAGGATTGTAATTTCCTTGCTCCGGGGCGACCCTCAGGACTGGGCATTTGCTTTGGCACCAGGGGATCCTGCGTTGCTCAATGTGGATGCGTTTTTCCTGGCTTTGGGGTTGCTTTATGAGGAACCTCATTTAGAGATTCAGGCTGAAAAAGCCTTAATGGCCCTGTCTCAAGGGCAAGATGAGGCTGAAATATACTGCCAAAAATTTCGTAAGTGGTCTGTGCTTACTCAGTGGAATGAGTGCGCCCTGGCGGCGAATTTCAGAGAGGGTCTCTCTGATGCCATTAAGGATGTTATGGTGGGGTTCCCTGTGCCTACAGGTCTGAATGAGTCCATGACAATGGCTATTCAGATTGATCGGCGTTTGCGGGAGCGCAAACCTGTGCACCATTTGGCGGTGTCTACTGAGAAGGCGCCAGAGATTATGCAATGTGATAGAATTCTGTCCAGAAGCGAACGACAGAATTTTAGGCGAAAAAATGGGTTATGCTTCTATTGTGGTGATTCAACTCATGTTATATCAGCATGCTCTAAACGTACTAAGAAGGTTGATAAGTCTGTTTCAATTGGCACTTTACAGTCTAAGTTTATTCTATCTGTGACCCTGATTTGCTCTTTATCGTCTATTACCGCGGACGCCTATGTCGACTCTGGCGCCGCTTTGAGTCTTATGGATTGGTCCTTTGCCAAACGCTGTGGGTTTGATTTAGAGCCTCTGGAAGTTCCTATACCTCTAAAGGGTATTGACTCCACGCCATTGGCTAGTAATAAACCACAATACTGGACACAAGTAAATATGCGTATTAATCCGGATCACCAGGAGATTATTCGCTTCCTTGTGTTGTATAATCTACATGATGTGTTGGTGCTTGGATTGCCATGGCTGCAATCTCATAACCCAGTCCTCGACTGGAAAGCAATGTCTGTGTTAAGCTGGGGATGTCAGGGGACTCATGGGGACGTACCTTTGGTTTCCATTTCGTCATCTATTCCCTCTGAGATTCCGGAATTTTTATCTGATTATCGTGACGTTTTTGAGGAGCCTAAAATTTGTTCACTACCTCCGCACAGAGAGTGCGATTGTACTATAGATCTGATTCCGGGCAGTAAGTTTCCAAAGGGTCGTTTATTTAATCTATCTGTGCCTGAACATGCTGCTATGCGGGAATATATTAAGGAGTCCTTGGAAAAGGGACATATTCGTCCTTCGTCATCTCCCTTAGGAGCTGGTTTTTTCTTTGTATCTAAAAAAGATGGCTCTTTGAGGCCGTGTATTGATTATCGACTCCTGAATAAAATTACAGTCAAATATCAGTATCCTCTGCCACTGCTTACTGATTTGTTTGCTCGAATAAAGGGGGCCAAGTGGTTCTCTAAGATTGATCTTCGTGGGGCGTATAATTTAGTGCGAATTAAGCAGGGGGATGAGTGGAAAACCGCATTTAATACGCCTGAGGGCCATTTTGAGTATTTAGTAATGCCTTTTGGTCTTTCAAATGCCCCTTCAGTCTTTCAGTCCTTTATGCATGACATTTTCCGTGAATATTTGGATAAATTTTTGATTGTGTATCTGGATGATATTTTGATTTTTTCGGAGGACTGGGACTCTCATGTCCAACAGGTCAGGAGGGTTTTTCAGGTTTTGCGCTCTAATTCCTTGTGTGTAAAGGGTTCTAAGTGCGTTTTTGGGGTTCAAAAGATTTCGTTTTTGGGGTACATTTTTTCCCCCTCTTCCATTGAGATGGACCCTGTCAAGGTTCAGGCTATTTGTGATTGGACGCAACCCTCTTCTCTTAAGAGCCTTCAGAAGTTTTTGGGCTTTGCTAATTTTTATCGTCGATTTATAACTGGTTTTTCTGATGTCGCTAAACCGTTGACTGATTTGACTAAGAAGGGTGCTGATGTTGCTGAGTGGTCCCCTGCTGCTGTGGAGGCCTTTCGGGAGCTTAAGCGCCGCTTTTCTTCCGCCCCTGTATTGCGTCAGCCTGATGTTACTCTTCCTTTTCAGGTTGAGGTCGACGCTTCAGAAATCGGAGCTGGGGCGGTTTTGTCGCAGAAAAGTTCCGACTGCTCCGTGATGAGACCTTGTGCGTTCTTTTCTCGTAAGTTTTCGCCCGCTGAGCGAAATTATGATATTGGTAATCGGGAGCTCTTGGCTATGAAGTGGGCTTTTGAGGAGTGGCGTCATTGGCTTGAGGGGGCTAGACATCAGGTGGTGGTATTGACCGACCACAAGAATTTGATTTATCTTGAGTCCGCCAGGCGCCTGAATCCTAGACAGGCGCGCTGGTCGTTATTTTTCTCTCGGTTTAATTTTGTGGTTTCTTACCTACCGGGTTCTAAAAATGTGAAGGCGGATGCCCTTTCTAGGAGTTTTGAGCCTGATTCCCCTGGTAATTCTGAACCTACAGGTATCCTTAAGGATGGAGTGATATTATCTGCTGTTTCCCCAGATTTGCGACGGGTCTTGCAGGAGTTTCAGGCGGATAGACCTGATCGTTGCCCGCCTGGTAGATTGTTTGTTCCTGATGATTGGACCAGTAGAGTCATCTCGGAGGTCCATTCTTCTGCGTTAGCAGGTCATCCTGGAATCTTTGGTACCAGGGATTTGGTGGCTAGGTCCTTCTGGTGGCCTTCCCTGTCGCGAGATGTGCGAGGTTTTGTGCAGTCTTGTGATGTTTGTGCTCGGGCCAAGCCTTGTTGTTCTCGGGCTAGTGGATTGTTGTTATCCTTGCCTATTCCGAAGAGGCCTTGGACTCACATCTCCATGGATTTTATTTCTGATCTCCCTGTTTCTCAGAAGATGTCTGTCATCTGGGTGGTGTGTGACCGTTTCTCTAAGATGGTCCATTTGGTTCCCTTGCCTAAATTGCCTTCTTCATCCGAGCTGGTTCCTCTGTTTTTTCAAAATGTGGTGCGCTTGCATGGTATTCCGGAGAATATCGTTTCTGACAGGGGAACCCAATTCGTGTCTAGATTTTGGCGAGCGTTCTGTGCTAGGATGGGCATTGATTTGTCTTTTTCGTCTGCTTTCCACCCTCAGACTAATGGCCAGACCGAGAGAACTAATCAGACCTTGGAGACTTATTTGAGGTGTTTTGTGTCTGCGGATCAGGATGATTGGGTTGCCTTTTTGCCCTTGGCGGAGTTTGCCCTCAATAATCGGGCTAGTTCTGCCACCTTGGTTTCTCCTTTCTTCTGTAATTCGGGGTTTCATCCTCGTTTCTCTTCCGGTCAGGTGGAGTCTTCGGATTGTCCTGGAGTGGATGCTGTGGTGGAGAGGTTGCATCAGATTTGGGGGCATGTGGTGGACAATTTGAAGTTGTCCCAGGAGAAGACTCAGCATTTTGCCAACCGCCGTCGTCGTGTTGGTCCTCGTCTTTGTGTTGGGGACTTGGTGTGGTTATCTTCTCGTTTTGTCCCTATGAAGGTTTCTTCTCCTAAGTTTAAGCCTCGGTTCATCGGCCCGTACAAGATATTGGAGATTCTTAACCCTGTGTCCTTTCGTTTGGACCTCCCTGCATCTTTTTCTATTCATAATGTCTTCCATCGGTCATTGTTGCGCAGGTATGAGGTACCGGTTGTGCCTTCCGTTGAGCCTCCTGCTCCGGTGTTGGTTGAGGGTGAGTTGGAGTACGTTGTCGAGAAGATCTTGGACTCCCGTGTTTCCAGACGGAGACTTCAGTATCTGGTCAAGTGGAAGGGCTACGGTCAGGAGGATAACTCTTGGGTGACAGCCTCTGATGTTCATGCCTCCGATTTGGTCCGTGCCTTTCATAGGGCTCATCCTGATCGCCCTGGTGGTTCTGGTGAGGGTTCGGTGCCCCCTCCTTGAGGGGGGGGTACTGTTGTGAATTTGGTTTCTGGGCTCCCCCGGTGGTTTCTGGTGGTACTGCACTTGCGTGCTTCATCTCCTCTGTTCACCTGTTTCCATCAGGATGTGGGAGTTTTCTATTTAACCTTGCTCCTCAGTCATTTCTATGCCGGCCAACAATGTTACCAGAAGCCTTTCTGTTGCATGTTCCTGCTCCTAGACTACTATCAGCTAAGTTGGACTTGTAGTCCTAAGTTTGTTTTGCATTTTTGTTCCAGTTCTCTGCGATTGATTATTTCTGAGGCTGGAAGCTCTTGTGAGCTGAAATTGCCACTCTGGTGTCATGAGTTGATATTAGAGTCTTAAAGTAATTTCAGGATGGTGTTTTGAAAGGGTTTTCAGCTGACTGTGAAGTTCCCTTTTCTGTCTTCCTACTATCTAGTAAGCGGACCTCAATTTGCTAAACCTATCTTCATACTTCGTATGTCAATTTCCTCTGAAATCACCGACAATATATGTGGGGGCTACTGTCTGCCCTTTGGGGAAAATTTCTCTAGAGGTAAGCCAGGTCTGTATTTTCCTCTGCTAGGGTCAGTCAGTTCTCCGGCTGGCGCTGGGCGTCTAGGGATAAAACGTAGGCACGCTACCCGGCCACTGTTAGTTGTGCGGTAGGTTTAGCTCACAGTCAGCTCGAGTTACCATCTTCCAAGAGCTAGTCCTTTTTGTATGCTTTACTATGTTCTCTTGCCATTGAGAACCATGACAGGTGGGGGGGCAGATCGGGGTCTCCAGCCATGGCAGATGCTATTGCAGCATCGGCCATGGCTGGATTGTAATATTTCACCATTTTCATAGGTGAAATATTACAAATCGCTCTGATTGGCTGTTTCACTTTCAACAGCCAATCAGAGCGATCGTAGCCACGGGGGGGTGAAGCCACCCCCCCTGGGCTGAAGTACCACTCCCCCTGTCTCTGCAGATCGGGTGAAAATGGAGTTAACCCTTTCACCCGATCTGCAGGGATGCGATCTTTCCATGACGCCACATAGGTGTCATGGGTCGGATTGGCACGGGTTTTCATGACGCCTACGTGGCGTCAAAGGTCGGGAAGGGGTTAACAGTGTCCAAAGTCAAAACACGTTGGCGTTCGATGAAGGACCGCTTCAACAAGGACCTGCGTCAAGAGAGCCGTGTTCCCAGTGGTTCAGGAGCAAGGATCCGAAAATACAAATACCATCGCGTTCTGGCATTTTTAAGACCGGTCCTTGCCCAGAGAACGTAAGTATTTTCCCCTTGCATTTGTTTGTATTGTATTGCTATAATCTGTATTTTTATATTCCACAGGATTTTGCGTCTGGTTAATTTTTGGTATTAATTGTCTTTTTCCTTTTTTCACAGCACATACAGCACTACTGTTGGCCCAGGTTCTGGAGCGGTCCTTCATCCGACAGCCACGGACCCGTCCCAGCCATCCAGCAGCGCTGCAGCTAGTGGGCCTGCCACACTAACTGGAGACCAGGGAGCTGGTCCATCAGGTCTTCCCCTTTCACAGTCCTCTTCCACTGCCCCTTTTTTTTGGGGCTCCTCCCGGCAGCGGCAGAGGGCTTCAGACAGGTCACTCGTGCCCGAGTTTTTGCCCTTGAGCTCGGTTTTACACGAAGCAATCAAGGCTTTGGGTGACCGAATGGATGTTTCACATAACCTCTTGAATGCACGTATCCAGGAGGTCAGCAAAAGCCTTGATCAAGTGAAAGCTGACCTCCAGAGGCCAGCACATCATTTTTTTAACCAAATTGAGCAGGGCATGTCGGAACACCTTACTCCTGATCTCCAGCTGAGTGTCATGCTGGCCTGCAATGCTGCTTACGTGCAGGCAATGCAGCAGAGTCGGTATTTCCAGCAGACAGTGGTGGCATATCCACCTGTGCCGTCACTGTCACGATTGACCTCAATGCCGACCTCTGCTGCATCTCACTGCACTGCCACCTCATTTCCTTCCACAGCCGGACACCACTACAGCACCACCACCATGCCGAGTGCAGTTGCACAACCCACCGCCACCACCATGACATCCGCTGCTCCTGCTTGGACCTCCTCCACTGACACCATGATGCAGCAGGACCCTGGCATGGCCTTCCGTACCACCACCACCACGATGCAGCAGGACCCTGGCATGGCCTTCCGTACCACCACCACCATGATGCAGCAGGACCCTGGCATGGCCTTCCGTACCGCCACCACCATGATGCAGCAGGACCCTGGCATGGCCTTCCGTACCGCCACCACCACGATGCAGCAGGACCCTGGCATGGCCTTCCGTACCGCCACCACCACGATGCAGCAGGACCCTGGCATGGCCTTCCGTACCACCACCACGATGCAGCAGGACCCTGGCATGGCCTTCTGCTCTACAAGCGCTATGGACTTTGGCATGGCCTTCCGCTCTAAGAGCACTATGGACTCTGGCATGGCTGCAAGCTCTACGAGCACTATGGACTCTGGCATGACTGCACGCTCTACGAGCACTATGGACTCTGGCATGGCTGCACGCTCTACGAGCACTATGGACTCTGGCATGGCTGCACGCTCTACGAGCACTATGGACTCTGGCATGGCTGCACGCTCTACGAGCACTATGGACTCTGGCATGGCTGCACGCTCTACGAGCACTATGGACTCTGGCATGGCTGCACACTCTACGAGCACTATGGACTCTGGCACAGTGCAGCCGGACCCTGACAGGTCACTCGCCACCACGCCACGCCATATGAGCCCACCAAGACCTCCCACAACCAGGCAAACCAAGAAAAAAACACACACAAAAAACAGAGGACTCTTAGCATTCCTCCACCTTCACCTCCCAATGTGTCTGTAATGTCAGGTTTGTCTCACCCTTCCAGTAGTGCGTCTCAAGCCCCATCCCCGAACTTCCAGACCCTTCTAGTTTCATTGCCCCTTCTCCTGCCACCTCTGCGTCGTCCACGGTTAGCCAGGCCTCAGTGCTTCACACCCCCTGTTTACATCACTCTACCCCAAGCCGGCGTAGTAAATACATTTTTTGGTTGTTACAAAATAAAAAAAGTTTGATTTGCCACAATTATGTTTGGTTTATTGTGTCTTCCGCAACCGGCAACACACACCGTGCACCAAGAAACTTCGCCACACACTTACTTTTTGGGCCACATCATATCTCCAGTAGTTAAAAAAATAAAAATGCAGCTTTGTGTGTCTTTAGTATACAGATATGAGGTGGGCCAAAAAATATTACATGTATCTCCATAATCTCTTTTTGTCTGTGCCTAGTGTGGCAGTCTGAAGAGAAAATGGTGGAAATACAATGCAGACCTCTACTGAACAGGTCAGGTGTCAAAAAACTCATTAGTTATGACACCTGACCTGTTGAGTAGAGAACTGCCTTGTATAACCACCATTTTCTCTTCTTTATACATAATCTATTACACACAAATTGAGGGGACAATGGTGATCACACACTACATATCTATGCTCACCTGCACAGGTGTCAGAAATAGTGAATTCATGAGGCTGTAATATGTTCATCATGAATTCATTATTTCTGACACCTGACTTGATGAGTATAGATAGTGTGACAGTCATTGTCTCTTCAGTTTGTGTCCAATGGATACAGCAGAACAGAATCAGGACGCAATGATGTCAACAAACTTACCAATAAAGCAACATGGCTGCCATAACACTAGCAGTATGTGGCCAATGTTTTATACCAGTATTTGTAAGCCAAAACAAGGAGTGGAACAATTAGAGTTAAATTATGATATTAACATAATAACTAGCACCTCTGCCTTTATCACCCACTCCTCGTTTTGGATTACAAAAAACTGATATTACATACAGATGAAATACTGCCAATTTTAGGACAGCCTTGGTTTGGAGAGGAAAAAGATAGGAGACACGGTCAACACAACCAAAAGTAAAGTTTATTAATGAGAAATATTATTATCATTGTAGAAAATTACTGGTACAGATCGAATTACAACAGGACATTTACACAACATTGTCCTGCCATGACACACGTCCAATATCTGAATCAAAAAAGGCAGCAAATTGGTCCCGCATGTGCAGTTGACCGCAGCGGGTGATGCTGGAAATCGGGCAGTGGGTGTGCAACTGGTTCATCCAGTTCAATGTTGGGTTGCTCATTAACCATTATGTAATTATGCAGAACCACACAGGCTTTGACCACCTCGTCGACTGTTTCCACTTTTAGATTTATGGCTGATGCAAGAATGCGCCATTTAGCGACCAGAATGCCAAAGGTACACACTACTGTTCTTCGGGCCCTGGTCAGTCTGTAGATAGAGATCCTTCTAGTGTGGTTCAAGTCCTGACTGGAATAGGGCTTCAGTAGGTTTTCACACATGTGAAAGGCCTCATCCCCAACCATAACAAATGGCATCGGTGGACCTTGAGTGTTGGGGAGAGGTTGTGGCGGGGGAAAATTGAAATTGTTGCCATACACACGGCGGCCCATATCCGAGTTCTTGAAAGTCTGGGAATCGTTGCCATGGCCAAAAGCTCCAATGTCCACGGCGATGAAGCGACAGTTCGCATCAGCTATTGCCATGAGCACAACAGAAAAATATTTTTTGTAATTGAAGTACTCCGATCCTGTTCTAGCTGGTTTGATAATGCGAATGTGCTTTCCATCCACCGCTCCTAAACAGTTGGGGAAATCACACACACTCCAGAATTTTTCCGCAATTTCAAGCCACATGTCCAAGGTGGGTAGGGGTATAAACTCATCCCGGAGTACATTCCACAAAGCCCGGCAGGTGTCCACAACTATTCCGGACAGGGTGGATATTCCAAGCTGGTATTGGAAGTGGAGGGATGATAAACTCTCTCCGGTTGCCAGAAATCTGTAAGAAAAACAAACACAAAAAACATTACAATCTATTGTTTTTATGGTGTGGTTACGCTAAAGAAAGAAAGGAAAATACCCAAAAAATACATGTCAGAAAACACAAAATTTGGACTGTCATTGGTTTATATTTGGAACGTACCTTAATGTAACCAGCAGACGTTCCTCCGGTGGAATCGCTCTACGGAGCTGGGTGTCCTGTCTCCGTATGGCTCCTTGGACACAAGAAAGAAAATACCGGAACGAGTCTTGCGACATCCTTGTGTATTCCTGGAATTTCTCCGGGTAGGCATTAAGCTCGGCATAGAGCGTGTGATAGGCTCCACGGCTCTCATGTAGTTCGATAATGGGATGTCTCCAAAAATGCCTACGTTGTCTCCTTCTCCATCTTTGGCGATTTCTGTCTTGCTCCCAAGCAAAAGCACAGGCAAGAAACAGCTTGATGCTTAAATCCAGGTTGAAATAAAAGCTCTCCATGCGAAGATCCATCATGACACAGGATACAGTAGCAAACTGTTAAGATTTCTATAGCCCTAGGGTCTATATATAGAGATCCCATAATACACGCCCTCTGTAGTCCCATTGGCGGTGTCTGGTTATCTTGATTTTTCTCTTGTGAAATTTCTCATCATGCGCACCAAAAACGCAAACGCAGGAAAAAACGCATATAAACGCGTACAAACGCGGCTTTTTTAACCGCATGCGACACCGCATGCGTCTAAAAACCGACGCGTTTGTACGCGTTTATATGCGTTTTTTCCACCACTTGCGGATGCGTTTTAAACGCTGTGGATTTAAACGCTAATGTGAAACTAGCCTTATTATTTATTTTTTACTTTTTTATTTTTTCTTTATTTACATTTTCATCTTCACGATTTATTATTTTTATTTTTTTCCTCCCTCTTTCATTGTATACTCCCTCTCTGTTCTCTGACTTTCCCTTTTTTTTCCCTTCTTTTTGCTCTTCTTTTTCACATCCTATTAACATTTCCCAGCTTCTGGCGGTCCGCCCTCTATTCCCCTAATGGTGGCAACCTTGAGCTGTCTTCTCTATTGATGCAACAACAGCGCCGCAAGCTTACAAATAGACCCGCCAATAAACACCTCTGCGCAAGCGCTCTATTGTCCTACAAACAGGAGCGCATCATGGATTCCCCATGCCTTCTAATGGCTGTGCAGCCGCACTTCGGGACTCCGGCCCCGGTATTCACCGCACAGGCGCATAGACCGCGCACGCACATTACTGAGGGCCAAGCCTCCTTCCCAGTCTACCTGAGCTGCGCGCCATAGCGCGCATACCCGGAAATCACAACATAGGCACTCTATTTAAAGCGCGATCTCCCACCACACTAGCCACGGCATCACCAACTGGACGGACACGGCATTCCCATACCCTGACTGGAGCTGGTATTTATTTTTGTGGATTTACACCACCTTACCGGTCTTACCCTTACATACCACCCTATGGAATATTTGTAATTATCTCTGACGCTCCACTTTTCATTTCTCTTCTTGTAGCCCTACTGGGACGCACTTCCTATATATATCTCTCTATTCCATCTCCTTGCATAAGGTCAGTATATTGGCGGCTTGATCGTTCTACCTACTGCTCCTAAGTATTCTTATTGAACGTAAATACTTGCTCTTGAGTGGCCCTTGTTTTCTGTACCCATGGGACCGTAAACCTTTGTCATCCTGTATTAATCCATGACATATCCTTAGAGATCCCACAGCTTTGGATCAGCATGTATATAGCTGTGTATATTTTTGACATATTTTTTATATTTTGAATAGCGGTTGTTTTTTCATATATATGGATCCCACTTGTTCATTTGTATATATGCACATGTATATGTGTACAGCACATTCATACACTGTATTTGTTTTCGCAGTGAGGTTTTGACAAAGACAATACCTGGTCGAAACGTTAACCTGATTGTCCGCAGCCACTATATTTTGAAAATTACTTGGTGATGTTTGTACATGAAAATAAAAATAAAAAAGCAATTCTTTTCGCATAAAGTTCAAAAGACTTGAGTGCGGCTGTTTTCTCTTTTCTAGGGTTGAGCGACTTTTATTTTTATAGGATCGGGTCGGGTTTCACAAAACCCGACTTTCTCAAAAGTCGGGTCGAGTGAAATCGGCCGATCCTATAAAAAAGTCGGGGTCGGGGTCGGCCGAAACACGAAACCCAATGCAGTGCAATGGGATACTATGGTTCCCAGGGTCTGAAGGAGAGGAAACTCTCCTTCAGGCCCTGGGATCCATATTAATGTGTAAAATAAAGAATCAAAATAAAAAATATTGATATACTCACCCTCGGACGCGCCCTGGTACTAACAGGCAGCCTTCCTTCCTTAGAATGAGTGCGTGAATGACCTGCGGTGAAGTCGCGGCTTGTGATTGGTCGCGAGCGGTCACATGGGCGGCCGCGACGTAATCTAAGGTCCTTCACGCGCTCATTCTTAGGAAGGAATGCTGCCGGAAAGAAGCAGGGCGCGTCCGAGGGTGAGTATATCCCATTACGGGGTTGTCACGCCGACGAAGGGTGTCATTACAGTCCTTTTTGGCACCTAAGTCCTCCATTTTCATGCCTGCCATCTTGTCACTCACTTTGTCAGTCTCAATCACAGTTTTTTCACATTTAGCTCTTCAGTCACATCCAGTATTTTACTCACATTTTCAGTTTCTTCTACCGGCACTCTTCGGGTCAACTTTGTCACATTCAATTCCTCTTCAGCATCTCTTCTTGATGTTGCCCTGCACTGTAAGGTGTCGGCATCCTGCTGACTATGCCAAGTGTAAAGGTAGGCCAGGGCAGTAGTCATGGCTGGGTATCTCTGGCCTCCCTCTACAGGATAATGGTACCTATCCCCTTGCAGGATGTGATCGGTACTCACAGTGGTGACGTCTTCTTTGCTTTGCTGACTTAATACAGTTCCTGGACCCCAATGAATAGAGGCACAGTCCAGGGCAACTCTTAACCGAACAAATTTATTCACTTAAGGACTAGTGATGGGCGAGCACTAAAATGCTCGGGTGCTCGGTGCTCGGGTCGCGCAAATTGTAATACTCGGGAACTCGGCCAGAACAACGAGCCCAATGTAAGTCTATGGGAGACCCGAGTATTTTCACCGCGATCCCCCCAGGGGTCCTTTTAAGGTCTAAAAACATCTGAAAATGATGGAAACACTGCTCAAATTACTCAGGGACCCCATGGGGATCACCCCTGGAAGCATTCCTGACTCCTAGTTCACAGCCTTAATCATTTTTTTCCGAGACTCATGCCATTTTTCCCGGTGCCACAAAAAACATATGAAAACGAAATCAAACGGGTTTTGCTTGGAAATATGTCGAGGTACATCCTTTGCAGGTTATTGACTTGCCTGTAAGCCCAAATATTTCACCCCAGACCAAAAATTTCCTCTCCCACTTAGGCTTAGTTCAGACGCTGCGTTTTTGAAGTATTTTTCAACTTTAACATTGCTCTTTCAATCACTACAAATGCATTCACTGGGAAATGTCATTGTAACATTTAACACCCCTAGCTGGCCATGTGGTGTGAGACACATAAGCAGACCCATCTTGATTCATTTACGAAGGAGGGACTCTTAAAGTCACAAGGCCTATTTTTCCTGGTGCATCAGGCGGCATTAATCTTCTTAAAGGGCCATTGTGAAACAGTGCGTCTCCTAAGCTGTTGTAGCCTATGCTGTGAGTGGATGGGCTGCCAAGAATTACGACGCACCACAATACCTCTGTCATAAGATGTCCAGGAAAAAGTGCATTGAATTCAAGGCCTGCCCTGCTACCAATTCATATGCACCCCAATAAGCCTTTGAACCCACATACTGGATGGGCCCAGGAATATCAACTTCACAATATGCATTTTGAGCTCCATACTCCTTTGTTTTATACATTGGCGGCAAGGCCAGCCCTGCTGCATAGTCAGTCATATGCACCCCATTAGGCCTTGGAACCCACATATTGGATGTGCCCATGAAAATCAACTTCACAATATGCATTTTGTGCTCCATACTCCTTTGTTTTATACATTGGCAGGAAGGCGAGCCCTGCTGCATAGCCATATGCACCCCATTAGCCCTTGGAACCCACATACTGGATGGGCCCAGGAAGATCCACTTCACAATATGCATTTTGTGCTCCATACTCCTTTGTTTTATACATTGGCAGGAAGGCGAGCCCTGCTGCATAGTCAGTCATATGCACCCCTTTAGGCCTTGAAACCCACATAGTGGATGCACCCATGAAAATCCACATCACAATATGCATTGTGTGCTCCATACTCCTTTGTTTTATACATTGGCGGCAAGGCCAGCCCTGCTGCATAGTTGGTCATATGCACCCCATTAGGCCTTGGAACTCACATACTAGATTGGCCCATGAAAATCCACTTCACATTATGCGTTTTGTACTCCCGTTCTCCTAGGTTTTACACATTGGCAGCAAGGCCAGCCCTGCTGCATAGTCAGTCATATGCACCCCATTAGGCCTTGGAACCCACATACTGGATGGGCCCTGGAAAATTAACTCGTATTTTTTAATGGTATGATGGTTCCCTCTTTGCACAATTATTTACAGGAGAATTTGGCAATTTTATTTGCCATGTTTTTAACACTAAGGTTGAGATACGGCTTTAAAAATGCAAATACTTGCAATACAAGGCAATTTTATTGCAAACTACAAAATTCAAGGAATAGTATGATTGAATAATGTGAGTGCGTACACTTTTGTATTTGCAACATACACAGGTTAAGAAGTACATATAAGGATTAAATAAATATGGTGATTACGTATATATGAAGATTAACTACATACAGTATAGTTAGATCATCACCAAGAGGCTTTTAAACATCATCCGTCTGGAACATCAGAGAAGCAACACCAAAACAGAGAACCCCTGGGAGATTACCTACACTGCATGGGCATCTCCAATTATGCAGGTATCAGCACACTTTATATGTACAGGTACCCCAGTTTTTGGCATCTTTCTTAGTCATGTTCCTCTGGTCTTATATAGTGAATAACACTGTGTAGTTTCACCCACACCTTCAAGTGGCAACTTTTCAAGGTTGGATGAAACTGAGATATCATGGAGTCATCAGACGAGGGGCCATAACCCCCTAGAAAATAAAAGCCACAGGGATTTAGATCAAACCACAACCGGCATAGTTTCAGTAAACCTTAATGTTTTACAATGACAAACAGCAAACATATAGAGGCTTAGAACTGTTTGTGAAGTGAATAAACAAACATTTATCAAGATTGTGTCACTATGAGCATTGTATTGTCACATCTCTAAATGTTTTACAAGAAATGCAGCTATGTGATTGTCTGAATGCATTCGGTGTGGAGTAGGAAACTGGCTACTAGGATGGGGGCAGTGTTCTGGATTAGTTTCCTACTCCACACTGATGAGGGGCAAATACCCCGAAACAGCTGTCTTTGGATGGATACCATGTTTTGGCATAGGTGGTTTTCCTTTATTGGATGCTGCCCTTCCTGTGGTTGTTCCTTCCCGGTGAAAGACCTGGCTATTCATTGCTTGCATTGAGAAACACGTGATGGTTAGTGTTGAGCGATACCGTCCGATACTTGAAAGTATCGGTATCGGAAAGTATCGGCCGATACCGGCAAAATATCGGATCTCGCCGATACCGATACCCGATACCAATACAAGTCAATGGGACTCAAGTATCGGAAGGTATCCTGATGGTTCCCAGGGTCTGAAGGAGAGGAAACTCTCCTTCAGGCCCTGGGATCCATATGAATGTGTAAAATAAAGAATTAAAATAAAAAATATTGATATACTCACCTCTCCGACGCAGCCTGGACCTTACCGCTGTGAACCGGCAGCCTTCTTTGCTTAAAATGAGCGCGTTCAGTACCTTCCATGACGTCACGGCTTCTGATTGGTCGCGTGCCGCTCATGTGACTGCCACGCGACCAATCAGAAGCCGTGACGTCATCCCTCAGGTCCTAAATTCCTAGAAGGGAATTTAGGACCTGAGGGATGACGTCGCGGCTTGTGATTGGTCGCGTGGCGGTCACATGAGCGGCACGCAACCAATCAGAAGCCGTGACGTCATGGAAGGTGCTGAACGCGCTCATTTTAAGCAAAGCAGGCTGCCGGTTACTACCAGGGCGCGTCAGACGGTGAGTATATCCCTATTTTTTATTTTAATTCTTTATTTTTTACATGGATATGGATCCCAGGGCCTGAAGGAGAGTTTCCTCTCCTTCAGACCCTGGGAACCATACACTGGGATCTTCCGATTCCGATTCCCGATACCACAAAAGTATCGGATCTCGGTATCGGAATTCCGATACCGCAAGTATTGGCCGATACCCGATACTTGCGGTATCGGAATGCTCAACACTAGTGATGGTGTCTCCGCGGCTTTTCTACATGCATTTGCATATTTCCCTTTAGGGATGGGGGCAGTGTTCTGGATCACTGCCTTGAGAAACACGTGATGGTGTCTCCGCAGTGTTGGATGTTTTGATCTCCCAGAGGTCATTCATCCTTATGTTTATAGTCTTTTCACTAGGCACTGCTCCTAGTAGCCAGTTTCCTACTCTACACTGATGAGGGGCAAATACCCCGAAACAGCTGTCTGTGGATGGATACCATGTTTTGGCATAGGTGGTTTTCCTTTATTGGATGCTGCCCTTCCCGTGGTTGTTCCTTCCCGGTGAAAGACCTGACTATTCATTGTTTGTGTTGAGAAACACGTGATGGTGTCTCTGCGCCTTTTCTACATGCATTTGCATATTTCCCTTTAGGGATGGGGGCAGTGTTCTGGATCACTGCCTTGAGAAACACGTGATGGTGTCTCCGCAGTGTTGGATGTTTTGATCTCCCAGAGGTCATTCATCCTTATGTTTATAGTCTTTTCACTAGGCACTGCTCCTAGTAGCCAGTTTCCTACTCCACACTGATGAGGGGCAAATACCCTGAAACAGTTGTCTGTGGATGGATACCATGTTTTGGCATAGGTGGTTTTCCTTTATTGGATGCTGCCCTTCCCGTGGTTGTTCCTTCCCGGTGAAAGACCTGGCTATTCATTGCTTGCGTTGAGAAACACGTGATGGTGTCTCCGCGGCTTTTCTACATGCAAGAGTTAAGAAGTAAGCCCAATGGAATGCCATGCCCAATTCCCCAATGTGGGGTCCTTTTTGGACTGATTAAAATAGTGCCATCACAGCCCCCTAGACCTAAATGCCCCGTACAAACCACATTCACCCTGGTGATCTACTGGCAGGTACAGGACAGATTTCAGTAGACAGAGTTAAGAAGTAGGCCCAATGTAATGTCATGCCCAATTCCCCAATGTAAAATCCTTTTATTTTAAAATAAAAGAGTGCCATCACAGGTCCCTTGGCCAACATGCACCGTACAGAAAACGTTCACCCTGGTGATCTTATGGCAAGTACAGGACAGATTGCAGGAGACAGAGTTAAGAAGTAGGCCCAATGTAATGCCATGCGCAATTCCCCAAAGTGTTGTCCTTTTTTTAAAAAATAAAAGAGTGCCATCACAGAACTCTTGGCCAAAATGCACAGTACAGACCACGTTCACCCTGGTGATCTACTGGCAGGTACAGGACAGATTGCAGGAGGCAGAGTTAAGAAG
Source organism: Ranitomeya variabilis (assembly GCF_051348905.1). Taxonomy (NCBI): domain Eukaryota; kingdom Metazoa; phylum Chordata; class Amphibia; order Anura; family Dendrobatidae; genus Ranitomeya; species Ranitomeya variabilis. The sequence continues at coordinate 507,692,210 of NC_135233.1, forward strand.
TAGGCCCAATTTAATGTCATGCCCAATTTCCCAATGTAAAATCCATTTTTTTTTTAAATAAAAGAGTGCCATCACAGCCCCCTTGGTGAAAATGCACTGTACAGACCACGTTCACCTTGTTGACCTAGTGGCAGGTACATTTTAGATTGCAGGAGACCGAGTTAAGAAGTCGGCCCAATGTAATGCCATGCCCAATTCCCCAATGTGTTGTCCTTTTTTAAAAAAATAAGAGTGCCATCACAGCACCCTTGGCCAAAATGCACCGTACAGACCACGTTCACCCTGGTGATATAGTGGTTCTGGATGAGGAGGATGAGGATAAGGAGGAGGATAAAAACAAACAGACCAAATCTGGAAGAGTATACCCATGTGTGGTTGTGAAGAGGTGCATGAGAATACACCTCCCCAAAAGAGAGAATGTATTTGAGGTTATGTTTCGCTGTTTTCACTTGGTGTTGTACAGAAGTCTTTCCCAATCTAGGCCTTGTTCATTTTGATAAGAGTCAGCCTGTCAGCATTTTCAGTTGACAGGCGGATGCGCTTATCTGTGATAATTCCACCAGCGGCACTAAAAACCCTCTCTGACAGAATTCTAGCAGCAGCAGGGCCAGGACCTCCAAGGCGTAGAGAGCCAGTTCATGCCATGTGTCCAGCTTGGATACCCAATAATTAATAGGCACAGAGGAATGACGACGAGAGGAAGAGGACGTTTGTACGATCTGCAAGGTACTCCCTCACCATCTTCCCAAACATTGCACTTCTTGTGACAGCACCCCTTGCCTCTGTGCCGCCACGATGGAGGTCTGAGAAAACTCTCCCAGAACTTGGCCATTGTTCCCCTGCCTGAGCTGGATTGTACTTCTGTCTCTCTCGCTTGGAGTCCTTGGATGTACAACAAACTCTGACGTCTGCTGCCAGCGTTCTCACGTGGGAATTTTCTAACTAATTCCACTACATGGACCCTGTGGTACTGCAACATTTTAGTACACCTCTCTGCCACAGGCAGAAGAGATTGAAAGTTCTCCTTGTAGCGTGGGTCTAGAGGTGTCACCAACCAGTAATGAGTATCACCCAAAATTGTGATAATCTGAGGGTCACGTGAAATGCAGCGCAGCATAAAGTCAGCCATGCGTGCCAGACTGCTAACAGGCACGATTTATGTGTCCTCACCAACAGGACGACTGACCATGCTGTCCTCCTCATCCTCATCCTCCTCCTCCCTGTCCTCAGGCCATCCCCTGTTGTGGATTCTGTTTGCGGGCTCCCTCTGGTGGTTGCTGCTGGTACTGGGTGACTTTGGTGGGTTGCGGCCTTTGGTTTCCATCTGTCCATCAGAGGCTGGGTGTTTCCTATTTTACCTGGCCTTTCTGTCATTTCCCTTGCCGGCTATCAATGTGTTCAGATGTGCTCTGTTTGGTTCCTGCCTACCTGCTCCCAGATCTTTCAGGATAAGCTAAGTGCTGATTTTCAGTTGTTTGGTTTTTTGTCCAGCTTGCTTAGAATGTCTCTTTGTTAGCTGGTTGCTCTAGTGGACTGAGGTTCTCCCCATGTGCCATGAGTTGGCACATGGGTTCTTGTAATCTCAGGATGGTTTTTTTGATTAGGGTTTTTTGCTGACCGCTCAGTCCCCTTTTGTGTCATTCTGCTTTCTAGTTTTCAGCGGGCCTCTATTTGCTAAAGCTATATACATCATCTCTATGTGTGTGCCTTCCTCTCATTTCACCGTCAATACATGTGGGGGGCAACTATACCTTTGGGGTTAATTCCTCTGGAGGCAAGTGAGGTCTTTGTTTTCTCTGCAGTACTAGTTAGCTCTTAGGCTGGTGCGTGGCGTCTAGAACCAACGTAGGCACGCTCCCTGGCTATCTCTAGTTGCGTTTGTCAGGCGTAGGGCAGCGGTCAGCCCAGGTTCCATCACCCTAGAGCTCGTCCGATATTTATTATACCTTGCTAATCCTGTGCTATCCCTAGCCATTGGGGATTCATGACAGTATAGCCGGCCCACAAAGTGTTAATTGTTTGGGCTGAAGCAGGAGAAAAAGAAGTGTTCAAGGGAAATTTTTTTTTTTTTTTTTTCTTCAGAGTTTTGCTGCCTAGCCCTTAATTGCTGTCTAGCTGCTTCTTACCTCCTCTTAACCCTTGAATGGCTCTGATCTTAGCTGTTTATCATGGATGTTCAGAGTTTGGCTTCCAGCCTGAGTAATCTCGCGGCAAAGGTTCAAAACATACAGGATTTCGTTGTTCACACTCCCATGTCTGAACCTAGAATTCCTATTCCAGAGTTTTTTTCTGGAGATAGATCTACCTTCCTGAATTTCAGGAACAATTGTAAGTTGTTTCTCTCTTTGAAATCTCGCTCCTCTGGAGACCCTGCTCAACAGGTCAAGATTGTTATATCGTTCCTACGGGGCGACCCTCAGAATTGGGCATTTGCATTGGCACCAGGGGATCCTGCGTTGCTCAGTGTGGATGCGTTTTTTCTGGCATTGGGATTGCTCTATGAGGAACCTAACCTAGAGATTCAGGCTGAAAAGGCTTTATTAGCCCTCGCTCAGGGGCATGATGAAGCGGAAATATATTGTCAGAAATTTCGGAAATGGTCGGTGCTTACTCAGTGGAATGAGTGCGCCCTGGCTGCAAACTTCAGAAATGGTCTTTCTGAGGCCATTAAGGATATTATGGTGGGGTTCCCTGCGCCTACAGGTCTGAATGAGTCTATGGCTATGGCCATTCAGATTGATCGGCGTTTACGGGAGCGCAAACCCGTGCACCAGTTGGCGGTGTCTTCTGAACAGGCACCTGAGACTATGCAATGTGATAGAATTCAGTCCAGAAGTGAACGGCAAAATTATAGGCGGAAAAATGGTTTGTGTTTTTATTGTGGTGATTCAGCTCATGTTATATCAGCATGCTCTAAACGCACAAAAAGGGTTGATAAATCTTTTGCCATTGATACTCTGCAGTCTAAGTTCATTTTGTCTGTGACTCTGATTTTTTCACTGTCTTCCATTTCCGTCGATGCCTATGTGGATTCAGGCGCTGCCCTGAGTCTTATGGATTGGTCATTTGCTAAACGCTGCGGTTTTAGTCTAGAGCCTCTGGAAGTTCCTATTCCTCTGAAGGGAATTGATTCTACACCATTGGCTATGAATAAACCGCAGTATTGGACACAAGTGACCATGCGCATGACTCCCGTTCATCAGGAGGTGATTCGCTTCCTTGTACTGTATAATTTACATGATGTACCAGTGCTTGGTCTGCCATGGTTACAAACTCATAATCCTGTCCTGGACTGGAAAACAATGTCTGTGCTAAGCTGGGGATGTCAGGGGGTTCATGATGATGCACCTCCGATTTCTATCGCTTCATCCACTCCTTCGGAGATCCCTGCGTTTTTGTCGGATTATAGAGATGTTTTTGAGGAGCCTAAGCTCAATTCGCTCCCTCCTCATAGAGAGTGTGACTGTGCTATAGAATTGATTCCTGGCAGTAAGTTCCCTAAGGGTCGTTTATTTAATCTGTCACTGCCAGAGCATACTGCTATGCGGAATTATATTAAGGAGTCCTTGGAAAAGGGACATATTCGTCCATCTTCGTCCCCTCTGGGAGCAGGTTTCTTTTTCGTGGCAAAAAAAGATGGTTCCCTGAGGCCTTGTATAGATTATCGCCTTCTGAATAAGATTACAGTCAAATACCAGTATCCATTGCCATTATTTACTGATTTGTTTGCTCGCATTAAGGGGGCTAGGTGGTTCACTAAAATAGATCTTCGTGGTGCGTATAATCTGGTGCGGATAAAACAGGGTGATGAGTGGAAAACCGCATTTAATACGCCTGAGGGCCATTTTGAGTATTTGGTAATGCCTTTTGGACTCTCCAATGCTCCGTCAGTCTTTCAGTCCTTTATGCACAATATTTTCCGTGAATATCTGGATAAGTTTATGATTGTGTATTTGGATGATATTTTGGTGTTTTCTGATGACTGGGAGTCTCATGTTCTACAGGTCAGGAAGGTGTTTCAGGTTTTGCGGGCCAATTCTCTGTTTGTGAAGGGCTCAAAGTGTCTCTTCGGAGTCCAGAAGATTTCTTTTTTGGGGTACATTTTTTCTCCTTCTACTATTGAGATGGATCCCGTTAAGGTTCAGGCTATTTGTGACTGGACACAACCTACATCTGTTAAGAGCCTTCAGAAGTTCTTGGGGTTTGCTAATTTTTATCGTCGGTTCATTGCTAATTTTTCCAGTATTGTTAAACCATTGACTGATTTGACTAAAAAGGGTGCTGATGTTGCTGATTGGTCTCCTGCGGCCGTGGAGGCCTTTCGGGAACTTAAGCGCCGGTTTTCTTCTGCTCCTGTGTTGTGTCAACCAGATGTTTCACTTCCTTTTCAGGTGGAGGTTGATGCTTCCGAGATTGGAGCGGGGGCGGTTTTGTCACAGAGAAGTTCTAATGGCTCGGTGATGAAGCCATGTGCTTTCTTCTCTAGAAAATTCTCGCCCGCCGAGCGCAATTATGATGTGGGTAATCGGGAGCTTTTGGCCATGAAGTGGGCATTTGAGGAGTGGCGTCATTGGCTTGAGGGTGCTAAACATCGCGTGGTGGTCTTGACTGATCACAAGAATCTCATTTACCTTGAGTCTGCCAGGCGTTTGAATCCTAGACAGGCTCGTTGGTCTTTATTTTTTTCTCGTTTCAATTTTGTGGTTTCATACCTGCCAGGTTCAAAGAATGTGAAGGCAGATGCTCTTTCCAGGAGTTTTGTGCCTGACTCTCCTGGAGACACTGGGCCTGCTGGTATCCTTAGGGATGGGGTAATATTGTCCGCCGTATCCCCAGACTTGCGACGCGCATTGCAGGAGTTTCAGGTGGATAAACCGGATTGATGTCCACCAGAAATACTGTTTGTTCCGGATGATTGGACCAGTAGAGTAATCTCCGAGGTCCATTCTTCTGTGTTGGCTGGTCATCCTGGAATATTTGGTACAAGAGATTTGGTGGCCAGGTCTTTTTGGTGGCCTTCCTTGTCTAGGGATGTGCGTACCTTTGTGCAGTCTTGTGAAGTGTGTGCTCGAGCTAAGCCTTGCTGTTCACGGGCTAGTGGGTTGTTGTTATCCTTGCCCATCCCGAAGAGGCCTTGGACGCACATTTCCATGGATTTTATTTCTGATCTTCCGGTTTCACAGAAAATGTCCGTTATCTGGGTTGTGTGTGACCGCTTTTCTAAGATGGTTCATTTGATGCCCTTGCCTAAGTTGCCCTCCTCCTCTGAGTTGGTTCCTTTGTTTTTTCAGAACGTGGTTCGTTTGCATGGGATTCCGGAGAATATCGTTTCTGACAGGGGATCCCAGTTTGTGTCTAGATTTTGGCGGACGTTTTGTGCCAAGATGGGCATTGATTTGTCTTTCTCGTCTGCATTCCATCCTCAGACGAATGGCCAGACGGAGCGAACTAATCAGACCTTGGAAACTTATTTGAGGTGTTTTGTTTCTGCTGATCAGGATGACTGGGTTGCTTTTTTGCCACTGGCCGAGTTTGCTCTTAATAATCGAGCTAGTTCGGCCACGTTGGTCTCTCCTTTTTTTTGTAATTCGGGGTTTCATCCTCGTTTTTCCTCTGGTCAGGTGGAGTCTTCAGATTGTCCTGGAGTGGACGTGGTGGTGGACAGGCTACATCACATTTGGAATCAGGTGGTGGACAATTTGAAGTTATCTCAGGAGAAGACTCAGCAGTTTGCTAATCGCCGTCGCCGCGTGGGTCCCCGACTTCTTGTTGGGGACTTGGTGTGGTTGTCTTCTCGTTTTGTCCCTATGAAGGTCTCTTCTCCTAAGTTCAAGCCTCGGTTCATCGGTCCTTATAGGATCTCGGAGATTCTTAACCCTGTATCTTTCCGTTTGGATCTCCCAGCATCGTTCGCTATTCATAATGTGTTCCATCGGTCGTTGTTGCGGAGGTATGAGGTGCCTGTTGTTCCTTCTGTCGAGCCTCCTGCTCCGGTGCTGGTGGAGGGAGAATTGGAGTATGTTGTTGAAAAGATCTTGGATTCTCGTGTTTCCAGACGCAAACTCCAGTATTTGGTTAAGTGGAAGGGTTATGGTCAGGAGGACAATTCCTGGGTGGTCGCCTCCGATGTTCATGCGACTGATTTGGTCCGCGCCTTCCATAGAGCTCACCCTGATCGCCCTGGGGGTTCTCGTGAGGGTTCGGTGACCCCTCCTCAAGGGGGGGGTACTGTTGTGGATTCTGTTTGCGGGCTCCCTCTGGTGGTTGCTGCTGGTACTGGGTGACTTTGGTGGGTTGCGGCCTTTGGTTTCCATCTGTCCATCAGAGGCTGGGTGTTTCCTATTTTACCTGGCCTTTCTGTCATTTCCCTTGCCGGCTATCAATGTGTTCAGATGTGCTCTGTTTGGTTCCTGCCTACCTGCTCCCAGATCTTTCAGGATAAGCTAAGTGCTGATTTTCAGTTGTTTGGTTTTTTGTCCAGCTTGCTTAGAATGTCTCTTTGTTAGCTGGTTGCTCTAGTGGACTGAGGTTCTCCCCATGTGCCATGAGTTGGCACATGGGTTCTTGTAATCTCAGGATGGTTTTTTTGATTAGGGTTTTTTGCTGACCGCTCAGTCCCCTTTTGTGTCATTCTGCTTTCTAGTTTTCAGCGGGCCTCTATTTGCTAAAGCTATATACATCATCTCTATGTGTGTGCCTTCCTCTCATTTCACCGTCAATACATGTGGGGGGCAACTATACCTTTGGGGTTAATTCCTCTGGAGGCAAGTGAGGTCTTTGTTTTCTCTGCAGTACTAGTTAGCTCTTAGGCTGGTGCGTGGCGTCTAGAACCAACGTAGGCACGCTCCCTGGCTATCTCTAGTTGCGTTTGTCAGGCGTAGGGCAGCGGTCAGCCCAGGTTCCATCACCCTAGAGCTCGTCCGATATTTATTATACCTTGCTAATCCTGTGCTATCCCTAGCCATTGGGGATTCATGACAATCCCCGCTGAACAGAAGCTAATACAGATTTGTTTGTAGTACCGTCTATAGCGCATGAAAGTAGCTCCTGTTCTTCTTCCTCCTCCTCCTCCTCCTCATTGCCTACCAATTCATGTTGAGAAGACATGAGGCTGGGCTGAGTGTAATCCCCCTGTATGTTTCCTTGCTCCATGTCCTCGTGCTCTGCCTGCAATGCATCCTCTTTGATTGTGAGCAGAGAGTTTTTCAGAATGCTGAGAAGCGGGATGGTGGTGCTAATTATGGCGTCATCGCCGCTCACCATCTTGGTACAGTCCTCAAAGTTTTGGAGGATGTTACATATGTCTGACATCCATGTCCACTCCTGAGGTCTTATGTGTGGAGTCTGACCTGAAATTCGACGGCCTTGTTGATGTTGGTAGTCAACAACGGCCCTCTTCTGCTCACAAATCCTTTCCAACATATGCAACGTAGAGTTCCAGCGCGTGGGGACATCACACAACAGTCGGTGAGCTGGAAACTGAAACCGCTGCTGAAGCACGGCAAGGGCAGCTGAAGCTGTAGCTGACTTTCTGAAATGGGCAGACAGACGGCGTACTTTCACTAGCAGATCCAGCAGATCCAAGTAGCTTTTCAGAAAACGTTGAACCACAAGGTTAAGCACATGGGCCTAGTAAGGTACATGTGTGAGCTCACCTTGCCTCAGAGCTGCCACCAGGTTATGGCTATTGTCACACACGACCATGCCTGGCTGTAGGTTCAGCGATGTCATTCAAACATCTGACTGCTCTTTCAGCGCTGTCCACAACTCTTCTGCATTGTGCGGTTTGTCACCTATGCAGATTAGCTTCAGCACAGCCTGCTGCCGCTTGACTGAGGCAGTGCTGCAGTGCTTCCAGCTTCTGACCAGCTTCTGACTAGTGTGTTGATTTCAGACATGGAGGATGAAGAGGAGGAGGAGGTGCAGGAGCTGTAGACTGTGGGGCAACCTTGATTGACGTAGGGCCAGCAATCCTCAGCGTGGGGAGGATGTGTTCCATCCCAAGGTCCAACTGGGTCCCTCTTTCCCCTATGTTAACCCAGTGTGCCATCATTGAGATGTACCGTCCCTGCCCACAAGCACTTGTCCACGTGTCCGTTGTTAGGTGGACTTTCCCTGTAAAAGCATTGTTGAGGGCACGGGTAATTTTGTGGGACACATGCTGGTGTAATGCCGGTATGGCACACCGGGAGAAAAAGTGGCGACCGGGGACCGAGTACCTTGGGACGGCCACCGCCATCAGCTTGCGGAAAGCTTCCGTCTCAACAAACCTAAAAGGCAGCATTTCTAGCTCAAGCAGAAGAGAAATTTTAGAAATGAGGACTGTGGCCTGTGGGGCATTGGCTGGGTATTTCCGCTTGCATTCCAAAGACTGGGTTATAGACAACTGAACGCTGTGCTGGGACAAGGACGTGGACGCGCTTGCTGATGGTGCTGCTTGACTGTGGGCTACAACAGGTGCAGGGCTAGAGGCATCTTCATATGCAAGGTGTACTGGGGATTGGCTTCTATGCAAAACAGTGGAAGAAGCAGTGGTGTGACCAGCAGGCAGTGGTCCCGGAGCCTGGGGTTCGGCCCACAAAGTCGCGGGCTTTACTTGCATGTGCCTGATCATGCTGGTGGTGGTCAGGCTGGTTGTTTTGCTACCCCTGCTGATGCGGGCATGGCAGGTGCTGCAAATGGCCTGTTTGGGGTTATAGGCAGAGTCTTTAAAAAATAGCCAGACTCGGAAAGATCTCACAGGTGGAATGGCAACTTCACTCATGTTGGTGTTGCGGGGAATGGATGCACACATTCTGTCTGTGGCCACCACACTGCTTCTTCCTGCCTGTTGGGGGATATGCCTCCTTCCCCATTTGTGCTGCTGTCCTCGCTATGCATGTCCTCCTGCCAGGTTAAGTCAGTCACTATATCATCCACCACCTCGTCTTCCACATCCACACCCTGCTCCTCCTCCTGACTTTCTGGCAATTGTGTCTCATCATCGTCCACCTGTTGTGACACTTTTCCACCATCGCCTTCATGTGACCGGGGCTGGTCAAAGCTTTGGGCAGCTCTACATGCGATCTCATCTTTCCCCACTTCAAGTTGACCGGCAGAGATTTCTGAATCTTGAAATGAAATACTGGACAGCTCTTCAGAGTGTCTAAGTGTGGGATCAGTTGTCTCAGGGCACTCAGCATGGTGGGAGGAAGGAGGATCAGGGTGAGGAATATCCTGGCCACACTCACGGCTACTCAGACTTGACCGTGTGGAAGACAAGGTGGTGGTGGTGGCTAAGTGACTGGAAGCATAATCCGCTATCCAACCAACAACCGTTTCACACTGCTCTGGCTTCAATAGTGGTGTGCTGTGGTTCCCAAGAAACTGGGACAGGAAGGTCGAGTGAGAAGATGTGGGTCTTCCTTGTTGTTCACTTTCACCTTGCCCATGGCCTCTGGATGCACCATCAGCATCATGTCCACTTCCCCGTCCCTTGCCTTGCCCATTTTAAATGGACTACTGAACTATTTCAAATGCAACATAAATGTCTTTATTAGGCCAGCGTCACACATGCGTGTTTTACGGACGTAAGAGCGCAGAAACTACGTCCGTAAAACTCGCATTACCTACGGCACAATTATTCTCAATGGGGCTGCTCCTATCAGCCGTATATTACGGATCCGTAATATACGGCTTTCTACGGCCGTACAAAATCGCAGCATGCTGCGTTTGTCAGCGTATTGCGCAAAAAAATCACCAATGAAAGTCTATGGGGGCGAGAAAAATACGGATTCCACACTGACCAGCAGTGTGACTTGCGAGAAATACGCAGCGGTGTTAGTGAAAAGTCGGTAATTCAATTGCCGGCTTTTCATTTCTCCTGCACAAACCCGACAGGATATGAGACATGGTTTACATATAGTAAACCATCTCATATCCCCATTTTTTTTGCATATTCCACACTACTATTGTTAGTAGTGTGTATGTGCAAAATTTCAGCGCTGTAGCTGCTAAAATAAAGGGTTAAATGGCGGAAAAAATTGGCGTGGGCTCCTGCGCAATTTTCTCCGCCAGAATGGTAAAGCCAGTGACTGAGGGCAGATATTAATAGCCAGGAGAGGGTCCATGGTTATTGGCCCCCCATGGCTAAAAACATCTGCCCCCAGCCACCCCAGAAAAGGCACATCTGGAAGATGCGCCTATTCTGGCACTTTGCCACTCTCTTCCCACTCCCTGTAGCGGTGGGATATGGGGTAATGAAGGGTTAATGCCACCTTGCTATTGTAAGGTGACATTAAGCCAGATTAATAATGGAGAGGCGTCAATTATGACACCTATCCATTATTAATCCAATTGTATGAAAGGGTTAAAAAACACACACACATGATTTAAAAGTATTTTAATGAAATAAACACAGCGGTTGCTTTAATAATTTATTGCTCTCTCAATCCATCAGCAACACCCTCGCTTGGCAAAATAATAAACGCACAAGATACATACCTTCTGATGTCCTATCACGTCCAACGAGGTAATCCATCTGAAGGGGTTAACTAATATTACAGGCACGAGCTGCGATAAACCACTCGCTTGTGCCTGTAATCCCCGGGTGCTGAAAGGAAAGCAGAGTGATCTATACTTACATTCAGTCGCGGTGATGCGCCCCTGCTGGATGTTCTCATGAACTGCAGCCTGGGAACTTTTTCCCACGCTCCAGGTCATATGAGGACATCCACCAGGGGGCGCATCACCGCGACTGAAGGAAATGTAGGTCAATGACCTACATTTCATTCATTCGCCGGGGAATTACAAGCACGAGCACACCGCTGCATTAGCAGGGCTCCTGCTTGTAAATTATTTTAACCCCTTCAGATGGATTACATCGTGGGACGTGACGGTTCAGCTGAGGGTATGTATATTGTGCGTTTATTATTTTTCCAAGCGAGGGCCTGCAAATGGATTGAGAGAGCAATAAATTATTAAAACAACCGCTGTGTTTATTTCATTAAAATAATTTTTAATAATGTGTGTGTGTTTTTTTAACCCTTTCAAACAATTGGATTAATAATGGATAGGTGTCATAATTGACGCCTCTCCATTATTAATCTGGCTTAATGTCACCTTACAATAGCAAGGTGGCATTAACCCTTCATTACCCCATATCCCACCGCTACAGGGAGTGGGAAGAGAGTGGCCAAGTGCCATAATAGGCGCATCTTCCAGATGTGCCTTTTCTGGGGTGGCTGGGGGCAGATGTTTTTAGCCACGGGGGGGGGCCAATAACCATGGACCCTCTCCTGGCTATTAATATCTGCCGTCAGTCACTGGCTTTACCATTCTGGCGGAGAAAATTGCGCGGGAGCCCACGCCAATTTTTTCCGCCATTTAACCCTTTATTTTAGCAGCTACAGCGCTGAAATTTTGCACATACACACTACTAACATTAGTAGTGTGGAATATGCAAAAAAAAAGAGGATATGAGATGGTTTACTGTATGTAAACCATGTCTCATATCCTGTCGGGTTTGTGCAGGAGAAATGAAAAGCCGGCAATTGAATTACCGGCTGTTCACAGATATCGCGCTGAATGAAATCTAAATACAGAATATATATATATGTGTCTCAATGACATATATATATATATATATATATATATATATATATACTGTATATATGTTTTCCCGAACATTTGAGCACATAAATCCATTAGATGTCGGTTTTGCAAGCCTGCGCGAAAATCTCGCAGTACGGATGCCATACGGATTACATACGGAGGATGCCATGCGCAAAATACGCTGACACACCCTGACTACGGAACAATATTTTGGGAACATTTCTCCGTATTACGGCCGTAGTACGGACGTATAATACGTGGCGTATTGTCTTACGCCAAGTGTGACGCCGGCCTTAGTAGCGAAATAATATGTGATCAGTATGCCTGCAAATTTACGATTTTTCAAACTCAAACACCAGGCAGGCCTCGGCCTGACCTAACAGACTGTATTCAATTTTTTTTTTAAAAGTTAATTTATGCGAAATAGCGCTGTATAGGATTTGAGTATCTCACAACCAAAAAATAAGTACACTGGCCTCCAATGCCAAAACTTGGAGCAGAGATATATGAAGGCTGCAACAGAAATACCACACTGGCAAATCTGTTGCCTTTAAAAAAATTTTTTGGCAAAATACACTCACCGGCCACTTTATTAGGTACACCATGCTAGTAACAGGTTGGACCCCCTTTTGCCTTCAGAACTGCCTCAATTCTTCGTGGCATAGATTCAACAAGGTGCTGGAAGCATTCCTCAGAGATTTTGGTCCATATTGACATGATGGCATCACACAGTTGACGCAGATTTGTCGGCTGCACATCCCAAAGATGCTCCATACAAGGCAGGATGGATCCATGCTTTCATGTTGTTTACGCCAAATTCTGACCCTACCATCCGAATGTCGCAGCAGAAATCGAGACTCATCAGACCAAGCAACGTTTTTCCAATCTTCTACTGTCCAATTTCGATGAGCTTGTACAAATTGTAGCCTCAGTTTCCTGTTCTTAGCTGAAAGGAGTGGTACCCGGTGTGGTCTTCTGCTGCTGTAGCCCATCTGCCTCAAAGTTCGACGCACTGTGCGTTCAGAGATGCTCTTAGGCCTACCTTGGTTGTAACGGGTGGCGATTTGAGTCACTGTTGCCTTTCTATCAGCTCGAACCAGTCTGCCCATTCTCCTCTGACCTCTGGCATCAACAAGGCATTTCCGCCCACAGAACTGCCGCTCACTGGATTTTTTTTCTTTTTCGGACCATTCTCTGTAAACCCTAGAGATGGTTGTGCGTGAAAATCCCAGTAGATCAGCAGTTTCTGAAATACTCAGACCAGCCCTTCTGGCACCAACAACCATGCCACGTTCAAAGGCACTCAAATCACCTTTCTTCCCCATACTGATGCTCGGTTTGAACTGCAGGAGATTGTCTTGACCATGTCTACATGCCTAAATGCACTGAGTTGCCGCCATGTGATTGGCTGATTAGAAATTAAGTGTTAACAAGAAGTTGGACAGGTGTACCTAATAAAGTGGCCGGTGAGTGTAGTGCTGTATAGAATTTGACTATCAGACAGCCAAAAAAAAATACACCGACCTTCAATGACCAAACTTGGAGCACACAGATATATGAGGCCTTTTTCGGTGAATTTAAAACACCAAAAAAACAAACAAAAAAAGGGGGCACAAGGGTAGCACACACAACTATGCTACGCATGCCTGACAAACTATAATTTTTCAACAGGCCTCAGTCTGACAGAACAGACTGTGGTTTTTTTTTTGGGGGGGGAATTTTTGGGAAAAAAAGGTATATAGACAGTAAATAACCTGCAGCAGCAGCAGCAGCTGGCAGTTATGGAGCGCTGGGTACCAACCGCACATGATCTGCTTACTTCCCGCATGGTGGGCACAGCCCCATGCGGGAAGTAAGCAGAACAATACATTCCTAGGTGTGCGGAATCCCCGCAATTCTGCAAATTTAATGAACATGTTGCTTTTTCTTTCCGCGATGCGATTTTTTTGCGGAAAAAAATGCAACATTTGCACAAGAAATGCGGAATACACTGTAAATAATAGGAGGCATATGTAAGCATTTTTTCACGTTTTTTTCGCGTTTTTATCACGTTTTATAGCGAAAAAATGTGAAAAAAATGCGAAAAATACTGAACGTGTGCACATGGCCTTAGTATTTCGTCATGTCACCCATACACTTTTTCACCCTCTGCAGTCATGCAGGCATGCATTCAGCAAGGCTGGTGAAGTACGTGGAGTCCATTGTGTGCACTTTTAAAGCGTGAAATCATGACGTGGTTTTTACATGTAAAGTTTTTTTGCTGGCACTGTACATAATCTATAGACAATAAGCTGCTTATCAGAGGAGGGAGCGGTTTAGATACAGAGGCGGTGTGGCTAGCTTCACAGGCGGGCTACTCCGTTGATGGGCAGACACTGCTACTAAGCCCAAAACGATTTACTGGGTTAGATGCAGTAAAAAATTATTAGATACACAGGCGGTGTAGTTATCTTCACAGGCGGGCTACTCACATGACTACCAGACAATGCTACTAGCCCAAAAGGATTGGCTGAGCTAGATTACACCAAATGCTGTGACAAACACTTGCACAGCACTGGCACAGACCTGCCTGGCAAACAGTGCTATGCACTGCTGTAACGTACCCTCAAAAGGGCTGATATTACAACTAGTCCCGACTCCCTAACCCTATCTCTCTCTATCTAACTGCAAATTCACTCGCAATTCACACTCTTATACTGTATAGCGCCCACAGCAGCAGCGGTGCCGTCTAACACTAAGCTGCAGCAGTGATGAAATGGTGGCGACAGGGCAAATGGCTGGTTCTTATAGGGCAAGGACAGTTGACATACACAGCCAATGACACATGCCCTTGCTTGTGTGCATCACATGCACCTTGCTGTGTGTGTGTGCACTGCTGATAGGCTGAGAGACTGCACCACCCCACTGCAAAAACGGGAAAGAAAAAAAAAATGGAGATCGGCATTATTTCAGCACAGATCTATCCCCCGCCCCTTCCCGCCCACTATACACTGAAACAGTCTAGTAACAATGATAAACAGTTTTAATGTGCAAATCAAGCTAGGCTTTTGGTGAACGAACAGTTATCAAACAGAAACTAGAACAGCCGAATTTTAAGCAAATTGTTCGAGTTCGGCGAACGACTCGAACACCGTCCAAAACAGCTCGAATTTGAAATTGGCGAACAGTTTGACTCAAACACCGCTCATCTCTACTGGAAACCACTGTCATGAGGCTATTGGCACACAGATTTGGGCTTATGTTAATGTGAGAAGAAGTTTGAGCTCTCAGTTATGCAGTCAGCAGAGCCTATTGGGGACTATGCTGCCTATTGGGGACATTTACCTGCCTATTGGGGACTCTGCTGACTATGAGGGACTATGCTGCCTATTGGGGACATTTACCTGTCTATTGGGGACTATGCTGCCTATTGGGGACTATGCTGCCTATTGGGGACATTTACCTGCCTATTGGGGACATTTACCTGCCTATTGGGGACTCTGCTGACTATGAGGGACTATGCTGCCTATTGGGGACATTTACCTGTCTATTGGGGACTATGCTGCCTATTGGGGACTTATACTGCCTATTGGGGAGATTTACCTGCCTATTGGGGACTATGCTGTTTATTGGGGACATTTACCTGCCTATTGGGGACATTTACCTGCCTATTGCGGACATTTACCTGCCTATTGGAGACTCTGCTGACTATGAGGGACTATGCTGCCTATTGGGGACATTTACCTGCCTATTGGGGACATTTACCTGCCTATTGGGGACTCTGCTGACTATGAGGGACTATGCTGCCTATTGGGGACATTTACCTGTCTATTGGGGACTATGCTGCCTATTGGGGACATTTACCTGTCTATTGGGGACTATGCTGCCTATTGGGGACTTATACTGCCTATTGGGGAGATTTACCTGCCTATTGGGGACTATGCTGTTTATTGGGGACATTTACCTGCCTATTGGGGACATTTACCTGCCTATTGCGGACATTTACCTGCCTATTGGAGACTCTGCTGACTATGAGGGACTATGCTGCCTATTGGGGACTATGCTGTTTATTGGGGACATTTACCTGCCTATTGGGGACATTTACCTGCCTATTGCGGACATTTACCTGCCTATTGGAGACTCTGCTGACTATGAGGGACTATGCTGCCTATTGGGGACTATTCTGCCTACTGGGGACATTTACCTGCCTATTGGGGTCTATGCTGCCTATTGGGGACATTAACCTGTCTAGTGAAGACTTTGCTGCCTATTGGGGACATGTGCCTGCCTATTGGGGACATTTACCTGCCTATTGGTGACTATGCTGCCTTTTGGGGACCTATACTGCCTATTGGGGACCTATACTGCCTAAGGGGGACATTTACCTGTGTATTGAAGACTATGCTGCCTATTGGGGCCATTTACCTGCCTATTGGGGACTCTCGCACCACACCAGTCTGAGCCTGAGGTAAAAGCAGAGTTCCAGCAATATGGGCACTGGTGAGACTGAAATGATATGGACTGGCAAGGCTGCATTGATGGGCACTGATCAGGCTGCATTGATGGGCAGTGCAGTCTGTATGCCTCTGTGTGGGCAATTTTAGGGCTGGTATATTGTTTTTGTAGCGCTGTATGTACAGTATATTGGTATTTTACTAATAGCAATTTGGAATCAACAAGGAAACCATGATATCAAGAAAGGAAACAATTGCTTCACTTGTTACGACTAGCAGTGACAAATATGGACCCGGACATTGACCATCTCATTAGCCAAAAGCAGGCTCATAGTTCCCATTGAAATACAGGTAAGTTTGTTGATTTAACTTTACTTGTTCTTCATTTTAAATATTGTATTTGTTCCTGTTTTGTTTTTTTACTTCAAAATAAGATATGTGCAGTGTGCAGAGGAATTTGTCCCTCCAATGGTCTGAGGGACTGTGACCTGTCTAATAAGTTTGAGGACCCCTGATTTAGAACATGTGTGTTCTTCAAGTCAGTGATTGAGCTGATCCCTTGTCTGTGAGAAGAAACTTATTATTGGAGAGATCCAAATAGATCTATGCAAGAAAATAAAGGATTGCCTTTAAAATTTGGTTCCATCAGAGGTTTTCTTGGTCATCAGACCATTCACAAATTGAAGAAGTATTTTCCTGGAGCTGAGATCAGAACTACCTCCACTTACCAGGGCTGGGAAAGACGTCAGACCTTCATGAGATCCCACACCTTGGAGTTATTTGCTGCTTTGAGAGGCCAGTGCCAAGTAATTCTTTACAGAAGTTAAGAGCAGTAAGAGCGATCCTCGCTATGCACCAGGGGAAATGCATGATAGGTCTTAATCTGTTTAAATATTTTAATCCCAAGACACGTTGCCTTTGAAGAGGCCTTAAAGGAGGAATATCAGGCTTATATAAGATGGAAAAAGATGGAAACACCCAGGCACCTGGAATAACAACATAAAACGAGTCTTAAGATCAGTTTTGTTTGCTTTGGATGGTCATGAAAGCAGCCAAGACTTTAATGCTACAGAAAGCAGGATTTGCTTTAAAACATCTTGTTTTGGCCACTATAGAAAATGATATTTTGAGCTTCACCTAAGGATTTTCTAAGTAGATCCATGAATAAATATGTGGTCCATATCCTGTCACTGACTTCACAAATGTCTTCAGATTATGTAGATATTAGCAAGTTTGCTAGAAAAACTTAGACCTTTCATGTGACAAGACTGCAAGCAAGATCCCTGTACTGTGACATCACTGTTTACATTATTCCTGTACTGTGACGTCACTGTTTATTATCCCTGTACTGTGACATCACTGTGTGCATTATTCCTGTACTGTGACATCACTACGTACATTATTCCTGTACTGTGACATCACTATGTACATTATTCCTGTACTGTGACATCACTGTGTACATTATTCCTGTACTGTGACATCAGGGGGAAAAAATAATAAATTACTGATAGGGGTTTGTTATAAATCTCCAAAACTAATGGAAGCAATGGAGAATATCCTCGTAAAGCAAATAGATGAAGCTGCGACTCAAGGAGAAGTCATTATTATGGGGGACTTCAACTACCCTGAAATAGATTGGGGAACAGAAACCTGCAGTTCCAGCAAAGGTAATCGGTTTTTGACAACTATGAGAGACAATTACCTTTCACAACTGGTTCAGGACCCAACAAGGAGGGGGGCACTGCTAGACCTAATATTAACCAACAGGCCAGACCGCATATCAAATATAAGGGTTGGGGGTCACTTGGGGAATAGTGATCACAAAATAATAAGTTTTCATGTAACCTTTAATAAGATGGGTAATAGGGGGGTGACAAGGACACTAAACTTCAGGAGGGCAAATTTCCAACGGATGAGAGAGGATCTTGGTGCAATTAACTGGGACGATATCCTGAGACACAAAAATACACAAAGAAAATGGGAGACATTTATTAGCATCCTGGATAGGACCTGTGCACAGTATATACCGTATGGGAATAAACATACTAGAAATAGGAGGAAACCAATATGGCTAAATAGAGCTGTAAAGGGCGCAATAAGGGACAAAAAGAAAGCATTTAGAGAATTAAAGGAAGTAGGTAGTGAGGAGGCATTAAATAAATACAGAAAATTAAATAAATTCTGTAAAAAGCAAATCAAGGCAGCAAAGATTGAGACAGAAAGACTCATTGCCAGAGATAATCCCAAAATATTCTTTAACTATATAAATAGTAAGAAACTAAAAAATGATGGTGTTGGCCCCCTTAAAAATAATCTGGGGGAAATGGTGGATGAGGATGAGGAAAAAGCCAATATGCTAAATGACTTTTTTTCATCAGTATTTACAAAAGAAAATCCCATGGCAGACAAAATGACTAGTGATAAAAATTCCCCATTAAATGTCACCTGCTTAACCCAGCAGGAAGTACAGAGGCGTCTAAAAATAACTAAAATTGACAAATCTCCGGGCCCGGATGGGATACACCCCCGAGTACTGCAGGAACTAAGTACAGTCATTGATAGACCATTATTTTTAATCTTTAAAGACTCCATAATAACAGGGTCTGTACCACAGGACTGGCGTATAGCAAATGTGGTGCCAATATTCAAAAAAGGGGCAAAAACTGAACTCGGTAATTATAGGCCAGTAAGCTTAACCTCTACTGTGGGTAAAATCCTGGAGGGCATTCTAAGGGATGCTATGCTGGAGTATCTGAAGAGGAATAACCTCATGACCCAGTATCAGCATGGGTTTACTAGGGACCGTTCATGTCAGACTAATTTGATCAGCTTCTATGAAGAGGTAAGTTCCGGACTGGACCAAGGGAACCCAGTGGACGTAGTATATATGGACTTTTCCAAAGCTTTTGATACGGTGCCACACAAAAGGTTGTTACATAAAATGAGAGTAATGGGGATAGGGGAAAATATGTGTAAGTGGGTTGAGAGCTGGCTCAGGGATAGGAAACAAAGGGTGGTTATTAATGGAGCACACTCGGACTGGGTCACGGTTAGCAGTGGGGTACCACAGAGGTCAGTATTGGGCCCTCTTCTTTTTAACATATTTATTAATGACCTTGTAGGGGGCATTCAGAGTAGAATTTCAATATTTGCAGATGACACTAAACTCTGCAGGGTAATCAATACAGGGGAGGACAATTTTATATTACAGGATGATTTATGTAAACTAGAAGCTTGGGCTGATAAATGGCAAATGAGCTTTAATGGGGATAAATGTAAGGTCATGCACTTGGGTAGAAGTAATAAGATGTATAACTATGTGCTTAATTCTAAAACTCTGGGCAAAACCGTCAATGAAAAAGACCTGGGTGTATGGGTGGATGACAAACTCATATTCAGTGGCCAGTGTCAGGCAGCTGCTACAAAGGCAAATAAAATAATGGGATGTATTAAAAGAGGCATAGATGCTCATGAGGAGAACATAATTTTACCTCTATACAAGTCACTAGTTCGACCACACTTAGAATACTGTGTACAGTTCTGGTCTCCGGTGTATAAGAAAGACAAAGCTGAACTGGAGCGGGTGCAGAGAAGAGCGACCAAGGTTATTAGAGGACTGGGGGGTCCGCAATACCAAGATAGGTTATTACACTTGGGGCTATTTAGTTTGGAAAAACGAAGACTAAGGGGTGATCTTATTTTAATGTATAAATATATGAGGGGACAGTACAAAGACCTTTCTGATGATCTTTTTAATCATAGACCTGAGACAGGGACAAGGGGGCATCCTCTACGTCTGGAGGAAAGAAGGTTTAAGCATAATAACAGACGCGGATTCTTTACTGTAAGAGCAGTGAGACTATGGAACTCTCTGCCGTATGATGTTGTAATAAGTGATTCATTAATTAAATTTAAGAGGGGACTGGATACCTTTCTGGAAAAGTATAATGTTACAGGGTATATACACTAGATTCCTTGATAAGGCGTTGATCCAGGGAACTAGTCTGATTGCCGTATGTGGAGTCGGGAAGGAATTTTTTTCCCCATGGTGGAGTTACTCTTTGCCACATGGGTTTTTTTTGCCTTCCCCTGGATCAACATGTTAGGGCATGTTAGGTTAGGCTATGGGTTGAACTAGATGGACTACAGTCTTCCTTCAACCTTAATAACTATGTAACTATGTAACTATGTACATTACTCCTGTACTGTGACGTCACTACTTATTATCTCTGTACTGTGACATCACTGTGTACATTATTCCTGTACTGTGACATCACTGTGTACATTATTCCTGTACTGTGACATCACTGTGTACATTATTCCTGTACTGTGACATCACTATGTACATTATTCCAGTACTGTGACATCACTGTGTACATTATTCCTGTACTGTGACATCACTATGTACATTATTCCTGTACTATGACATCACTGTGTACATTATTCCTGTACTGTGACATCACTGTGTACATTATTTCTGTACTGTGACATCATTGTGTACATTATTCCTGTACTGTGACAACACTGTGTACATTATTCCTGTACTGTGACATCACTGTGTACATTATTCCTGTACTGTGACATCACTGTGTACATTATTACAGTACTGTGACATCACTACGTACATTATTCCTGTACTGTGACATAACTATGTATATTATTCCTGTACTGTGACATCACTGTTTACATTATTCCTGTACTGTGACATCACTGTGTACATTATTCCTGTACTGTGACATCATTGTGTACATTATTCCTGTACTGTGACATCACTGTGTACATTATTCCTGTACTGTGACATCACTGTGTACATTATTCCTGTACTGTGACATCACTGTGTACATTATTCCTGTACTGTGACATCACTGTGTACATTATTCCAGTACTGTGACATCACTATGTACATTATTCCTGTACTGTGACATCACTGTGTACATTATTCCTGTACTGTGACATCATTGTGTACATTATTCCTGTACTGTGACATCACTGTGTACATTATTCCTGTACTGTGACATCACTGTGTACATTATTCCAGTACTGTGACATCACTGTGTACATTATTCTTGTACTGTGACATCACTGTGTACATTATTCCTGTACTGTGACATCATTGTGTACATTATTCCTGTACTGTGACATCACTGTGTGCATTATTCCTGTACTGTGACATCACTATGTACATTATTCCAGTACTGTGACATCACTATGTACATGACCCTGGACAGATCGATTATCCGTGGTTCCACCCCCACCCCCCCTTTTTGACCTTATTCCTATAAACAAATGACAGACACATTTCTTTTGGATATTAAACGGCCACAGCAGCCAATTTATTAATAATTAAAAAGACTCTTGGTAGGGTCCTTGAAGTCGCAAAAAACTCTAAAGTCTGGTGGTCTGTTTTTTCCATGGCATTGCCCCTTCCCCCCCCCCGCTTTTTACTCCTAGCCGCGTTTTTAATTTTAGCTCAGGAGCACCGAGAGTCCAGGGGAAGAGGTTACCTCCATTCTGTTAACGTGAACCCAACGTTCCAACTATGAGAGACAATTACCTTTCACAACTGGTTCAGGACCCAACAAGGAGGGGGGCACTGCTAGACCTAATATTAACCAACAGGCCAGACCGCATATCAAATATAAGGGTTGGGGGTCACTTGGGGAATAGTGATCACAAAATAATAAGTTTTCATGTAACCTTTAATAAGATGGGTAATAGGGGGGTGACAAGGACACTAAACTTCAGGAGGGCAAATTTCCAACGGATGAGAGAGGATCTTGGTGCAATTAACTGGGACGATATCCTGAGACACAAAAATACACAAAGAAAATGGGAGACATTTATTAGCATCCTGGATAGGACCTGTGCACAGTATATACCGTATGGGAATAAACATACTAGAAATAGGAGGAAACCAATATGGCTAAATAGAGCTGTAAAGGGCGCAATAAGGGACAAAAAGAAAGCATTTAGAGAATTAAAGGAAGTAGGTAGTGAGGAGGCATTAAATAAATACAGAAAATTAAATAAATTCTGTAAAAAGCAAATCAAGGCAGCAAAGATTGAGACAGAAAGACTCATTGCCAGAGATAATCCCAAAATATTCTTTAACTATATAAATAGTAAGAAACTAAAAAATGATGGTGTTGGCCCCCTTAAAAATAATCTGGGGGAAATGGTGGATGAGGATGAGGAAAAAGCCAATATGCTAAATGACTTTTTTTCATCAGTATTTACAAAAGAAAATCCCATGGCAGACAAAATGACTAGTGATAAAAATTCCCCATTAAATGTCACCTGCTTAACCCAGCAGGAAGTACAGAGGCGTCTAAAAATAACTAAAATTGACAAATCTCCGGGCCCGGATGGGATACACCCCCGAGTACTGCAGGAACTAAGTACAGTCATTGATAGACCATTATTTTTAATCTTTAAAGACTCCATAATAACAGGGTCTGTACCACAGGACTGGCGTATAGCAAATGTGGTGCCAATATTCAAAAAAGGGGCAAAAACTGAACTCGGTAATTATAGGCCAGTAAGCTTAACCTCTACTGTGGGTAAAATCCTGGAGGGCATTCTAAGGGATGCTATGCTGGAGTATCTGAAGAGGAATAACCTCATGACCCAGTATCAGCATGGGTTTACTAGGGACCGTTCATGTCAGACTAATTTGATCAGCTTCTATGAAGAGGTAAGTTCCGGACTGGACCAAGGGAACCCAGTGGACGTAGTATATATGGACTTTTCCAAAGCTTTTGATACGGTGCCACACAAAAGGTTGTTACATAAAATGAGAGTAATGGGGATAGGGGAAAATATGTGTAAGTGGGTTGAGAGCTGGCTCAGGGATAGGAAACAAAGGGTGGTTATTAATGGAGCACACTCGGACTGGGTCACGGTTAGCAGTGGGGTACCACAGAGGTCAGTATTGGGCCCTCTTCTTTTTAACATATTTATTAATGACCTTGTAGGGGGCATTCAGAGTAGAATTTCAATATTTGCAGATGACACTAAACTCTGCAGGGTAATCAATACAGGGGAGGACAATTTTATATTACAGGATGATTTATGTAAACTAGAAGCTTGGGCTGATAAATGGCAAATGAGCTTTAATGGGGATAAATGTAAGGTCATGCACTTGGGTAGAAGTAATAAGATGTATAACTATGTGCTTAATTCTAAAACTCTGGGCAAAACCGTCAATGAAAAAGACCTGGGTGTATGGGTGGATGACAAACTCATATTCAGTGGCCAGTGTCAGGCAGCTGCTACAAAGGCAAATAAAATAATGGGATGCATTAAAAGAGGCATAGATGCTCATGAGGAGAACATAATTTTACCTCTATACAAGTCACTAGTTCGACCACACTTAGAATACTGTGTACAGTTCTGGTCTCCGGTGTATAAGAAAGACAAAGCTGAACTGGAGCGGGTGCAGAGAAGAGCGACCAAGGTTATTAGAGGACTGGGGGGTCCGCAATACCAAGATAGGTTATTACACTTGGGGCTATTTAGTTTGGAAAAACGAAGACTAAGGGGTGATCTTATTTTAATGTATAAATATATGAGGGGACAGTACAAAGACCTTTCTGATGATCTTTTTAATCATAGACCTGAGACAGGGACAAGGGGGCATCCTCTACGTCTGGAGGAAAGAAGGTTTAAGCATAATAACAGACGCGGATTCTTTACTGTAAGAGCAGTGAGACTATGGAACTCTCTGCCGTATGATGTTGTAATAAGTGATTCATTAATTAAATTTAAGAGGGGACTGGATACCTTTCTGGAAAAGTATAATGTTACAGGGTATATACACTAGATTCCTTGATAAGGCGTTGATCCAGGGAACTAGTCTGATTGCCGTATGTGGAGTCGGGAAGGAATTTTTTTCCCCATGGTGGAGTTACTCTTTGCCACATGGGTTTTTTTTGCCTTCCCCTGGATCAACATGTTAGGGCATGTTAGGTTAGGCTATGGGTTGAACTAGATGGACTACAGTCTTCCTTCAACCTTAATAACTATGTAACTATGTAACTATGTACATTACTCCTGTACTGTGACGTCACTACTTATTATCCCTGTACTGTGACATCACTGTGTACATTATTCCTGTACTGTGACATCACTGTGTACATTATTCCTGTACTGTGACATCACTGTGTACATTATTCCTGTACTGTGACATCACTATGTACATTATTCCAGTACTGTGACATCACTGTGTACATTATTCCTGTACTGTGACATCACTATGTACATTATTCCTGTACTATGACATCACTGTGTACATTATTCCTGTACTGTGACATCACTGTGTACATTATTTCTGTACTGTGACATCATTGTGTACATTATTCCTGTACTGTGACAACACTGTGTACATTATTCCTGTACTGTGACATCACTGTGTACATTATTCCTGTACTGTGACATCACTGTGTACATTATTACAGTACTGTGACATCACTACGTACATTATTCCTGTACTGTGACATAACTATGTATATTATTCCTGTACTGTGACATCACTGTTTACATTATTCCTGTACTGTGACATCACTGTGTACATTATTCCTGTACTGTGACATCATTGTGTACATTATTCCTGTACTGTGACATCACTGTGTACATTATTCCTGTACTGTGACATCACTGTGTACATTATTCCTGTACTGTGACATCACTGTGTACATTATTCCTGTACTGTGACATCACTGTGTACATTATTCCAGTACTGTGACATCACTATGTACATTATTCCTGTACTGTGACATCACTGTGTACATTATTCCTGTACTGTGACATCATTGTGTACATTATTCCTGTACTGTGACATCACTGTGTACATTATTCCTGTACTGTGACATCACTGTGTACATTATTCCAGTACTGTGACATCACTGTGTACATTATTCTTGTACTGTGACATCACTGTGTACATTATTCCTGTACTGTGACATCATTGTGTACATTATTCCTGTACTGTGACATCACTATGTACATTATTCCAGTACTGTGACATCACTATGTACATGACCCTGGACAGATCGATTATCCGTGGTTCCACCCCCACCCCCCCTTTTTGACCTTATTCCTATAAACAAATGACAGACACATTTCTTTTGGATATTAAACGGCCACAGCAGCCAATTTATTAATAATTAAAAAGACTCTTGGTAGGGTCCTTGAAGTCGCAAAAAACTCTAAAGTCTGGTGGTCTGTTTTTTCCATGGCATTGCCCCTTCCCCCCCCCCGCTTTTTACTCCTAGCCGCGTTTTTAATTTTAGCTCAGGAGCACCGAGTCCAGGGGAAGAGGTTACCTCCATTCTGTTAACGTGAACCCAACGTTCCATCGCCAGGTATCACCCCAAAACTAACAACCATGTGACCCCGACATACCATCGCCGGGTGCCACCACCAGACCACCACCAGGTAACCAACCAATGAAGGGGGTTCATGGCCTTTTCAATAATCCCCACTTCAAATTTTTTACCGACTTCAAGGACCCACCAACGCTTCAAGATATTGCCAAATTCTTTATAGCAAGACCCTTCGACTCACAAGGAGTCACCCGCCAGCACTCAGGAGAGGAAAACAAACCCCCTGTGGGGGAAAAACCTCCGGGGAACCATGGCCGATGGATTGCCCTTCCCCTGGGCCTAGAAGGAAACATGCCAAATTACCATAATAGTATCATATTATTTCCAAGTTGTCACTGTCGATCATCGCCGCTGTGACCCGGAATACTTTCTTCTTCTCTTACTTGTTGTCCAGTCGTCCGTCTGTGGTCAAAGAGAGCCTTTACGTCCCACCCAGTCCTTTTTTAACCCTTCCTTGGGACCCCACCTCCCTTTGTCCTATGTCATCTCCTCCCTGCTCTCCCTAAAACCCAAACCCCCCCCCTTTCACCTTCCTGTTTTTCTTTTTTAACCACTCACTCTCTTCCAGTGTCATGCCCGCTTCCCCCTATCCTTGCGTGCGTGTCCAGCGGATACTTGACCCTGGACAGATCGATTATCCGTGGTTCCACCCCCCCCCCCCCTTTTTGACCTTACTCCTATAAACAAATGACAGACACATTTCTTTTGGATATTAAACGGCCACAGCAGCCAATTTATTAATAATTAAAAAGACTCTTGGTAGGGTCCTTGAAGTCGCAAAGAACTCTAAAGTCTGGTGGTCTGTTTTTTCCATGGCATTGCCCCTTCCCCCCCCCCCCCCCCCCGCTTTTTACTCCTAGCCGCGTTTTTAATTTTAGCTCAGGAGCACCGCGAGTCCAGGGGAAGAGGTTACCTCCATTCTGTTAACGTGAACCCAACGTTCCATCGCCAGGTATCACCCCAAAACTAACAACCATGTGACCCCGACATACGATCGCCGGGTGCCACCACCAGACCACCACCAGGTAACTAACCAATGAAGGGGGTTCGTGGCCTTTTCAATAATCCCCACTTCAAATTTTTTACCGACTTCGAGGACCCACCAACGCCACACCGAGAGCACCTCGCCTCAGGAGCTCGAGACCCCACCAACTAGCAATGCTGTGGCCCTCCCTATCCCTCCTTGCAGCCCCGCGATCCACATATCCCCTGTTGCATTCAAGTGTACCCTGTCAGCTCGCCAAAATGCCCCATGTACATCCTCCAGGCCGGCATGGTGCACCGCCACTCCCCCTCTCTGCACTACGAATTTGGATATTGCTTTATTAATAGTGTTGAGCATTCCGATACTGCAAGTATCGGGTATCGGCCGATACTTGCTGTATCGGAATTCCGATACCGAGATCCGATACTTTTGTGGTATCGGGTATCGGGTATCGAAACAACATTAATGTAATAATGTGTAAAAGAGAGAATTAAAATAAAAAATATTGCTATACTCACCTCTCCGACGCAGGCCGGACCTCAGCGAGGGAACCGGCAGGGTTGTTTGTTTAAAATTCGCGCGTTTACTTGGTTACGTGAAGTCCCGGCTTGTGATTGGTCGCGGCGGCCATGTTGCCGGGACGCGGACCAATCACAGCAAGCCGTGACGTAATTTCAGGTCCTTGCAGGATTTTAAAATTACGTTCCGGCGTTGTGATTGGGCGCGTCGTGGTCACATGGGCGACGTAACCAATCACAAGCCGGGACGTCACGGGAGGCTGGACACGCGCACATTTTAAAATGCGCGCGTGTCCAGCCTCCCGTGACGTCCCGGCTTGTGATTGGTCGCGGCGGCCATGTTGCCGGGACGCGGACCAATCACAACGCCGGAACGTAATTTTAAAATCCTGCAGGACCTGAAATTACGTCACGGCTTGCTGTGATTGGTCCGCGTCCCGGCAACATGGCCGCCGCGACCAATCACAAGCCGTGACGTCACGGGAGGCTGGACACGCGCACATTTTAAAATGCGCGCGTCCAGCCTCCCGGCTTGTGATTGGTTGACCGCGATGCAACCAATCACAAGCCGGGACGTCACGGGAGGCTGGACAAGCGCGCATTTTAAAATGCGCGCGTCCAGCCTCCCGGCTTGTGATTGGTTGACCGCGATGCAACCAATCACAAGCCGTGACGTCACGGGAGGCTGGACAAGCGCGCATTTTAAAATACGCGCGTGTCCAGCCTCCCGTGACGTCACGGCTTGTGATTGGTTGCGTCGCCCATGTGACTGCGGCGCAACCAATCACAACGCCGGGACGTAATTTTAAAATCCTGCAGGACCTGAAATTACGTCACGGCTTGCTGTGATTGGTCCGCGTCCCGGCAACATGGCCGCCGCGACCAATCACAAGCCGGGACTTCACGTAACCAAGTAAACGCGCAAATTTTAAACAAAGAACGCTGCCGCTTCCCTCGGTAAGGTGCAGGCTGCGTCGGAGAGGTGAGTATAGCAATATTTTTTATTTTAATTCTTTCTTTTACACATTAATATGGTTCCCAGGGCCTGAAGGAGAGTTTCCTCTCCTTCAGACCCTGGGAACCATCAGGAATACCGTCCGATACTTGAGTCCCATTGACTTGTATTGGTATCGGGTATCGGTATCGGATTGGATCCGATACTTTGCCGGTATCGGCCGATACTTTCCGATACCGATACTTTCAAGTATCGGACGGTATCGCTCAACACTATTTATTAACCTTCATGCGTGCTTTGTTAACCCTTGGCACCGACCGTGCTCCTCGCCAGAATTTCCTAGGTACAATGTCGGACCACACTACTTTTATCCCCGGGAAGGATGACCATAGCTGCCTCAGATCTTTTTTAATGTCATCAACTAATCCCTTCCCAGAGCGAGCTGCCAGATCATTTCCTCCTGCATGTAGAACTAGAATATCTGTGGCTCTGTGGCAGTGGACTGCTAGGTGAAACTCCTGAAGAACCTGCTTCCAGACCAACCCCCTAAAGCCCAACCACCTAATTAACACGGCCTCTTTTGTGTAACCCAACTGTCTCCCGTCAGTCTGTCTGTCCGCTCGCAGTGCTCCCCAGTGAACGTAAGAGTGGCCTAAGATCCAAATTAACAGTGGAACATGCCCTGCAAAAAAGCAAACATATGTTAGTGATATGTTAAATACCAGCCAGTTCGGATCCTCCATTTCCATAAGGTCGCACATAGGACAGGTAACGCTTTGATTCCCAGCGTCCAATTCTCTTTAAAACTTCGGTGCTCAAGCCTCCCACAGCCGCCTCCGTTGCGGCTCCAATGCGAAATGAATGCCCCCCATAACTGCGTGGTTCTATTCTCGATTCCCTCAAACACCTGTGAAATATCTTAACAAACTGATATTTGGATAGGAATGTCCCCTCTTCGTGACATAACAACGATCCTCCCTGAGGTGGCCTTACGGACATAAATTGCTCTAAGCATCGGGACGGACACATAAAGGAATCCTTCACCTTGCCCAACAGAACTCTCTGTCCTTTTCCTAACTGGTCCGTCTTTGATTTCCTAATCCAGAATTCCACTCCCCTTTTGGTAATCATTACATCCTCAACTAAAATGCCCCCAACCTTATTCTTACTTGGCGCAACTAATTCTCCCAATCTCATTGCACCGAAAAAGGCCAAAGAAAATGCAAGCCTGAATAATCTTACCTCAAAGGGAAATCTGCAAACTGCCTTTAGTCACAGGCCCAACTTCTCTAGTAATTCAAATGAAACTGGCCACCTATTATCCCTTTGGCTTCTTTTCCTACGAAAACCTCTAAGAGCCTGTCTGACTATAAACTTTTTTGTCAAATCCGTCCTATTCCTAAGTTTAAAACCAAAAGCCAACCCGGAAATTAACTGATTAACCCTCGCTGCAGACCACTTATCATCGGCTGCCTGCCTGATTCCCATCAATAACACCCCCACTCTCTCCTCATCTGTTAGGTGTTACCCTCCTTGTCCTAGCCAGTGTTCCCATGTTTTCCATGACCGATGATATGCTGCCCATGTGCTGCTTGCCAAAGATGACCTAATTAATGGTCCTACCGCCCTGATACCACATTCCAGAGTCCGGGAGGGCAAGGTATGCCCTCTTCTTCCGCCTCCGGTGCCAGAGCCCGGAACCGCTCCCACTGGAAACGAGAAAGTGCGTCAGCTATTGAGTTAAATTCCCCCGGTACATGTGAAGCGGTAAACTGAGCATTAATAGATAGGCAGTCCAATACTAGCTGCCGCAAAACCCTGATAACTGGAGGGGAAGAAGCGGTTATGTTATTTATAGCCAACACCACACCCATGTTGTCACATTTGAAACGAATCCTCCTGTTTGCCAGCCGCCCTTTCCACAAATTAACAGCTACCAAAATGGGAAAAATCTCAACTAACGCTAGATTCTTGACAAGACCCAAAGGGACCCATTCATCAGGCCACTTGGCCGCACACCATTACCGCTGAAAATAAGCTCCAAAACCACAACTCCCCGCTGCGTCCGTGTATAGATCAATGTCGGAATTGCAACATACCCCTTCCATCATCAATGATCGACCGTTGTAATTTTCCAAAAATGTGTTCCAAACACCCAGATCAGCTCTGTTGTCAGACGATAATCGAACATAATGATGAGGCAGCTTCACACCTGCCGTAGCTCCCGCCAACCTCCTTGAAAAAACTCTCCCCATAGGCAACACCCGACATGCAAAGTTTAAACTGCCCAGTAAGGACTGCACTTCCCGTAACGTAAATTTTTTTAGTTTCAAAGCCCTGCGTATTTCTCCTTTGAGGGATGACACCTTATCCTCCGGGAGCCGACATTCCCATTTGACTGCATCGATCACAATACCCAGGAAGGAAATACATGTCGTTGGACGAACCGTTTTTTCAGGAGCCAATGGTACACCGAATTCCTCTGCCACCCATTCTAAACTCCTCAAAATCACCTCGCACACATCCGAATCCGGGGGGCCAACGCACCAAAAATCATCCAAGTAATGTATCACCGATTTAAAACCAGAAATGTCCCTGACTACCCATTCCAGAAAACTGCTAAAGGCTTCAAACAAGGAACATGACAGCGAGCATCCCATGGGTAGGCACCTGTCCACAAAGTACTCTCCCTCCCAATAGCACCCAAGAAGGCGTTGACTAACCGGATGTACGGGCAGTAACCGAAAGGCAGATTCCACGTCAGTCTTCGCCATTAAAGCCCCTTTACCACACTTCCTCACCCACTGCACAGCCTCATCAAACGAGGTGTATACAACCGAGCATAACTCAGGATCAATGCCGTCATTAACGGACTTGCCACGGGGATATGACAAATGGTGAATCATTCGGAACTTATTTGGTTCCTTCTTAGGCACAATGCCCAAAGGGGAAACCACCAGGCCCGAAAAAGGCGGAGACTTGAATGGACCTGCCATTCGGCCTAGTAGCACCTCTTTTCTCAATTTTTCCTTCACAACTTCGGAGTGCTGATAGGCAGATTTTAGATTTTTTAATTTTGTTTGTAAATTGAGATTCGTGACTGGAATTACGAAAGCATCCCTAAAGCCTCTGATTAATAGGTCCGCCTTGAGTCTATCGGGGTACCTATCTAGAAAGGGGAGCATCGCGTGCAGCTTGATTGGGGTTTGGCCCTTGACCATGGTTGTTTCCCCCGGCGCTAGCGTTGTTCTTCCTGACACATTTACTGGCTCCATGTGAGAACCCATTGCAAACTGAGCATTGATGTCTGAATCTACAGCTGGGCCCGAACTTACATTGGCTCTCGTTAAACTGCCAACATATACCGTGCTTCTGTACCCCTCTGTAAAACCTCCTGAAGCTTGAGGCCCTGATCCATAACCCGCTTGGCCGGTTCTCCCGGCCCACCCCTGAAAGGAGTTCCCAAATCTGTTACTAGGGGCCATAATCTTTAACCAAAGCCCAATATCTTTTTGATCCCATCTGATGGAGGGGCGAATTGCCTTCCGCTGGCGGAACTGTTCATCGTACCGCAACCATGCATGCCCTCCATAAGTTCTGTAAGCTTCCCCTATGGAATCCATGTAGCAGAACAATTGTGAACAGTTCTCTGGCGCTCGCTCTCCTATAATGCTGGCTAGAATTGCAAAGGCCTGCCACCAATTCGAGAACGTCTGCGGTACCATCTGACTCCGTCGCCTTTCCTCTTCCTCCTTTTTATTCCCCTCCTTCCCAATCTTCTCAACACTCACTTTATCGATGGGCAGCAATGAAAATATGTCAACGTACTCATTCCTCCAAATTTTTTCCCTCACCTCTTTTTTGAGATGGGCGCCTAGGGGGCCTGAGAAACTAATATACACCTCCCCCCGGGCCCTATCATCTAAGGGAAAATGTTGCCCCTCCCCAGTTGAAGTCGCGTCCGACACTTCGACGGTGCCGTTACTTACACTCGTGCCCCCTCTATGATGGGTGTAAGGGGTCGTCCAGGCTGATAGGTGAGCTGGCCCCGGTTCTTCTAGCCGATCTAATCTCTTCTCCAACCTGGCTACTAATGCTATCAGCTCGCTGCTGACTGGATCAGGGGGTGACTTGTCAACCACAACGTTATTATCCTTGGACCCCAAACTATCTCTGTTTCCTGCATACTGGCCAGTGATGGGAGACAAACCAAACATAGATTCATAATTACCATGCTCCCCCAGAGCCGATTTCTCTCTGGTCGTTTCGTAGTCCTCAAAGTCGTCTTCTCCTCCGGATTGGGCCTGGTTCATGTCCACAAAGGGCCGGGCTAGCGATCTTCTCTCCGTGGCTCCCATGGCATAGGAGACCAATCCTCCTTCTTCATAGTCGGGACTCTCCTCCCGACTTGGAAAAGTCCCCCCTTGTGGGCCAAGTTCCCTCTCCCCCTGGGGCCTGCCCTTCCTTCTCTGCCTTGGGCCCGTCCCATCCCTAGAGGGGCTCCTGCAGCGTCGCTGGGCCCGCACAGGCATGTCCATGGACAGCCTTTCTGGGGGCCTAGTTCTGCGGGCAGGCCTTATGGGCCTTTCGTTTACTGCAGGCACGCCCACAGCCAGCCCCCCATTTTTGCTAGGTTTCACAGGTGCCGCGCTAGCCAGCTCGTTTTCGAGGGTCCTTTGTGAAGGACCCCGGAAGCAAGATGGCGGCGCCCATTCCTCCACGTGTTCCTTGGCTCCACAGCGCTGCCCCTGTACCGCTAGCCCGCCGGAACGCTGCCTGACATTTGCGGGCTGAGCGGCGGAGGTCGCTGCATCTCTCTGCTATGTGGCTGCCGCACTGGGGGATCGCTGCTGCGGACGGCTCTGCGGGGGGGTCGCTGCATCTCCCTGATATGTGGCTGCCGCGCTGGGGGATCGCTGCTGCGGACGGCTCTGCGGGGGGGTCGACACCCGCACCTCTCCTGGCCTGCACTCTGCCAGGCTGCACAGCTGAGGGGCCCCGGCTCTCTGCCCGCCTCGCCTGACCGTCAGAGCCTCCTGGGACACCCTCTGGCCGCCCATCTCCGAGACCCCCGCTACGTGAGGATCCTGTCCCGGGCGTGCTGGCACATGGGCCTCTCTGAGCACCGGACCTTCGCCCAGCTGCGCCGACCCGACGTCTATGTGTCCCCGCTCTGGATCTACGTGTCCTGGTCGCCATACCTGGGCTACCCCCACCACTACCACCCAGGATCCCACTAATGGTCGTCTCTAACCAGCCCGGAGGGTGAATGGTTGCAGCAGGCCTGCAATTTACCTATCAGGTCCTCCATGCTAGGTGAGTTCTTGTTGTCCAGTCGTCCGTCTGTGGTCAAAGAGAGCCCTTACGTCCCACCCAGTCCTTCTTTAACCCTTCCTTGGGACCTCACCTCCCTTTGTCCTATGTCATCTCCTCCCTGCTCTCCCTTCCCCCCAAACCCCCCCCCCCCTTTCACCTTCCTGTTTTTCTTTTTTAACCACTCACTCTCTTCCAGTGTCATGCCCGCTTCCCCCTATCCTTGCGTGCGTGTCCAGCGGATACTTTATTCCTGTACTGTGACATCACTGTGTACATTATTCTTGTACTGAGACATCACTGTGTACATTATTCCTGTACTGTGACATCACTATGTACATTATTCCAGTACTGTGACATCACTATGTACATTATTCCTGTACTGTGACATCACTGTGTACATTATTCCTGTACTGTGACATCATTGTGTACATTATTCCTGTGCTGTGAAATCATTGTGTACATTATATCTGTACTGTGACAGCACTGTGTACATTATTCCTGTACTGTGACATCACTGTTTACATTATTCCTGTATTGTGACATCACTGTGTACATTATTCCTGTACTGTGACATCACTGTGTACATTATTCCTGTACTGTGACATCACTATGTACATTATCCCTGCACTGTGACATCACTGTGTATATTATCCCTGTACTGTGACATCACTGTTTACATTATTCCTGTACTGTGACATCACTGTGTACATTATTCCTGTACTGTGACATCACTATGTACATTATTCCAGTACTGTGACATCACTATGTACATTATTCCTGTACTGTGACATCACTGTGTACATTATTCCTGTACTGAGACATCACTGTGTACATTATTCCTGTACTGTGACATCACTGTGTACATTATTCCTGTACTGTGACATCACTGTGTACATTATTCCTGTACTGTGACATCACTATGCACATTATCCCTGTACTGTGACATCACTGTGTATATTATCCCTGTACTGTGACATCACTGTGTACATTATTCCTTTACTGAGACATCACTATGTACCTTATTCCTGTACTGTGACATCACTATGTACATTATTCCTGTACTGTGACATCACTGTTTATCTTTATCTGTACTTTGACATCATTGTGTACATTATTCCTCTACTTTGACATCACTATGTACATTATTCCTGTACTGTGACATCACTATGTACATTATTCCTGTACCGTGACATCACTAAGTACATTATTCCTGTACTGTGACATCACTGTGTACATTATCCCTGTACTGTGACATCACTGTGTACATTATTCCTGTACTGTGACATCACTGTGTACATTATTCCTGTACTGTGACATCACTGTGTACATTATTCCTGTATTGTGACATCACTGTGTACATTATTCCTGTACTGTGACATCACTAGGTACCTTATTCCTGTACTGTGACATCACTGTGCACATTATTCCTGTACTGTGACATCACTGTGTACCTTATTCCTGTACTGTGACATCACTGTGCACATTATTCCTGTACTGTGACATCATTGTGTACATTATTCCTGTACTGCGACATCATTGTGTACATTATTCCTGTACTGTGACATCACTGTGTACATTATTCCTGTACTGTGACATCACAATGTACATTATTCCTGTATTGTGACATCACTATGTACATTATTCCTGTACTGTGACATCACTGTGTACATTATCCCTGTACTGTGACATCACTTTGTACATTATTCCTGTACTGTGACATCACAATGTACATTATTCCTGTACTGTGACATCACTATGTACATTATTCCTGTACTGCGACATCATTGTGTACATTATTCCTGTACTGTGACATCACTGTGTACTATGTACATTATTCCTGTACTGTGATATCACTATGTACATTATTCCTGTACTGTGACATCACTGTGTACATTATTCCTGTACTGTGACATCACAATGTACTTTATTCCCGTACTGTGACATCACTATGTACATTATTCCTGTACTGTGACATCACTGTTTACATTATTCCTGTACTGTGACATCACTGTGTACATTATTCCTGTACTGTGACATCACTGTGTACATTATTCCTGTACTGTGACATCACAATGTACTTTATTCCCGTACTGTGACATCACTATGTACATTATTCCTGTACTGTGACATCACTGTTTACATTATTCCTGTACTGTGACATCACTGTGTACATTATTCCTGTACTGTGACATCACTGTGTACATTATTCCCGTACTGTGACATCACAATGTACATTATTCCTGTACTGTGACATCACTGTTTACATTATTCCTGTACTGTGACATCACTGTGTACATTATTCCTGTACTGTGACATCACTGTGTACATTATTCCTGTACTGTGACATCACTGTGTACATTATTCCTGTACTGTGACATCACTGTGTACATTATTCCTGTACTGTGACATCACTATGTACATTATCCCTGTACTGTGACATCACTATGTACCTTATTCCTGTACTGTGACATCACTGTGCACATTATTCCTGTACTGTGACATCACTGTGTACCTTATTCCTGTACTGTGACATCACTGTGCACATTATTCCTGTACTGTGACATCATTGTGTGCATTATTCCAGTACTGTGACATCACTGTGTACATTATTCCTGTACTGTGACATCATTGTGTACATTATTCCTGTACTGCGACATCATTGTGTACATTATTCCTGTACTGCGACATCATTGTGTACATTATTCCTGTACTGTGACATCACAATGTACATTATTCCTGTACTGTGACATCACTGTGTACATTATTCCTGTACTGTGACATCACTGTGTACATTATCCCTGTACTGTGACATCACTGTGTACATTATCCCTGTACTGTGACATCACTGTGTACATTATTCCTGTACTGCGACATCATTGTGTACATTATTCCTGTACTGTGACATCACTATGTACATTATTCCTGTACTGTGACATCACTGTGTACATTATTCTTGTACTGTGACATCACTATGTACATTATTCCTGTACTGCGACATCATTGTGTACAATATTCCTGTACTGCGACATCACTGTGTACATTATTCCTGTACTGTGACATCACTATGTACATTATTCCTGTACTGTGACATCACTGTGTACATTATCCCTGTACTGTGACATCACTGTGTACATTATCCCTGTACTGTGACATCACTGTGTACATTATTCCTGTACTGCGACATCATTGTGTACATTATTCCTGTACTGTGACATCACTATGTACATTATTCTTGTACTGTGACATCACTGTGTACATTATCCCTGTACTGTGACATCACTGTGTACATTATCCCTGTACTGTGACATCACTGTGTACATTATTCCTGTACTGTGACATTATTATTTATTATCTGTCCTGTGACATCACTGTGTTTATTATCTTTGTACTGTGGCATCATTGTCTGAGTTATGTGTGTGTGTGTTTTACATCCATTACTTAAAAAACCATCCCTCCATCAAAACTGTGCTGCTAACTATAGACCGGTCTCTATTCTTCCCTCCATTTCTAAACTGCCGGAATGCTTGGTCCACTCCCGTCTTACCCGCTATCTCTCAGATAACTCTCTTCTCGACCCTCTTCAATCTGGTTTCCGCTCTTTACACTCTACTGAAACTGCCCTCACTAAAGTCTCTAATGACCTACTAACAGCTAAGTCTAATGGTCACTACTCCATGCTATTTCTCCAGGATCTCTCCACAACATTCGACACTGTGGATCATCAGCTCCTCCTTACTATGCTCCGCTCCATTGGCCTTAATGACACTGTTGTCTCCTGGTTTTCCTCTGACCTCTATGGCTGCTCCTTCACTGTATCTTTTGCTGGTTCCTCTTCCTCTCCTTTTCCTCTTATTGTCAGGTTCCTCAAGGATTAGTCCTAGACCCTCTCCTCCTTGTATACTGCCACTATTGGACAAACAATCAGTACCTTTGGTTTCAAGAAACATCTCTGCATCGATGACACCCAATTATACACTTCTACTAATATCACGCCTGCATTATTACAAAACACCAGTGATTGTCTTACCGCTGTCACCAACATCATGTCTTCCCTCTATCTGAAACTGAACCTGTCAAATACTCCTTCTACCAACCTACCTTTGCCTGACATTGCCATTTCTGTGTGTGGTTCTACCATTACTCCCCAGCAACATGCCCGCTGTATTGGGGTCATACTTAATTCAGATCTTTCATTCACCCCCACATTCGATCACTGATTCGCTCATGTTATCTACACCTCAAAACATTTCTAGAATTTGACCTTTTCTTACTTTCGACTCTGCAAAAACTCTTACTGTTGCTCTCATTCATTCTCTCTGGACTATTGTAACTCTCTACTAATCGGCCTCCCTCTTACTAAACTCTCCCTTCTCCAATCTGTCTTGAATGCTGCAGCCAGGATCATATTCCTCACCAACCGTTACACCAATGCCTCTACCTTGTGCCAGTCATTACACTGGCTACCCATCCACTCCAGAGTTCAATATAAACTTATCATTCTCATCCACAAATCACTCCATGGTTCAGCACCACCCTACATCTCTGCCCTAATTTTAGTCTACCACCCTACCCATGGTCTCTATTCCGCTATTGACCTAAGACTAACATCCTCAATAATCAGAACCTCCCACTCCCGTCTCCAAGACTTCTTGCTAGCTGCACCAATTTTTTGGAATGCACTACCCTGGATAATTTGATTAATCCCCAATACCCACAGTTTTAAGCGTGCCCTAAAAACACATTTCTTCAGACTGGCCAACAGCCTTAACACATGTATCTATCTATCCCTGTGTTGCCCATTGTACCCTTGTATCATGTTCTCACACGCTTTATGCATTTATTAGCCCTCTGTGTCCTTACTTTTACACATTCTGGCTGAAACCGGTTCATGCAGTGTTACATGAACACCTGATTTATTACATTATGGCTGGTCAGAACAAGGAAAGCAATTGTTACCATCCACCTTTCGTGTCTCCTCTATCTCCTCATAGATTGTAACTTCCCAGCAGGGCCCTCATTCCTTTTGGTATCTGTTGCTTATGTGATTATATTTTAGAGGGGACTTGAACATACAATAAACATTACAGAATAACAATAAAATGATGCAAAATATGTTGGAGCTCTAGAAATAAAATTATTATTATTATATACCTGTACTTTGACCTTTGACATCACTGCCTTTTTATCCTGTATTGAGGCATCACTGTGTGCATTATCCCTGTGGTGTGACATTACTGAGTTATTATCCTGTATTATGACATCACTGTGTGCATACTGTTTCAAAATTTCAAAAATTTAAAAAAAGTTGGTTAGAGTTGGTGACTCTAGGTTCAGCACTTGCTCACACTTAGTCTATGTTTAGATGTGACGGTCAGTTTTTTTAAACTTGTATTCATTAGCCTTCTGACTGAGCACTCCTCCTTTTAGCCACAGGTGTTTTTAATCACAGCAGGGCCACTACCCCTCCACAGAGAGAGAGATTTTAGTCAAAGAGAGGACTCACATTAGGTTCCCATTCAGATGAAGACTTTATTCTCAGAGAGGAAAGGCTTTGTTAGGTCCTTGTATACGAGAAATGCCTTATCGTGGCTACAAGGTACACATAAATTGGCCAATTTATGCGCTAAACTTTCTCAATTTTTCATATTTCTAGTGCAGTAATGCAATTTAATTTTCATATTTGCAGGTTTTGGCGCTACGGTGTGCTGCCTTATTTATTTGACTGTGTGCATACTGTGACATCATTGAGTCATTACTGTGTGTAATGTTTATGCACTGTGACATCATTAATATCCCTGTACTGTAACATCACTATTTGCATTATTCCTGTGCTGTGAGATTATTGTGTTTATTATTTCTGTACTGTGACATCACTATATGTGTAACATCCCTGTACATTAATAAATAGATCAAAACAGAATAATTTCACATTCTGAACTCGCTCCTCAATGTGGGCACTATTTAGTGGGGCACCGTTACCCAAGTTATGTTAATGAGCCAACAGTTACACTAGACAGTTCTGGAAACTGTATTATAACCAGGAGAGTGAAACTTAACTAGTTATTCACCCATGTTATCTTGATTTGTATCCTCCAAGTGTACCCAATAAAGGCCTTGGAAACTCTGAGTAGTTGATACACAAAGTACACCTTGGTACCACCCACATTACTGCTTCACTGTCCTCCCTGTGTATATAGCTCCGTGTTTATAGCCTGCATCACAGTACAAAAAGAGAGGCAAAGGCTAGATCTCCCCCTTTGTTCCACTACATCTACAAAGAAAAAGGAAACAACAATATAAACAAATCTAAAACAAAACTACTAACTTGTATCATTCCAAAGAGACTACATAGGGATTGAATGTAGTCTGTTACCAAAGGGACGAATAAGTCTGTAAAAGAACTACAAGCACAAATCGGTAGAATATTTTTAATTCAGACTTTGAAAAGTTTTGAATTGTGAATGGAGTAGAACACTAAAAAGGGTTGTGAAGGTAGACTTTAACCCCTTTCTGACCTTGGACGGGATAGTACGTCCGAGGTCAGCTCCCCTGCTTTGATGCGGGATCCGGCGGTGAGCCCGCATCAAAGCCGGGACATGTCAGCTGTTTTGAACAGCTGGCATGTGCCCGTAATAGGCGCGGGCAGAATCGCGATCTGCCCGCGCCTATTAACTAGTTAAATGCCGCTGTCAAACGCAGACAGCGGCATTTAACTACTGCATCCAGCCGGGCGGCCGGAAATGATGGCATCGCCGACCCCAGTCACATGATCGGAGGTCGGCGATGCTTCTGAATAGTAACCATAGAGGTCCTTGAGACCTCTATGGTTACTGATCCCCAGTAGCTGTGAGCGCCACCCTGTGGTTGGCGCTCACAGCACACCTGATTTTCTGCTACATAGCAGCGAACAGCAGATTGCTGCTATGTAGCAGATCCGATCGTGCTGTGCCAGCTTCTAGCCTCCTATGGAGGATATTGAAGCATGGCAAAAGTAAACAAAAAAAAAGTTAAAAAAAGTGAAAAAAATAAAAAAACATAAAAGTTTAAATCACCCCCCTTTCGCCCCAATCAAAATAAATCAATAAAAAAAAAAATCAAACCTACACATATTTTGTATCGCCGCGTTCAGAATCGCCCGATCTATCAATAAAAAAAAGCATTAACCTGATCGCCAGACGGCGTAGTGAGAAAAAAATTCGAAACGCCAGAATTACGTTTTTTTTGGTCGCCGCGACATTGAATTAAAATGCAATAACGGGCGATCAAAAGAACGTATCTGCACCAAAATGTTATCATTAAAAACGTCAGCTCGGCACACAAAAAATAAGCCCTCAACTGACCCCAGATCATGAAAAATGGAGACGCTACGAGTATCGGAAAATGGCGCAATTTTTTTTTTTTTTAGCAAAGTTTGGATTTTTTTTTCACCACGTAGGTAAAAAATAACCTAGTCATGTTAGGTGTCTATGAACTCGTACTGACCTGGAGAATCATAATGGCAGGTTAGTTTTACCATTTAGTGAACCTAGCAAAAAAGCCAAACAAAAAACAAGTGTGGGACTGCACTATTTTTGCGATTTCACCGCACTTGGAATTTTCTTTCCAGTTTTCTAGTACACGACATGCTAAAACCAATGATGTCGTTCAAAAGTACAACTCGTCCCACAAAAAATAAGCCCTCACATGGCCAAATTGACGGAAAAATAAAAAAGTTATGGCTCTGGGAAGGAGAGGAGTGAAAAACAAACACGGAAAAACGGAAAATCCCAAGGTCATGAAGGGGTTAAAGGGAAACTATCAACAGAAAAGGACCTATTGTTTTAGGCTATGTGCACACGTTCAGGAATTTTTGCATTTTTTTCGCTATTAAAAAACGCATCCATTAAGCATCCTATTTATTAGAATGCAATCCGCAATTTTTGTGCACATGCTGCGCTTTTTTTCCGCGGCGGAATCGCATTCTGTAAAAAAATGCAGCATGTTCATTCTTTTTTGCGGAATCGCGGGGATTCCGCACACATAGAAATGCATTGATCTGCTTCCTCTCCGCATGGGGCTATGCCCACCATGCGGGAAGTAAGCGGATCATGTGCGGTTGGTACCCAGGGTGGAGGAGAGGAGACTCTTCTCCAGGCCCTGGGAACCAAATAATTGTTAAAAAAAAAATCGTGATATTCTCACCTTCCGGCGTCCCCGGCAGCCTTCCCGCTCCTCGCAATGCTTCCGTTCCCAATAATGCATTGCGAAAAAGACCTGTGATGATGTAGGGCATTACTGGGAACGGGAGTTGCCGGGAGCATCGTGAGGAGCGGGAAGCCTGCCGAGGGAAGCCGGAAGGTGAGAATATCACAATTTTTTATTTTTTTAAATTATTTTTAACACTAGATTTTTTTACTATTGGTGCTGCATAGGCAGCATCAATAGTAAAAAGTTGGTCACACTTGTCAAGCACTAAGTTTGACCAACCTGTCAATCAGTTTTCCAAGCGATGCTACAGATCGCTTGGAAAACGCTAGCATTCTGCAAGCTAATTACGCTTGTAAAACGCTAGTGTTTAGCGGGAAAACGCATACCAATTCCGCATGCATTTTTCCCGCGGCAGGGAGTTCCGGAATTGCCGTGTGCACATAGCCTTAATCAGGTTTTTACATTTGTCATGGTTAACCCCTTTCTGACATTAGATGTAATATTCCATCCACGTGACCTGGGCCAATTAGAACAGGGACGGATTATTACATCTGGTCAGAATTGCATAAATTAGAACGGTCATTAACGTGGAAACCACCTTTGGGGGTAAAGGGGTTCATATTTTTTAAATTTATATCTATATGTCTAACTGTAACATCTCGGTGTTTTTGTATGCTCAGTACAAGTTTTCTTTCGCAAAAGCAACAAAAAAGAATATTGGTTTACTGAAGAGCTGTTGACGACCATTGGAAGTTGGTTTAAGCCAGTCTTCAGACACCAGCTAGCTTTTTTTTGTAACTTTTTTTTATTTTGCAATTTTTTTTTCACATATCACAATTTGTATTAAAAGTACTATTTTTTTCAGGAAACAACACATGTACCTAGGTACAATAGTCTGTTTCCATCCCTTCCACACAAAAACCTGATTTAAACAATAGGTCATTTCCGGATGACAACTCTTTAAAGAAGCTTCCCATCTAAGTTTTCATCCTCTTAATATATTGCAATCATCCTATTATATAGCACTATGTACTTACAATTGCTCATTTTGCCTTTCTACCCAGCTAATTCTTCTCCTTTTTTCTGCTCTATGTAGAAACCGGAAGTTTCTTTTCCCCACTTTTATCATCCCCCTCTACAACTCACTCCTGACCCAGCTGCTCCCACCTCCCTGTCAGGGACTTTTGCAGAAACTCATGACTCGTGCAGGGATAAGAGACCTCCTGTTTCTACATAGAGCTTAGAAGGATACAGCTCGTCA
Organism: Ranitomeya variabilis; assembly: GCF_051348905.1. Taxonomy (NCBI): domain Eukaryota; kingdom Metazoa; phylum Chordata; class Amphibia; order Anura; family Dendrobatidae; genus Ranitomeya; species Ranitomeya variabilis. The sequence continues at coordinate 507,734,840 of NC_135233.1, forward strand.
GTTTGTAATCATGTCATGTCATAGAAAAACGGGAAAGAGAATAATTAACTGGGTAGGAGGGCAAAATGAGAAATTGTAAGTACACAGTGCTGTATAATATGATTGTAATATAATAAGAGAATGACAACTTTGATGGGAGGAGGAGTGCTTCTCTAAGGCAAGATTCAGTCTGCAGGAACTATCAGGGAGGACCTGTGAACTTATTATAGCAATGAATCTGCATGCAATAAGCCCTGCAGTCGATAGGCAAAATGTACCATACAGCTTGAATACTGCATACTGCAGGTAAGTATTAGGAAAAATGGAGCTCTACACCATTTAAGGTATAGTATGAAATCAATGAAGAGTGCAATCAAATTTATAAAATATTGTTTCACTTTATCTTTTTATTTTTGCAGTTTAAGGATTCGTGGATGACACAACATATAATTTTACTCTGAGATATTCCATTTAAACAAAGCCTTGTTGCCTCGGGGTGTTCTTATAAAACTGACAAGTTGCGATACAGAGACATAAAATTTTATAGAGTGGCACCCCTTTTTTTATTACTTGACACAAAACCTGTCATTAAAATAATCATCTTTTTTTAACCTCATTGCAATTTTTTTTCTTTTATTACCTGCCCTACTTTAGCCATCTTCCAAATAGGTACTTAAAGGAAAGCGACTATCTAGTCTCTTGACTGGACAGCCATTATGGATCTTAAATGGGTAAAACTGCAAAGTGCTTGTAAAAAAATAAATAAAGCAAATTAGAAATTGTCTGGTTATTAAACATCCTCTGTCCTCAAGAATGGAGGGATTTGTTACTTTATTTTTAAAGGCTTTTTGCATAGGTTACAGGCCACCACTGGATTATTTCAGCTGGTCTCCTAGGAAAAGAGTACAGCGCTTACAAGCCCTTTTCCTGTTTGTGGCATTGGAGAGCGCATGGTTTGGGCCCGTAATCTAACTAAGCCAGTGCTTCCAGCTGTCAATCAATCTCGAGCACTCTACACCCCAGCAAGTATCTGTAGACTTCCATGTTTCTCCTTCTCACTTCAGAATGGAGTACGCAGGCGCTGGTGAGTGACATCTGCTGAATCAAATGAGCTACACCAACACCGACTTAATGAGTAAGTAAACTTTTTATATATATATTTGTCCTGCATGGAAAGTTCCAAAACTTTAATTTACTAGGGATTCATCTTCATTTCGGTAAAAAAAAACTTGCATGAAAGTGGGAAATCAGAACGTACTAATTTGGAGTATAGATGATGGCAGTGAATGGATCAACACCTGGGGCCGCTACTAACTCCGGGGATAAGCGGGACACTTAGACGAGTGGACAGGTACTGAAAGTTTCACTGCTGCAAATGAGTACGTTCTATGTACAGTAGTGTTCAAAATAAGAGCCGTCCAGTATGACTAACCAGATTAATCACTGTTTTGGTATATTTTATATTACCACATGTCACACAATTTACCTGTTGGTGCAGTAGTTTCTAAGAAGACCACCAGACTCCGCATTCATGATCTGCAGGTTTTTGAGTCCGAGTATTAGAATAATTAATTAAAAGGGGTTGTTCAAAATAATAGCAGTGTGGAGATCAATTAGTGAGGTCCATCATTCTGTGACATAACAGGCGTGAATCTGGTGACCTTTGTTTAAGGGTGAAGCCAGGACATGTTGTACATGCATTTCTCCCTGAAAGCCTGAGAAATATGGTTCATTTGAGACATTGTTCAGAAGAACAGTGCACTTTGATTAAAAAGTTGATTGGAGAGGGTAAAACTTATAAAGAAGTGAAGACAATGATCGGCTGTTCAGCTGAAATGATCTCCAATGCTTTAAAATGGAAAAGCCAAGCCAGAGAGACGTGGAAGAAAACGGAATACGACCATTCTAATGGATGGAAGAATAGCCAGAATGGCAAAAGCTCAGCCAACGAACAGCTCCAGGATGACCAAAGACAGTCTCAAGTTACCTGTGAGGACTGGGACAGTTAGAAGACGCTTGTGTGAAGCTAATATCTTAGCCAGAAGTCCCACTGTTAAAAAAAAATGTACTGAAGCAGATACAATTTGCCAAAGAACACATCAACTGGCCTAAAGAGAAATGGAGAAACATTTTGTGGACTGATGAAAGTAAAATTGTTCTTTTTGGGTCAGAGGGTCGCAGACAGTTTGTCAGACGACCTATAAACTCTGCATTCAAGCCACCGTACACTCTGAAGAGTGAAGCATGGTGGTGCAAGCATCATGACATGGGCATGTTTCTCTTACTATGGTGCCGAACTTATTTACCGCATACCAGGGATCATGGACCAGTTTGCATATATTAAAATACTTGAAGGGATCATGTTGCCTTACGCAGAAGAGGATATGCCCTTGAAATGGGGCTTTCAACAAGACAATGACCCTAAACACACCAGTAAACGAGCAAACTCTTGCTTCCAGTACAACAAAATTGATGTTATGGAGTGGGAAAAAGCAAGACTTTGGAAGCCACTTCACTGCGATCATCTGTACTCCAATGGGTACGTTCTGAATATGTTCTCAGTACAAATGTAGCCTAAGGCAGTCAAATAAACTGTGGAAAAGCAAATGTTTGGAAGCCACATACAATTGTCCAATTACTTTTGGTCCCTTTAAAAACAGGGTGGCACATGTTAAGGAGCTGAAACTCCTAAACCCTTCATCCAATTTTAATGTGGATACCCTCAAATGAAAGCTGAAAGTCTGAACTTCAACTGCATCTGAATTGTTTTGTTTAAAATTCATTGTGGTAATGTCTATAACCAAAATGAGAAAAATGTTGTCTCTGTCCAAATATATATGGACCTAACTGTATATACAGTTTTTTTTACAGGAGTGAAGAGTCTGAAGACGAATCTTCTAGAGATTTGCAAAGTCTCAATAATGTCCATGCTGGACAAAATTGTTTGAAAAAAAAATGAAAGTTTAGCTACTCTTTAAGGTTATATGTACACAGGGAAAGTGTTTCAGGCAAAGACACTTTGGATTTTACACACTCGTGTTGCTTTAGAGTTTGTCGCAAAATTTCAACTCTTTGCATTGTACAAGTGTAGTGTCCAAAAGATTGTGTAAAAGGAATTTACAATCTTTTCCTATATCGTACTGCGGAATTACTGTGAAACAATCAGCAAAGCAAATCTCCTGGAAATATATCACTGTATGCATGTAGTCGTAGGGTATACTCACACATGGCCGATTTGCTGAAGATATTACTTTGGCTGAAAATCTGTTGAGGACTAGGGTGTTGTGCCTCACCAAGAAAAAGCATGGTGGATGTGGACAGAACGTGCCAAATAGTCAAAAACATTCAGACATCAGGATAGAGCAATTATCAAATGCACAAATATGTGGCATATACAGAGAAGGAAATAATTATTTGATTCCTTGCTGATATTGTAAGTTTGCCAACTGACAAAGACATGAACAGTCTATAATTTTAAGGGTAGGTTAATTTTAACATTGAGAGATAGAATATAAAAAATAAAATCTAGTGTTAGGGGTCGAGTTCCCGCCTCTGCACAGGGGGAATCTCGGGCAATCTCCGCTGCGGTCTCTCATTCTTCTCCTGCCTCAGTGGAGCCAGCTCAGCGGAGACGTCGGTCCCAGCGTCTCGCTCAGTCTGACTCTGTACAAAGGGTTACTGCTGCTTTTCCAGCTTCTGCCATTGAAGTCAGTGCTGGGCAGCGGCGAGCAGACGCTTCTGGGACTAAGTCCTGCTTTTCTCGTTCTGAGCATGCCCTGAGTGAGATCTCTCAGTGGGGATCGAGGGTCACATGGTCAGATGCTGCAGCTAAATCCATTGGTCCTCCAGGAAGGTCCTGAAGGTGCTCAGGCTCTGTGGCAGCCTCTCATTGGTCCTTCTAGGAAGGTCCTGTACTTGCTGCAGTTATTTAAGGCTCGCATAGCCGAACGGCCATGCGCTAGTATTGATTCAGTTATGTGCATGCGCCAGTGTGGTCACATTTATGTGTGTTCAGGGACTCAGCTGAAATAAGCCCCTAGAATGCCGGCACCTCCGGCGAGGAGATTGTGTGCGTGGATTTAGGGCCCCGGCTGAAATAAGCCCCTAGAATACCGGCTCCTCCGGTTTGGAGATTGCATGCTTGTGTTGCCACTCACTGCCATCAGCTCGGCAGTTGCTGGATACTCCTGTGAAGTCAACAGGGTTCCGCGTTTCTTAGTTGCCAAAATCTCAGCTGCTGACTCGGGGCGTCCTCAGGCGCGGGCTCAAAAGCCACCGAGGGTCAAAGTGAGATCTGGCACAGCATCTCTGTAAAGTAGCAGAGTTCGCTTCTCCCACCATAAAGGGCCGCCATTTGCCAGCAGCAGGTCCTCTCCTGCACGGTGGACCCCGGGCTGCGAACGCACCAAATAATATCTCTCAATTAACTCGGCCCTAACATCCAGAAAATGATATTGTATAAATTTATTTACATTTGCAGTGAGAAATAAGTATTTGATCCCTCTGGCAAAGAACACTTCATACTTGGTGGCAAATCCCTTGTTGTCAAGCACAGCAGTCAGACTTTTTTTTGTAGTTGATGATGAGGTTTGCGCACATGTCAGGAGGAATTTTGGTCCACTCCTCTTTGCAGATCATCTCTAAATCATTAAGATTCTGAGCCTGTCACTTGGCAACTCAGAGCTTCAACTCCCTCCATAAGTTTTCTATGGGATTAAGATTTAGAGACTGGCTAGGCCACTCCATGACCTTAATGTGCTTCTTTTTAAGCCACTCCTTTGTTGCCTTGGTTGTATGTTTTGGGTCATTGTCTTGCTGGAAGACCCAGCCATGACCCATTTTTAATGTACTGGCAGAGGGAAGGAGGTTGTCACTCAGGATTTTTCGGTACATGGCTCCATCCATTCTCCATTGATGCAGTGAAGTATTCCTGTGCCCTTAGCAGAGAAACACCCCAAAACACAATGTTTCCACCTCAATGCTTGACAGTAGGGATGGTGTTCTTTGGGCCATGGGCAGCATTTCTCTTCCTCCAAACACGGCGAGTTGAGGTAATGCCAAAGACCTCAATTTTTGTCTCATCTGACCACAGCACCTTCTCCCAATCACTCACAGAGTCATCCAGGTGTTCATTAGCAAACTTCAAACGGGACTGCACATGTGCCTTCTTGAGCAGGGGGACCTTGCGGGCACTGCAGGATTTTAATCCTTTAAGGTATAATGTGTTACCAATGGTTTTCTTGGTGACTGTGTTCCCAGCTGCCTTGAGATCATTAACAAGTTCCCCCTGTGTAGTTTTAGGCTGATCTCTCACCTTCCTCATGATCAAGGGTACCCCACAAAGTAAGATTTTGCATGGTGATCGATGTCGATTGACAGTCATTTTGTATTTGTTCCATTTTCTTACTATTACACCAACAGTTATCTCCTTCTCACCCAGCATCTTACTTATGGCTTTGTAGCCCATTCTGGCTTTGTGCAGATCTATGATCTTGACCCCGACATCTTTATAAAGCTCTTTGGTCTTGCCCATGTTGTAGAGGTTAGAGTGTGACTGATTAATTGAGTCTGTGGACAGGAGTCTTTGATAAAGGTGACTATGTAAGACATCTGTCTTTAATGCAGGTGTAACAAGTTGATTAGGAGCGTCTAACTGGTCTGTAGTAGCCAGAACTCTTAATATTTGGTAGGGGATCAAATACTTATTTCTCAGTGCAAAATGCAAATAAATTTATATAATTTATACAATTTGATTTTCTAGATTATATTTTTGATATTCTATGTCTCAATGTTAAAATTAACCTACCTTTAAAATTATAGACTGTTCGGGTCTTTGTCAGTGGACAAACTTACAAAACCAGTAAAGGATCAAATAATTATTTCCTTCACTGTATTATTATTTCATTTTAACCTGAGTATGTTGAGAAATAAAATAAAAGTATAATCCTCTGAAATAAGGCATCTGTACACTCAGCCGGAGCGCACATGCACACAAGACAGAAATTGTGCCTGAAAATCCTCAATAAATCCATAGCACAATCCATTTGAGTCACATGCAGCTTTGTTTGCAGATTTTACCCTACGCGTTGAAAGGGTGAAATATGCAAGAAAGATTCCTGACATAATCTGAAATACTGTGGATTTTCAATTTTCACCAAGAGCCAATTCCCAAGAGATTTTTACGCAGAGCCTGTATGAGATTTATGAAGTTGCAGATTTTCCACCTGCAAATCCGAATAAAAGATCAGCAGAGTATGTGTCCTGTGTGAGTGTGTTCAATGGTACAAAGAAAATTCCCCCTCCTGCCTGATATAATCAGAGAGAGAAAGCAAAAAGTTCTCAAGAAGCTTAGTGAAGGCCATTATGGTCATGGTCCATCTGTATTAATGTACCTTCACACTAAACAAGTTTCCAACGAGAACGACAACGATCCGTGACGTTGCAGCGTCCTGGATAGCGATCTCGTTGAGTTTGACAGGCAGCAGCGATCTGGATCCCGCTGTTATATCGCTGGTCGGAGCTAGAAGTCTGGAACTTTATTTGGTCGCTAGATCGGCGTGTATCGTCATGTTTAACAGCAAAAGCAACAATGTCAGCAATGTTTTACATGGAGCGTGAACGATAAGCGAGTCGCCGTTACGTCACTTGATCGCTCCTGCATCGTTCTGGAGCTGCTGTGTTTGACGTCTCTACAGCGACCTAACAGCGACGCTCCAGCGATCTAGTTTAGGTCGGATCGTTGTCTATATCGCTGGAGCGTCGCTTAGTGTAACGGTACCTTAACCAAATTCCCCTTTCTGCTAGATAGAAAAAAGATTACAGATATATCTGCTTTTGAAAAACATCATCACGGCATTACGGCCACAATTACGGCTGTTATGTAGCCTTCCTGAGCGCCTACATGGCATATCTGGCCCGTTCTAGTATGGAGCATTTCATCCTTTGCTCTAATGTCTCTGCGATTTAGGACTGGAAACTAGGGGACAACATGTGTAGGAGATGTGCGCACTCATGAAAGTTGCAGTGGTTGGTCACATGCCGCCTAAAGTCCAACTATCATGATTGCCTATTGACGTACAATTTTGTGCAGCCATTGGCCCTCGCTCTTGTGAGTCTTTGGACTCACAGCCACCAGCAACATGCGGCTCCATCCTAATAGCATAGTAGTTGTCAGCCAGGATCTTAGAAAGTCATTTTCAAACATGACCTTGAGAAGACCTCTAGAGAATCGTTACAGAAATTGGCACAACCTTAATCAACTCTCAGTTGCACCAGAGCGAACACAGTGATTTAATTATCATTACAGGGTTTAAGTAGCTTTTCCATTTGTCAGAGTAATGTGCGGGATCTGTGCCGTGCCAGCACCTTTACTTTGAGTAAGGCTTTCACAGTAGCCTCCAGGCTGTTACAGGCACTAGCTTGATTCATGCTTAACTGCCATCGTATAGAAAAATGGAATTAGTAGTCACTCCATCGTTCGGAAGAGAACTTCACAGCTCCCACAAGATTGATCAGTCATGTGAAGGAATTCACTAAGGTGAGGTCTAAGGCCACTAGGTGCTACTGCAAACCCACTAAGGTGATGTCTGAGGCCACTAGGTGCTATTGCAAGGCCACTACGGTGATGTCTGAGGCCACTAGGTGCTACTGCAGGCCACTAAGGTGATGCCTAAGGCTACTACAACACCACTAAGGTGATGTTTAAGGCCACTACCTGCTACTAAAAGGCCACTAAGGTGGTGTATATGGTTACTAGGTGCTACTACAAGGCCAGTAAGGTGTCATATCTAAGGCCACTAGGTGTTACTAGAAGGACACTAAGGTGATGTCTAAGGCCACTAGGTGCTACTAGAAGGACACTAAGGTGATGTCTAAGGCCACTAGGTGCTACAAGGCGTGTGGAGTGAGGTCACGCCCATTAGTCAGGTTCTGACAGGGAGTATGTATAACACATAGGTACCCTCCACTCCTGGCTCAAAACTGATGAACCGCAGCGCACAGAGCGGGGTCTGGGGGATTCATAAATCTGCAGTCAAAGGTGACTTCAGACTTATCGTTTTAGACTGGACAACCCCTTTAAGGAATAGAGAATAATGTGCTCCATTTTAAATTTTAGTAACAAGGAACCCAAATGTGACACCATTTTTGTAGGTTTAGAAAACGACAAGTATTTCAATTCTTAGGCACATAGTCAAGATTAAGATGTCAATAGGATTCCTCCTACTAATAGCTATGACGGCTGCAGGTTATACCCATCTTTCTAAAATATTTTCATTGTCCCGATGCATCTGAAATGCAAAACCAAACTGCACTAACACCCCGTATTAATACCGTTGTGTCTAATAGGACCATGCAGACCAATGCATTTCAAAGGTAACAAACTGCAAAACTTCTAAGGCCAGTACTAAGAAAGGGGACTTATATTCCTTTGAGGGGTGTTTTAGGGAGGGAATATACTTTGCCTCCATCCTTCTCTTCAGAAATGATTGAGAAACTTATGTCATGTTCCCACGTTGAGCGTTTGGTTTTTGAGGTCGCAGATTTTTTGCACCTATTAGACATTTAGGTTACTTGCATTTTTTTCCCATGCGTCTTTATGGCAGGATTCTGCTGCTTTTGTCTCCTTCTGGTATGTCATGTCTAGAGATGAGCAGATCAATTTGTGGAACTCCCCATCCAGTTCTGTAGCATCGGTCAGCTGGATGGGAACTCTGCAAATCTCCGACCTTCATAGCTGGCGTGATGTCATCTGAGCAGCATGATCCACAGATGACCAATCAAAAGCTGCACCCTGGATGCCAGAAGGTAATAGATTGACGGCTCTTCTGTTTAGCCGCCAGGTAGCCCTAATCGATCCACTCATCTTTAGTCATGTCTTAAAAACAACTACTTTGTTTTGGACACTAGCTGTTACTTAGCCAAGATACCGCTCTATTGATAATAAAACTGCATGTAAGCCATATGTGACTGACATTTTGGATATTTCCCAAATGCACCACAGGTCAGTTAACACTTCACAAAATAAAATTCACAGTGGGCAGAAGACTTCTAGAAATCCTTACTACGACACTTTCAACTGGAAAATGTTGAATTTTTTCTTAGCATCAAAAACGCACTCAGCGTGGGAACGTAATGTCAAAAACGCACCAATTACTAGTGAACTTGGTATTAAACTTTGTGCCACCTATTGGAAGTAGCAATTCTACAAGTCAATGTCGACCCTTTAACGAGCCGTGTCACATGACTTAGGATAAGGGTCGACATAGACTTGCAGGATTGCTACTTCCAATAGGTGGCACTAGAGTTCTAGTTCGCTTACTCTCTGAAGAGACAATTTGCATAATTAGATATAAGAAAAGAAACATCTGTTTAGGGACCGTGCACACATTGTGTTTTTTCTGCACACTTGTCACAAAACCTGAAGGATTTCCTAGTACCAGCAAAGTAAATGAGATTGCTGAAGTCTCATGCACACGTTGCTTATTTTTCACTTACAGAATAGCAGCACATTTAAATCTGCCATATATCAATCAGTTCAGCAGTTGTTTTTTTTTATTAAATCACACACTGTGTTTCCCCTCTTTCCCTTCCCCATAAGGTCTTACAAATCTTCAGGATTATCTTAACATATTAATACATTAATTTTCTTACTGATTTTTCCTGTAATTGGGGCTGGCCCCATTACTGATCTATTCCTTGTTGCAGATGCCATTTTTGCCTCCTGGGTGGCATAACAGAGCTGCCTGGATCTCTTGGGAACCAACAGTTCCTCTTCCCTTCCTACAGTCAGTGATAACATTACCACCGAGTCTGGAGGAGGAAGCACTGTCAGTTCTTACTGCTCTGTTTACATAAGCATTGATTGAGTGATGTGCATTCAAACATCACTAATCCCAACCTCCCATTCCCGTTTCCAAGACTTCTCACAAGCTGCACCAATTCTCTGGAAGGCACTACCCAAGACAATGCAAATAATTCCCAATATTAACAGTTTAAAACATGGCCTAAAAATGCATTTCTTTAGACTGGCTTATAACTGGCTTGTACCTATTCTCATTTTGCCCTTATAAAATTTTCTTCCATATCAGCACCCTCGTAGCATTTGTTCCATGCACTTAATAGCTCTCTGTATCTGTACTGTACAAATGCTGGTTGATGAACGGTTCATGCAGCGTTAAGTGAATACCCTATTATATTAATGGCTGGACTGTACAATTCAAGCACTTTTAACCCCCCCCCCCCCCCTTTGTAAGCTTATGAGCAGGGCCCTCACTCTTCTTGGTATCTGTTACTGTGTAATGTCTGTACAAGTTCCCTCTATAATAATGTAAAGTGCCACAGAACATGCTGACACTATAGAGGTAAAAAAAATCATTATCATCAATGGAGTAAGCATAAACCATGGTTATCTTGTCTCTGGAAAGTCTGCCTGTGTCGGACATCCAGCTTCCCACCCCCGCAGCTGCTTGATCTCATATAAACTGCTAACACTGCATTGAGGTTTTAGAACGTCAGTGCAGAGTTAAGCGTGGACTGCCCGGACGTTTATAACATACGGGCAGTCCAGAAGTAGTTAAACGTCCCATTCCCACCGCAGTACTGTCATCAGCTTCAGGGCATTTTAGTTGAAATCTCCATCTGTACATTCTTTACTGGCAGTGGAACAGTTAATCACTGGAATTTCATGCAACCATGTCACAAAGCACATTTTACAACGCGACCCAAAATGATCCAGAAATAAAATTAATATCCTTTCAAATGACATAATCCCTTATTACAAGAACGGCATGTACTATGCATACCAAAACTCATCAAAAGAACATTTGGGGCAAGTAGCGCCTGAGGGAAGAGGCTGTCAGTCACCGGTGCAGACACTATTCTGACACTAGATGCGACAATCCCACATGATCAGCAGTCTGTCACTCTGACAAATTGCAGGAATGCCTGCAATCACAACTCCCAGCATACCCACACTGGGAGTTATGATCTCGCCACAGCTGCCGTCACCGGTAGCAGATCGCAGATGTACAAAATAGTTTGCACAATCAGCCAATTTTATTTGAGAACTTCAGGTTATTTGATATCGTATGTCTTAAAGAGACATTTCCGTAAATGATAAAGTATTCATTAAAAGGGATTATTGTACACAAAGAGAGTGACGGTAACAGTCACTTTTTCCCGGAGCCTTTCACAGATTAATGAACAGACGGCATTTGAAAAAAGTCTTAAGTCAGACATCTTCATTTGTCTACTTTATTATCAAGATTAATATTAAAGTATTAAAGAGGCTTTATTTGTTCTCGGGGAGCAGGAAACGGCTGCTAGTTAAATTCACATTACCAGGGCATTTAAATATTTGACTTGTCCCTGCTGCATATACAAATTTCAGTCTGATGCCTTAGGCGTACAAATCATTTCCTCCGTCCCCGGCTCCAGCAAATACACAAATCATATAAATCTGTGCTCTACAAAATGTACTTTAGAAGGAACATTAAGCCTGGAGACGCAACGCAATGTCACCGCACAAAAAAATGACAAAATAAAATAATCTGCTAAATAAAGTGCATCGTGTATTTGTAAATCTGGACAAGATTTTATTTAACATTTTTATTGCTTATTTTTTTATTTAAATGTTTGCAGCATTAATTTTTTCAATTCAGCATACACCAGTGATTTTTCCTTTCTTTTAATTAATGATTTTCAGTGCCTAATATTTCCAGTGCCTAACACCTGGAGTTAAAATAAATCATTCTCAATTTGCTTAATTATTAATTCACATTGTTTTATTATTTTAAAGTAAAACAACTTACAAAAAAAAATATGAAATAAAAATTAAAAGTACAAAAATATTTTTTCTAACAAAGTCAAATAAATCTTTTAGAATAATTTTCTATACAAAGTTTGTAAAAAAAAAAAAAAAAAAAAAAGTACAAATTTAAATACAAGGTATGCAAAGACTTAAAGGGGTCTTCACAAATTTTGATAAACACATTTTGTAATATAAAAAATAAAGAAACCTGCTGCAAAAGTGGGTTCCACACTGAAAGATTACATGACTGTCCATTTATTAAAAGAAGTTCCCTTTCCATGTATGGTCTCAGAGACGAGGACTTTTTTTTAAAATAATGTGGTCAGTTCCACTCTCAGCATCCCTAACAAACCGATAATTCTGAAAGGAGAAGCCACGGCAGGTCGGGTATTCTTGTAGCTACTGCCGCCGAAAAAACATGCGGTGTTCAATGGCAATTATTCAGATGAATGGATGTCAATGTAGTACAAGGACAGCTGGATTTCACTAGAATGAGAGTGGCTCATAAAGAGCCACTCTCTGTTCTGTCTCAAAGATGGGAGTCCTCTATGAGAAGACCTGTGTTGTCTAAATGGCTCCAGTCTTAGAGATGAGGTTGGCCAGATATTCTTACATTTATAATTACATAATCCCAGTAAATTCACAAATTATACTTTCTACAAGTCAATCAGGAGTTACAGTAGGTGCTACTGCTACTTTGGCTTTAGAGTCAGAATGGACTATTACACTTTCCCTACGCACTAATGCTTCTTCCCAGGGACCCTTTCCCTACGCACTAACCGCTTCTTCCCGGGGACCCTGTTTTTCTACGCACTAAAAGCTTCCTCCCAGGGACCCTATTCCTACGCACTAACAGCTTCTTCCCGGGAATCCTCTCCCTACGCACTAACCGCTTCTCCCCGGGGACCATTTCCATACGCACTAACCGCTTCTTCACGGGGACCCTTTTCATACGCACCAACCGCTTCTTCCCGGGGACCATTTCCATACGCGCTAACCGCTTCTTCCCTGGGACCCTTATCATATGCACTAACCGCTTCTTCCCGGGGACCCTTTTCATACGCACTAACTGCTTCTTCCCGGCGACCCTTTTCATACGCACTAACCGCTTCTTCCCGGGGACCCTGTTTTTCTACGCACTAACAGCTTCTTCCCGGGAATCCTCTCCCTACGCACTAACCGCTTCTTCCCGGGGACCATTTCCATACGCACTAACCGCTTCTTCCCGGGGACCCTTTTCATATGCACTAACCGCTTCTTCCCAGGGACCATTTCCATACGCGCTAACCGCTTCTTCCCTGGGACCCTTTTCATATGCACTAACCGCTTCTTCCCGGGGACCCTTTTCATACGCTCTAACTGCTTCTTCCCGGAGACCCTTTTCATACGCACTAACCGCTTCTTCCCGGGGACCCTTTTCATACGCACTAACCGCTTCTTCCCGGGGACCATTTTCATATGCAGCTAACCGCTTCTTCCCGGGGACCATTTCCATACGCGCTAACCGCTTCTTCCCTGGGACCCTTTTCATATGCACTAACCGCTTCTTCCCTGGGACCCTTTTCATACGCACTAACCGCTTCTTCCCGGCGACCCTTTTCATACGCACTAACCGCTTCTTCCCGGGGACCCTTTTCATACGCACTAACTGCTTCTTCCCGGGGACCCTTTTCATACGCACTAACCGCTTCTTCCCGGGGACCATTTCCATACGCGCTAACTGCTTCTTCCTAGAGATGCTGTAAACAGTTAAACTGAATGTATGAAAATATGGCTGTGCCACAACAGTCCATGGGTTGCATCTAGTATTGCTGCTCTGCTGCATTGAAGTGAATAGAGCCCAGTTGTAATATCATGCACTACCAGTAGACTGGTTAGCACTGTGTTTTGAAGAAAATCATTAAAAAAAAAAAGTAATAATCCTGCTCAACCTCTTTAAATAAAAATAAATTGTGTAATCTTGGCACTACCACTCACACCACATGCTAAACTTATCAGCTTCCATGGAGTACTGGTATCAGCTGACTTTCATAGGTGAATGTGGAAGTTTTCCCCAGACGTTATAGATCCTATTCCGAAGATAGTTGCTGCATAGTTCCTAAAGTAACTAAACCATAATTAAACCCAAAACTTCTCCTACTACTATATTTATTTCCAATCCACTCTCCTAACCCCTCATAATATCATGGGTGACCCCTATATCACAGCAGTACGATCCCCAGACTTATTACCACCACTAGAATAATCTCCTCGAGCATTCCTACCACTTAGAGTAATGTCAGACTACATTAGCTACTTTAGAAAACTTTACCTTTTCTTGACAGACAATAAATGTCACATGAAATCCTGAAATATCAGTCTAATCCCTCCTGTAAAATGGTATTTATAAGATGCCGGTTGTTGGCAATTCCTTTTAGATATACAATTGTAGCTAAGGGCTGTTCATTTTTAGTTTTACAGAAGAGAAAAAACTCGTGGGTATTTTTTTTCCCCAAAGAAGGTGATGGTTAAAGGGATATTCTCATCTTGTCTTCATAAGCACAGCACTCCCCGTCCCCTTGCTTGAAGGGGCGGTGCGCTCCTGATTGACAGTCTGGACAAGAGGCATAATCGCTTCACTATCCCAAACTGCAAAAACCCTGAATCTGAAGCCTCTATAGCATTGGAGGAGCACAGGGACACTGAAGGTGGCCGGATACAGATCAGCGCTCTATGGGAAAGAGCCTTTACCAGCGGTGCTCCTTACTCTAAGAGACCGGCCACTACGGATAAAATCAGAAAGAGACAGAATTTTTAATAAGCTAAAATGTTGCTTGATTTTACAACTACTTTGCCATTTTAACTTTTTCAGTGATGAGAATTGCCCATTAATTGCAAAGTTGGAGGATGTTGGGAAACCGTTAATAGGAAACTATATAACATCCTACAAATAGGGAAGAGTATTGTATATGACAGGCTTATCGTGAGGAGTGGTGGCTTTTACCGAGACTACCTGGATACACTTACAGGGCTTCTGGGGCTGAAAGCATCTGTAGCTCAACAGATGGATTTTGTAAAATAAATTACCAAGAATTAGAAGTCCAATTCCACAGAAAAATGTTTCTTGTTCCCCTCAATCAGCTGAAAATGACTTGACTTATTGTTTCTAATAGCAGTACAATAAAGTATTTTAATATTAAGATAAAACTGTTTCACACTAGTAAATGTAAGGTTAAAAAAAATAAATAGTAATCAGCCCAAATACTGTAGGTTTTTGTTTTTAAATCAAGTCCCTCACTTATATTTCTGTAATGTTCTAGACATGGTTATCTTCTAACCATCCCTCCACCAACTTGAAGATTGTCCTTAGGCTTTAAGACCATGTGATTGCTGGATCTGTATAACTGGTGGGATATCGGTCTCTTTTTCTTCTTTCCAGATGAGGTTTTGACGGTCTCCTTTGGTGGTGGTGGCATGGGAATAGGCTTCCATGGAACGGGGTTATAAAACCCTGGAGCAGGATAAGAACTTCCATCATAATAACCTGAAGCAAAGACATAAGAATAATTTATTCCAGAACTTGTCTGGAGGACTTGACAAAAAAAAATTGTGCAATGCTTTATTTTCCCTGTGGTGGCGCTGCTTGGAAATTAAACGCTGAACTCGACAGTTGTTCTCTGGGGACTTCAGCTTTGGGACACCCCGTCACTGGGCTGAGTTTCATAGGAGACCATGATTTTCCTATAGTAATATTACGGTATTGCAGTATATATTATCAGCGATCGCAAAGGACAAAAAAAACTGCTGCTTTTCTGTTGCTGCATTTCACACTAATAATTCAATAAAAAGCGATCAAAATGTAATATGGACTCAAATTACCGTGTATTGAAAAAATGTCAGCTCAGTGCACAAAAGAACAACCCCCTGCATAGCACTAAGGACAGAAAAATGAAAAAAGTTGGGGGTCTCAAATGGTAACTCAAATATTTTATTTTTTTTTCTAGAAATTTCAGATTTTTTTCACCATTAAAAGAAAAAATATATATATAAAAAATTATACATAAACAACACAACTGTACAAGTTTGGTATTGCTGTAATCATGCCATGTTGGCAGGTCATTCTTACTGCACAATGAATAATGTAGAAACAAAGATAAAAAAACGAAGAGAAAAACTTTTTTTCACAAAGGGTGCACTTTTCTTTTTTAAATGCCTGGTGCCATTCAAAACTACAAACTCATCCTGTGAAAAAACAAGCCCTTGCTCAATGGCTGTGTCAACGGAAAAAAATTTATGTGGCTCTTAAAATGAAGAGTTCCCGGGCTGTTAAGGGGATCAAAGCACCACTCCGGTGTTTTGGCTTTTTTCAGTGATGGAGTGGCTCTTTAAAACGTAAGCTTCCTGCCCCCGGTCTTATACTCACCTTCTGGCAGCTTCGCCTTTTACCGATGCCGCCCCGGTGCGGTCCTGAAGTGCCATCTTGTGCCTCTAACTTCTGACTGGCCGGAAGTCAGAAGTTAAGTCACAAAGGCTCAATGCAAGTCTACGAGAGCCTGAACGTGGCCAGAACGCTGCTCTCAGACTTGTATTGAAAAGTGACCTCCGGCGCCCTCCATGAAACACTGGAGCGAAGCTGGGAAAGGATAAAGGGGGCGGCAGGCGAGTATGAGACAGGGGGCAGGGAATTTCACGCCACTCCAGCAGTGCAGTAACAAAATAAATAAATAACGCCGGAGTGGTGCTTTCGAGGACTATTTAGGTGAGCACCCCGGGTTTGGTGCCACCCTGTGCTGCGATCCTAATTCATGCAGGTCTGTGAGAAAGTGGCAACAATTTGTTTCTGAGGACTTAGTGAAGTATTGCCACCTTGTTTTCTGCTCAGGATGGGTAAAACTACACGTGCGCCAGGAAGGTCAGAGATGGAAAAATGTGCACAGCATTAATCTGCAAACAACATGTGTAATCCTCATCAGTTCTCTCTTCTTACACATAAGCTATTGTTTGGCAAGGAATCATTGGTAAGCCTCATCTGTATGATTTATTTAGATTGTCTCTCTCTGTCTTTCAACGGACCATGAAGGTTATCTATCTGCCAACCAGGAGTACGAGTGTGACAAAGATACACGTCGTAGCAAGAGCCAAACCCAGAGGCAGAGAGCGAGTAGCTGGCCCCGGACTGACTATCGGCCATCCTGGAGGACCAGTGGTTGACAGCAGGAATGTGTGAAGCTCACAACGTCAGGGCGTCTCACCCACGAGGACGCGGCACCAAACACTTCACAGCAGACCTGACTGTAAGCTCTGGCATATGTTATGCACAGGGCTGGGGGGTGTTCGAGACGCCAATGGAAACTGTCAGCACTTTATGAGCTTCCAACAAAGGTATGAAAAGCATGCCTGGCCTGACTCCACTCCAGAAAGCCAGTAAATGTATTTACCATGCATAAAACACTATAGCTTGTAAAACTGTACATGGAAAAATCATTGTTCATTTGCTTCTAGGCTTGTAAAAAAAAAAAAAAAAAAAGGAAACGTGATATTAAAAGAAAACTATATATACATACATTTACCATCAACAAAATGAGAGAATATTAATTATAGGTCGTCCTCCTTATTATATAAAGGTTGTTTTACATGGAAAGATAAATGGGTAAAATAAGCGCCAGTCTACAATAAAAGCAAGTGGGTAACGTGGGCGATAATGGTATGCTTCTCCTAACTACGACTGGTCGGGAGCTCGCTCACTTGTTCTCCTGTCTCCAGCACTAACCACAGATCCCTACCATGCAATCAGAAGTACTAAAGACAAAAGTTACAATTCATTAATGAACGAGCAAAACATATCGTCCATCATTCACTCGCTGCACATTCTACATGTGGACGAGTATTGGGAACATTCACTTGATCTAAAGATCTGTCACATACTAAAAGCCACATGTAAACATCCCTCAAAGGTGTTGTCCCTTTTCTGAAAGTCCCAATACCTGCATGGCATTTTTTTTTTTATATATAACAAAGCATGCTTTATTCACATTCCCAGGTCTTCAGCCGAGTCTCTGCCTCTGTTCCTGGGGACTAATACTGACTCCAATACATCAGCAGCATGGCAGCCTTTCTGAGAGCTCAGCAGCTCCGAGGGGGCGTTCTGTCCATAAGGAAAGAGCTGCCGAGCTCACTGATTGACTGCAGCGCTGACATCAATATCACTCACCAGAAGCAACGGCAGAGACTCAGCAGTGGACCTGCTTCTTTGTTTTGTTGTTTTTTTGGTATCAAATGGCATCTGAGAACTGGGATTTTCGGAAAGTGGACAACCCCTTTAAGCGGTTGTCTCCATGTAGACGCAAACACAGAGCTAGCAGAATGACTAGATTATCCGGTAGATGAAGATTAGGTTAATTGTTTCTATAAAACAGGACTATTTGGACTGTGCTCTTCATCAAACCTCCTAATTCTTTACATAAAGGGACAATTATTCATCAGCTGAATGGGTTAGACGAGAATATGTCATCATTCAATGAACACAAGAACCCATTGGGACCCTTCCTGATCCTGAAAAGAGGACATCACAGCCTTTTCGGTATTTTTCTGGAACGATGGTGCCCACAGCCGACAGCCATTCAAGGAACTTCAGAACATCTCAAATCAAATGAATGAGGTCATGTTGCAATTCCTGGAGCTGCTGCCCCTTCTGTTCAAGGATCGGGGTGGGATCTAGCAACCTGGCTTCCACAGATAGCGAAGGGATGGTATGTCAAGTTATACTAAAGCAAGTGTGCGCTCTGGACATCCGGTGCCCACTGATATGCGGCTTCTCTACTCTACTAGCTCCTATAACATGGAATGCTTTAAAGGATTACTTCCAACATTAGTCATTACCTGTTTACAAGATAGATGAGAACATGCAAATCATTGGAGGTCCGAGCACCTGGACTATCACTTATCCCAAAAACTGGACTCTGGATTGCTCCATCAAAACACGGTGGTGGCTGAGCCGCCCAATCATTCTCTATGGGACTGCAAAAAATCCAAGAGCTCTTCTTGCCATTTCATCACAGAGAATGAATGCACCAGTGGCACCCATGTATGGCCTCTGCTCTATGCCGACCACACTCATCAGACCTAAGGTGCCATATTGTATGTCCTGTCGGGTACACACCTGTTAGTTTCCCATTGACATATCCATAGCTGTTCAGTGCCGGACGTGGTTTGTTTTTTGCCTGTTCCAACCATTCCTTGAACATCCGCTCTGCCTTCTCCTTCTTCTCTTTTTGCTCAGTAAAACGATTGTCTTCTTCATCCTAGACAGAAACAGATCAGATACCTATTTCAGCTTTCCCTGTCCCCTTCTCTATAAGATCTGATGAATAAAGGAGCATGAAACATAGCAGCAGACATGTTGTAGACCTCATTCAGAGCGGAGGGTCCAGCTAGTGGCACCAGGTAAGGCCTGTGATGGACGCTTCCCAGCTAGCGAGAGCGAGGTGGATTCTCTGCAATCTGCAGGGTCTGTTTCCGATCATTGCACAGTTCATTAGAAACATGTAGGCTGCTCTGCAATCCCCCTCCAGGCCTTATACCTCCGTGCACGCTCTTTTTTGCCCTGTTACAAAGGCTCCATAAATGTGGTCATGGAACTTATTAATATCCTCTCCATTCCCAGTAGGGCTTGTAATTCATTGCTACAGGAATGTGCTGCACACGCAAAATGGTGAAAGGGAAAAATACATAAAAAATAAAAAGATGGACCTTCCGGAAGGGCTACTGCAATCACCATGAAAATGACATTTTAGTTAGAGCTTAACTATGAGACCGCACTACCTGCTCAGCAAAAAATTAATTTTTTGGGGGAAGGGAACTAGTGATGGGTAATTCTTCCTATGTATGTGAACTAACATATTCTGGTCATAGCATTGCATGAATGTGTAATGTTCCTGTGCCGTGTGTGTATGGAACAGAGCAGCGTCCCCTAATAGTCAGAGGGGCACAACTGGGAGGGTAACGATTATAAAGGTACCATACTACGCCGACGCATAAAGCCAGAAACCAGACAAGTACAGATCCAAGTGGAAACCTCTTCACAATACAAGACCCACATGATACGTGATCAGTATGAGGTTGGTGGGGGTCCCACATCCGGCACCCCCAATGATCAGCTTTGAACTTAGCTGGTACCCCATTATTAGAAGTCTGCCATTAAGCATCACACGATACTCACCTTTTGCCTCCTCTTCCTCTCCTGCTCCTCCTCGTTTTTCTTCTTCAGCCATTCTTGGTATCTCTCTTTACTCTTCTCTTCTATTACCTGTCTCTGCCGTTCTTCCAACGCTTTCTCCTGCTTCTCTTTCTGAAGTTTCTGTTCCTTCTCTTTCCTTTCCTGAACGAGTAAGGAAAACATCATTACGTCCATTGTAGAGCTGACAGCTTTCTGCTCCAAATAGAAAAGCTCACCTCCGATTTTCGGGAATGTATAAATATATCCTAAAGCAAAAACCAGGCGGAAATTATGTGAACACGTGAGCGGGCAGAGAACATGAAACTCCAGGACCTCGGTAGAGCAGGATTCTGTCCCAACATCATATGTTTGTATCAAATCTAACTACTGGATAAAGTAAGGATGTGGAAATCCTACTTAGAGGGGGCGTCCTCCATACCATCAGCTGACTGCGGCGAGCCCTTCTCCATGCGAACAGATGATTTTGCTGAAGGAAATCATGGCCAGAGATGATCCCTGCAGAGCCACTTCAAGGGATGGGTAGTAATACACAAGTCATTCAGATGAACGGCCACCACTAAAATTTATACACCCCCCAAGTTATTAATATGACAGTGTACTCATTTAAAAAATGAAGTTGATCCCTAAAGCAATAATTTAGAAGCAAGAAATTGTGTAGAAATACTGTATATAAGTGACTGGAAGTGGATTGGGGTGTGAGGATGCACTTACAGCTCCATAAGGAATACAGCATGAGGCCGAGAAGCTGTAAGTGCGTCGTCACATCTAAATGCATTCACAGATACATATATTATATTAATATTATATACACACACTCAAAAACACAATTTCTCGCTCTTAGAGCATTCCTATGGAGTCATAAAAAGATCAACTTGCTAATTCTTTAAAAAAACTACAGTCATTAATGGTTTGGGAAGGGAGGGGGAGAAATTTCAATTAATACCTGGACGTCTTGAGTCCACCAGAATGGGAGATGCTTCCCTGAACAGGGCTCCCTTTGTGAGTCAGATCATAAAGTCAAAGCAGGTGACCCCAACCCCCACCACCACGATGACAATATGTACAGGTGTTGTCTTCATGTAAAATCTCTTTAAAAAGTATTTTATTACAAGCCTATGTAATGGAACAGTACATATGATATATGCTTCTAATGTTGGGGCTCACAGACATATCAGTACCATAGATAAAGGGAGAAGGGGAAGAGCTTAAAAAAAATAAAAAAAAATAAAATGGCTTACAGAAAACCCAAACAATAAGAAGGATCCCCTCCCGATCCCCAGCTTTGCCTTAGAACACTGGTTCTGTAGATTGTGTTTTTGGCGACATTTTGGAGGGCTTCGTTTTTCATGCATACTGAATATGTATTAGAAGGGGATCCCATTTATTGCTCGTTTTTCCTGTAATTTTATGCTCTTAATGTTGCAAACGAATAAGAATTATTGGACCACTCATTTCGTTCAGGGACCTGGTGGGGTATAAAACCACGAACTATAACCATCTATCAAAGTTCATCAACGATTCCATTTTTCCATGAAATGACTTTACGTAGTATGCATACAGGCTAAAAGGTGCTGTCTGTAATGGTCAAAGTCATAGTATTACAGGTTACATACATTAATTGTAGCTGTAGTACCGTATCTGACCCATCTTAAAGCTATATAATCATAGGTTTTTCCTACATTGGCCATTTGATCCAAGTGTTTGGCATGGAGACTCTATAATAATGTTGCACCTATTGATAATGGACTCAATTCATTTCACGGCACATACAATGATATTCATTGCTTGACCCCATTATTGCTCACAGCAATGTACCACATAGAAAAAAAAAAAAATTAAATTAGACTGAATATTTTTCCCAAACCCTGCAAAAGGAAATTGAGTTTTCCTTTGCACAGTCCAAGTTCACAAGGGCACATTTATAGAATTGTCTTTGGATGCCCTGCGTGCTACTTTACGCTTCCCTCTCGCCCTCCAGACGGAAAAAGTGAACAAAAATACTTTTTTTTTTTCTTTTCTAAGAAATTCTTTCAGGTCCATTCATTTAGAGCCGTTGCATGTCTCGGTGTAATCCCTCGCTTCCTTTTTTATTTGTTCTGCTTCTTTACATTCGGTGGAGCCAGAGCCATTTCATGACATTGAAGCTTCGGATTTGCTAATTATACCCTTAGCGAAAGGCCCCACCAGCTTCTTGGAGCCACATTAACTAATAGTTGCACTAGCAGACTGGCTGTTTGCCAGCGGAGATAATTGCATCTCCTTTCATTGTCACAGCTCCGCGAGGCTCTCGGCCTCATACCTCATCTTCTGCTCTGTGGAAACACCTGGTACACTTTATATGCAATCTCAATAGATATAAAACAATCTTTCACATACTTTACAAAAATTTATAGGCAGCACAGTTTCCAAGATGGCTTTTTAGATAAATCATCATAATCCTTTAATCATAGGGTTTTAAAACAATGCCCAACAATTACTCATGCAGTCAGCTCTTGTAAATGATCCCACACGTTAAGACTCTAGGCTTCTAGGTTCCAGTTCATGGAGGAAAAGCAATAATGAGAGGACCCGTGGTATTTTTTTTTATTTTTTACTTCAAATAACTAGGAATTTATGTTGCTCTAAAAATATTCATCCATGATATTTGGCTAAATTTATCGTATTGTGATGTAATCAGGCCAACCGATCACGTTAAGACCAGTTGACCATGGAAATTTACTACTCAAAAGGAGAAAAGAATCAGTCTACACGTGTAAAGATAGCCATATATGCTCATTCACCCAACAGCTAATACCAACACATATTCTACGACATCTTCAGCCAGGATACTCCCATAAACATTAGATGGCTGGCCAGTTCCACCGTCACGTAGGTGGCATCAGCCAATGTCAATGCAATGTGTAGAAGACCTTAGAAGGAAGTCTGGTGAAAGCCCCAGTTTGGGTGATCTGCCAATGTCAATGCAATGTGTAGAAGACCTTAGAAGGAAGTCTGGTGAAAGCCCCAGTTTGGGTGATCTGCCAATGTCAATACAATGTGTAGAAGACCTTAGAAGGAAGTCTGGTGAAAGCCCCAGTTTGGGTGATCTGCCAATGTCAATGCAATGTGTAGAAGACCTTAGAAGGAAGTCTGGTGAAAGCCCCAGTTTGTGTGATCTGCCAATGTCAATGCAATGTGTAGAAGACCTTAGAAGGAAGTCTGGTGAAAGCCCCAGTTTGTGTGATCTGCCAATGTCAATGCAATGTGTAGAAGACTTTAGAAGGAAGTCTGGTAAAAGCCCCAGTTTGTGTGATCTGCCAATGTCAATGCAATGTGTAGAAGACTTTAGAAGGAAGTCTGGTGAAAGCCCCAGTTTGTGTGATCTGCTAACTATCTCTTGTACATTGAGATATCCTGACTCTTCTCTATCAGTGGAACAAATAAAATTAGTGGGCCTGCTGGACTTCAGGCTGACGAGTACGACTGCCGCTTAGTCCCCTCTTATCGAGGACTCATTTATGTTCAGCAGAGCATGCGTGTATGCGGGGGGTCAGAGAGACCATCGGTGGGCCAACAAGCGTTCAGCTATTCAGTATATGCCCACCTGAACCCATACAGTTATCTTTATAACTTATTTTTAGATCCATTAGGAGAAAAGCATAACATTTTGCAAAGAAGGAATATTAAGTGAGATCTAGGATGTATTTTCAAAGTGATCTCTAGCTCTTGAAATTTAGGTCAGGACACAGAGGAGTTTAGACCCGCTTGGAGAAAACCATGTAATAAAGAGAAAGGAATAGCAGATTTGTGGGTGAATATTTACATTGAGGCGTTACCAGAAGATGGTGTTCTACAATAAAGGTACCTATCTGTAACTGGCTGCAAGAAGCCCATAGATCTCCATCTCCACCAATACCAAATAAACAAGGAGCGGACCATTTGAAAGCCAACAAGTACCATACTTCAAGTTTGCCCCAAAAGCTTACCTTTATCATCAATTACTTCACCAAGACCAAAAATAATGTTTCTGGATCTCGTCAGAACTAGATGTGTGTTTACCAGAACATACATTACTTGGGACATACTGTCTCTATGCCTGCTCAGAAGCATGGATGTTGGCCAAACCCATGAATGTCACCAGGTCCTTGTATATGGGGACCTCCTGCCTCTCCTCCCCGATGTCAGGAGACATTGGGATTGGACATGTTCAAGGTTACAGTGTAAGTACAATAACCAAACAAAAATTATGGAGCAATAAACTGGAAGTAAAGCAGCAACAGCGAAGCCTCGCGAGCTATCAATGTATAAATTTATCACATCCATAGGCTCCCATTCCCCGACAGAAGCCTAAAGTATCCTTATAGCCTCCATTCAGCTGGCATATGTTCTATACCTATATTCTGCTGACAGACAGACAGCTGGGTAAAAAAAAAAAAACACGTAACTCATCATCAGTGTTAACCTCTGACTTGAGCACAGTGTGAATGCATTTTAAAAAGGGATTCTGTCAGCACAAAACAACTGATCAAAACCAGCACAGGAGGCGCTGGGTGCACAGTCCCCACCTGCTTGTCTGCAGTCTACCCCTGCCCTCCTCTGGCTCTTGCAAAGCAGAAGGTGTCATTCAAGAAAGCAGAGGCAGAGATCAGTGGAAAACAAGTAGTTGGGAAAATGCGCAGGACTGCGGAGCCATGCCAGGGGTGCCAAGAGTGCTCGTGCTTGGTTTGAACAGTCATTTTGTGCTGACATACTCCCTTCTTAAAGGGAATCCGTCACCCCATTTTAGGCCTATACGCTAAGGCCACCGCCATCAGGGGCTTATCTACAGCATTCTTTAATGCTGTAGATAAGCCCCCGATGTATCCTGAAAGATGAGAAAAACAAGTTAGATTATACTCACCCAGGGGTGGTCTCGGTGCGGTCCGGTCCGATGGGCGTCGCAGTCCGGGTCCGGTGCCTCCCATCTTCATACGATGTCGTCCTCTTCTTTGCTTCCTGTCACGGCTCCCGCGCAGGCGTACTTTGTCTGCCCTGTTGAAGGCAGAGCAAAGTACTGCAGTGCGCAGGGAAAGGTCAGAGAGGCCCAGCGCCTGTTAACTACAGTACTTTGCTCTGGCCTCAACAGGGCAGATAAAGTACGCCTGCGCCGCGACAGGAAGCAAAGAAGAGGAAGTCATCGGACCGGACCGCGACACCCATCGGACCAGAACCAGACAGGGACCGCTCCTGGGTGAGTGTAATCTAACCTCTTTTTCTCATCTTTCAGGTTACATCGGGGGCTTATCTACAGCATTATAGAATGCTGTAGATAAGCCCCTGATGGCGGTGGCCTTAGCTTATAGGCCTAAAATGGGGTGACAGATTCCCTTAAACGTTGATGGCAGGGATGGATTTTAGAATCGGTATCCTTGATCTGATGTAGAATTAGTGTTTTTTTCTCCAGATTCACCTTTTTACAACATTTACTGACAAGTCGTCAGCAAACACCATGGCGTTATAAGAAAATCTCTACATTTATACAATTTCCAAATCCGCCTTTGAAAGGTAATATTTCTATAGAAATCGGCGGTAAGTGCAGAATACAGACTCCAGTCATTTAGAGCATATCCACTGGGGTAACCGTCCACGGCAATCACGGCACTTACAGGAGATTATGACAGCACATAAAGCTAGGCAAGCGATGGGCAGATATTTACCAGCCTAGTTCAATAGCCGCATGGCTGCATCGTCAAAAAAACAGGCAGAAATTCTTTTCAGACAGGTCATTAGTAGAGCGGAGACGTGTCGTGTTTGCCCGGCCTGTTTCTTCTAGGCAAAGGCTCATTGTTCTCCTTTGATATATCTATGTATACTTGTAGGAGCCACACTGTGTACATTATATGTGGTGAACATGGACTTTTCATTTCTCTCACAATGCTCAAACCAGCAGCAAGTTGTTGCATGCCGCCCAGAAGATGGAGAGCAATCACATATCCATGGACGGCTATAGCAGGGTCGGTCCTGTTCAAAGATCTGGTTTATTTCCACCTACAAGCCAGATAACATCAAAGAACAAGGACTTGTATGCTTTAAGGATTTACGTTCTCACTTCTGCATGCAGTTCCTTTTGTTATGGAAGCTAGTCAACCATTATAATAATAATTACGAGAATAAATAGGAAAACATGTGATCAAAGAGAAATAGGGTAAAGCTGGAGAAACATCAGGAGCCGGGAAGTCAATGTGACGACATGAATTACTGCTGGCGGCTCAACTTTCAGGGATTTTATATTATTCCAATTAACGACCATGTTATGGCCCGATAGCTTCTGGATCTACCTTACGGGAAGACTGGCATTCAGGTTTACGGACTGTCCTGCGATTTAGTACTGTCCTTCAGAGCTACCATCCTTCTGAGGCCGGGTTCAGAAGGCCATATACAGACTGGAAAGCCTGGACTCACCCAAACCTAGAGGCTCAAACATTGTCACACACCTGCCCCGTGTATCCGAGGCTCCACTCCCCTCTCCTGGGTCCACTGCTCTCTGATGTGCTCCACATTGTGCATTTCAGGTTACATGGTGTAGATCAATGACAAAGTGGCCGGCTCTTTAAAAGATGACTGGCCACAGGAGAACATCTTCAGTTTGGAAGAATAAGCCTCCACAAGAAGTATGGCCATCAACCCATCTACAGACCTTGTGTAACAGGTATAGAAAAGATTTGCTCTATCCATGAGTGCTGATAGCGGTCATGCACTTGGTAACAAGCAGCAGCATAACCCTTTAAAGGACTTTAGTCTTCAAAGGCCTGGGGAGGTCAAATGATCAAGCATGTGGATATCCACCATGTCCAATCCCTCTTTCACAGGCTGCCTTCTGGGAGAGTCAGAGCACCCATCAACAATAGATGTTGGCATCATGTGTACACAGTCATGTTTATGGATGAGCGGTACTTCCATCTTTTTCCTTGCAGTGAGGTGCGAGCGTTGCCAGCCATGATAGGCTTCTCTGTTACTGCACATCCAGAGAAATCTGTCAATAATTGGCCGACGCACAGGGTATGGGATGGGGCACATATACCACGAATACAGCAGAATTATATACACCCAAGCTACAGCGCATTAACAAAAATGGCAGATCAGTCAAATCCGGGCAATTGTCACTGGTTTATGCAACACTCCGAGATTGTGGCATAAATGGATTGACATGATCCCTTTAAATGAAGTCTGTCTAAGCGTCAGTAAACTAGATATAAAATGGATTTAGCAGACTCGGCAGGTTAGTGCTTACTGAATGGGGAGACTGTAATGTTACATATCCCCTGTAGGGGCACGGGGGTCAAAAGTCTGGACCCAGAATAAGCTGATCACTGGTGGGCTACATATAAGGGGCTGCTCACAACAACCTCCAGTACCACCTCTACAAGACTTTATCAACTGCCTGATGTCACATAGGAAATTATCCCGATTGGGGGAGGCTTCCCAGTAAGCCAATGTCCGTCCTGGCTAGGCTAATAATTCAGAACAGGTTGAGCGGTTCGGTCACGGCTTGGACAGTGACTTCTAGGTTAGCCTCCTCCTATAGGTGACACTTCTCATTCATTTTAATAGAAAGCAACACTGCCAGGACACATTATATCCTTAAAATACAGAAAATGCCATCATAGTCTTTGTACGAACCACAGAAAGGAAAAGTCAAGTCCGTCAATATGTTCAAATGGCCAGACTGAAGCTTTATACGATTTCGGACCAATATGAGAAGACTGAACCCGCTGGAAAAAGCATGAAGGATGGCAACCGTCATAAACTCATGGAGGGCCCAGAAGAGCCAAGCAGAGGACTTACTCTGAAGACACGACGCAAGCTGTCAAAGTCCAAAACCCAGCGTCCTAACATATTGGCTAAGAGGGTTAATACTTTAGGAGGCTTCAGGTAAATTCACGGCTTTTCACTTCAGATCAGAAGATCTCCTGGCAAGATCCCCGAGCGGTTTTAGGTCACTGTAGTACTGTCCCGCATCAGGTACTCAGCATTGTATGAGTGGATGACTATTTTGAGCCTCCATCTGGCACACACATCCATACTATTGTCTCCACAAGCACATGATAGGTTGGGCAGTCACACCTTTACATACCAATGCCCTGTCTGAACACGCACTGCACGGCTCTCCAGAGCAGAGGAACGTTGTCCCACACTTGTGTATACGCTACGGTGTGACAGGTCTTGGTGTACAGGACCGGTGATGCCCTCAGCGGACGGACACAGACATCGGCATGGCCGGAGCACATGCTGCGACACACACAGGGCATGCCTCCTACTACAAAATACATATACCACACTAATATATCAGAAAATAACCATGGGTAAGACGACAGGGTCTATGACCAGGGGGCACTCACCAATCCATGCCCTATGTGCCGGGCCCACAGATGAGCCAACAACGACTGCTCACATTATATTCTCTTTCATTTAGTTTCACAAATTTGTGACACACTTACATGGTGTAATGTAATTTTACAAAACAGCAATAGAAGGATTTATTCCAACAATTATCAACACAGCAAATGTTGTATGCCTAATTAATACTCCAGAAATTAATTTTCAGACCATTAGCTTATAAATGAAGTATATAGCTTTTGTACAGTAATGACAGCATATAGAATGCCTTTAACAATTCTGTGTAGTAGATGTCTCTGAATCAGTATCCTTCCCCCTCTGGCAGCTGACAATATATTCCCATCTTGCTTTCCCTGCAGATAGGGTCGAATAATGATGATACAAGCCATGTCACATCCACAGTATACACTTCCATAGGAACCAATGAAAGTAGAATAAAATAAAACTTTGGCTAAGTGGTTCTGCGTGTAATGCCCATTAGTTATCAGGATATAGAGCTTCACAGTCCTAGCAGTGGAGACAGAAAATCCCTCAGCAGAGACATGGCTGTCAGGAGAGTGACTGTGCTTATCTGTCCATCCGCACACTGCTCAATAGGAGGGAGTGCACAATGGTATACATTTTGAACACCAGGTGGCGCCATACAGGGCAATTAAAAAAAAATGGTTCCAAACCCAAAGGCCTGCAGTTAAATGGAACCAGTCATGGCCGATAACATTAACCTGCATATATAGGGTTTATTTGAGATTAATGGCTTTCTGATAATACCTGGCCGCTGTACTGAACCCACTGCTCTCAGAAGAAAAAGAACTTTATTTCTCAGGGGAGCCGCCGGCTTTAAGCCATACAGTCGTGCCTGCACAATTACAGCCACCACTCGCACCACTGAGAGCGGTAGCCATAACCACGCCCCTGCGCTGGCTCCGCACTGATGCACCGTGAGCAGGCTGTCAGGGTCGGGTCGTGCTCTGTGCTGACTAATTGCTCCGGGTACAACTGCATAACTAATAGCAGTCGGCTCCTGGGAGAAATAAAGTTCATTTTCTCCCCAGAGCAGTGGACGCTGTATCGGGCCCGACGGGTTCTCCTTACAGTAACATCAATAATAACCTGGCAGTGATTGAAAATCAAAGCATAACTGGCTTAGGCGCCAGAGCAGCCTATCACAGCACAGATTTCATTTTCCAAGACACAAATTTACAATGTGCTTACATGGTGGGACATAAGGTGACAATATGGAAGCAAGAAAAAGCGTTTTGTGTGCTGAACTTTGAAAGAACGGGGTCTGTTGTGACATTAAGGCAAAACTTTCAGAATGAATGTGGTAAATGTGCTCCAGAGACCCCGGCATTACAGCATGGTGAAGCCAGTCAAAACCACTGGGGCTTTATGTCATGGGACAAGTCATGGACGCCCAAAGACTTCAGAGGAGACTGTGAACAGGACTGGAGCCCTGTATGAGCATCGTCCTAGAAGGTCGGCTAGGATGACTAGTATAGAACTACAAGTGGCACAAATCCCAGTATGGTGTATCTTACAAAATGTCTACGCTGTAAGCCATACAGATTAAATCTTCGGGAGCTGAAGCAAGACAACAAACTGAAATGCCATGGCTTTTGCATTGGATTGCAGCACCGATTGGAAGACGAGGAATTCATCAACAGGCCGGTGTTCACCAACGAGATTACGCTTCACCTCAGTGGTAACAGAGTTCACCACAAGAATTTAATTTGGGGCTCCATGAAATCATGTGCCCTTCTCAGGCTCATGAGGGACTCCCCAAAATAAACATGTTCTAGGGGTAATAAGCAGCTTGTGGACCCTTTTTTCTTGGTGAGGATATTGTCACCGTCCGCTCCTACCTGGACATCTTAAAGGAATGACTTCTGCCAGAGAGGATGATGTGCCAAACGCTGGCTATCAGCAGGAAGGCGCAGCTCCTCATTTCTATGTGGGTGTTGGCCAATACCAGAATGAAGCTCCACCAATATGTTGGATGAGCCGAGCTGGAAACAACAATTCCCTGTGAGACTACATCAAGGACTGAGGGTATCTGCCCCTCCCAGAAATGGATATGAATGACCTGAGACAACGCACCGCGGAAATAGTGTGCTCCATACTCGAGGAGCTGCTGGCATATGTCGGGACAGAACTGGACCGCCGACCAGTCATCTCCTATGCCACAAGTGGAAATCACTGTGAAAATTTGTAGTGTAAAACTTGAATCAATAGCGGGCTTTTCAAGTTGTTCTCTTGGCTATGGATACCAAGGTTAGAATTTTGACTCATCTTTTTTTTTAATTGCCCTGTATTATTTAATTATAGCTAAAAAATAATTCTTTAAAGACATATTAAACTGCATGAAGACGGAAAACACTTATTTTTATGATCTACACGATGAATATGATATTGAAATGGGTGGTCCTTTTGGGACAGCCAATCAGTGTAAGGCCCCATTCACACGGTCAGTATTTGACCTCAGTATTTGTATGCCAAAATCAGGAGACGAACAGTATAAAAGAAACACATCACCACTTCTGTATTTATCACCCACTCCTGGTTTTGGCTTACAAATACTGAGGTGAAATACTGACCAAACACTGAACGTGTCAACGTGGCCTAAATGGCAAACTAATGACCGAGTGCAGATCATACATTTTTAGCCTTGGAGGAGCGTTTCTGCACCTTTATTTTACAGATCGTGTGAGGTGGACCCTATAATCTCAGGCGATTATGGGAAATGTACGTTTTCAGTCCTTTCACAGTCTGGACGTTGCTGAGCCTTCATACTCCACAAACCTCACATGTCACTGCTAACAGTATAGATAAAGCCCATCCAAGACTCGTTCAGCTCTATATTGCTTGCAGTCAACAAGATAAATGACGGCTGGCAAAGGGATAAAGCATGAGATGGCCGAAAATAAAAATCATGTAATTATACTATGTGAGAGCCAAGACAGAAAGCCATTGTCCCGGACGGTGGTTAGGGTGACCTCGGAATATAGAAACAACAATATAATAAGTCAGAAGCGATCTGGAGTCCAACAAATTACAGTATTCACAGGAGGACAGCGCATGCACCACCGCCGAGGCCTTCTCTGGGCAACCCTCTGGGTGTCAATGCAATCTACACCAGGTCATGGCACTCCTTGTTACCTGCGACACTGGTGCAAGATGCAAAACACAGGGGCACATGCACATGTAGTTATTACACTGGGAGAATCTGTCCCGATGTGGACTTCATGGCTACCAACGCAGCCCTCTTCATCCTGTAATAGCTACATCGCTCTAAGCAAAGTGGTGATCCGGCAAAAACACAGCTCACAATCACAGAAAAGCTGTGTGCATGGGCCATGTATAGTTTGGGTCCTCAGGGGCGGGGTACATGTGAGCGATCGCTATCTCTGATGGAGGAAGGGGTACTGACTTATTTTCTTGTTATTTATTTTACACTTTGCACCTCCATAAGTTCATAATATTTCTTTGCAGGACATTTTAACAGTACATTTATTTTTATTTTCATTTCCGGTTATCCCCTGTAACTGGTTTTGACCCCGCAGTTCCTACAGAAACCCAGCAATCGCATGATCATTGAGGCTGGAGCGACGGCATGGCTATTCGTTGTGTCTATACAGCGAACGGGTAGACAGAGGTGGTCTCTGACAGCCATCACTCCTCAAGCAGTTTAGAACAGCGTTTACAGGAGTTTTCCAGGTTAGGGAAAATTTTTGGCAAGGAATGAAGCATGCCGAATCCTAACAGTGTGTATAATGCACAAATGTTAGGATTCGGCTCACCGGTTCAAGTGGTTGTCACATGAATGCAAGTATGACTTGCATAACTGGGAGTCACATGCCGACTAGCTCCTCTTCCTGCTTTTCTCTCCAAGCCTGAAAAGTCCATTTGAAGCAGACCTGTCACTAGATACCGTATTAGTGACCAGTTTTATTTTTCTCCCATTGCTCTCGAGTATTAGTTTTTTTCTTTTAAAAAAAGCCACTTCAAAGTGGGCGTGGCTCACAGGATCCTCTGGGGCGTGTCTTCGGGCTGCTCTGCATTATTACCATGTGAACCTAGCCCCATTGTAAAAACTATAAAAACTAGCACTAAATAAAAAGGTCCGTATCTCTAGAACTGTAAGGTGGATTTAAATAAATAAATATTATTATTATTATGTCTGTCTGCTATTTCATCCTTCTTTTCTGCTCGTTTTCTAAAACTGAACATGGACAAAACAGAATTCATCATCTTTCCCCCACCTCACTCTACCCCTCTACCCGACCTATCCATCAATGTCAATGGCTGCTCACTTTCCCCGGTCCCGCACGCTCGGTGCCTCCGGTGTTATGATTGAACTGGTGGTTAGGAGCACTAGAAATGACCAGATGAGCAAACTAGTAATACAGGACGAGCTCTGGGAAGTGGGAGCTCTGTTGACCGCAAGCCCTAATCCTATCACAACAACTAGAAATAGCCGTGGAGCGTTCCTGACTCTGCCTAGACGCCTCTTCACAGCCTAAGAGCTAACTACCCCTAAAGATAGAAAATACAGCCTACCTTGCCTCAGAGAAATTCCCCAAAGAAATAGGCAGCCCCCACATATATTGACTGTGAGTTAAGATGGAAGTCACAAACACAGAAATGAAACAGGTTTCAGCATAGAAGGCCAGACTTAACTAAACAGACTGAGGATAGAAAAGGTATCTTTGCGGTCAGCATAAAACACTAACAAAAAACCAC
This sequence comes from Ranitomeya variabilis, assembly GCF_051348905.1. Lineage (NCBI taxonomy): Eukaryota > Metazoa > Chordata > Amphibia > Anura > Dendrobatidae > Ranitomeya > Ranitomeya variabilis. Next base: position 507,767,938 of record NC_135233.1, read on the forward strand.
GCAGAGTGTGCAAAAGAAACCACCGCACCGACTCACGGCGCGGTGGTGCCACTCTGCATCCCAGAGCTTCCAGCTAACAGAACAAAATCATGATAGAAAGCTGGACAAAAACACTGATAACAAATAAGCTAGCAGAGACTTAGCTTTTGCTGAAGTAGACAGGTCATCTGAAAGATCCAAGAGAACTGAACCAGTACTAGGACATTGACAGCTGGCATCAAGTAAAGATCTGAGTGGAGTTAAAGCCAGCCAAGGCCTAAACGAGATCAGCTGGAGAAGGAACCTCAGACCCAGCAGCTCCACTCTCAGCCACCAGAGGGAGTCCATGAACAGAACTCGCCGAAGTACCATTCATAACCACAGGAGGGAGTTCGAGAACAGAATTCACAACAGTACCCCCCCTTGAGGAGGGGGTCACCGAACCCTCACCAGAGCCTCCAGGCCGATCCGGACGAGCCAAATGAAAGGCACAAACAAGATCGGCAGCATGAACATCAGAGGCAACCACCCAGGAATTATCCTCCTGACCATAACCTTTCCACTTGACTAGGTACTGAAGTTTCCGTCTCGAAATACGAGAATCCAAAATCTTCTCCACCACATACTCCAACTCCCCCTCAACCAACACCGGGGCAGGAGGATCAACGGAGGGAACCACAGGAGCCACATATCTCCGCAATAACGACCTATGGAACACATTATGGATGGCAAAAGAAGCTGGAAGGTACAAACGAAATGACACAGGATTAAGAATTTCAGAAATCTTATAAGGACCAATGAAACGAGGCTTAAACTTAGGAGATGAAACCTTCATAGGAACATAACGAGACGACAACCAAACCAAATCCCCAACACGAAGTCGGGGACCAACACAGCGACGGCGGTTAGCGAAATGTTGAGCCTTCTCCTGGGACAATGTCAAATTGTCCACTACGTGAGTCCAAATTTGCTGCAACCTGACCACCACAGAATCCACACCAGGACAGTCCGAAGGCTCAACCTGCCCTGAAGAAAAACGAGGGTGGAAACCAGAATTACAGAAAAAAGGCGAAACCAAAGTGGCCGAGCTGGCCCGATTATTAAGGGCGAACTCAGCCAAAGGCAAGAAGGACACCCAATCATCCTGATCAGCAGAAACGAAGCATCTCAGATATGTTTCCAAAGTCTGATTGGTTCGTTCGGTTTGGCCATTTGTCTGAGGGTGGAAAGCTGAAGAAAAAGACAAATCAATGCCCATCTTAGCACAAAAGGACCGCCAAAATCTTGAAACAAACTGGGAACCTCTGTCCGACACGATGTTCTCCGGAATGCCATGTAAACGAACCACATGCTGGAAAAACAATGGAACCAAATCAGAGGAGGAAGGCAATTTAGGCAAAGGTACCAAATGGACCATCTTTGAGAAGCGATCACAAACCACCCAGATAACTGACATCCTCTGAGAGACAGGGAGATCAGAAATAAAATCCATGGAAATATGCGTCCAGGGCCTTTTCGGGACCGGCAAGGGCAAAAGCAACCCACTGGCACGAGAACAGCAGGGCTTAGCCCGAGCACAAGTCCCACAAGACTGCACAAAAGAACGCACATCTCGTGACAAAGAAGGCCACCAAAAGGATCTAGCCACCAAATCTCTGGTACCAAAGATTCCAGGATGACCAGCCAACACCGAACAATGAACCTCAGAGATAACTCTACTAGTCCATCTATCAGGGACAAACAGCTTCTCCGCTGGACAACGGTCAGGTCTATCAGCCTGAAACTCCTGCAGCACCCGCCGCAAATCAGGGGAGATGGCAGACAAAATTACCCCTTCTTTGAGAATACCAGCCGACTCAGGAACTCCCGGAGAATCAGGCACAAAACTCCTTGAAAGGGCATCAGCCTTCACATTCTTAGAGCCCGGAAGGTACGAAACCACAAAATTGAAGCGGGAGAAAAACAGCGACCATCGAGCCTGTCTAGGATTCAACCGCTTGGCAGACTCGAGATAAGTCAGATTCTTGTGATCCGTCAAGACCACCACGCGATGTTTGGCTCCTTCAAGCCAATGTCGCCACTCCTCAAACGCCCACTTCATAGCCAACAACTCTCGATTGCCCACATCATAATTGCGCTCAGCAGGCGAAAACTTTCTAGAAAAGAAAGCACATGTTTTATCACAGAGCCATCAGAACCTCTTTGAGACAAAACAGCCCCTGCTCCAATCTCAGAAGCATGAACCTCGACCTGAAACGGGAGCGAAACATTTGCCTGACACAACACAGGGGCAGAAGAAAAACGACGCTTCAGCTCCTGAAAAGCCTCAACGGCCGCAGAGGACCAGTTGACCACATCAGCACCTTTCTTGGTCAAATCAGTCAATGGTTTAACAACACTAGAAAAATTAGCGATGAAGCGACGGTAAAAATTAGCAAAGCCCAGAAATTTCTGAAGGCTCTTCACAGAAGTAGGCTGAGTCCAATCATAAATGGCCTGAACTTTAACAGGGTCCATCTCGATAGTAGAAGGGGAAAAAATGAAGCCCAAAAATGAAACCTTCTGGACTCCAAAGAGACATTTAGACCCCTTCACAAACAAGGAATTAGCACGAAGGACCTGGAACACCATTCTGACCTGCTTCACATGGGACTCCCAATCGTCCGAAAAGACCAAAATATCATCCAAATATACAATCATGAATCTATCCAGGTACTTTCGGAAGATGTCATGCATAAAGGACTGAAACACAGATGGAGCATTAGAAAGCCCAAATGGCATCACCAAGTACTCAAAATGGCCCTCGGGCGTATTAAATGCTGTTTTCCATTCGTCGCCCCGTTTAATACGCACAAGATTATACGCCCCTCGAAGATCTATCTTGGTGAACCAGCTAGCCCCCTTAATCCGAGCAAACAAATCAGACAGTAGCGGCAAAGGGTACTGAAATTTGACGGTGATTTTATTGAGAAGGCGGTAATCTATACAAGGTCTCAGAGAACCATCCTTCTTGGCCACAAAAAAGAACCCTGCTCCCAACGGTGACGACGACGGGCGAATATGCCCTTTCTCCAAGGACTCCTTTATATAACTCCGCATTGCGGCGTGTTCTGGCACAGATAAATTGAACAGTCGGCCCTTCGGAAACTTACTACCAGGAATCAAATTAATAGCACAATCACAATCCCTATGAGGAGGTAGGGCACTGGATTTGGGCTCATCAAATACATCCCGGTAATCTGACAAGAACTCAGGGACTTCAGAAGGATGGGAAGACGAAATAGACAACAATGGGACATCCCCATGTACCCCTTGACAACCCCAACTGGATACAGACATTGATGTCCAATCCAATACTGGATTATGGAGCTGTAGCCATGGCAAACCCAAAACGACCACATCATGCAGATCATGCAACACCAAAAAGCGAATATCCTCCTGATGTGCAGGAGCCATGCACATGGTCAATTGAGTCCAGTACTGAGGCTTATTCTTGGCCAAAGGTGTAGCATCAATTCCTCTCAATGGAATAGGATACTGTAAGGGCTCCAAGAAAAAAACACAGCGCCTGGCAAACTCCAAGTCCATCAAATTCAGGGCAGCGCCTGAATCCACAAATGCCATAACAGAATAGGACGACAAAGAGCAAATCAGAGTAACGGACAAAAGAAATTTTGGCTGTACCGTACCAATGGTGGCAGACCTAGCGAACCGTTTAGTGTGCTTAGGACAATCAGAGATAGCATGAGTGGAGTCACCACAGTAAAAACACAGCCCATTCTGACGTCTGTATTCTTGCCGTTCAGCTCTGGTCAAGGTCCTATCACATTGCATCGGCTCAGGCTTCTGCTCAGAAAATACCGCCAAATGGTGCACATTTTTACGCTCACGTAAGCGTCGATCGATCTGAATGGCCAAGGACATAGACTCATTCAGACCAGCAGGCGTGGGGAATCCCACCATAACATCCTTAAGGGCTTCAGACAGACCCTTTCTGAAAATTGCCGCCAGGGCACACTCATTCCACTGAGTAAGCACAGACCACTTTCTAAACTTCTGACAATATACCTCCGCTTCATCCTGACCCTGACACAAAGCCAGCAAAATTTTCTCTGCCTGGTCCACTGAATCTTGTTCATCATAAAGCAATCCAAGCGCCAGAAAAAAACGCATCAACATTACGCAATGCAGGATCTCCTGGCGCAAGGGAAATAGCCCAGTCTTGAGGGTCGCCACGTAGCAAAGAAATAACAATTTTTACTTGCTGAATGGGGTCACCAGAGGAGCGGGGTTTCAAAGCAAAAAACAGTCTACAATTATTTTTGAAATTCAGGAACTTAGATCTATCCCCAGAAAACAAATCAGGAATTGGAATTCTGGGTTCTGAACCACATAATCTTGAATGCTTTGTACCCTTGCAGTGAGTTGATCCACACAAGAGGACAGACCTTGAA